>NC_090812.1:10165695-10821111 GCF_000390325.3 Nicotiana tomentosiformis | reverse complement strand
GACGTTCGGTTGTGAAAATAGAAGTTTTAATGTTCTCTTGAAAATTTCATTTGATTTGGAGTCTGATTCGTAGTTCTATACGTTATTTTGATGTTTTGGTCACGCAAGCGAGTTTGTATGATGTTTTTGGGACTTGTGTGCATGTTTAGTTTGGAGCCCCGAGGGCTCGGGTGAGTTTCGGATAGGCTACAGGTGTTTTGAAACTTAGAAAAAAAACTGGTTTTTGGCTTCAACTGTTATATGGTGTTTCCTTCATCGCGTTCGCAGAGGTACTCTCGCAAACACGTAGAGTAAACTGGGGCAGGGTGATTTTCTTAATCGCGAACGCGGTAGCCGGGTTACGAACGCGAAGCAATGGGGGCCTTACCATTCGCGAACGCGAAGCTTTAGGGACCTAGGGGGAGGGGTCAGTCATTCTTCTACACGAACGCGAAGATGTACTTGCGAACGCGAAAGCCACTCGGGCTGCTGCACATCACGAACGCGGCAGGCCCTTCGCGAACGCGAAAGCCACTCGGGCTGCTGCACATCGCGAATGCGGCAGGCCCTTCGCGAACGCGAAGAAGGCATGCCGCCCAGACCTTAAAACATAACCAAAACGAGATTTTACCCATTTTTCGTAAACTCTCCATTAGAGCTCGGCCTAGGTGAGATTGTGAAGAGAAAACTCAACACCAATTCATAGGTTTGTACTCTTTAACTCATTTTCTTCCATTTCTAACATCACCTATTAAATTCCTAGCCCTAATCTTTGTTCTTTCATGGTAGAAAACTAGAGATTTAGGAAGAATTGAGGGTTTTTGCAAATTGGGGATTTAGACCTCAATTTGGGATCGGATTCCAAAACTAATTATATAATCGGGCTCGAGGGTGAATTGATAAATGGATTTTGGTCCGAACCTCGGGTTTTGACCAAGCGGGCCCGAGGTCGAGTTTTGACTTTTTGAGGGAAAGTTTGGGGAATCTAAATTTATGCATTGTAATTGATTTTTTAGCAATATTTGATATTATTGAGTCGTTTGTGAATAGATACGAGTGGTTTGGAGGTGGATTCTAGAGGAAAAGTGGTAATGGAGCATTGAGTGGCCTTTGGAGCGAGGTAAGTATTGTGTCTAATCTTTACTTGAGTGAATTAGGAACCCTCGGACTATTTGCTATGTGAATTTCATGTGAGCGGAGTATATGTCAGGTGACGAGGGCTTATGCGCCGCCGAATTATCTATTTTTCCCTGTTTCCCCGTTCTTCTTATATTATCTCTTTCCCTGTTTTATTTGTTATATGCTCTAAATGTGTTTACATGCCAAATTGCTATTTGTAGTCTTTGTTTCCTCCTGTTCATAATATTATTTCTTTCCATGGTTTCATAATCTCCTACTATTTGCTCAAGTTGGTTTATCTGTACCTTGTAGTTGTAAATTCTGGATTGGTCTCTATATGTAGTATTACTTATTCGGATTATCATATTGTACAAGGTTTCCTATTTGTTCAGTTTGGTGTCTTGGAATCGTAATATTTTGAATTGTGAGTTTTACTATGCGTATTGAGTACTTGATATTGATATGGTGGGATCGGGTTTCACGCCGCAATAGGTGAAATAAGGGTGATATGATGAGGTGGAATAAGAGTGAATTTGCACTATACGGTGGGATGGGGTTACACGCCAAAACAGGTGGAATAAGGGTGGATTGACATGGTGAAATAATGGTGAATTTTGATACTGATATTGACATATGGTGGGATCGGGTTACGCGCACAATATATATATATATATATATATATATATATATATTATGTACTGTTGTTGATATCGTTACTGTGAAATAAGGGAGGAATTTGTGTTGTCCAGTGGGATCGGGTTGCTCGCCGCAACAACCCATATGTTTCTATTTCTTGAGTTGTGTTGGTTTTCTATTGGTATTTGTATCTGAATTATTAAAGATTGGTGATTTTGGACGACACTGTTTTATTCTTGAGGATGTAGTTATTATTTTCAGTTGGCTGTTTAATTTTGTTCAGTATTCCTATTTTCTGTCATGATTATATACTGGGTTCAGGTGGTAGAGTAGGTGACCCGCCTTAGGCTCGGCACTTTCCAGTACATGGGGTCAGTTGTACTGATACTACACTCTGCACATTGTGCAGATTTTGGAAACTGTCCCAGTGGCGGCTACTAGAGAGCTCATAATGGACAGCCTGCGAAGACTTGAGGTACATCTGCTCTGCACCCGCAGCTCCTGATGTCCCCGTATTTATTTTTATTTAGCTGTGTATTTTCATTCAGACAACTTTGTATTTATTCCAGACCCTCTTATGCATTACTCTAGAAGCTCGTGAACTTGTGACTCCAGTTCTGGGATGGTATTTAGATATCGCGTTTATTATGAATTATTCACTTTATTTCAGACTTTATTTCCGCATTTATTTATTTGTTATTGATTAATTTAAAATTGTGTTAAAATGGCTAATTATATTCTAACATTGGCTTGCCTAGCAAGTGAAATGATAGGCGCCATCACGGTCCCAAAGGTGGGAATTTCGGGTCATGACAAGTTGGTATTAATACTAGGTTGCATAAGTCTCACGAGTCACCAGCAAACTTAGTAGAGTCTGGAGGATCGGTACGGAGACGTCTGTACTTATCTTCCGGAGGCTATGGAGTTAGAAACAATTTCACTTCTATTCTTCTCTGTCATGCGATTTATCCTATCATTGCTGATTGGACCCTTCGATTCAGTTCTCTCGCAGATAGCGAGAACGAGTACCGAAACTTTAGCTGCGCAGCATCCAGAGACTCCAATGGCACCTCCTACGAGGGGCAGAGTTCGAGGCCGAGGTCGTGCTAGAGGCCGAGGCAGGGGCACAACTTAGCCTAGAGCTCGAGCAGCAGCACCAGCGGTGGAGCCTCAGGTAGAGTTTGATGAGGATGTTCTAGCTCACGTCCCGGAGGGGTTCATTGGCACACCAATACTTCAGGATGGTTTGGTCCGTTTGGTGGGCCGTATGGAGATTGTGACCCAGACTGACGCATTCCCCATGGCACCGGCTGTCTCTCAGGTTGGAGGAGGAGCACAGACTCCTACTACTCACACTCTGGAGCAGATGCCTCCCCAGTATCAGACTCCAACAGTTCATCCAGTCGGAGTAGTTCAACCGGTTGTTGCGGCATAGACCGGTGATGGGTCAGCTATGTCTTTCAAGGCTTTATGGAGATTGGATAGGTTTACCAAGCTCTTCCTAGTTCACTTCAGTGGTGCTTCTTCAGAGGATCCCCAGGAGTATCTTGACATCTGTCGTGAGGTGCTAAGGAAAATGGGTATAGTGGAGACCAATGGGGTGGATTTTGCTGCATTTTAGATGTCAGGTTCCGCCAAGAAATGGTGGAGAGATTATTTGTTGACTAGAGCAGCTGGATCGGCCGCTCTTACTTGGGACCAGTTCTCTCAGCTCTTCCTAGAGAAGTTTCTTCCTATTAGATTGAGAGAGGAGCATAGTCGTCAGTTCGAGCGTCTCAGGCAGGGCAGTATGACTGTTACTCAGTACGAGACCCATTTTGTGGATTCGGCCCGTCAAGCTCTTCTTCTGCTTCCTACCGAGAGAGATAGGGCGAGGAGGTTTATTGACGAACTTGCTCAGCCTATCAGATTGCATATGGCTAAGGAGACTAGGAGTGAGATTTCTTTTCAAGCGGCTGCCAATATCGCTAGGCGAGTCGAGATGGTTCTTGCTCAGGGAGGTCAGGGTTCTGACAAGATACCTCGTCACTCTGGTGGGTTCAGCAGTGCCTCATCTGGAGGTAGGGGTACTTTTTGTAGAGGCCATCCTCTTAGTTTGTTTCATTCAGTGCTTCAGGCATCCCACAATGCTTCAGGGAGTCGTGGTGCTTATGTGCCTCATTCTGGACAGTCAGCCTATAGTGCACCACCAGCTCCTATCAGCCCACCACTATTCAGAGTTACTACCGTGGTCATCCGGCCCATTCGGGTCAGTCTCAATTTCTACCACCACGGCAGTAGGACGGATGTTTAGAGTGTAGTGGTTATAGGCATATCAAGAGGACCTGTCCGAGATTATTGGGCATCACGCCATAGCATCAGGGTTCTCGTGCCATGGTTCCGGCACCAGTTGCTGCACCACCTCCTCAGCCAGCGAGAAGCAGATGTCAGGCAGCCAGAGGTAGAGGTCAGATTGTTAGAGGTGGAGGTTAGGCCATTAGAGGTGGAGACCATCCAGCTAGAGGTCGTCCTAGGGATGTAGTTTAGGGTGGTGGGCCCAGCCCCGATGTTATGCTTTTCCAGCCAGGCCTGAGGCTGAGTCATCTAACGCTGTTATCACAGATACTGTTTCAGTTTGCAGTAGAGATGCTTCAGTTCTATTTGATCTGGGATCTACTTACTCCTATGTGTCATCCTATTTTGCTTCATATTTGGTTGTGCCCCATGATTCTTTGAGTGCTCGTGTGTATTTGTTCATACCTGTGGGGGATGCCATTGTTGTAGATCGTGTTTATCTTTTGTGTGTGGTAACCGTTGGGAGTCTTGAGACTAGTGTAGATCTTCTACTTCTCGATATGTTTGATTTAGATTTTATATTGGGTATGGATTGGCTGTCACCTTATCATGCTATATTGGATTGTCACGCTAAGACGGTGACCTTAGCCTTGGCCGGGTTGCCTCGGTTAGAGTGGAGAGGGATTCCTGGCCATTCTACCAGTATGATTATCTCTTATGTGAAGGCTCAACATATGGCCGAGAAGGGGTGTCTAGCTTATTTGGCTTATGTCCACGATTCTAGTTCGGAGGTTCCTTCCATGGATTCAGTGCCAGTTGTTCGTGAGTTTCCAGAGGTGTTTCCTACAAATTCCATTCCGCCATACCGTATGGCCCTGCCAGAGTTGAAAGAATTGAAGGAACACTTTCAATATTTCCTTGATAAGGGCTTCATTAGACCTAGTGCTCGCCCTGGGTGCACCTGTGTTGTTTGTGAAGAAGAAGGATGGATCGATGACAATATGCATAGGCTATCGGCAGTTGAACAAAGTCACCATCAAGAACAAGTATCCATTGCCGAGGATTTATGACTTATATGATCAGCTTCAGGGTGCCAAGGTGTTTTCAAAGATTGATTTGAGATCTTGCTACCATCAGTCGAGGATTAGGGCATCCGATATCCCTAAGATAGTTTTTCTGACTCGATACGAGCATTATGAGTTTCTGGTGATGTCATTTGGGTTGACAAATGCCCCATCAGCATTCATGAATTTGATGAACCGAGTGTTCAAGCCTTATTTGGACTTCTTTGTGATCGTGTTTATTGATGATATCTTGATCTACTCCCGCAGTCGACAGGAGCATGAGCAACATCTCAGGATTGTACTTCAGACTTTGAGAGCCAGCTAGTTGTATGCTAAATTTTCAAAGTGCGAGTTTTGGTTGGATTCAGTCGCTTTATTGTGGCACGTTGTACCAGTAGGGGGCATGCAGGTAGATCCTAAGAAGATTAAGGCAGTTCAGAACTGGCCTAGACCCACTTCAGCTACGGAGATCAGGAGTTTCTTGGGTTTGGCGGGCTATTACCGTCGCTTTATGGAGGGATTTTCATCTATAGCAGCCCCATTGACCAGGTTGACCCAGAAGGGTGCCCCGTTCAGATGGTTAGAGGAGTGTGAGGCGAGCTTTCAGAAGCTCAAGACTGCTTTGACTACAACATCGATGTTGGTGTTGCCCACAGTTTCAGGATCTTATACGGTATATTGTGATGCGTCCCGTGTAGGGCTCTGTGCAATATTGATGCAGGAGGGAAGTGTAATTGTGTATACATCGCTGCAGTTGAAGGTTCACGAGAAGAATTACCCTGTCCATGACTTAGAGTTGGCAACCATTGTTCATGCGCTGAAGATTTGGAGGCACTATCTTTACGGCGTGTCGTGTGAGGTTTTCACGGATCATCGGAGCGTTCAGTATTTGTTCAAGCTAAAGGATCTCAATTTGAGGCAGAGGAGGTGGTTGGAGCTATTGAAAGACTATGATATCACCATCTTGTATCATCCTGGAAAGGCCAATATGGTGGCCGACGCATTGAGTAGAAAGGCAGCAAGTATGGGCAGCCTTGCGTTCATTCCAGTCTGTGAAAGGCCGCTTGCATCAGATGTTTAGACTTTAACCAACCAGTTTGTGAGGTTGGATATTTCAGAGCCCAGCCGTGTTCTAGCTTACACAGTCGCTCGGTCTTCTTTGTTTGAGCGTATCAGATATCGGCAGTATGACGACCCTCATTTGTTGGTCTTTAGGGACATAGTGCAGCACGATGGTGCTAAGCAGGTTACCGTTGGAGATGACAGAGTTTTGAGGATGTAGGGTCATGTTTGTGTGCCTAATGTGGATAGAATTCATGGTATGCTAGTGTCTATCATTTTTGATCGAGGTACGCAGTTCACCTCGCACTTCTGGAGGGTACTACAGCGTGAGTTGGGCACACGGGTTGAGTTGAGCACAACGTTTCATCCTCAGATGGACGGACAGTCCAAGCGCACTATTCAGATCTTGGAGGATATGCTCCGCGTATGTGTCATAGACTTCGGAGGATCGTGGGACCAGTTCTTCCCCTTTGCAGAGTTCGCCTACAATAACAACTACCAATCGAGCATTCAGATTGCTCCCTATGAGGCATTATATGGTAGACGGTGTCGATCGCCAGTTGGGTGGTTTGAGCCGGGGGAGGCTCGGTTATTGGGTACAGATTTGGTGCGGGATGCCTTGGATAAGGTCAAGATTAATTAGGATAGACTTCACACAGCTCAGTCCAGGCAGAAATGTTATGCTGACCGTAGAGTTTGTGATGTTGCATTTATGGTCGAAGAGATAGTGTTGCTCCGGGTATCACCCATGAAGGGTGTGATGAGGTTCGGGAAGAAGGGCAAGTTGAGCCCTCGGTATATTTGACCTTTCGAGATTCTGGAGAGAGTGGGAGATGTGGCTTACAGGCTTGCCTTGCCCCCATTCTTATCAGTAGTTCATCCGGTAATCCATATGTCCATGCTCTGGAAGTATCACGACGATTCGTCCCACGTGTTAGATTTTAGATCTGGCCAGTTGGACAAAGATTTTCCTTACAAGGAGGAGATGGTGGCTATTCTAGCCCGGCAGGTTCGCCAGTTGAGATCAAAGAGTTATCCTTCAGTTCGAGTGTAGTGGAGAGGTCACCCTGTCGAGGCAGATACATGGGAGTTCGAGTCAGATATGCGGAGTAGATATCCACATCTTTTCACCAGCCCAGGTAGTTTTTTATATCCATTCGAGGACGAACGATTGTTTTAGAGGTGGAGAATGTGATGACCTCATAGGTTATATCATGTTTTGAAACCTAATTCTGTGATCCAAAGCCTTAAAAATTATTTTTAGCCTTCCTCGATTTGCGTACACAGTCCGGGCCTTTCCGGAAAGCTTTTATGTTAAAAATTGATTAAAATAAGAAGTTTTGCCTTAAAAATTAATTTGAGTTGACTTCGGTTTACGTTTTGAGTAAACGGATCTGGATCTATATTTTGACGGTCCCAGTAGGTCCGTATCGTAATTTGGGACCTGGATGTATGCTCGAAATTAAATTCCGAGGTCCCTAGCTCGAGATATGGAATTTTGATGAAACATTAAAAGTTTGAAAGTTTAATGATTTTTAGAATTGACTGATGTTTGGTCTTGTTGATACCGGGTTTGCATTTTGGTTCCGGAGTTCGGTATAGGTCAACTATAATATTTATGACTTGTCTGTCAAATTTGGTGAGAAACGGAGTTGATTTGATGTGATTCAGATATTCGGTTGTGAAAATATAAGTTTTAAAGTTTTCTTGAAAATTTCATTTGATTTGGTGTCTAGTTCGTAGTTCTAGGCATTATTTTAGTGTTTTGGTCACGCGAGCAAGTTCGTATGATATTTTGGGACTTGTGTGCATGTTTGGTTTGGAGCCCCGATGGCTCAGGTGAGTTTCGAATAGGCTACGAGTGTTTTGAAACATAGAAAAAATATGGTTTTTTGGCTTCAATTGTTATTAGGTGTTTCCTTCATCGCGCTCGCGAAGGTACTCTCGCGAACGCAAGGAGTAAACTGGGGCAGGGTGATTTTCTTAATCGCGAACACGGTACCTGGGTTTAGGGACCTGGGGGAGGGGTCAGTCATGAAAGCTGCCTTACCCTTCGCGAACGCGACCAACTTTTCACGAAAGCTAAGCTTTAGGGACCTGTGGGAGGGGTCAGTCATTCTTCTATACGAACGCGAGCATTGGCTCGCGAATACGAAGAACAGGGGGGAACAACCTCCGCGAATGTGAAGGAAGACTCGCGAACGCGAAAGCCACTCGGGCTGCTGCACATCGTGAATGCGGCAGGTCCTTCGCGAACGCGAAGAAGGCCTAATGCCCAGACCTTAAAACAGAACCAAAACGGGATTTTACCCATTTTTCATAAACTCTCCATTAAAGGTTGGCCTAGGTGCGATTGTGAAGAGAAAACGCAACACCAATTCATAGATTTGTACTCTTTAACTCATTTTCTTCCATTTCTAACATCACCCATTAAATTCCTAGCCCTAATCTTTGTTCTTTCATTGTAGAAAACTAGGGGTTTAGGAAGAATTTGGGGGGTTTTGCAAATTGGGGATTTAGACCTCAATTTGGGGTCGAATTCCGAAACTAACTATATAATCGGGCGAGACGGTAAACGGGTAAATGGATTTTGGTCCGAACCTCGGGTTTTGACCAAGCAGGCCCGGGGTCGATTTTTTGCTTTTTGAGGGAAAGTTTGGGAAATCTAAATTTATGCATTGTAATTGATTTCTTTAGCAACATTTGATATTATTGAGTCGTTTGTGAATAGATACGAGTGGTTTGGAGGTGGATTCTAGAGGAAAAGCGGCAATGGAGCATTGAGTGGCCTTTGGAGCGAGGTAAGTGTTGTGTCTAACCTATACTTGAGTGAATTAGGAACCCTCAGACTATTTGCTATGTGAATTTCATGTGATCGGCGTATATGTGAGGTGACGAGTGTTTATGCGCCGCCGAATTATCTGTTTTTCCCTGTTTCCCCGTTCTTCTTATATTATCTCTTTCCTTGTCTTATTTGTTATATGCTCTAAATGTGTTAGCATGCCAAAATGCTATTTGTAGTCATTGTTTTCTCCTGTTCATAATATTAGTTCTTTCCATGGTTTCATAATCTCCCACTATTTTTTCAAGTTGGTCTATCTGTACGTTGTAGTTGTAAATTCTGGATTAGTCTCGTTTTGTAGTATTAATTATTTGTATTATCATATTGTACAAGGTTTACTATTTGTTCAGTTTAGAATCTTGGAATTGTAATAGGGGTTTTCTATGATTTGAATTGTGAGTTTTACTATGCTTATTGAGTATTTGATATTGATATGGTGGGATCGGGTTGTACGCCGCAACAGATGAAATAAGGGTGATATGTTGAGGTGGAATAAGGGTGAATTTGTACTATACGGTGGGATCGGGCTGCACGCCGCAAGAGGTGGAATAAGGGTGGATTGGCATGGTGAAATAATGATGTATTATGATACTGATATTGACATATGGCAGGATTGGGTTGCGTATCACAACATATATATATATATATTATGTATTGTTGTTGATATCGTTACGGTGAAATAAGGGAGGAATTTGTGTTGTCTGGTGGGATGGGGTTGCTCGCCGCAACAACCTATAGGTTTCCATTTCTTGAGCTGTGTTGGTTTTCTTTTGGTATTTGTATCTGAATTATTAAAGATTTGTGATTCTGGACGACACTGGTTTATTCTTGAGGTTGCGGTTATTATTTTCAGTTGGTTATTTAATTCTGTTTAGTATTCCGATTTTCTGTCATGATTATATACTGCGTTTAGGTTGTAGAGTAGGTGACCCGCCTTAGCCTCATCACTACTTCGTCGAGGTTAGGCTCAGTACTTACGAGTATATGAGGTCAGTTATACTGATACTACACTCTGCACACTGTACAGATTTTGGAGACGGTCCCAGCGACAGCTACTAGAGAGCTCGGATTGGACCACCTGCGGAGACTTGAGGTACAACTGCTCAGCGGCCGCAGCTCCTAAAGTCGCCGTCTTTATTTTTATTCAGCTGTGTATTTTCATTAAGACAACTTTGTATTTATTTCATACCCTTGTAAATATCACTCTAGAAGCTCGTGAACTTGTGAATCCAGTTCTGGGATGTTATTTAGATATTGCATTTATTATGAATTATTCACTTTATTTTAGACTTTATTTCTGCATTTGTTTCTGTGTTATTGATTAATTTAAAATTTTGTTAAAATGGCTAATTATATTCTAACGTTGGCTTGCCTAGCAAGTGAAATGTTAGGCGCCATCATGATCTTGGAGGTGAGAATTTTGGGTTGTGACACTGGGCGTCTGGTCTTCTTCGTGTTCACGAAGGCCTGCCGCATTCGCGATGCAGCGGCTCAAATAGCCTATTGCATTCGCGAAGGCATACATCCACCAGCCTACGCGTTCGCAAGCCTTGTGCCATGTTCGCGAAGAGCATTGATCGGTTTCCCCTCCCCCAGGTCCACAAAGCTACGCTTTCGCGAAACATTGTCCGCGTTCGCGAAGGGCAGCCCCCCCTCGACTTCGCATTCGCGTACAGCCCTTCACATTCGCGTAGGATAAAATCCCACCCGGCCCAGTTCACTCTTCGCGTTAGCGAGAGTGCCTTCGCGAACGCGAAGAAGGAAACCAGATGACAACTGAAGCTAAGGAAAAACTAGATTTTCTATGTTCCAAACCACTCGTAGCCTATACAAAATTTACCCGAGCCCTCGGGTGTCACGACCCAAAATCCTAACCTGTCGTGATGGTGCCTATCTCAGTACTAGGTAAGCCAACAACCTCAATAAACCACAATTTCTTCTAAGTTTGAAAATATAATATTTAAACACAATCCAAAATTCTCGCAAAAATCGATACAAACACTCCCAAAACCTGGTGTCACTGAGTACATGAGCATATATACATTACAAGTATGGAAAACACGGTCCATAATAATATAAGACCAAATACTATAAACAAAAGGATAGGGAAGGAGAGTCAAGGTCTGCGAAACATGGGAGCTACCTCTGAATCTCCGAAAAATCGACTGTGTGAAAGAATCAACACCCTTTGTGTCCGGGATCACCTGGATCTGCACACGAAGTGCATGGTGTAGTTTGAGTACAACCAACTCAGTAAGTAACAATAATATATAAGGAACTAAAAGTAGTGACGAGCTTCTCAGCTAAGTCCAACTACAATACTTTCCAACATAAAAAGGTAGGCATGCTTTCAAGTTCAACATTTAAAACTCCATAGTAATTTTATAACAACTTCGAATGAAATAGAAAAGGATGTCTTTTAGAAATTTTCTAAAACAGTGATATATGACAGCTGAAATGCAGCAATAATGAAATCAATGCATCCTCTAAGAGTAACAATCACTAAGTCCTCCCATTCACTCCAGCCCTACAGTCACTCTTTCCTCACAATCACTCATTCCTCCCAATCTCTCAGCACTCGACACTCGCACTCGCACTCAGTAGGTACCTGCGCTCACTAGGGGTGTGTACAGACTCCGGAGGGTCTCCTTCAGCCCAAACGCTATATCAAGCCAATCATGGCAGATAACAAAGAAACATGCTGCGGCGTGCAACCCGATCCCATAAATATCCTCACAATTAGGCCCTCGACCTCACTCAGTCATCAACCTCTCCATTCTCTCGGGCTCTCAGAAATCATGATAAGCAGCCCTACAACAATGACATGATGCATCAGTAATTAATAAGAGAGACTAAGGTAATAATGTGCAAATAGAACTGTGACTTAGTGCAAAACAGTAATTTAGCAGATAATTCCACAAGTACACGACCTCTGTGGGTCCTAACAGTGTAAACATATGATTTAAACATGATTCATAGATCAATTTCTCTAATACGAGGAAAATGTAAGGATATCAATAGATTATTCAACTATACAATTCCATGGAATTTGACCAAGTCACAATTCCTACGGTGCACGCCCACACGCCCGTCATCTAGCATGTGCGTCACCTCAAAATCAATCACATAACACATAATCCTGGGTTTCATACCCTCAAGACCGAATTTAGAATTATTACTCACCTCAAACACCTCGAAACTAGCCACAAATAATTTGATTCAGTCAAAAAAATTTATTGGAATTAATTCCATAAGAAAATATTAATTTTCCATCAAAATCCGAAATATAGCTAAAAAATTATCCATGGGGCCCACGTCTCGGAACCCGACAAAAGGTACAAAATCTGAAAGCCCATTCTACCACGAGTCTAACATATCAATTTTACCAAAATCCGACCTCAACTCGACATCCAAATCTTCAAATCTTATTTCCAAATCCCTAAGTTCAAATCCCCTATTCGATAATAATTCAATATTATTGATTAACAATGATCACAAGTGACTTACCTCAAGATTTTCCGTGATTTCTTGCTCAAAAATTGCCTCACCCGCTTTTGGAAATGTCAAAAATGACAAAATCTCGGACTCCTCGATTTTTAAGTCCAAAAATATCATACAAACTTGCTTGCGCAATCAAAACACCAAAATAATGCCTAGAACTACGAATCAAACTCCAAATCAAATGAAATTTTCAATAAAACTTTAGAACTTCTATTTTAACAACCGGACGTCCGAATCACATCAAACCAGCTCCGTTTCTCACCAAATTTGGCAGACAAGTCATAAATATAGTAATGGAACTATTCCAGGTTCCGAAACCAAAATACGGACCCGGTATTAACAAAGTCAAACATTAGTCAAATCTCTTAAGTCATTAAACCTTTAAACTTAAAAATTTTGACAACATGCGATAACTCGAGCTAAGGACCTCCGCATTCGATTCCAGGCATACGCCCAAGTCCCAAATCACGATACGGACCTACTAAAATTTTCAAAACACCGATCCGGGTCTGTTTGCTCAAAATATTGACCAAAGTCAACTCAGTTGAGTTTGAAAGTTCTATTTCACATTTTAATAAATTTTTTATATAAAAACTTTTCGGAAAATTATTCGGACTGCGCACGCAGGTCGATGAAAGATGAATAGTACTTTTGAGGTTATAGAACACATCAATGAATGTTTAAATTAAAGATGACATTTTGGGTCATCACAGAAATTGTAGACTAATCAAAATGTAGCAGTTAAATAATATCTTTTGCAATAATAATTTTGTCACGACCCAAAATCCATTAACGTCATAATGGCGTCGGACACCACTGTCAGGCAAGCCAACAATAAATACTAAATTGGGTTCTCATTTTTTATTACTTTTGAAATCATATTTTCCTTTAATAAACATAGTAAAGAATTGGGATTTACATAGAAAATAATAATACTTTAACAAATTCAATACAGAACAACCCGAAATCCTCCCAAAATCCGGTGTCACAACTGCATGAGCATTTACTAGGAATATAAAATAAAATAAAATACAACGACTGTCCGGAATACAAATTAGACAGGAAAAATATAAATAACTCCGAAGGAGACTCTACTGGGTGCGGATCATAATATAGAATGCAGCTCACCTAAGTCTCCGCATTAACCACTTCTCTTCGCCTGCAAGGCCGCTAGACATATATATACCTGCACAAAAATGTACAGCAAGTATAGCATGAGTACGTAAACAACCCGCACCCAGTAAATATCAAGCGTAATCTCGAAGAAGTAGTGACGAGAGGTCGACTTTGACACTCACTATGGGTCAATAATATTAAAATAGAAATATTTAAATAAATATGATTTATGAGAACAACAATAATTTACTTAATAAGCAGAAATAATTAATTCTTTCAATTCCAATGATTCCCGATTTATCAATTAGCTTCACAAGCTGCAATAAAATATCAGGGTATCGTGTAAATTATTATTATTAGGCACGATTTCCGCCGTGGTCGTACGACCCGATCCAGAGTGTCGTGTACACTGCCGAGAGACATGCGGCACGATCCATAGATGCATCAATACTGCCAAGGCATTCGGCCCGCTCCACAAGAAAGAAGGTCATTTTTTTATGATCCTCCGAAATGAGAATATATTATAAGATTAACACATAAGGATGTACAATTTCCATTTACAGTTAAATATTATTCCACAAAATTCAACTATGTAAACTTTCAGTAATTTTCAATTTTCCTCTAACAATTTACAATATAATCCACTTCCAACCAAGAGGTTGTGAGTTCGAGTCACCCCAACAGCAAGGTGGGGAGTTATTGGAGGGAAGGATGCCGAGGGTCTATTGGAAACAGCCTCTCTACCTCATGGTAGGGGTAAGGTCTGCGTATACACTACCCTCCCCAGACCCCACTAGTGGAATTATATTGGGTTGTTGTTGTTGTTGTTGTTGTTGTTGTTGTTGTTGTTTTTGTAATTTACAATATAATCCCAATGCTTTGATTAAATAAGGATACAATTATCACAAAAAATTCATGATTTGAGTCCTAAACTACCCGGACTTAGCAATATTAGTAGCTACGCACAGACTCTCGTCACCTCGTGCGTACGTAGCTCCCCACAATTAGCAACAATTATTAATTTAAATTACCTATGGGGTAAATTCCCTCTTACAAGGTTAGACAAGAGACTTATCTCGCTCCGAAGATCCATAGCCGGCTCCAGCACCACTCTAATACCTCAAATCGATGCTTGTCGATCCAAAACATTGCAATCAATGTGAAAATCAATAAATATGTGTTCTAATACCCATAATTAATCAATTTAAATAATTTCCAACTCCGCTCTAAAAGTCGGTAAAATTCACCCTCGGGCCCACGTGCCCGGATTCCAAAATTGTTCGAAGATAAACGTTACGCATAACACCACGAACTCGATTATATCATTTATTCTGAATTCCATGTCCAATTTCGTGGTAAAAATCCAAAAATATCAATTTCTTGGTTTTTCTTCAAAACCCCAAATTTCTACTAATTTCCATGCATTTTCACACCTAAATTCGTATATAAACCAACTATTTAACTTGCAATAGGTAGGAATCACTTACCTTGACATGGATGATGAAGATTGAGTTCCAAAATCGCTCCTAGGCCGGCTCCCATGAAGGAAATGAGATGAAACGAGCCAAACCCATTTTTGCAAACTTATACACTACTCATGCGACACTTCTTCGCATTCGCAAGTCCCCCATCACGTTCGCGATGAACAAAATTCTCAAAAGCCATTTTCAAACTCTTTTGAGATAGCCTCTAGTATAATGGTCATAACCTTTTTGTACAAAACTCCAAATTACAAATTATTTGACTTTCTGGAAACTAGACATCAAGGGCTATAACTTTCATATTTTGATCATCTCCCAATTCATTGTAGATTGTGAGATATAAGCTTCCAAAGTCAGCACTGTGCAGTAGAGATTTCCAAACTCTTCCCGGCAGGGTATTATTGGATCGATATGGACAAAGATGCAAAGGAGTTTGTTCGAAAATATGAGAAATGTCAAAGGTTTGCACCAATGATCCATCAGCCCGGAGAGCAGATTCACTCAGTCCTATCCCCATAGTCATTCATGAAATGGGGAATGGATATCGTCGGCCCCCTGCCATCGGCCCCAGGTAAAGCTAAGTTCATTTTAATTATGACTGACTATTTCTCTAAATGGGTTGAAGCACAGGAGTTCGTAAAAGAAAGAGAGAAAGAAGTTATAGACTTTATCTGGGATCATATCGTATGTCGATTCGGGATAGCTTCCGAAATAGTGTGTGACAATGGGAAATAGTTTGTCCGCAGCAAAGTGACGAAATTCTTCGAAGATAAAGAGGATATTATCAACACCATATCACCCCAGTGGGAACGGGCAGAACGAATCAACGAACAAAACTATCATTCAAAACCTAAAGAAGAGGTTGAACGACGCTAAGGGAAAATGGAGAGAAATCCTACCTGAAGTTCTTTGGGCATACCGAACAACATCAAAATCTAGTACGGGGGCAACCCCGTTCTCCTTAGTATATGGCTCCGAAGCTTTGATTCCAGTCGAAGTCGGGGAACCCAGTGCCAGGTTTCGATATACAACAGAAGAGTCAAATAACGAGGCTATGATCACTAGCCTCGAATTATAGGATGAAAAACAAGAAGCTGCTCTCGTCCAATTACCTGCCCAAAAGCAGCGAATCGAAAGATACTATAATCGAAGAACTAAGCTTCGCCATGTTAAACTAGGGGACTTAGTACTAAGAAAAGTTACCCTCAGTTCCCGAAATCTAAACGAAGGAAAATTAGGACCGAACTAGGAAGGACCATATCAGGTTCTCGAAAACGTTCGGAAAAGGATCTTACAAGCTCGGTATTATAAACGGCAAACAACTATCAAGCAATTGGAATGTGTCGCACCTAAAACGATACTACTACTAAGGTATGACCATCCCATATTCGTTTACATTTCGAAACTAACCTCTGCAGGAGTCCGATCAAGAGCTAGTATGGATCCTTCAATACAAAGCCCTAGATCTGAAAGCACGCGTTGCACTCTTTTTCCCTTAGATCAGTTTTATCCCAAATGGGTTTTTCGGCAAGGTTTTTAATGAGGCAACCATTGATCGTGCTAAACTTAGAAACAATTTGACAGTATTTGAGGTCTCTTTACAATCCACCTCGAATACTGGGGGGGCATTAGCCCTCAAATATATCAAGTTCTGATGTAAGAAAGTTATTTCGTAACAACAGGGTTCCAATAGAAAAAGTTGTAAGAGCCAAATGGTCAAAACGAACCATGCACATGTAGTTGGCCCGAGCCCTGACGCAAAACATGAACACATGTATAATGACTTGCAATGAAAGTTTTCTTCTTTATCGATATCTTATATCCAAGAAATTTTCCTATATTTCGAGATCTATTAAGCAAACACGATTGAGATAAATCTCCGAGTTCGAGCAAGAACTCACTCGACCATTACGCCTACGGGCTGCATTACTTCGAGTTCGAAATATTCACTCAACTAATAAGCCTACAAGCTACTTTTATTTCGAGTTTGAGCAAGCACTCACTCGACCATTACGCCTACGGGCTATATTACTTCGAGTTCGAAACATTCACTAGACTAATAAGCCTATGGGCTACTCTTATTCCGAATTCGAGCAAGCACTCACTCGACCATTACGCCTACGGGCTATATTACTTCGAGTTCGAAACATTCACTCGACTAACAAGCCTACGGGCTACTCTTATTCCGAGTTCGAGCAAGCACTCACTCGACCATTACGCCTACAGGCTACTCTTATTCCGAGTTCGAGCAAGGACTCACTCGACCATTACGCCTACGAGATACATTACTTCGAGTTCGAAACATTCACTCGACGAATAAGCCTACGGGCTACTTTCATTTCGAGTTTGAGTAGGCGCTCACTCGACCATTACGCCTACGAGCTATATTACTTCGAGTTAGAAACATTTACTCGACTAATAAGCCTACGGGCTACTCTTATTCCGAGTTCAAGCAAACACTCACTCGACCATTACGCCTACGGGCTACATTACTTCGAGTTCGAAACATTCACTCGACTAATAAGCCTACGGGCTACTTTCATTTCGAGTTCGAGCAAGCACTCTCTCGACCATTACGCCTATGGGCTATATTACTTCGAGTTTGAAACATTCACTCGACTAATAAGCCTACGGGATACTTTTATTTGGAGTTTGAGCAAGCACTCACTCGACCATTACGTATACGGGCTATATTACTTTGAGTTAAAATCATTCACTCGACTAATAAGCCTACGGGCTACTTTTATTTTGAGTTTGAGCAAGCACTCACTCGACCATTATGCCTACGGGCTATATTACTTCGAGTTCGAAACATTCACTCGACTAATAAGCCTACGGGCTACTTTTATTTCGAGTTTGAGCAAGCACTCACTCGACCATCACACCTACGGGCTATATTACTTCGAGTTAGAATCATTCACTCGACTAATAATCCTATGGGCTACTTTTATTTTGAGATCGAGCAAGCACCCACTCGACCATTATGCCTACGGGTTATATTACTTCGAGTTCGAAACATTCACTCGACTAATAAGCCTACGGGCTACTTTTATTTTTGACTTATAGCGAGCATTCACTCGACCATTACGCCTACGGGCTATATTACTTCTAGTTCGAATCATTCACTCAACTAATAAGCCTACGGGCTACTCTTATTTCGAGTTCGAGCAAGCACTCACTCGACTATTACGCCTATATGCTACATTTCTTCGAGTTCAAAATATTCACTCAACTAATAAGCCTAAGGGCTACATCATCTCAAGTTTGAGCAATCACTCAACTCGACTACTAAGCTTATGAGCTACCTTATTCCAAGTTTGAGTAAGCGAAGTAAGCGCTCGTTCGGTTATAAAGGCTACGAAGTCCAAATTCGATCAAATTGCCTAAAACATTCATAAGGCATGAATAAAATCTTCACAAGGCAGGAATGAAAACAGAAGCAAGTCGGTAAAAGAAAAAGATATTTATATATATACAAGATTGTTTACATGATTGATCGCAATGTAGAAACTAAGGGCTAAGATTCTTGATTATCTCCGGGAGCGGTCTCTTCTCTACCAGGCTCCCCCCCGCCCCCCGTTCTCGGACCCGCTCTTACTTCCATCATCATTATTATCATCATTATCATCATCGGAAGCCAAAGTTTCGGCATCGGCTTCGCGTTGTTTGGCCCTTTTATCTCTTCAGCGAGATCGAAACCTCGAACATGGATCTCCTCGAGGGTCTCCCTCTGACATCCACACTTAGCAAGTTCAGCGACCCGATGTACTTGAGTATCGGCGATCTCGACTCCCTCTCTTGCTTGGACCTGGGCAGCTTCAGCATCGGCCCGATAGACGGCCACGAGCACGTTCGCATCGGCCTTTGCCTTTTCGGCGTCAGATTCGACCCTGGCAAGTTCAGAAGCCAACCGAGCCTCGAGCTCCTCTATTTTTCTTGGATATTTATTACACTTCAGATTTGTGTATACACATGCGCTATATTGTTTTGCACTAGTTTCAGCTTTTGTGTTAAAATGAAACATAAGAAATAGAGTTCGAGGATCAAAATGGAATAAGGTTGAGATAGAGTACCAAAATAAAAAATGAGACCAAGTTGAATGGGCTGTATATGTATTTGGCCTTACGATTTTGTATTAGCCAATTAATCAACAGTAAAATTATTAATTATTCAGGTTTCTCCTTTTGTCTGGTCCACACGGCCTTTTCCTTCTCCTTCTTCTATTGATTTTTTTTTATTTCACTTTAAATTTGGAAACAAAATGTCAGTACAATCTGTTACTCTTGCCAAAAAGATTTGCTCAAAATAACTTTAGAAAATCATGATTGCGTTAATTTATTTTTTTTCAGTTCCACCCTCACTAATTCAAAAATAAACAAATATAAACATTAGTTACTCATTTAAGAAATAGATAAGGGTTACTTTATCAAACTTTTATAATTAATGTTATTAATAAAGTTGTCAAAATGAACTTGACCTATCGAGCCAACTGAACTTAGCATGGTATAATTACATTGGGTTGGGCTGGCTTTTTAGCCCATTTAAAAAGGAAAATAAAACAGCCTGATTTACATGTGCTAATAGAAAATTAGCCGTAGTTTCAAAGTAATCAAAATTTAACTATTTTTTTCATGTAAAATAAAACATGAACAAAAATATCCTTAAAATACGAAAAGAAATCTAGCATAATATATTGGAGTTTGAATTTTTTACACATAAGATTCCAGCATAATGTGCTGGAGTTCCAACATAATATGCTGGAAGTTTATACGTATGAGCTCCATTATTCAACATATTATATTGAAAATTTCTGTATTTCAGATATGGTATTTTTTCCATATTTTATCTTCACATTAAATAATGACTACTTCTCAATGACTTTGCAAATGTTAGCTATTCTTTAATTACGAGTCTGAAAACTGGTTAGTCCATGCTATTTGCATTATTTAAAATTGAGGGTTTTTAGAGGATGTTTGGCTAAGTTTATAAGTAGGTCAAATTGACTTATAAACACCTTTTGGCTTATCTATGCGTTTGGTAAATACTCAAACTGCTTATAAGCTAAAATCAGTCATAAATTGGTCACCCCAACTTATGATTTTTTAGTTTATAAGCACTTATAGTTTGACCAAGGCTTTTACTAGTTTAGCCTTAATAATATTTTCTAATTCATAAAATATTATTTTCAAAATAAATTTTCTAACTTTCTTTTCATTCCATATTCGTTGTTCATCTTTTTCTTTACAAAGAAACTTTTTAATTTATTATCTTTTGTAAACTTTTAAAGGATATTGTAGTCATTTTAATAAAAGAACAACTTATCAGCACTTTTCTACCAAACACATCAACTGTTTATTATCAGTTTTAGTACGTCTATCCAAACACGTAAATGCTTATTTAAAAAATCAGTTTAAGCGCTTAAAATATTTTTCAGCACTTCAAGCTTATCGGCTATTTATAATCAGCTAATCCAAATGGGCTCTTAGTATATCCATCTCAGCCTGCAACCTCATAGGATTGGGTTGGGTTAACCGTAGGCCCAAACACTAAAATTAAAAGGGGGATTTGCATCTATACCCAGTTTTTGGATTACCTTTTAACTTATACCCACTTTGCAAAAAATATTGCAAGCGTGCCCATTTTTCGGATAACATCAGACATACGGGCTTGAAGTAGCAAAAATTTATGTCTGAAGTTTGAACTTCAGAATATTTTGCCTGAAGTATAGCCTTGTCAAAGCAAAACTTTAGATATTTTTTCCTGAAGTTTGGCCTCACTTGCAAAGGCAATCACGCAAATTTCAGTTCATAGTGCAATGACAAACTTCAGTTCAATAAAACTACATCATGTTTTGGCTGGAGTTTTTGTTTTGTAATTGCTGAACTTCAGCATTCTAGGAGCTGAACTTTTTATTTTGTAATTGCTGAACTTCAGCATTATAGGAGTTGAAATTTATTTTATATTTGCTGAATTTCAGCATTCTAGGAGCTGGAGTTTTTGTTTATATTTGTTGAATTTCAGCATTCTTAGGAGCTCTTACAAATTTAAATTGCAGCAACTGGAACTAATTTCAGCTGTTTCTGTGATATTGCTATGTCCAGAAGCGGGCAAGATAAGAATATGCATGTTTACATTATATCAACAGATATTTAGTCCTTAAAGTAGTATTATATTTCAAATTGGCACTGTACTGTTCTTACATGTTTGCAAGAAATGAACAACAAATTTTTATGAGTCACAAAAGAACGATCACTTTTGATCTCTCACATTAAGCACTCTAGATTCAATGGAACGTTTGCACCGGCACTTATTCACCTAGCTGCCCAACTATGTACAATGTTTACTATGAAAAGAAGAAGAGAAACCAATTTTTTTTGTAAAAGGTAAAATATTGACATTTGCAACCAATTTTTGTTTTGTAAAAATATCATAAACTACATTAAAATATATTCACAGCAACCATATAAAATCATTGTCACTCGAAGAAGAAGAAAAAGAAGAAGAAGAAGAAGAAGAAGAAGAAGGAGGAGGAGGAGGAGGAGGAGGAGGAGGAGGAGGAGGAGAAGAAGAAAACGAAGGAGGAGAAGGAGGAGGAGAAAGAAGCCTGAAGTTGTTTAAAAAATGGGTACAAGTTAAAAAAATTTTAAAATGTGGGTTTAGATTAAATGGGAGTGACCAAATAGGGCGTCCCGTGCAATTTTTACAAATTAAAACAAGAGAGCTGAAAAGTAATTGTTATCAACTTGTAATTAAGTTAAAACCTAAACAGTGAGAGTAAATAAGTTTCTATTATAGTACATATAGGTAAAATTCCCTTGTTGCTTTAATCAAACAAATAAACGAATCAAATTAACAAATTGAAGAATAAAGACTAAAGAAAAACCCTCAAATCGTTTCGTTGCTCACTTTCTCAGCAAACAGTAGTCGCGTGCCAATATCTCATTTTTATAAGTGATTCAGACAAAATTACATCATTATATTAGATCAAGGAATATACATAATTTCAGTAGCGTCAATTTGGACAGTTTATTTATTATACCAACTTTAGGCTAAATATTCGCATAAAATTAGTTATTCATCAATCTATATCTATCTATTTATTTATATTTATCTATCTATATCTATATTTATATATATCAATCTATCTATCTATCTATATTATTATAAAAGCACGAATGTTAGGATGCTAAATGTTAAGAGACGAAAATATCCCCGAATACTTGATGGACTTGTTTGCCCTTTAAAGTCAATTTTTCTTTTATGTAGCAATTTAATGATGGGTATAAATATAATTTTGGGTTAGGACTAAGTAACTTTTTTCTCCTGGAACTCAATCCATTAAAAAATATACAATCTTCCTTCAACGAAACAACTTCATAATTGATTAAAATTATAATAATTACTTATATAAAAAGAGTTGGCAAAGAAAAATTCTACGAGCACGTAAAAGACTTGTCATATTATATATACAAGCACTGTCCTAATTATATGTGAGTTTACATGTAGAATTGTAGAAGTTTTATAACTTTATTTCTTGTGCAAAATTTATATTTCTTATTTAATAAGATTATAATTTCAACTAAAAATTATTTACCAAAAATTAAACCTAATAATTTCTTCAAAGTTAAGTTAGTCAATGACTCCTTCATGCTCATTTTAATCAGACAATTTGGTTTGGCCTAATCATCTATACACAGTCGTAACTATTTTTCTTTTTAAGAATTTGACATGAAAATATTTAGCTTCAATAAAACGTAATTATAAGAGTTAAAGATCAAAACACCACAGGAATGTTACTATGTTTAATTTAATCTTTTGGCGTTATTGTTCATTTATTGCAGTTAATCTTTCTTTCAATCTTCTTATTTTGTAGCAATAATGATGGATATATGTGCTTTCAAGCATGTGTTTATCCCCAAAATTCAACTTTCACCGCAAAAAATGAATAATAACCTCTTTAATTCGTCGAGAAATAATTGCATGTATGCTTGTGTATTGCAATGACAAAAAATTATAACGACCCGGCCGGTCGTTTTGAGTATTATAACCCCGTTCCCCAATTTACAACTCAATTGATACCTTACAATTGATTTATGACTTATCGGGTTAGTTGGTTCAGGTCCGGAAAGATTTCGGAGTGAAATGAGACACTTACTCTCACAATTGAAAACTTAAGTTGAAAAAGTTGACCGGATATTGACTTATGTGTAAACAACCTCAAAATTTAATTATGATGATTCCAATAGCTCTGTATGGTGATTTTGGACTTAGGAGCGTGTCCAGAAATATTTTTGGAGGTCCGTAGTGGAATTAGGCTTGAAATGCCAAAAGTTGAATTTTTTGAAAGTTTGACCGGGGTGTTGACTTTTTGATATCAGGGTCGAAATCCGATTCTGAAAATTGGAATAACTCTGTTATGTCATTTATGACTTGTGTACAAAATTTGAGGTCAATCGGACGTGATTTGATGTGTTTCGGCACAAGATATAGAAATTTAAAATTTCAAAGTTCATTAAGCTTGAATTGGGTATGATTTGTGGTTTTAGCGTTGTTTGAGGTCATTTGAGGATTCGACTAAGTTCGTATGATATTTTGGGCTTGATGGTATGTTTGGTTGAGGTCCCGGGCGCTCGGGTGAGTTCCGGGATGGTTTCAGATCATTTTTCCTTGTTTTGCAACTGCTGGAAGTGATATCTGGTATTATTCTCCGCGAACGCGAATGGTCTCACGTGTTCGTGAAGAAGGATTTTGGGCTTCTGGGATTTACCCATTGCGAGCGCGTGAAGGAGATGCGAACGCGAAGAGGAGACAGGGGAAGCCTACGCGAACGCGAAGAGGAAAGGGAGTTGGGGCCTGTCTGGCGTTAAGCCTTCGCGGATGCGGCTCGTGTCACACGAACGTGAAGGGCAGAGGTTGGAAGGCATCGCGAACGCGATGAAGAGCTCGCGAACAAGAAAAAGGACTTGGCAGCACATTTTTAAGCTTCATGAACGCGAAGCTATGGTCGCGAACGCGATGAAAGCATTTCTGGGTAGAATTAAAAGTTCCAAAATAGAGGTTTTGAGTTCATAACACAAAATCAAATTGGGAGCTCGGTAGAAGGCGATATTTGGAGAGATTCTTGCATTGGTGTTTGGGGTAAGTGTTCTTAACTCATTATTGGTCAAATTACCTAAATCCATGGTTGTTTTTAACATTTAATGGGTGAATTAAATTGGAAAGATTTGAAAACCCTCTTGGTTTAATTTGATGAGGGTCGATTTGATGTCGTAATTAAGTAAAATTGGTATGGTTAGACTCGTAGTTGAATGGGCTTTCGAATTTTATAACTTTTGTCGGGTTTCGAGACGTGGGTCCCACGAGCGATTTTTGAGCTAAATTTCAGATTTTTATGAAAACTTAGTATTTTCTTATGGAATTAATTTCAATAAATTTTAGTGACTGAATCGAATTAACTGTGGCTAGATTCGAGGCGTTTGGAGGCCAATTCACAAGGCAAAGGCATAGCGGAGTAAAGAGTTACACGATTTGAGGTAAGTAATACTTCTAAACTTGGTTCTGAGGGTATGAATCACCGAATTTGATATGATATAAATTGTTTGGAGGTAACACACCCGTTAGGTGATGAGCATGTGGACGTGCACCATATAAATTGTGCCTTGAATAAATCTTGTGCAGTTGTAAGATTAATGAATCATGTTATTATCTGAACATTCTCCACGTGTTAGAGAAATTGAGCTGAGGCTCCTATTAAAGATCATGTTTAGGCTACGTGTCAATATTTTGGGACCCATGGGGTCGTGTTTATGTTGAATTAATTATTCAAAAATATACATTTCACACTCAGTAATGTTTGTCCATTGTGAGGATATTTATAGGATTGAGCTGCGCGACGCAGCAGGCCATAATGGCTTAATACATTACTATTTTATGGATCAGGGTTGCCCATCTGCAGCATGCCTTATTGGCTTTAATATTAAATGGATCGGAGCTGCCCGCCTGCACCATGCCTTATTGGCTTTATTATTATACGGATCGGGACTGCCCGTCTGCAGTAGGCCATATCAGCTTTATATAGCGTTTGGACTGAAGGAGCCCTCCGGAGTCTGTACAGCCCCAGTGAGCGTAGATGATTATATATATTCGGGATGGATCTCCCAGGGCATGGACTTGTCTTACTTATTTGTATTTTAATGAGTTTATCTAGACATGGATCTTGTCCGTATCAGTTATATTTGGGGATAAAATTATCCCAGGGCTGGATTGGTCTTATACGGTACTGGGTGACTGACTGTTAGTCGATGTGTATATATATATGGGTTGGAACACCCCTCGGCTGGATTGTCCATAAACAGTACCGAGTGACTGGATAATTTGTGACTAGTATTTACATGAGGTTTTTCTACTGAGATGTCATATACCTCATATCATGCAGTATTGAATTTTTTCACATGTACTGAGTTTAACTGTTAAACTTGAAAGCATGCCTACATTTTTGTACCATTATTTATACTGGACTGTACCTGCGGAGCTCGTCATTGCTTTCAGCCCAGAGGTTAGTCTTGTTACTGTTGAGTTAGTTGTATTCATACTACACTCTGCACCTCGTGTGCAGATCCAGGTTCTCCCAGATACGGAGGCTGCTAGATTTTGAAGTTAATTCTGTTGGGACTATCAAGGTAGTTGCTTGACGTCCGCAGACTTGATTCCCTTCCTATTTAATTATTGTACTGTTCGATATTTTCAGACAGTGATTTTATCAGTCAGACTTTGTATTCATATTAGATGCTCATGTACTCAGTGACACCGGGTCGTGTTGTTGTTGAATTAATTATTCAAAAATATACATTTCACACTCAGTAATGTTTGTCCATTGTGAGGATATTTATGGGATTGAGTTGCGCGACGCAGCAGGCCATAATGGCTTAATACATTACTATTTTATGGATCAGGGTTGCCCGCCTGCAGCATGCCTTATTGGCTTTAATATTAAATGGATCGGAGCTGCCCGCCTGCACCATGCCTTATTGGCTTTATTATTATACGGATCGGGACTGCCCGCCTGCAGTAGGCCATATCGGCTTTATATAGCGCTTGGACTGAAGGAGCCCTCCGGAGTCTGTACAGCCCCAGTGAGCGTAGATGATTATATATATTCGGGATGGATCTCCCAGGGCATGGACTTGTCTTACTTATTTGTATTTTAATGAGTTTATCTAGACATGGATCTTGTCCGTATCAGTTATATTTGGGGATAAAATTATCCCAGGGCTGGATTGGTCTTATACGGTACTGGGTGACTGACTGTTAGTCGATGTGTATATATATATGGGTTGGAACACCCCTCGGCTGGATTGTCCATAAACAGTACCGAGTGACTGGATAATTTGTGACCAGTATTTACATGAGGTTTTTCTACTGAGATGTCATATACCTCATATCATGCAGTATTGAATTTTTTCACATGTACTGAGTTTAACTATTAAACTTGAAAGCATGCCTACATTTTTGTACCATTATTTATACTGGACTGTACCTGCGGAGCTCGTCATTGCTTTCAGCCCAGAGGTTAGTCTTGTTACTGTTGAGTTAGTTGTATTCATACTACACTCTGCACCTCGTGTGCAGATCCAGGTTCTCCCAAATACGAAGGCTGCTAGATTTTGAAGTTAATTCTGTTGGGGACTATCAAGGTAGTTGCTTGACGTCCACAGACTTGATTCCCTTCCTATTTAATTATTGTACTGTTCGATATTTTCAGACAGTGATTTTATCAGTCAGACTTTATATTCATATTAGATGCTCATGTACTCAGTGATACCGGGTTTTGGGAGTGTTATATTTGAAATTGTGAGTTTCTTCCGCTGAATTTAATTATTATGTTTTCAAATTTAAAAGATATGGTGGTTTATTGAGATTTTCGGCTTGCCTAGTATTGCGATTGGCGCCATCATGACAGGTATGATTTTGGGTCGTAAAAAGTTGGTATCAGAGCCTTAGGTTACATAGGTCTCACGAGTCATGAGCAGGTTTAGTAGGGTCTTGCAGATCGGTACAGAGACGTCTGTACTAATCTTCGAGAGGTTGCCGAACCCTTAGGAATAATTTCACTTTCTTGTATTCTATCGTGCGGAATTGATTCAGCTTGAAACATAACTCTTTGAATTCCTTCCATGCATTTATGTGCGCATGTAAGCGCTCAGTATCAGTTGTGCATCGCTGGCTTGTGATTCAATGAACGAGGTTCGAGGTGTGTATTCTGTGTTTTGGTAATGGGCCAGTCTGGAGGACTTGAGGCCAGGTTTAGACCGTAGCTTAGGCTCGATAGCTTTAGTTGTAACCTATACAATTGGGCTCATATGTCCGGTAATGTCCCTATGAGTGGAATTTATGGCTCGATGAGCGGTAGAATGGCTTTGTGATGAGTATGATATAACTGTGGGATGTGTTAAGACGATTTGAATGTGACGAGAAGTGTTTCCTTGAAATGTAAAGGAAGGCCACTGGGTACTTTATTTTCATTTTTATGTGACGTATAATCTCGAGTGTGAATGTTTTGAAAGATCTTTCACGTTGTTAAATTTTGGGGAACATCAAATTCTCGTGTCTGGTTAATGAGTTTGGACTCAGAAAGATTAAGTAATTTCATAGTAATTGTGGCTGCGAAAGGGTATAACAAGATGCCAATTTGAGACTAAGCATGTGGGTTATCTCCTGCGGAGTAATCTATGTAGGTGTGTTCCTTATGATGTGAATGGAGAGTTTCTTTTCTGCCAGCGGGGCGTATGTGTTGAGACTTGAATTTGAATCTGGTTGAGAAAGTTTACTTGAGTGTTAAGAGAATGAATGCGAGATTAGTGGATGATTGGGGTATTTTTTGGTTGGTGTGTCTTGAGCTTGAGAAGAATTTTCGTTGAACTGACTGTGGTCTTAAGGCAATAATAAAGCATGGGTATTATGAGTTATCAAATATTTTAATCTATAGCTTTGAGCCAAGTGGGGGAGCCTGCTATTGACAATTTAATTCATGGTTATGTGTCAAAATCATTTTATTTGGTCTGAAGTATACTTGGGAATCAGAGATGACTTGCAGAGGTGGAGTTCGAGAATGACTCGAGTAAGGAAACTTTTGGATATGGGTTATATTGTGCTTTATGAGTATATGGAAATCGTGGGATGAGTGAGTTGTTATTTGTGAATGATGTATTGTGCACGGAGTATGAATTTGATAGGTGATATTAAAGTAGAGTTACTTATTTGAGTGTTGTTGTGCTGATGGGGAACGTGTCTTTTGGTCCATTTTGGCGGTGTAATGTGGATTTGAACAAATGGGGTGACTCTCGAGAAAGTTCTAATGGATTCAAGATTAATATGTAACAATTGAGAATTTTTGGCAGATTTGTTTATGGCTAAAATCTGAGATTTAAGTTGGATGGTGTCGAGATTTGTGGCATTTTTGTATATCATTATGGATTTTATATTTCGGTATCAGGAAGGTGAATGAAACGGCCTTAGACTCAAATAAGGTATTTTCAGAGTGGGTGTTTCGGTTGTGATATTTATAGGGGTAATTATGATGTGGTGAGACTCTATAGATGTTTTGGTGGCAATATTCTTGGGTTTTGATGACCTATGTGGTTTGGTCGAGTTAGAGGAATTTAGTTCTAACAGCTTGGTTATGTGTAGATGGATTTCAAAGTGTTCTTGATGGTTTCTACCATGGTTTGAACTGGATATTTTCTACTAGTGTGGGAAATATAACGACCCGGTCGGTCGTTTTGAGAATTCAAGTCTCGTTCGGTGGCATAAGGATCTGAGCAGCTTCCTATTATGTGTATTGACTGCGTGCATGGTTGAATTCAGTTACCGGATGATTCGGAGTGATTTGGGACACTTAGTCCCTAAAACAGAAGCTTAAGTCTTAGGATTTTGACCGTAGTCGGAACTGTGTGAAGACTATGCCATAATGGAGTTTTGTCAGTTCCATTAGATCCGTTGGGTGATTTTGGACTTAGAAGGGTGTCCGGACTGTGAATTTGAGGTCCCTAGCTTATTTAGGCTCGAAATGGCGAAAGTCGAATTTTTGGAGATTTTGACCGGTAGTGGACTTTTTGATATCTGGATCAGAATCTGATTCCGGAAGTTGGAGTAGGTCCGAAATGTTAAATATGACCTGTGTACAAAATTTGAGGTCATTCAGACGTGGTTTGATAGGTTTCGGCACCGGTTGTAGGAATTTGAAGTTTCAAGTTCTTTAAGTTTGAATGGGAGGGTGATTCGTGATTTTAGCGTTAGTTGATGTGATTTGAGGGCTCAACTAAGTCCGTATGGTGGTTTAGGATTGGTTGGTATGTTTAGTTGAGGTCTCGGGGGCCTCGGGTGAGTTTCGAGTGCTTAACGAATCAAAAGTTGGATTGTGTTCCTGCTGAAGTCTTCCGGCATCTGATATTTTCGCACCTGCGGTGGAGAGACCGCAGATGCGGGATCACACGTGCGGAGAGGCAAGCGCAGAAGCGGAAAAGTGGAGGAGTGCCAGGGGTCACAAGTGCGAGGTAAATTCAGCATCTGCGATGCCCGCAGATGCGATGGAGCAATCGCAGGAGCGGTGAAGGACCGCAGAAGCGGACATGGGTCCGCAGGATCGCACACGCAGGTGCGACCCTTGGATCGCAGAAGCGGATGCTGAGTTTTGAGTGGAATCCGTACCTGCGATGGGAATTCCGCAGGTGCGGTGACGCATGTGCGAAGGCAGGTCCGCATATGCGGTTTAACTAGCGGAAAATGGGCCAAATCGAGGGTTTGATTCATTTCTTCATTTTTGGACTTGAGAGCACGGAATTTGGCAATTCTTCGAGGGAGTTTCAGAGGAAGCTTTGGGGTAATGTTTCCTAAATAATTTTTTGTTGTATTCAATTAATCTGTAGTTGTTTTCTCCATTTAATTTCGGATTTTTGGTGTTGAAATTGGGAAAAATTGGAAGAACTTCTTCAATAAAGATTTCGAGTTTTGAAAGGGGATTTATGATCGGATTTGAGTAATTCTTATATGGTTGGACTCGTGAGTGAATGGGTGTTCATATTTTGTTATTTTTACCCGATTCCGAGATGTGGGCCCGAGTCGACCTTTTTGGATGGATTTCGGAATTTTTACTAAAATCTTGATTTCATTAATTGATTAGCCTAATATAGTTGTATTTATGATATGTAATTGTTTGGGCTAGATTTGGGCCATTCGGAGTCGGATATTCGTGGGAAATTCATTGTGACCGATTGTTTGAGCTTGGTTCGAGGTAAGTATCTTGCCTAACCTTGTGTGGGGGATTTTTCCCTTAGGATTTGAGTCTTCTATGTTGATTGTAGTCCATGTACGCGAGGTGACATGTGCGTACTCAGACTTATTTGTGAAAAGCTGGCCTTTTAGGATTCTTAAGTCCTTATATTTACCAAGTATGAAGTTGTTCTTGATATGATTTAAGTTCCTATTTACTAGTTTCACCTCTACATGTTTTAATTAGAATCAATTGTTTTCATAATTTACTCTTATTGCCTATTTGACTCTTATTTGACTTAACTGAAGATTTTACCTCCTCTATTGTCATGCTATCTTTTCATAACTGCTTATCTTTATTTGGAATTATTATTATCTCATCCTATAATTTGTTCAGTCTTAATTGAGGTTATGATTATCTTTCTGCTGCTTATCCTTAATTGAATTGTTGAATATCCTTCTAAATTTCCTCAACCTTAAAAGAAGTTTAGATATCCTACATCTTAGTCGACTTGTTTTATTTGGAGATTTTAGACCAGTGGGTGTCTTGGCTGTTCCTCGTTACTACTCTACCGAGGTTAGCCTTGATACTTACTGGGCACCGCTGTGGTTTGCTCATGCTACTCTTCTGCACATTTTTACGTAGATTCAGGAAATTGTTCGTTAGCTAGCTATGTGGACTGTTGCTGCGGAGACTCAAGGTAAACCTACCGCTGCGTTCACAGGCTTCAGAGTCACCTTCAAGTTTTCGTTTTGCACTGTTGATTTCTATTTCTGGACGGTTGTATTTAGAGGCTTTCTAGCAAACACTCTGTAGAGCTTATGACTTGTACTACTAGTTTTGGTAATTGAAGAGATTCTATTTAAATAATGTTGTTGTTTCAATTATTGTTAGGCTTACCTAGTCCCTAAGACTAGGTACCATCACGATACCCAATGGAGGAAAAATTTGGTCGTGACAAGTTGGTATCAGAGCTTTAGGTTTATAGGTGCTACGAGTCATAAGCGAGTTTAGTAGAGTCTTGCGGATCGGTACGGAGACGTCTGTACTTATCTTCGAAAGGCTACAGAACTATTAGGACAATCTCAATACTTTTATTCCTATCGTGCGAGCTTATTGATCTCGGAGTTTGAACTTTTACCATTCCATTCTCTCACAGATAGTGAGGACACGAGCTACAGTTATAGACGGCGCTGCTCCCGGAGAAAGTATCGCTAGAGGCAGAGGCCGACGAGGAGTAAGTGCCGCAGCCAGAGCACCTACCAGAGCAGCAGTTGAGGAGCCGCCAGTAGTTCTACTTGGGGAGCAGGTACCGGAGGTGCCTGGTGTTACCCCCGGATTTCAGGAGACCTTAGCACAATTCCTGAACATGTTTGTTACATTGGCTCAGGCGGGGTTGATTCCGGTTGCACCAACTATTTCACAGACCGGGGGAGGAACTCAGACTCCTGCTGCCCACACCCCAAAGCAACGAGTTCATGTTGGTTAGGTTCCAGGTGTCATGGCAACACAGCCTGTGGTTCCAGTTCAGCCCATAGGCTGGGCAGCAATATCTGAGGAAGAGCATCTTAGACTTGCAATATTCAGGAATTATGACCCTCCTATATTCAGTGGTTTGGCTTCAGAGAGTGCACAGGGTTTTTTGGAGGAGTGCCATCGCATTCTCCGTACTATGGGTATTGTAGAGACAAGCGGGGTTTCTTTTACTACGTTCCAGGTTAGGGGAGCGGTTTATCAGTGGTGGCGGGCATATGAGTTGGGTAGCCCAGCCGACTTAGCTTCACTTACATGGGTTCAGTTTTCAGAGATGTTCCTAAGAGAGTTTGTACCTCAGTCCCTTCGAGATGCATGGCGCACAGAGTTTGAGCAGCTGCGCTAGGGCACTATGTCAGTGTCAGAGTATGCCGTGAGATTCAGTGATATGGCCAGGCATGCACCTGCTTTGGTCACCACAGTTAGAGAGTGTGTCCGTAGATTCATTGAGGGACTCAGGCATGATATTCAGTTTAACATGGCTCGGGAGTTAGAGTTAGATTTTTTGTTTTAGCAAGTGGTAGGGATCGCTCGTCGTATAGAGGGCATGTGTGATCAGGAGAGAGAGGATAGGCGTGGCCATGAGAGAGAGTACAAGCGAGATCATGAGGACAGAGAAGTGAGGAGGCCTCGTAGACAAGAGAGATCTATTGGTCCTTATTTTGGAGGCAGGGTACGACATGGAAGAGGTTTTGTGGGTCAGCCAGTTCAGTTTGCACTTCAGGCTTCGCACAGTGTTTCAGGTGCTCATGTGTCTCAGGGTGCCCATACCACACAGTTCCCACAACCACTTCAGCAGAGTGGTTGCTTCGAGTGTGGAGATACCAGCCACAGGGTGAGAGATTGTCCTAGACTCCGGACGGGTGTGTCACAACATAGTATTCAGGCGAGTAGAGGGCGCCCAAGAGGGGAAGGCCCAACCCGTTGATGTGTTTCCTATAGTAGGCTTGAGGCTGTTGCGACAGATAATGCCATATAAGTATGTTTTTGATTTGATATAGAGGGGCACCATTCGTATTTTGTTTTAGTTCTGCTTATTAAGGTGAGTCCCCTATTTGTTGTCCCACTTATGGGTGAGTTCATGACTTAGTATTATGCTTAGGTGTTTACCCCTGTTGGGAGATTCTATGAGTGATAGCCATGTCTATCATTATTTTAATTCATTATTGAAAGTTACGAGACTAGAAGTGAATTCATGTTGTCTATTCTGGCAGGTTTGATATGATTCCTTAGTAAATTGGTTACGATTTGTGATTTGATACTCTACCGGGGTGAGAGTTTAGCAAGTGTTGTGATTTTATTGGCAGAATTGAATTAGTGGAAGATTTCCATCGGTATGATGTGTATTCGACTTCTGATTCGGAGTTGAGGGTGAGACCCTCGCAACTCCATGTGATTTGATATGTTTGAGTTCGGGCTGCGTGCCGCGGTGGAAGGTTATACCAAGATAAAATCCTTATGATTTGTTCATATAATTTGATTTTTCCTATTTAAATTGATTCGTAGTATGGTACTGTTAGAGAGTTGTACCTGTCGGGCTTGTTTGATATTTCCCTTATGTGTTTCTCTTTACGTATTCAGTCATTTTCGTTATGTGCTTCTTGAGTTTTAGCTTGTGGGGCGTGTGCCCGGTGGTGTTAGTTTTGACTTGTTGATTCGGGTGTATATTTAAGAGGTCTTCATATTTCTTGCATCGTTGTCAGTGTTGTGGAGGTTTGAACACGGTTCTAACGGATATGAGGCTAATTGTCGGTGCTGGGTTTGTTTACAGGCAACTATTGTGATCAGAAATGTTATTATAGGCCTATATGTGGTGTGTCTTGTTGTGTGGTCATACCTTGTGGGTGTAGGCATGAGTTGTTACAGCTGGTTGAGACTGATACTGGTTATGGATTTAGAATCGGGTCTTTTGAAGATAAATGGAAGGTGAGAATTTTGAGTCTAAGGCTTATTGGTGTTGATAGAAAGGATAAATTACAGTTGAGATGGTGTCGTCAGGTTTATGTGGATTGGGGTGACGTGGGGCCACCCGCGGGTTTATGTTGGATATGTGCTTTCAGTGACTTGAAAACTTCGAGGCGATTCTTGGCACGTTCGAGGACGAATGTTTGTTTAAGATGGGAAGGATGTAACGACCCGACAGGTCATTTTGAGAATTTAAATCCCGTTCGGCGGCATAAGGACCTGAGCAGCTTCGTATTATGTGTATTGACTGCGTGCGTGGTTGAATTCAGTTACCGAATGATTCAGAGTGATTTGGGACACTTAGTCCCTAAAACGGAAGCTTTAGTCTTAGGATTTTGATCGTAATTGGAACTGTGTGGAGACGACTCCGGAATGGAGTTTCGTCGGGTCCGTTAGCTCCGTTGGGTGATTTTGAACTTGGAATCGTGTCTGGTCTGTGAATTTGAGGTCCCTAGCTTATTTAGGCTTGAAATGGCGAAAGTCGAATTTTTGAAAATTTTGACCAGTAGTGAACTTTTTGATATTGGGGTCGGAATCTGATTTTAAAAGTTGGAGTAGGTCTGGAATGTTGAATATGACTTGTGTGCAAAATTTGAGGTCATTCGGATGTGGTTTGATATGTTTCGGCATCGGTTGTAGGTTTGAGGTTTCAAGTTCTTTAAGTTTGAATTGGAGAGTGATTCATGATTTTAGCGTTAGTTGATGTGATTTGAGGGCTCGTCTAAGTTCGTATGGCGTTTTAGGATTGGTTGGTATGTTTAGTTGAGGTCCCGGGGGCCTCGGGTGAGTTTCGGGTGCTTAACGGATCAAAAGTTGGATTGTGTTGTTGCTGAAGTCTTCAGGCATCTGGTATTTCCGCACCTGCGGTGGAGAGACCGCAGGTGCGGGATCGCACGTGTGGAGAGGCAAGCACCGAAACAGAAAAGCGGAGGAGTGCCAGGGGTCGCAGGTGCGAGGTAAATTCCGCATCTCCGATGCCCGCAGATGCGATAGAGCAATCGCAGGAGCGGTGAAGGACCGCAGAAGCGGACATGGGTCCGCAGGTGCGCACACGCAGGTGCGACCCTTGGATCACAGAAGCGGACGCTGAGTTTTGAGTGGAATCCGCACCTGCGATGGGAATTCCGCAGGTGCGGTGACGCATGTGCGAAGGCAGGTCCGCAGATGCAGTTTAACTGGCAGAAGAGGGGCCAAATTGAGGGTTTGATTCATTTCTTCATTTTGGACTTGAGTGAATTCGGCGATTTTCGAGGGATTTTCAGAGGAAGCTTTGGGGTAATGATTCCTAACTCATTTTTGGTTGTATTCCATTAATCTATAGTTGTTTTCTCCATTTAAGTTTGGATTTTTGGGGTTGAAATTGGAAAATATTGAAAGAACTTCTTCAATAAAGATTTCGAATTTTGTAAGGGGATTTGTGGTCGGATTTGAGTAATTCTTATATGGTTGGACTCGTGAGTGAATGGGTGTTCGTATTTTTTTATTTTTACTCGATTCTGAGATATGGGCCCGGGTCGGCTTTTTAGGATGAATTTCGAAATATTTACTAAAATCTTGATTTCATTAATTTGATTAGCCTAATATAGTTGTATTTATGATATGTAATTGTTTGGGCTAGATTTGGGCCATTCGGAGTCGGATATTAGTGGGAAAGGCATTGTGACCGATTGTTTGAGCTTGGTTCGAGGTAGGTATCTTGCCTAACCTTGTGTGGGGGATTTTTCCCTTAGGATTTGAGTCTTCTATGTTGATTGTAGTCCATGTACGCGAGGTGATGAGTGCGTGCTCGGACTTATTTGTGAAAAGTTTGCCTTTTATAATTCTTAGGTCCTTATATTTACCGAGTATGAAGTTGTTCTTGATATGATTTAAGTTCCTATTTACTAGTCTCACCTCTACATGCTTTAATTAGAATTAATTGTTTTCAGGATTTACTCTTATTGCCTATTTGACTCTTATTTGACTTAACTGAAGATTTTACCTCCTCTATTGTCATGCTATCTTTTCATAACTGCTTATCTTTATTTGGAGTTATTATTGTCTTATCCTATAATTTGTTCAGTCTTAATTGAGGTTATGATTATCTTTCCGCTAGTTATCCTTAATTGAATTGTTGAATATCCTTAGAAATTTCCTCAACCTTAAAAGAAGTTTAGATATCCTATATCTTAGTCGACTTGTTTTATTTAGATTTATTTGACTCATGTTAGCTTTCCCTGTTGTTGAAATGTATATTGTGGGACCGTTGCTCCATATTAGTTTTTCTCTTGTTGAGCTGTTCTCTTTACGCCTAGCATTCTTTACTATGGTTATTCCTTGTGAATTGGTTCTACCGTTCCTTGTGACTTAAAGTTCTTGAATTGATTTACTTGTCGTACTTTGTATTATTGCCATTGTTGTTGTTGTACTTTGTGATGCACGAGGTTTCTGCCGTGCGGTTGTTATTATTGTGATGCACGAGGTTTTTACCGTGCGGTTGTTTTTATGGGGTTGCATGAGGTTTCTATCGTGCTATTGTTACTATATATAATTGCACATGCGGCGTGACAAGATGGGATGGTTTCAGATCATTTTTCCTTATTTTGCAACTGCTGGAACTGATATCTGGTATTGTTCTTCGCGAACGCGAAACGTCTCACGCATTCGCGAAGAAGGATTTTGGGCTGTTGGGATTTACCCATCGCAAACGCGTGAAAGAGACGCGAACGCGAAGAAGAGATAGGGGAAGCCTACGCGAATGCGAGTGGGCTGACGCGAACGCGAAGAGGAAAGGGAGCTGGGGGCCTGTCTGGCGTTAAGCCTTCGCGGATGCGGCTCGTGTCTCGCGAACGCGAAGGGCAGAGGTCGTAAGGCATCGTGAACGTGAAGAAGGACTTGGCAGCATATTTTTGTTCTTCGCGAACGCGAAGCTATGGTCGCGAACGCGATGAAGGCATTTTTGGGCAAAATAAAAAGTTCCAAAATGGGAGTTTTGAGTTGATAACACAAAATAAAATTGGGAGCTCGGTAGAAGGCGATATTTGGATAGATTCTTGCGTGGGTGTTTGGGAAAAGTGTTCTTAACTCATTATTGGTCAAATTACCTGAATCCATGGTTGTTTTTAACATTTAATGGGTGAATTAAGTTGGAAAGATTTGAAAACCCTCTTGGTTTAATTTGATGACGGTCGAGTTGATGTCGTAATTAAGTAAAATTGGTATAGTTAGACTCGTGGTTGAGTGGGCTTGAGGATTTTGTAATTTTTGTCGAGTTCTGAGACATGGGCCCCACGGGCGAATTTTGAGCTAAATTTTAGATTTTTATGAAAGATTAGTATTTTCTTATGAAATTAATTTCAATAAATTTTATTGACTGAATCGAATTAATTATTGCTAGATTCGAGGCGTTTGGAGGCCAATTCACAAGGCAAAGGCATAGCGGAGTAAAACGTTACACGATTTGAGGTAAGTAACACTTCTAAACTTGGTTCTAAGAGTATGAATCACCGAATTTGATGTGATATAAATTGTTTGGAGGTGACACACACGTTAGGTGATGAGCATGTGGACGTGCACCATATAAATTATATCTTGAATAAATCTTGTGCAGTTGTAAGATTAATGAATCATGTTATTATCTGAACATTCTCCATGTGTTAGAGAAATTGAGCTGAGGCTCCTATTAAAGATCATGTTTAGGCTACGTGTCAACATTTTGGGACCCATGGGGTCGTGTTGTTGTTGAATTAATTATTCAAAAATATACATTTCATACTCAGTAATATTTGTCCATTGTGAGGATATTTATGTGATTGAGCTGCACGACGCAGCATGCCATAATGGCTTAATATATTACTATTTTATGGATCGGGGTTGCCCGCCTGCAGCAGGCCTTATTGGCTTTATTATTAAATAGATTGGGGCTGCCCGCCTGCACCATGCCTTATTGGCTTTATTATTATACGGATCGAGACTGCCAGCCTGCAGTAGGCCATATCGGCTTTATATAGCGCTTGGACTGAAGGAGCCCTCCGGAGTCTGTACAGCCCCAGTGAGCGTAGATGATTATATATATTCGGGATGGATCTCCCAGGGCATGGACTTGCCTTACTTATTTGTATTGTAATGATTTTACCTAGACATAGATCTTGTCTGTATCAGTTATATTTGGGGATAAAATTATCCCAGGGCTGGATTGGTCTTATACGGTACTGGGTGACTGACTGTTAGTCGATGTGTATTTATATATACGGGTTGGAACACCCCTCGGCTGGATTGGCCATAAACAGTACCGAGTGACCGGATAATTTGTGACCAGTATTTACATGAGGTTTTTCTAGTGAGATGGCATATACCTTATATCATGCAATATTGATCTATTTCACATGTACTGAGTTTAACTGTTAAACTTGAAAGCATGCCTACATTTTTGTACCATTATTTATACTGGACTGTACCTGCGGAGCTCGTCATTGCTTTCAACCCACAGGTTAATCTTGTTACTTATTGAGTTAGATGTACTCATACTACACTCTGCACCTCGTGTGCAGATCCAGGTGCTCCCGGATACGGCGTGTCATGACCCAAAATCCAAAAAGGCCGTGATGGCGCCGGACACTACTGTCAGGAAAGCCAACCATAATCAATTAACTTAATTACCCATTTTAGTATTTTTGAAATAAAAATTTTCTTTAATAAACTTGTAGAGATAAAACTCATAGAGTAAATGATAAATATTTTTACAGCTAAATTTCTAAACAATTCACAATTATTCCCAAAACCGGGTGTCACAAGTGCATGAGCATTTACTAGGGAATTAAAAATAAAATACAGCATCTGTCCAGAATACAAATTAGACAGGAAAATATAATAACTCCGAAGGAGACTCTGTTAGGTGCGGATCGTAATATAGAATGCAGCTCACCTATGCCCCCACAATTATTAACCACACCTCTATGCCCACAAGGCCGCTATACATATATGTATCTGCACAATAAAATGTGCAGCAAGTGCAGTATGAGTACGAAAATAACGTGTACCCAATAAGTATCAAGCCTAATCTCGAAGTGGTAGAGACGAGATGGCCGACTTTGACACTCACTATGGGTCAATAATAATAATTGAAATACAACTAGGGTATTTAAATCAGCATAATTTACAAAATTTTAAACAATTTATTTAATCGGTGGAAATGATCAAATTCCTTCAAATGCAACAATTCTCTAGATATTAATTAAATTCCTTCAATTCAAATAAATTTCCAATTTATCAATTAAATATCATTTATAGGAATAACAATTAATTCTTTAACAAGCAAGAATAATAATTCATTAAATTCTAAGGATTTTCCAATTTATCAATTAGCTTCGCAAGCAGAAATAAACTATTAAAGTATCGTATAATTATTATTATTAAGCACGATTTCTGCGGAGGATGTGCAGCCCGATCCAGAGTGTCGTGTACACTGCCGAGGGACGTGCGGCGCGATCCTGAGATGCATCTATCCTGCCGAGGCATTCGGTCCGCTCCACAAGAAAGGAGGACATTGTTTTATGTACCTCCGGAAGGAGAGTATATTTATTATGAGATAAATTCGGAAGGAAGGACAATTTTTTTTAACAATTAATTGATTTAAATAGAAAATCAAGCATATAAGATTTTCATCCTTTAATATCTTTATCTAACAATTCACAATATATTCATATATATCAATTTAATATTAATTAATCACGGAATACAATTTACACAAGTAACTCATGCTTTGAGTCTTAAACTACCCGGACTTTAGCATTTATAGTAGCTACGCACGGACTCTCGTTATCTCGTGTGTACGTAGCCCCCACAATTAGCAGCAATTATTCAATTTAATCCCTATGGGGTAATTTCCCCCTCACAAGATTAGACAAGAGACTTACCTCGTCTTGCTCCAATTTAATCCACTAGTAGACCCTTTCCTCGATTATCCAACTATGTCTGGCTCGAATCTAGCCAAAATAATTCGATACAATCATTAAAATTTATAGGAATCAATTCTATAAGAAAATACTACATTTTCAATAAAATCCCAAAATTAATTAAAAATTCGTCCGTGGGGCCCACGTCTCGAAATCTGGCAAAAGTTATGAAATCCGATAACCCATTAAATTACGGGTCCAACCATACCAGTTTCACTCAAATCCGACTCCGAATCGATACCGAAATCCCAAAAATTCATTTCTATGAGATTTTTAAAAATTTCCCAAATTTCAATCTCAAAACACTAATTAAATGATGAGAACAATGATATATTTATGTTTATAGACCAAATCCAAGTTAGAATCACTTACCCCAATGTCTTTTCCTTGAAAATCTATCAAAAATCGCCTCTACTCAAGCTCCAATTTGCTAAAAATAGCGAATGAGATGAATGGCCTCTTTTATAATTCTGCCCAGGCAGCCCTCGATCCATGGCCTCGATCCTCGGCCTCGATCATGGCCTCGATCCTCGCCTCGATCGTGGCCTCGATCCTCGGCCTCGATAGTGGCTTCGATCCTCGTCCTTGATCGTGGCTTTGATCATGGGTCTCGATTTTGGGAGCTCGATTTTGGGCCTCGATTTTGGGCCAGAATTTCCAGCAGAAAGAAAAAATTGCAGCAGCTGTTTTAAGTCCAACTTTTGATCCGTTAACCATCTGAAACTCACCCGAGGCCCTCGAGACCTCAACAAAATATTCAAACAAGTCCTAAAACATCATACGAACTTATTTAAAACCTCAAATCACATAAAACGACACTAAAACCATGAATTATGCTCCCATTCAAGCTTAATGAAACTTAAAATTTCAAACTTCTACATTCGATGTCAAAACCTACCAAATCAACTCCGATTGACCTCAAATTTTACACACAAGTCATAAATGAAATAACAGAGCTATGAAAGTTTTCGGAACTGGATTCCGACTCCGGTTTCAAAAAGTCAACTCCTCGGTCAAACTTCCAAGCTTAAATTCTTGTTTTTAGCCATTTCAAGCCTAATTTAACTACGGACTTTCAAATAAAATTTCGAACACGCTCGTAAGTCCAAAATTACTATACAGAGCTGTTGGAATCATCAAAATTCTATTTCGGGGTCATTTGCACATAATTAGACATCTGGTCACTATTTGAACTTGAACTTTTAATTTTTCATCAAAATTCCATATCTCGGGCTAGGGACCTCGGAATTTGATTCCGGGCATACGTCCAAGTCCCAAATCACGATACGGACCTACCGAAACTATCAAAACACTAATCCGAGTCCGTTTGCTCAAAATATTGACCAAAGTCAAACTTAGCCTTTTTAAGCCAACTTAAGGAACCAAGTGTTCCGATTTCAACCCAAACACTTCCAAATCCCGAACCAACCATCCCCGCAAGTCATAAATCATTAAAGCACATATGGAAAGTTTTATATAGGGGAACGGGGTTCTAAAAGTCGAAACGACTGATTGGGTCGTTACAATCTCTCCCACTTAAATATACATTCGTCCTCGAACATGCTAAGGAGTGTTTCGGAGTTATCCAAAATTTATGTTTAACATTTCGTGCCCTACCCATGCTACCACACCCAGTTGAGCACATTAACTTGAGCCAATCTGAAAATTTTCCCCTTTATTTAGGCTAATTAGCCTTAGAGCCCAATTCTAACATCCAGATTTCTCTACCATGTCCGTTTTCAACCTATGAATGTCGTATCAATCACTACACGATACACCAATACATGATTGCATACCTTTGTTGAATTTAGACCATGCACCACATCATTCACATGACTATAATAACATCCTCCGATAATGATAGCCAAAATTCCACAAATCTGATGTTCACAACACACCTCATGATACCTATAATTCCTGTTCCAACTCTTGAACTGCTTCCACGATGGAAGAAATGTGTAGAAATTCATAACCAGCTGCCGAGTCAACAAAATATTGAGTTTCTCCTTCTGACAAGAACCATTGCCTCATTATGGACCAAATAATGGTATTTTCTCTTTATTATACTTCATATAATCTGATCGTACTGATCCTGGATACAATAACCTCGTCTCACTTAGTATAAGATGCTCAGGCAATAAGCCACCTCAGACATGACAAAAAGTCTCATATGACGCCATAATGAGCTAATAAGCTACGGACTCGATTGCGATACATAAGAAAAACAGACTATGGTAATGATTACTCAACCCATGTGACTAATTAAACAACTAAACTAAAAATGTCATGAACCTTCCCCAGAAAATGGGACACAAAAACACACAAAATATAATATAGGGAACTGTACTCAACATCACACTGTTGCGGCGTGCAACCCGATCCGCACAAAAATGAATCTATAAGAAAATACTTACCGAGATAGAATGCTCATTACTTACAAAATATCCGATCATCGGACACAAGCATGCTAAGTGCATAATACCATCCTTGGAAGGACCGACAACACCATATGCTACAAAACTCAATCACAACTAAGGTGCGATATATGATCTGAATCTCGAGTTTTTGATCGGAAGATTCAGAATTTAATTTAAAGGACAATTCTCATTTTTGAACCTTAAATGGAAAGAGTTTGACCGGAGAGTTGACTTTTGAGTAAACGATCCCGGAATGTAATTTTGATGATTCCAGTAGCTCCGTATTGTGATTTTGGACTTAGGAGCGTGTCCGAAAATTATTTTGGAAGTGTGTAGTGAAATTTTGCTTGAAATGGCGAAAGTTGAACTTTTGGGAAGTTTGACCGGGGAGTTGACTTTTTGATATCGGAGTCAGAATAAAGTTTATATTGTATTTTGGGATAAGTTGGTATATTTAGTTAAGGTCCCGAGAGCCTCGAGTGGATTTCATAAGGTTAATGGATCAATTCGGACTTGAACAAAAGCTGCTGGAATTTCTGGGCAGCAGCTGATCCTTTGCGAAACTTTCATCGCAGAAGCAACTGGAAAGGGAGCTAGGCAGAGGCTGGCTTGAACTCGCAAAAGCGTACATTTCTGCGCACCTGCAAAATCGGAGAAGCGCAAGTAAGAACGCAGAAGCGAAGATGGCAGCTTGCTGGTTTTCTCGCAGAAGCAAAAATTCTTTCGCACGTGCGACACCGCAGGTGCATGAACAGTGCTAGCAGAAGCGTGGACAATTCTCGCATAAGCGAGCTCGCAGGTGCGACAAATCTGCCTACAGGTGCGAAACTTGGCAGAAACATAGGGACCAAAAATCAGTCACTTTGCCATTTTCGATTGAGATTTTGGAGCTTGGGGTTTGGGCGATTTTTGATGAGTTATTCATGACTTTGACTCGGGTAAGTGTCCTATATCCGAAAGTGATTATATTTCATAAATCCATGGCGATATTCATCGTTTAATTCGGATGTAATTGGAAGAAAAACAAGATTTTTGGAAAACGTTTCAATAACGAATATTTAATATTTGGAGATCGATTTGTTATCGGAATTTGATAAAATTGGTATGGTTGAACTCTTATCGGAATGGGTTGTCGGATTTTGTGAGTTTCGTCTGATTCCAAGATGTGGGCCCTAAAGGAAATTTTTGAGTTAAATTTCGGATTTTGTTGGAAAAATAGTATTTTCATATGGAATTAATCCCTATAATTTGTATTGAATTAATTGAATTAATTTGGATAGATTTGAGCTGTTCGGAGGTTAATTCAAGAATGAAGACAATTTTTGAATATCGTCCTAACTTTAAAGAAAAAAGTAAGTATCTTGCCTAACCTTGAGTGGGGGAAATTACCCCTTAGGCATCGAGTTTTATGTGCCATTTGTGAAAGGTGAAAAGCCATGTACGCTAGGTGACGAGTACGTACTCGGGCTTATATGTGCAAATTTTATTGGGTTAAAGTCTTAGGCATTATTGTGTAGTAAATTGGATAATTGTTGGCATTTATTAAATCATCTATTTTTCATGTCTTAATTCTCATTTGTTGAATTTGTTTTTATATGACAATTTGATGTGATTATTAATTTAATATTTATGTGAATTCCATGAGTTTGTTGATTTGATATTTCCTGGAAATAATTATATTATGAATTTTTCATCTGCAAATAATTAATGAAATAAGTTTAAACTGAGGTGCTAATATAATTACCATGAATTTGGATTAATGAAGGTGTTGCCCTATACTAAGTATTTTCTATCTTTGTTGATTGTTTTGAGGTGTTATATATGTTGTGTGTAGCCTTGGGCTATTTTTGAGAAATTTATTGATTTTACTATATCATTGGAATTGGTTGTCGTTGTTGGGAAAATTGTGATAGGAATTGTATGTGTTGTGTTGTCGTGATAATATTCCGTGTAAATTGTTGTGTGATTTGAGTTATTATTATGAGGATATAAGGGTAGTATTTCACTGTTGATATTATGTGGGTATAAGGGTAGAATTTCACTGTGGTTATGTATGTTAGGATATTGTCTGGGCAGAGTGATAAGGGTGGCTATTATACGAAGTGATAAGGGTGGCTATAGGAGTGATAAGGGTGGCTATTGATATTGTGAGGCGGAGGGATAAGGGAGGCTATTATAGGAGTAATAAGGGTGGCTATAGGAGAGATAAGGGTGCCTATTGTCAGGGATAATATGTGATGATGTGGAGTTATTGCGTTGGTAATTTTTATGTGATGTTGTTATTTTCCCTATGTTTATTTTTATATCTTGTGCAATTTGTCTTGTTGTTTAGGTAAACTTGATAATAGTGTGATCTATGTTGAAATTGGGAGCCTGTGGCTATTGCCATGCGGATTATGAAATGAAATGTGGGAACGAGGTGACGTGGTTAAATGATGATGATATTGACACGCGAGTTATCCGTGCGGTTGTGATAGAGAAATAGGCACGAGGTGTCGTGGAAATATGAAAGTGGGCTGAGACCCATATTTTATGATTTTGAAATGAGTGTCACAGGGTGACTTTTATTCAAAAGATATTTATTTGAAGGAATTATATTTGAAAGAGATTTATTTGAAGGAATTATATTTGAAAGAGATTTATTTGAAAGGATTATATTTGAAAGATATTTATTTGAAGGGAGTAAATCTGAATTATATTTTTTGGAAAGTATTATATCCTAAAGATTATTATTTGAGAAACATATAGGCGAAAGATTTATATTTGAAGGAGTTGATTAATTGGGTGTACTTGTACTTATTATTTGTTAAGCAATATTAATGGTGTTCTTGTTGCCCTGTTGTGTATATCACTGGTTGATTAGCGTTGCCATTATTGTTATTTGCTTTCCTATTATTTTTGTATACTGTATTGCAAAGATTATTAGACTAGTGAGTGTCTTGACTGTACCTCGTCACTACTCCACTGAGGTTAGTCTTGATACTTACTGGGTACCGACTGTGGTGTACTCATACTATACTTTTGCACATTTTTGTGCAGAGTCAGGTATTGGAAAGATCGGACTCGGATAGAGTTAGAGTGTGATCGCAAGGATTCAAGGTAGAGCTGCTTGGTCATCATAGTCCATTGGAGCCTTTCCATTTTATTGTACTGTTAATTATTAATCAAACAGTATTGAGTTTTTGATCCTTGAGATCATTTCATGTATTCAGTTAGAGTTCATAACTCAGTATTACCAGTCTTGGGAGGTTGTTTGTAATTATTTTCGTGGTTGGTTTCTATTTAAAAACAAATGGCTTGAATTGTAATTATAATCTGCTTACATAGTCTTAGAGACTAAGTGTTATCACGGCACCTGTGGTGGGATTTTGGGTCGTGAAAAGTTGGTATCAGAGCTCCAGGTTAATAGCTTCTACGGGTCACAAACGAGTTTAGTAGAGTCTTGCGGATCAGTATGGAGACGTCTGTACTTATCTTCGAGAGGCTACAGAACTGTTAGGAAATTTCCAATTCTTTCATTCCTGTCGTGCGGATTTATTGATTGAGGAATTTGAGCCTTTGTATCTCTATTCTCTCACAGATAGTGAGGACACGTACTACCGGGTCAGCTGAGCAGACACCCGCACATACTGCCAGGGCCGCAAGAGGTCGTAGCCGAGGTAAAGGCAAAGGAAGGGCGCGTGCCGCGACTAGAGCACCTGTCAGAGCAGCAGTTGAGGAGCTGCTAGTAGCTTCAGTTAGGGGACAGGTACCAGAAGCACATGTTGTTACCCCCGGACTTTGGGAGACTTTAGCAGAGTTCTTGAATATGTTTGGTACATTACATCAGTCGGGATTGATCTCTATTGCGCCAAAAATTTCACAGATTGGGGGAGTAACTCAGACTCCTACCGCTCGTACTCTAGAGCAGCGAGTTCACATTGGTTAGGTTCTGGGTATAGTACCGGTACAACATGTTATTCCGGTTCAGCCTGAGGTCAGGCCAAAGGCATCAGAAGAAGAACAAAAGAGACTTGAGAGGTTTAAGAGGCATAGTCCACCTACTTTCAGTGGCACATACAGAGGATGCCCAGGGATTTCTAGAAAAGTGTCACCGTATTCTCATCACCATGGGTATTCTGGAAGTGAGCGGAGTTTCCTTTACCATATTTCAGCTGTCAGGAGCAGCGTATTAGTAGTGGCAAGTCTATGAAGAAAGTAGACCATCCGACGCAATACCACCTACTTAGGCTCAGTTTTCACAGATGTTTTTGAAAGAGTTTGTTACCCAGACTCTCTGAGATGCATGGCGCACAAAGTTTGAACGGTTGCGTCAGGGCACTATGACGGTGTCAGAATATGCTATCAGGTTCAGTGAGTTAGCCCGTCATGCACCTATCTTGGTTCCTACAGTTAGAGAACGAGTCCGCAGATTCATAGAGGGGCTCGATTATGATCTTAAAATATGCATGGCTCGAGAGCTGCAAACTGATACTCCATTTGAGCAAGTAGTGGAGATTGCAATGAGGATTAAGGGTGTTCTAGGTGAGGAAAGAGAGTCTAAAGAGGTCAAAAGGTCTCGAAGCTCTGGAGGGTTTAGTGGATTTTACTCTTCAGCTATGACCGATTATGGCGGAGGCTTGAGAAGTTGATCAACACAGTCCGCACATCAGATTACTTGGGGTGCTCCGGTAAGTTCTTATAGTACACCACCGACACAAAATTCTTAAAGTGGCTATTCTAGTTATTCGGCACAGGCTCAGCAGGAGCAGCCGCGATCTCAGAGGGGTTATTATGAGTGTGGTGATACTAGGCACATCATGAGAGATTATCCTAGACTTGGGAGGGGTGGATTTTATCAGAACACTCAGACTATGGTCCCCAATACAGTTACTACCCCACGTGCACAACCATTTAGAGGTGGAGGACAGGTGGTTAAAGAGCGCCCTAGAGTGGGACGCCCAGCCCGTTGATATATTTGCTATGGTGTGGCTGAGGCCACTACACCAGATAGTGTCATTACAGGTATAATCCCGATCTATTATAAAAGAATATTTTTCCATAATTTGATTTGGTTCTAAATATTGAGGCGACTCCTCCTATTATGCTCCGCTTATGGGTGAGCTAATTTTGTGAATCACTTATACATTATCCCTGTTGGGATATTTGATGGGGTTAGCCCATGTCTATCATTTTTATTGGTACATCATTGAGGACTATAAGTCCAAAATTGACTTTCTAATACTCTCTATAGTGGGTTTTGATGTGATTTCGGAATAATCGATCTCAATTTTATGAATTTTATGCCCTATTGGTATGGGGGATTCATTATGTGTTGTGAAAATTGTTTACGGAATTTATTAAAAAAAAGAAATAAAGGTAATGAAAAATTTTCAGTTGGCACAATGTGAAAAATACTTGTGATTCAGAGTTGAGGACAAGATCCTCACATTTTTATATGATATGAAATATTTAAACCGGACTACAAGCCGCGGTGGAAGTTATATAAGGACGAGGTCCTTGTGGTAAAAATGATTTATGTGTTTAAATTCTCCCTTTGTGAAATTTAATTTGTACTATAGTACTAATAGGGAATGATGCATGTTAGCATATTTGATAATTCTTTTATATGTTTCTGTGCATATTTAGCCATATTCATGTTGTAAACATTGCGTTTTATCCTATAAGGTGAGTGCACATGTAGTGTTAAATGCGACTCGTTGATTTGGATAAATAATTATGAGGTCTTCATGCCTCGCGTGTTACTGTCAGTGTTAAATTTGAAATGAGATTTTAGTTAATATGAGATTAATTGAGGATGCTGGAATTAATTATAAACAACTATTATGACCAGAGATGTGATTATGGGCATACGTATAGTGTGTGTGTAGGCACAAAATTTCTATCGCCGGTTCAGACTAACACAGTGTGTTAATATGGAAAATTAGGCCTTTTGAAATTAATTAGAGTGTAAGGAATTGGATTTATAGTTTATAAATGAGGGTAGAAGGAATAATCTCAACTGAGACGGTGTTGTCGAACCCAAGTTAAATTGTAGGGACATAGAATCACCCACGAGTATGTGTGTAAGGATACATTCAGTAATTTAATGTCCTCAGAATAATTCTTGGCACGTTCGAGGACGAATGTATATTTTAAGAGGAGGAAGAATATAACGACCCAACTTGTGGTTTTAAGAATTTATGCATCGTTAAGCGACTTAAGGTCTCGAGAAGCTTCGTAATATGTATTATGACCCGTGTGTGTTGTCGAGTTTGATTTTCGGAAGATTCAGAATTTAATTTAAAGAACAATTCTCATTTTTGAAGCTTAAATGGAAAGAGTTGATCGGAAAGTTGACTTTAGAGCAAACGACCCCGGAATGGAAATTTGATGATTCCAATAGCTCCATATGGTGATTTTGGACTTTGGACCGTGTCCAAAATTTTTTTGGAAGTCCGTAGTGAAATTTTGCTTGAAATGGCGAAAGTTGAATTTTTGGGAAGTTTGACCGGGGAGTTAATTTTTTGATATCGGAGTCGTAATCCAATTCTGAAAATTTTTATAGATCCGTTATGTTATTTATGACTTGTGTGCAAAATTTGAGGTCAATCGGAATTGATTTGATACGTTTCGGCGCAAAATATAGAAGTTGGATGATTTGAAAACTCATAATTCGATTCGATACATGATTCGTAATTTCGGCATTCTTTGGCGTGGTTTGAAGCCTCGACTAAGTTTGTATTATATTTTGGGACATGTTGGTATATTTGGGACATGTTGGAAGGTTAACGGGTCAATTCGGACTTGAAGAAAAGCTGTTGGAATTTCTAGGCAGCAGCTGATGCTTTCGCTTCTGCGGAAGTTTCATCGCAGAAGCGAGGAAATCATCGCAAAAGCGACTAGAATGGGAGCTGGGTAGAGGCTGGCTTGAACTCATAGTAACAGACATTTCTGCGCACCTGCGAGATCGCAGAAGCGAAGCTGGTAGCTTTCTGGTTTTCTCGCATAAGCGAAACTTCTTTCGCACCTGCGACACTGCAGGTGCATGAACAGTGCTTGCAGAAGCAGAGGCAGCACATGTGATGACCTGATAGGTCATCTTAGGTTTTAAAACCTAATTCTATGATCTGAAGTCTTAAATACTTCATTTTAGCCTTCCTCAATTTGCATGCACAGTCCGAGTATTTTTCCGAAAAGCTTTTATGTGAAAAGAAAAAAAACTAAGAAAATATGAATTTCTTTTGCCTTAAAATCTATTTGAATTGACTTCGGTCAATGTTTTGAGCAAAAGGACCCGGATTCGTATTTTGACGATCCCGTTGGGTCTGTATCGTGATTTAGGACATGGGCGTATGTCTGGAATCAAGTTCGAAAGTCTGTAGCCCGAGTTATCGGACTTTGTTGAAATTTGAAAGTTAAAGGCTTAATAATTTTGAAATGTTTGACCGATGTTTGAATTTTTAGATATCGGGTCCGTATTTTGGTTCCGAAACCCGGTATAGGTCCAATACTATATTTATGACATGTTTGTCAAATTTGGTGAGAAACATAGTTGGTTTGACGTGATTCAGACATCCGGTTGTTAATATAGCAATTCAAAAGTTCTTGAAAATTTCATTTGATTTTAGTGTCCGATTCATAGTTCTAGGTGTTATTTTGGTGGTTTGATCGCGCGAGCAAGTTTGTATGATATTTTTAGACTTGTGTGCATGATTGGTTTAGAGCCCCGAGGGCTCGGGTGAGTTTCGGATAGGCAACAGAGTGGAATTTGGATTTAGAACATTTGCTGGGGTCTCCAATTTCTTGGAACTGGCCTCTGATCTCGCATTTGCGAACATTTCCAACTTCTGTCAGGCTCGCATTTGCGAGCCATTTCTTCGCATTTGCGAAGTGTGCCTGGGTCAGCCTAGGTTCGCATTTGCGATCATGAGGTTGCATTTGCGATCACGGGTTTGCATTTGTGAAAGTCCAGTGTCCGCATTTGCGAACAAAGCTTCGCATTTGCGATGGGAGCTGGGGAGGGAGATTCTTCGCATTCGCGATCATTGGGTCGCATTTGCGGTCAAGTCAGTGTTTATATTTGCGAACTTTTCATCGCAAATGCGATGATTGCAGAGGTATGGGAGTCTTCACAAATGTGATGGATTTCTCGCATTTGCGGGCTTTGCATTTGCGAAGCCCACGTCGCAAATGCGACATCTGCAACTAAACAAAATATGACTTAGACAAGATTTTTGGTCCATTCTTCAAATTTTCAAAACCTAAAACCTTAGAGGCGATTTTTCCAAGACTCTTTCTTCCCCAAATCATTGGTAAGTGATTCTAACCTATTTCCTTTCAATATTTCACTACTTTTTCTAAGATTTCAACCTAAAATCTAAGGTTTCCATGGTGGAATTGGGGGTTTTTGGGTAGAAATTAGGGATTTGGTAAATTGGGGATTTAGACCTCAAATTGAGGTGGGATTCCAAAATAAATTACATAATCAGGCTCGGGGGTGAATGGATAATTAGGGTTTGGTCCGAACTTTGGGATTGGACCAAGCGGGCCCGGGAGTTGACTTTTTCAATAATGACCTAAATTGAATCCTTTGCAATCATGTGTAGTTCATAAGGCTTAATTTGAATCGTTTGGTTGGTAATTTGCTAGATTCTATTGGTTCTGAGGCTCGTTTGAAAGGCAAAGTTGTGATTGAGCTTTGAGTGGACCTTTGGAGCGAGGTAAGTGTTGTGGTTAACCTTGACTCGAGGGATTAGGACTTGTTTGCCTATTTTCTACATGTTTAGATGTTGGGTACAACGTATATGTGAGGTGACGAGTACTTATGCGTTGTTGTCGGGTTAAAGCATGCGGGTGGGACTTGTTTCTTGTAGTTTATTGCATACTTTGATCTTGTTTTCCATGCTTAGACTACTTACTTACTAAATGTCACGACCCAAACTAACCCTGTCGTGATGACGCCTATCGTGGAACTAGGCAAGCTGACTCATTTCCAAAACAAACCGATATTTTCATTTCAAAGATAATTTCAAGGCTATCTAACATAAAAACCTTCGTAAAGGAGTTCAAATCAAAACAAAAGTGCGGAAAAGAAAAAGCCCGACATCGGGGTGTCACTTATCATGAGAATCTACTACAATTTATCTGACAATATCGAGACTAACATAGTCTGGAAAATAGATAAATACAACTAAAGGAAGATAAGAGGGAGAAGAAAAAGGCTGCGATCGCCAGGCAGCTACCTTGCTATCCCCGAGAAAATCTGCAATCGGAATAGTCAACAACCGCTATCGTGTCCAGCTACACTTGGATCTGCACACAAGGTGCAGGGAGTAACATGAGTACGCCAACTCAGTAAGTAACAACAATAAATAAAGACTGAGCAGTAGTGGCGAGCAATAAGCATATAAAGTTCATATCACGAAATCTCAGTAAAATTCCACATGCTTTTAAAATCAGGATTTGAATCAAAACATCTCATTTAAACTCAGTTCCAGTAAAATCATTTAAAGATATTTTTCAACAGTTTTCAAAAAAAGGCTCAACGCAAGGTAAGCAAAAATGATGAAATCATAAACAGCCCCTCGGGCAAAACATCACTCATATACAACCCCTCGGGCAAACCTCACAGTCATTCGTACATAGCCCCTCGGGCATACCTCACAATCCCTCGTAAAAAGCCCCTAACCTTACCACCACTTATGCCTCCCAGTCACTCAGCACTCGGCACTCGGAACTCGGTACTCGCACTCAGTAGGTACCTGTGCTCATTGGGGGTGTGTACAGACTACGGAGGGGCTCCTACAACCTAAGCGCTATAATCTGCACGGACAACTCACGTGCTGCACGGACAACTCACGTGCCATAATATAAATATCTCGATTAGCACGGCCAACACATGTGCTATAGTATAATATAAGGATCTGTACGGCTAACTCACGTGCTGCACAGCCAACTCACGTGCTATAGTATAATATAAGGATCCGCACGAACAACTCACATGATGCACGGCCAATTCACCTGCTATAGTATAATGACTCACAATCAGGCACTCAGCCTCACTTAGTCATAAAGCTCTCCAGTCTACCGGGCTCTCCACATTCATAAGATCATCCCAAATAACAATGATATGATATATCAATAATGAATAATAGAGACTGAGATAAAATAATCAAGTAAGTTGTGACTAAGTACAAAACAACAATTTAAGAAGATAATTCATATGTACACGACCTCTGTGGTTCCCAACAATACCAACATATAGCCTAAACATGGTTTCTAGCATGACTTATAGTCAAGTTTCACAACACATATAGAGCACATAACTATCAACAAGTTACTTAGCTTTACATTTTTCACGGGACGGACCAAGTCACAATCCCCTCGGTGCACGCCCACACACCTATCACCTAGCATGTGAGTCACCTCCAAAATAATCACATGACACAAAATTTCGGGGTTTCATACCCTCAGGACTAGATTTACAATCGCTACTTACCTAGATCCGGTCAAATCTCTACCCCACGATGCTCTTGCGTCTCGACTCAGCCTCCAAATGCTCTGAATCTATTCACAATGAGTACAATACCATCAATATATGCTAATGGAATAAATTCCACAAGAAAAACTACCAATTTAGACCAAAAATCCAAAAATGGCTCAAACCCGCCCCCCTGGCCCACGACTCGGAATCGGGTAAAAGTCAAAAATTACGAACACCCATTCACTCACGAGTCCAACCATACTAGGTTTACTCAAATCCGACTTCGAATCGACATTCAAATCCCAAAAATTTATTTTATGAAGTTTCTACAATTTTCCCCAAATTTCCACCTCAAAGTACTAATTAGATGATGAAATCATTGATATATTCATGTATATTAACCAAATTCGAGTTAGAATCACTTACCTCGATGAATTTCTTGAAAAACCCACGAAATATCGCCACAAACCGAGCTCCCTAGGTCCAAAATGTGAAATAATGCCCTAAACCCCATTTATATAGTGCACCCTCTGAACTTCCACTATGCGGTCCGTGAAATTCCAAGCGCAGCCGCGCCTCCCAGGTCCTGCGGCAACATTTTTTGGTGGCTGCACTACCAGGCTTTAGTATTTTGGATATAACCTTTTCTACAAATGTCTAAATGATGACTTCTTTACTTTTCTGGAAACTAGACACGAAGGGCTACAACTGTCATTTTTGAATCATCTCAAAATTTCTTGTAGATCAAAAGATATAGGCGTCCGAAGTCGGACCAATGAATCTGCAGAACTTTTCCCTAGAGTGCACCCGCGGCAGAATTATGAGGTCCGCGAAATTCTGCTGAGGTTCGCGAAATTCAATGCACTAGAACCATACCTGAGTTCCTGAAATGCCCGGACTCGCTCAAACCTCACCCCGAAACACACCCTAGGCCTCTGGAACCTCAACCAAAGGTACCATCAAGTCCTAAAATTCCATACAAACTCAATCGAGCTCTCGAATCACATCAAACAATAACAAAAACATGAATCGCACACCAATTCAAGCTTAATGGAGTTGAAACCTCAAACTTCCACAACCGATGCCGAAACCTATCAAACCTAGTCTGAATAACCTCAAATATTGCACACACATCACAAATGACACTACGAATCTAATCCAACTCTCGAAATTCTATTTCGACTCCGATGTCAAATTTTCCATTGCCGACCGGAAATCACCAAATTTCTAATTTCGCCAATTCAAGCCTAATTCTACCACGGACCTCGAAATTACATTTCGAACACGCTCCTAAGTCCAAAATCACTTAACGGAGCTATCCATACCACAAAAATCCCAATCCGAGATCATTTTCTCATAAGTCAACATCTGGTTGACTTTTCTAACTTAACTTTCTAAATAAGAGGCTGAGTGTCTCATTCCACTCCGAAACTACTCCAGACCCGAACCTACCAACCCGATACAACACAACACAGCTGAACAACACATAAAGAAGCAGTAATGGGGGAAACAGGGCTATAACTCTCGGAACGACCGGCTGGGTCATCACATCCTCCCCCTCTTAAACAAACGTTCGTCCTCGAACGAGTCTAGAAACATACCTGGAGTCTCGAATAGGTGTGGATATCTACTCCGTATCTCCCGCTCAGTCTCCCAGGTGGCCTCCTCCACGGGCTGGCCTCTCCACTGCACCTTCACTGAAGCTATGTCCTTTGACATCAACTTTCGGACCTGCCGATCTAACTGGCCACCGGCTCCACATCATAAGTCATATCAGCCTCCAATTGAACCGTGATAAAATCCAAAACATGGGACATATCTCCAATATACTTCTAGAGCATGGAAACATGAAACACTGGGTGCACACTCGACAAGCTGGGTGGCAAGGCAAGCTTCTAAGCCATCTCCTCTATCCTATAAGGCACCTCAAAAGGTCCAATGAACTGGGGGCTCAACTTGCCCCTCTTTCCAAACCTCATAACACCCTTCATGGGTGATACCTTCAGCAAAACCTTCTCCCCAACCATGAAAGATACATCACAGACCTTCCTGTCCGCATAGCTCTTCTGCCTAGACTGAGCCGTGCGAAGCCGCTCCTGAATCAATTTCACCTTATCTAATGCATCCTGGACCAAGTCTGTACCCAAGAGCCTACTCACCCGGCTCAAACCATCCAACCAGAGTTCTACATCTCATCCCATATAAAGCCTCGTACGGAGCCATCTGAATACTCGACTGGTAACTGTTGTTATATGCAAACTTCGCGAGTGGTAGAAACTGGTCCCATGAACCCCCAAAGTCAATGACACAAGCGCGCAACATGTCCTCTAATATCTGAATAGTGCGTTCGTACTGCCCGTCTATTTGAGGGTGAAAAGTTATGCTCAACTCAACCTGAGTACCCAACTCTCACTGCACGGCCCTCCAAAACAGCGATGTAAATTGAGTACCTCTATCTGAAATAATGGAAACTGGGACACCATGCAGGCAAACAATCTCTCGGATGTAAATCTCAGCCAACCGCTCTGAAGAGTAAGTAGTGCCAACTGGAATGAAGTGCGCGAACTTGGTTAGCCGATCCATAATAACCCAAATAGCATCGAACTTCCTCGAAGTCCATGGGAGCCCAACTACAAAGTACATGGTAATCCGCTCCCACTTCCACTCTGGGATCTCTAATCTCTGAAACAAGCCACCCGGTCTCTGATGTTCATACTTAACCTACTGACAGTTGAGACACCGAGCCACAAACCCAACTATATCCTTCTTCATCCACCTCCACCAATAGTGTTGTCTCAAATCCTGGTGCATCTTTGTGGCACCCGGATGGATGGAATACTACAAGCTGTGGGCCTCCACAAGAATCAGCTCCCAAAGCCCATCTACATTAGGCACACATATCCGGCCATGCATCCTCAACACGCCGTCATCACTAATAGTCACATCCCTAACATCACATCTCCGAACCCTGTCCTGAAGAACGAGTAAGTGGGGGTCATCATACTGACGCTCCCTGATACGGTCATAAAGAGAAGACTTGGAGACCACGCAAGCCAATACCCGACTAGGCTCCGAAATATCCAATATCACAAGCTGGCCCGCTAAGGCCTGAACATCCAATGCCAAAGGTCTCTCTACTGCTGGGAGATATGATAAACTCCCCAAACACTCTGCCAGGCGACTCAAAGCATTGGCCACCACATTGGCCTTCCCTGGATGGTACAGAATAGTGATATCATAGTCTTTAAGTAGCTCTAACCATCTCCGCTGATGTAAATTAAGATCCTTCTACTTAAACAGATGTTGCAGACTTTGGTGATCAGTATAAATCTCACAATGAACCCCATACAAATAATGACGCCAAATCTTTAAGGCGTGAACAATGGCTGTTAACTCAAGATCATGTACTAGATAATTCTTCTCATGGGTCTTCAACTGACGCGAGGCATAGGCAATCACCCTACCCTCCTGCACCAAAACACAACCAATGCCTACCCTCGAGGCATCACAATACACGGTATAAGAACCTGAATCTGATGGCAGAACTAACACTGGAGCTATGGTCCATGCAGTCTTGAGCTTCTGAAAGCTCTCCTCACACTCATTCGACCACTTGAATGGAGCACCCTTCTGGGTCAATTTGGTCAAGGGTGAAGCAATATATGAGAATCCCTCCACAAAGCGACAATAATAATCCGCCAAACCAAGAAAGCTCCTAATCTTTGTGGCTAAGGATGGTCTAGGCCAACTCTGCAACGCCTCTATCTTCTTCGGATCCACCTGAATACCCTCACTGGACACCACGTGTCACAAGAATACTACTGAACTGAGCCAAAACTCACACTTGGAGAACTTTGCATAAAGCTTTTCCTCCCTCAATCTCTATAATACAATCCTCAAATGCTGAGCGTGCTCCTCCTAGCTACGAGAGTACACTAGGATGTCATCAATGAACACAATGACGAAGGAGTCCAAATATGGCTGGAACACACTGTTCATCAAATGCATGAATATTGTTGGGGCATTGGTCAGCCCAAAAGATATCACTAAGAACTCATAATGGCCATAACGGGTCCCGAAAGCTGTCTTAAGAATATCCGAATCCCGAATCTTCAGCTGGTGATAACCGGACCTCAAATCAATCTTGGAGAACACCCTAGCTCCCTGAAGCTGGTAAAATAAATCATCAATACGAGGCAAGAGATACTTATTTTTGACTGTGACCTTGTTCAACTGCTTGTAGTCAATACACATTCTCATGGAACCATCCTTCTTCTTCACAAATAGAACCAGTGCACCCCAAGGTGACACACTAGGCCTAATAAACCCCTTTTCAAGGAGTTCCTGAAGTTGCTCTTTCAATTCTTTTAACTCAGCTGGTGCCATGTGATACAAAGGAATAGAAATGGGTTGAGTGCCCTACACCAAGTCAATACCGAAATCAATATCCCTATCGGGTGGCATACCTAACAGGTCTGCAAGAAATACATCTGAAAAGTCTCGCACGACCGGTACTGAATCAATAGTAAGAGTATCTGCATCAGTATCTCTCACAAAGGACAAATATGACAAGCATCCCTTTCCAACCATATGTTGGGCATTCCAATAAGAAATTACCCTGCTAGGAACAAGATTTAGAGAACCCCTCCATTCTACCTGTGGCAACCCTAGCATCGTCAACATCACGATTTTTGCGTGACAATCCAGAATAGCATGACATGGAGACAACCAATCCATACCCAGGATTACATCAAAATCAACCATACCGAGTAATAAGAGATCAACTCTAGTCTCCAGTTCCCCAATAGTTACCACACACGACCGATACACACGATCCACAATAATAATATCGCCCACCGGTGTAGATACACAAACAGGTAAAACTAAGGACTCACAGGGCATATCCAGATAATGAGAAAAATATGATGATACATATGAATAAGTGGAACTAGGGTAAAATAATATAGAAGCCTCCCTGTGGCACACTGAAACAATACTTGTGATCACTGTATCTGAGGCAACAACATCTGGCCTGGCAGGAAAAGCATCGAATCGAGCCTGCCCGCCACCTGATCGGCCTCCCTCTCTTGGGCGACCCCTAGCTGCCTGACCCCCACCCCATGCTGGCTGGGCGGGTGGTTGAATTGCTGGTGCTGGTGCCGTCAGTCGAGGAATCTGTTCTGGAGCCCAACTCAACAACCTAGGATACTCACTCTTGAAATGACCAAATGTTCTGCACTCGAAACAAACCCTCCTCTAATAGAACTACTGCTCCTGATAACCCGAGGAATTACCTGGAGATGTTTGAGCGGACGAAGCATGATGAGAGCTCTGTGCTGGTAGTGCACTGAATAAAGACTGTCCTGAGTGTGCATTGTAAAACCCGTGGCTAACTGATGCACCACGATGAACTGGAGGATCTGTTTGAGCGTGTCTGTAAGAACGACCCCTACCGCGGTAAAACTGACCCCCTGAAGGAACACCACTGTAATCACCTGGACCACAGGGCCTCTAAGCGTCTCTCTCTCTCCACGTTCCTGGCTACGAACCATCTCTATCTGTTGAGCAATGTCCACTACCTCATCAAAAGTAGCACCAGATACTCTCTCCCTAGTCATAGGTAACTACAACTGATATGTGAGGCAATCAATGAACCTCCTAATCCTCTCCATAGCAGTGGGAACCAACCATACTGCTTGACGATCCAACTCAGAAAATCTCATCTCGTACTGCGTTACAGACATATCACCCTGGCGAAGCTGCTCAAATTGTCTGCGCAGCTCTTCTCTCCGGGACTGAGGCACGAACTTCTCCAAAAAGACCACGGAGAACTGCTGCCAAGTAAGAGGTGTTGCGCCAATAGGTCTACGCCTCTCGTTAGTCTCCCACTATCGGAGTGCATGCCTAGAAAACTGAAAAGTAGTGAATGAGACCCCACTGGTCTCCAGAATACCCATTGTTCGAAGCATCCGTTGACACCTATCCAGAAAACCCTGAGCATCTTCCGACTCAGTAATGGTAGAGGTAGAAGCCTCTCAAATCTCTCAAGTCTCCTCTGCTCATCATCTGCCATAACAGGAACTACCGGGGCTTGCACAGCTACAATCGGTTGGGCTGGTAGTGCCCGCGGTATCTGAAGTCCATGTACTACCTGGTCTGGAGTACGGGCAATAGGGGTATGAGTACCTCCCCCGGCCTGAGAAGTGGCAGGTGCGGCCTGAGTCGAAACCACCTGAGCCAGACCAGTGCAAGCTGCCAATATCTAGGCCAAAGTTTCCTGAAGGCCTGGAATCTCAATGGGCACAGCTGGTCCCTGAGCTGATCCTGTCGGCTCAGCTATATCTGGAATCCGCTTCTGAGCTGGAGCAACTAGTGGTACTACAGGTGTTGGTCCAACTGTGGTCTGAGCTACACCTTGAACTTTACCTCAGCCCCGACCTCTACCATGGCCTCGACCTCTCGAGGCCCTAACTGGTGGCACTGGTGGCTGACTGTCCGATCCGGTAGTACGTGTTCTCACCATCTGTGAGAGAATAGAATAACAGAAATTTAGTCTCCGGAATCAAAAACTTCGCACAACAGAATACAAGAAAGTGAAATTTTTCTAAGCGTTCTGCAGCCTCTCGAATATAAGTATAGATGTCTCCGTACCGATCCGCAAAACTCTACTAAACCTTGTCATGACTCGTGAGACCTATGTAACCTAGGCTCTGATACCAACTTGTCACGACCCAAACTAACCCTATCGTGATGGCGCCTATCGTGGAACTAGGCAAGCCGACTCATTTCCAAATTAAAATGATATTTTCATTTCAAAGATAATTTCAAGGCTATCTAACATAAAAACCTTTGTAAAAGAGTTCAAATCAAAACAAAAGTACGAAAACGAAAAAGCCCGACATCGGGGTGTCACTAGTCATGAGCATCTACTATAATTTATCTGACAATATCGAGACTAACATAGTCTAAAAATAGCTAAATACAACTAAAGGAATATAAAAGGAAGAAGAGTAGCGCTGCGATCGCCATGCAGCGACCTTGCTATCACCGAGAAAATCTGCAACCGGAATAGTCATCAACCTCTACCGTGTCCAGCTACACCTGGATCTACACACAAGGTGTAGGAAGTAATGTGAGTACGCCAACTCACTAAGTAACAACAATAAATAAAGGCTGAGCAGTAGTGACGAGCAATAAGCATATAAAGTTCATATCATGAAATCTCAGTAAAATACCACATGCTTTTAAAATCAGGGTTTGAATCAAAACATCTCGTTTAAACCCAGTTCCAGTAAAATTATTTAAAGATATTTTTCAACAGTTTTCAAACGAAGGCTCAATGCAAGGTAAGCAAAAATGATGAAATCATAAAGAGCCCCTCGGGCAAAACATCACTCATATACAACCCCTCGGGCAAACCTCACAGTCACTCGTATACAGCCCCTCAGGCATACCTCACAATAACTCGTAAACAGTCCCTCGAGCATACCTCACCTCACTCATGCCTCCCAGTCACTCAGCGCTCGGCACTCGCATTCAGTAGGTACCTGCGCTCATTGGGGGTCTGTACAGACTCCGGAGGGGATCCTACAGCCCAAGCGCTATAATCTGCATGGACAACTCACGTGCTCCACGGACAACTCATATGCCATAATATAAATATCTGGATCCGCACGGCCAACTCATGTGCTATAGTATAATATAAAGATCCGCACGGCCAACTCACATGCTGCACGGCCAACTCACGTGCTATAGTATAATATTAGGATCTACACGAACAACTCACGTGATGCACGGCCAACTCACGTGCTATAGTATAATAACTCACAATCAGGCCCTCGGCCTCACTCAGTTATAAAGCTCTCCAGTCTCCCTGGCTCTCCACAATCATAAGATCAACCCAAATAACAATGATATGATACATCAATAATGAATAATAGAGACTGAGATAAAATAATCAAGTAAGTTGTGACTGACTACAAAATAATAATTTAAGCAGATAATTCACATGTACACGACCTCTGTGGGTCCCAACAATACCAACATAAAGCCTAAACATGGTTTCTAGCATGACTTATACTCAAGTTTCCACAACACATATAGAGCACATAACTATCAACAAGTTATTCAGCTTTACAGTTTCATGGGACTGACCGAGTCACAATCCCCTCGGTGTACGCCCACATGCCTGTGACCTAGCATCTGCGTCACCTCCAAAATAATCACATGACACAAAATTTTGGGGTTTCATACCCTCAGGACTAGATTTACAATCGTTACTTACCTCTAACCGGTCAAATCTCTACCTCGCGATGCTCTTGCCTCTCGACTCAGCCTCCAAATGCTCTGAATCCATTCACAATCAGTACAATACTATCAATATACGCTAATGGAATAAATTCCACAAGAAAAACTACCTACTTAGACCAAAACCCGAAATTGGCTCAAACCCGCCCCCCGAGCCCACGACTCGGAATTTGTTAAAAGTCACAAATTATGAACACCCATTCACTCACGAGTCCAACCACACTAGTTTCACTCAAATCCGACTTCGAATCGACATTCAAATCCCAAAAATTTACTTTATGAAGTTTCTACAATTTTCCCCCAAATTTCCACCTCAAAGTACTAATCAGATGATGAAATCATTGATATATTCATGTATATTAACCAAATTCGAGTTAGAATCACTTACCCCGATGAATTTCATGAAAAACCCATAAAACATCGCCACAAACCGAGCTCCCTAGGTCTAAAATATGAAATAATGCCCTAAATCCCATTTATATAGTGCACCCTCTGAACTCCCACTATGCGGTCCACAAAATTCCAAGCTTGACCGCGCCTCCCAGGTCCTGCGGTCGCGAAAAACCGGTGCGGCCGTATTTTTTGGTGGCTACATTGCCAGGCTTTAGTATTTTGGCCCTAACTTTCTCTACATATGTCTAAATAATGATGTTTTTACTTTTCTGGAAACTAGACAGTAAGGGGTACAATTGTCGTTTTTGAATCATCTCAAAATTCCTTGTAGATCAAAAGATATAGGCTTCTGAAGTCGGACCAGCGAATCTGTAGAACTTTTCCCCCCGGAGTGCGGCCGCGGCAGAATTATGCGGTTTGCGAAATTCTGCTTAGGTCCGCGAAATTCAAAGCACCAGAACCATACCTGAGTTTCGGAAATGCCCGAACTCACTCAAAACTTACCCGGAAACACACCCGAGGCCTCCGGAACCTCAACCAAAGATACCATCAAGTCCTAAAGTATCATACAAACTCAATCGAGCTCTCGAACCACATCAAACAATAACAAAAACATGAATCGCACAACAATTTAAGCTTAATGGACTTGAAACCTCAAACTTCCACAACTGATGCAGAAACCTATCAAACTTTGTCCGAATAACCTCAAATTTTGAACACAGGTCACAAATGACACTGCGAATCTAATCCAACTCCCGGAATTCCATTCCAACTCCGATGTCAAATTTTCTATTGCCGACCGGAAATTACCAAATTTCCAATTTCGCCAATGCAAGCCTGACTTTACCATGGACCTCTAAATTACATTTCGTACATGCTCCTAAGTCCAAAATCACCTAACGTATTTATCTGAACCATAAAATTTCCAATCAGAGATCGTTTACTCATAAGTCAACATCGTGTTGACTTTTCCAACTTAACCTTCTAAATAAGAGACGGGGTATCTCATTCCACTCCGAAACTACTCCGTACACGAACCTACCAACCCGATACAACACAACACAGCTGAGCAACACATAAAGAAGCAGAAATGGGGGAAACGGGGCTATAACTCTCGGAACGGATAGCCGGGTCGTTACACTAAATTGATCGTTCTTATCGTGTTTACAATCTTTTGTGATAATTGAGTATAGATTCCAAAGTTGATATTGGTATTGTGGAACCATTGTTGAAGTAAGGCTTGTTCTTGTTGATTCTACCTCCCTGCTATTACTTGTTCATTATTATGTGGTAAGGGAGAGTGTTAATGCACGAAGGGTGATGTTGTGAGTGTTAACGCACGAAGGGTGATGTCGTGCCATGTTGTGAGTGTTAATGGACGAAGGGTGATGCCGTGCCATATTGTGAGTGTTAATGCACGAAGGGTGATGTCGTGCCATGTTATGAGAGTTGATGCACGAAAGGGTGATGCCGTGCCGTATCTAATGATTTATATTGTGAGGTTGAGAGTAAAAGTACGAAGGGTGATGCCGAGCAATTTTCTTCATTCTATATAGTTGTTTTCACTGGCTAAAAGCATGTTGACTGTTCTGTTTATCATTTACATTGTATCTCCTATATCTTGTGTCCCTTTAGCATGTCCCCCTCCCAATAGTACATGTTTAGCTATTATTGTTGTTTCTTGTACATATACTGTTATCTGCACATGTTTATTATGTAAGTGTCTTGTCATAGCCTCGTAACTACTTCGTCGAGGTTAGGCTCAACACTTACGAGTACATGGGGTCGGTTGTACTCATACTACACTCTGCACTTTTGTGCAGATTTTGGTACCTGCCCTAGCTGATCGTGAGGCTTAGTAGCTTGGACTTGCTAATTGGAGACTCAAGGTAGATCTGCTGGCGTCCGCAAACCTTGGAGTCCCCTTCTATCTCCCCTATTTTTACTGTATCGTTTCATTCAGAACGGTTGTATTTCTTTCAGACTCTGTTTGTAGAAAATCCTAGAAGCTCGTGAGTTGTGACTCCAGATCCGAATTGTATCAAATATTATAGGCTTTATTTCATTTTGGTTTAATTGACAGTGTCTATTGAATTGAATAATAATTGACTTAACGGTTCTCTTGTTGGCTTGCCTAGCAAGTAAAATGTTAGACGCCATCACGATCCCGAAGGTGGGAATTCTGGGTTGTGACAGCACAGAAGCGCGAACAATGCTCGCAGAAGCAAGCTCGCAGGTGCGTGCGACAAATCTGCCCGAAGGTGCGAAACTGGGCAGAAACATAAGGACCAAAAATCAGTCACTTTGCCATTTTCGATTGAGATTTTGGAGCTCGATTTTTGGGCGATTTTGGATGAGTTATTCATGACTATGACTCGGGTAAGTGTGCTATATCCGAAAGTGATTATATTTCATAAATCCATGATGATATTCATCGTTTAATTCGGATGTAAATGGAAGAAAAACAAGAATTTTGGAAAACTTTTCAAGAACGAATATTTAATATTTGGAGGTCGAGTTGTTATCGAAATTTGATAAAATTGGTATGGTTGAACTCGTATCGGAATGGGTTGTCGAATATTGTGAGTTTCGTCTGATTCCGAGACATGGGACCCAAAGGCAATTTTTGAGTTAAATTTTGGATTTTGTTGGAAAAATAGTATTTTCATATGGAATTAATCCCTATAATTTGTATTGACTGAATTGAATTAATTTGGATAGATTTGAGCTGTTCGGAGGTCCATTCAAGCAAGAAGACAATTTTGAAATATCGGCCTAACTTTAAAAATAAAAAGTAAGTATCTTGCCTAACCTTGAGTAAGGGAAATTACTCCTTAGGCATCGAGTCTTATGTGCCATTTGTGAAAGGTGAAAAGCCGTGTACGCGAGGTGAAGAGTACGTACTCGGGCTTATATGTGCAAATTTTATTGGGTTAAAGTTTTAGGCATTATTGTGTAGTAAATTGGATTATTATTGGCATTTATTAAATCATCTATTTTCCATGCCTCAATTCTCATTTGTTGAATTTATTTTTATATGACAATTTGATGTGATTATTAATTGAATATTTATGTGAATTCTGTGAGTTTGTTGATTTAATATTTCCTGAAAATAATTATATTATGGATTTTTCATCTGCAAATAATTAATGAAATAAGTTTAAACTGAGGTGTTAATATAATTATCAGGAATTTGGATTAATGAAGGAATTGCCCTATACTGAGTATTTTCTATCTTTGTTGATTATTTTGAGGTTTTATATATGTTGTGTGGAGCCTTGGGCTATTTTTGAGAAATTTATTGATTTTACTATATCATTGGAATTGGTTGTGGTTGTTGGGTAAATTGTGTTAGAAATTAATTGTGTTGTGTTGTCGTGATAATATTCCATGTAAATTATTGTGTGATTTGAGTTATTATTATGAGAATATAAGGGTGGTATTTCACTGTTGATATTATGTGGGTATAAGGGTGGAATTTCACTGTGGTTATGTGTGTTGGGATATTGTCCGGGCGGAGTGATAAGGGTGGCTATTATACGAAGCGATACTGGTGGCTATAGGAGCGATACGGGTGGCTATTGATATTGTCAGGGCATAGGGATAAATGAGGCTATTATAAGAGTGATAAGGGTGGCTATAGGAGCGATAAGGGTGGCTGTTGTCAGGGATGATATGTGATGATATGGAGTTATTGTGTTGGTAATTTTTATGTGGTGTTGTTATTTTCCTTATGTTTATTTTTATATCTTGTGGAATTTATCTTGTTGTTTCGGTAAACTTGATAATAGTCTGATCTATGTTGAAATTGGGAGCCTGTGGTTATTGCCAGACGGTTTATGAAATGAAATGTGGGCACGAGGTGTCGTGGTTAAATGATGATGATATTGACACGTGAGTTGTTCGTGCGGTTGTGATAGAAAAATTTGCACGAAGTGTCGTGGAAATATGAACGTGAGCTGAGATCCGTATTTTATGATTTTGAAATGAGAGGTCACATGGTGACTTTTATTCGAAAGATATTTATTTGAAGCAATTATGTTTGAAAGGTATTTATTTGAATTAATTATATTTGAAAGAGATTTATTTGAAAGATATTTATTTGAAGGAATTATATTTGAAAGAGATTTATTTGAAAGGATTATATTTGAAAGATATTTATTTGAAGGGAGTATATCCTAAATATATTTATTGGAAAGCATTGTATCGTGAAGATTATTATTTGAGAAGCATATAGGCGAAGGATTTATATTTGAAGGACTTGATTAATTGGGTGTACTTGTACTTATTATTTGTTGAGCAATATTAATGGTGTTTTTGTTGCCCTGGTGTGTATATCACTGGTTGATTAGTGTTGTCATTATTGTTATTTATTTTTTTATTATTTTTGTATACTATATTGCACAGGTTATTAGACTAGTGAGTGTCTTTACTGTATCTCGCCACTACTCCACTGAGCTTAGTCTTGATACTTATTGGGTACCGACTGTGGTGTACTCATACTACACTTCTGCACATTTTTGTGCAGAGCCAGGTATTAGAGATATCAGACTTGTACTGAGTTAGAGTGTGATCGTAAGGATTCAAGGTAGAGCTGCTTGGTCGTCGCAGTCCCTTGGAGCCTTCCATTTTATTGTACTGTTAATTATTAATCAAACAATATTGAGTATTCGATCCTTGAGATCATTTCATGTATTCAGTTAGAGTTCGTAACTTAGTATTACCAGTCTTGGGAGGTTGTTTGTAATTATTTCCGCGGTTGGTTTATATTTTTAAAAAAATTGGCTTGAATTGTAATTATATTCGGCTTACTTAGTCTTAGAGACTAAGTCACATCACGATACATGTAGTGGGATTTTGGGTCGTGACAACAAACAAACAATGCACTAATATATTTTTAAAATGACCATTATACCCTTGGTCGACCTCTCTTCTCTCTTCTATATAATAGAAAAAATTCTAATAGAAAGTTAAGCACTTCTTTTATCTTATGAAATTCTCATACAAAGTTAAGCAACAGTTTTTAACAAGAGACATGCACGCTTGGAATTAAAAAGAATGAAAGCCGTAGTGCTTTGATATGCTAACATCTGGTGGCAGAGGCAGAATTTTTAATAATGAGTTTCAAAAAAGAAAATTAAAAGAAATTATGAATCAATAATCTCACAAAGGTTTGAAAACTCTTGATCACTGAATTATGTGAATTGTATCGAATGGATTCAAAATATAATCTATAAAAGCACAAAACAAGTTTTGTCTCCCATCATCTACAGTTGGAAGGTAAATTCATCATTAACGTCCTTTCGTTTTATCTTCTTCTTTTCTTCTTTTTTCTTTTTGGTTCAAATGGAGTACGGTCTTGTACTCTTGTATTTTTTTTTAAGTAAAAATTAATTATGCTTGCTGCCTACTGTTCACCACTGTCACAAAACTTTTATAGGCTATTCTACCATGATATCACCAATTTCAAGTAAGTTTCATCTTTTATGTATATTAAGAGTTTAATTTTCATACAATGATAGTGTCAAAAAAGCTTAATTTTCATCATGTTATCAAAAAACAAAACATGTAACAACATATTTCATATTAAAATTGGACCCCTTTCCTACTTAAACAATGATTTATTTTTCACTGGTTTTTCAATAATGAGATTGGTTTACTAAGAAAATATATAGGATAATAAAAGAAAAATGAGAGAGAAACCATACCATAAATAATTAATAAACTTTACTATTATATAAGATTTTGAAGTCAACTAATTAATTAAGATTTTTTCCGCTTTTAGTTTTGATAAATCAACCACTTCACGAATTTTATTTTAGTGGAATCCAAAAGGTAATGTGGGTAAATTCTCAATTGGTGGTAAATTATAAACACAGGTTTTGTAATTACCTGTGATATTTATTATTTTCAGGAGCTTAATAATTTTTTCAAACACCTATTTTGAATATTAATTATTTATTTTTATTAATAAGGGTACACACTCTTAAATTTTCAAATGCTACATATTCTTGTATAAACTGAAATGGAGGCATGATAATTTGTAAAGTTGAGATGATAAAACTATAAAAATAAAACTAAGTTTAAGTTAAATATATGGAATGATGATCGATGAATTTTATGAAGCAAAATTTCTTCCTTTATTGAGTTAGATATATATATATATATGATCAAAATTTATCAACCCTTGAGCTGAATTTTTTATTTATAATCTTAAACAGTTTTAATGGAATATCTATTTTTTTTAAAAAATAATCACTCGTCGAGATGGGGTACATGCGCAAATAGAAAGTCCTTAGCGAAATGTCGTTCGCCTTTTTTACCCTTTTAACATAGAGTTCACATGTCACGGCCCAATTTCCCATGTAGATCGTGATGGCGCCCAACGTTACCGCTAGGCAAGCCAAATAGTGGATTAGACAAATTATTCCTCTTTTAATAAGTTTTCGAGTAATTTAAGATTTCTTATTTGCAAGATTTAAGAAAATAAATAAGTTTAAATAAATAAAACAAAATAGTTGAGTGCATTCATAACAAAAGTAATAGTCCCAAACCACAATTCTACTAGTGTGTGTGCCAAGACCTGGTGTTACAAGTGCATGAGCATCTAGTAGATTATACAAAATTCTAGTTATTGTCTGAACATAAAATAGACAGAATACAAATACAAAAGAGAGATTCTAGGGGTTGCAGAACGGCTCAGGAAGTAGCTCATCACTATGCCTTGGGATATCTGCGATGCGCGCCGGTAGGACCACCTGATGCACCTGCCTCAGATCCTGCACAAAAGTGCAGCAAATGTAGCATGAGTACGTAAATAAACGCGCACCCAGTAAGTATCAAGTATAACCTCAAAGAAGTAGCGACGAGGGGTCGACTTCGACACATACTATGGGTCAATGTTATTAAGATAGAAATCCTAAATAATGTCACGACCCAAAATCCAACTAATCGTGATGGCACCTAACCCAACCCGCTAGGTAATTCAATTAGCAACTATCCAATTCCAATAATATTAATAATATATTTATTCAAAAGAAATTATATGAAACTAATATATTTTCCCAAGAACTGGTAGTACAATCATGAGCTTCTAAGAATAGAATTTACAAAGATGATGTGAAGTAAATACATCTTCTGTTTGAAAGGTACATAAATAGAGTTTTTTTTTTTTTATAAATTTAGGGCTATCATGAACAAGAGGCAGCTACAATAGGAACGCAGGTACATCTTCAAATCCGGCAACCATCGAGCACAACAATAACAACAATCACCAACATCTGCAAGAAATATGCAGAAGTGTAGTATCAAAACAACCGACCCCATGTACTGAGTAAGTAACAAACCTACCCTTAGGTTGAAATCAGTGATGAGTTGGAACATAGGTCGGGTCCAACACCAATAACCAATAGCAGTTCATAATAACGTAGAGTATATAAATAAGAAAGTAACTTGGCGATAAAAATGCTCAGCTTTTTCACAGTTTTCCGAAAATAGTTCCACTTTTCAAGAATATCAGTGAAAACTTAAATCCTTTACCAAAATCATTGTAAAGTATGGGATAATTTGAAAACTGTAAATTTTTCCAAAAATCTTTTCCACAATAAGTTAGATGTTTCGTTTTCTTTCTAGATAGCAAGTGTGAAATACCTCTCTATGCCCACATATCAATGTGTGTAAAAATTCATGAATGACTTGGTACCGTACAACACGAGGAAAAATGCATCTCTATGCCTGTATGTCATGTGTGCATGCCAATGCCATATATCTCAGAGATGCATCATGTACTCACCCTCTCAGAATACTCAATCTCACTGTCTCACACTTTCCACTCATCATGCTAAACCACTCGGTACTGTATATGGCCCAGAGAAATCCATCCCAAAATATATACAACACTGACTATAAGTCACCCAGTACCGAGGAAAAAGGGCAATCCAACACTGTGGAGAAATCCATCTCCAGGTAGTAAGTACTTCGGACAAATCCATGTCCAAGAAGACCCATCCCTCAATAGTATCATCCGCGCTTACTGGGGTTGTGTTACAGACTCCGGAGGGGCTCCTACAACCCTAGCGCCAGATCCAGGCATAAATCAATATAGCATGCTACGGCGTGCAGCCTGATCCCATAACTGTCACTCATAATCAGGCTCTCGGCCTCACTCAGTCATCAATCTCTCCGGTCTCACTCATGGGCTCATAATGTCATAAAATTAGCCCGACGACAATGATATGATGTATCAATAAATAAAAATTGAGACTCAGATATGGTATGAATGCATGAATATGACTGAGTACGAAATATCAATGAAATCAGAGAGATGACAGCAAGAAACGTCCACTATGGGTCCCAACAGTATCGGCATAAAGCCTAAACATGATATCTAACATGATTGACAGCTCAATTACTTTATCACATGGTGAAAACACGGACATCAACAAAAATAGGGCCACTATACAGTGCCATGGAAACAACGGAGTCCCAATTCACATGGTGCACGCCCACACACCTATCACCTAGCATGTGCGTCACCTCAATACCAATCACATAACATGTATTACGGGGTTTCATACCCTCAACACTAAGTTTAGAAGAGTTACATACCTCGAACAAGCCAATTCCAATACTGAGCAAGCCAAGCGATGCTCCAAAATGACATCTCGCGTGTTCCGACCTCCGAACAACTCGAAACTAACAAAAACAACTCAAGTACATCAAACAATGCTAAAGGAATCAATCCCGATCGAAAAAAATCAAATCTTGAATCAAAAGCCCAACCCGAGCCCGTACCTCGGAACACGAAAAAATTTATAAAATCCAACAACCCATTCAATTAGGAGTCCAACTATACTAGCTTCACTCAAATCCGACTCCAATTCGATGTTCAAAACTCAAAAATTAATATTATGAAACTTTAGGCCAAACTCCCCAATTTCCTCTATAAAATTCACAATCCAATTACCAAAAACGAAGGTAGATTCATGATATAAGATCAACAATGAGTAGAGAACACTTACCCCAAGTTGTGTGGGAAATCTCCTCTCCAAAGTCTCCCAATCCGAGCTCCAAAATCTGAAAATAAAGATAGAAACCAAAGACCTCGAATTATAGGTTCTGCCCCAGCGATCCTCACTTGCGACCACCGCTTCTGCGGAAATTCCTCGCTTCTGCGAAACAGCCCCACTCAGCAAAACCTCGCACCTGCGGTCCTTAAGCCGCTTCTGCGATCGCGCTTCTGCGCACTTGAACCGCATCTGCGGTTGCGCAGGTGCGTCCAAGCACCCGTACATGCGATTCTCACGCCTAGCTCCCTTTCTCGCTTCTGCGATGGCAGTGCCGCTTTTGCGGCTTCGCACCTGTGCTATACACTCCGTAGGTGCGGTCATACTAGAGCCAGAAAATCTTCAGCAATGCAACATGGAATGAAAATGGTCCGAACCTCATCCGAAACTTACCCGAGCCACTCGGGACCCCGTCCAAATGTACTATCAAGTCCCATAACATAACACTGACCTACTCGAGGCCTTAAAACATACATAACAACATCGAAATGATGAATCACACCTTAATTCGAAATCATTGAACTTTGAAACTTCCACCTCTAAAACCGATGCCGAAACCTATCAAATCACGTTCGATTGACCTCAAATTTTGCACACAAGTCACATTTGACATTACGGGCTTGCTCCAACTTCTGGAATCAGAATCCGACCCTGATATCAAAAAGTCCACTCCCGGTCAAACTTTCCAAAAGTCCAACTTTTGCCATTTCGAGCCAAATTCTACTATGGACCTCCAAACCACAATCCGGACACGCTCCTAAGTCCAAAATCACCCAACGGAGCTAACGAAACCATCAAAAAATCCAATCCGAGGTCAAATACTAAAAAGTCAAAACTTGGTCAAACCTTTCAAATTTAAAGCTTCTAGCTGAGAATCATTCCTCCAAATCAATTCTGAATAACCTGAAAGCCAAAACCGACGATTCACATAAGTCATAATACATCCTACGGAGCTTTTCTTGCCCTCAAACAACCGAGCAAATTGCAAATGCTCAAAACAAATGGTCGGGTCGTTACATCCTCCCTCACTTAAACATACGTTCGTCCTCGAACGTGCCCAGAGTTGTTCCAAAAGCCATCAAATCGTCGTGTAACCTTACCATGCACATACCTGGGGGTGATCCCACGTCACCCTATCCCATATAGGTCTGATAACACAACATGATTGAAATTTCTTAATCCAACCTAGCCCATAAGCTTTAGATTCCAATTTCCACATCCGAAATTTTTGATAAGATCAGAACCTCGCATCTACAACTATATAAGTCTGAACAAGTTGAATCCAGTCATAGCCATAACTCAAGATGAAATCACATGATATACCACATAACTCAAACACTCATAGCTATAATTTCTAATCACAGTAGCTGCTCAAAATAACTCAATACCGGTAATAAACCTTTTATCAAACAAAGCCTCGTTCTAACACCTTCATATACTGCCAACGATGAAAGAAACACGCAGAAACTCATAACCATTCACCAGATCAACAAGTTGTGGAACTACCTCTCCTTCGATAGGAATTATAGCAAATTTATAAGCCGATCAGCATCAATATCCTTCCAAATATACTGCAATCATATCTGATAGCACCCATTCTAGTACGATGACCTCATCCCATCTAAAATAATAACTCTAGTGACATGACACATCAACACAGCTTAAATCCACAACCCGTGCACCAAATAGGAACATTCTAAATGTACTCAATCCTGAAAATGCCTAAAATGAGAGGACTGTCCCGCCAGCTTAACAAGTACCATCACAACACCATGCTAAGAGCCTAGCACACACTGTAGAACCAAAACACATGAATCCAACATAAAGGATCATATCCCAACATAACTTCGCTGCAATGTGTGACCCCATCCAAACGCTGGTCCATATTATATACCTCGAGCCACCTTGCCCAAAATCAATAACCACGTGAAATTCGATATCAAGTACCCAAAGTGCATTACCATAACCACGGAGAGCAAATAACACAATACCACAATCCGGAAAGAACATAGCCAATGCACAATCAATTATGCAATACCCAAATACTCATCTCTCTCAAATTTTGCTATAAAGCTGAAATAGAACTGCACCATATGTGCATATAACCAACGAATCACAACTTCTCGTGGCATAGAAGAGTAATTCACAAGTCATTTCAGAACACGAATAAGCTCAACAACAACCGAATGGCACATCCCTCAATAATGGCAGTATGGAGCCAACCAATCTGACTCGGTGCAGAACCCACCTCCATATTGGGCCTGCCAATGAACCCCAAATCAACTCTCGTCACCCACAATAGATAAATAACCCTCCGAAAGTTCACAATAACTAAATCACAAACACATACTATCTTCTAACTAACCTTGTCTACATTTTCACAGTCCACAACCATGAAACAATCTACTCATGAGAACTCCCAGTCTCCAAATCCATAGAACACATGAATCACCATATCTGATCACAACTCCACCACCTAAGTGTCTAGCACTACTCCAATACACGATCATCCCATGAGGAATACTTCTATAATTCTTCTATGCCACAAAGCAAAATTTGAACATCAGCAGTCGATCAAACAAGAGAGTGCCGCAATACCAATGAAGTATCCATAAATCAAAACACATTGCCCCTTCTGAAATGTATACCCTTATCAAGCCATACCAGATAGTATTATCATTTACCTAGTCATCCGAAACTGTCCATGTTGCCTAAGGACTCATGACCTTCCCTTTAAAATTTAGTCGTGACCTTACACATGCAATACTCAATCATACACATCACACCGCACATACCATGCCATCATACAAAAAAAATACAAGATCTTCATAATCCACTCCGAGTCACAAGCAACTGCATACTTAATTAGCCAAGAACTTTCCATTTGATCACCTCTAGGAGAAAATCACTATACATCACATGCTCCTCACGCCAGTAGGAAATATACATCTCTAACCGTGGTTGAAACCATCAAGAACTCTCTGAACCCCATTTGCACAAAACCAAACCGTCAGGACTGAACCCCTCTAACTCAACCACGCTACGCATGCCGTCAAATCCCAAGAGTATCTCCACAAAATACCTGTAGAAACTCACTACATCATAAGCAGCAAAAGAGCCAATTGCATCGGTTACCATGCTGATCCAACCCGTTACTAAATTGTCCTAATTCTCCGAGTTACTTCTGAATTACCTTTAGATTGATACTCTTCCTTGCCATAATACTTAAATCCTCAACCCAAGACTCACCACAAGATACCCTAGCATAAAACCACACTGCCCTAAGGCTCATAAGCCGCTGAATGCTCTCTTAAACGCCACAAAAGTACCACAATCAAGATACCAACTTCGAAGAGACCTTATGTGAATTTCAAGCTGTTCATCTTGCCTTCCTGATACTAAAATGTAGAATCCACAATGATGTAGAAATACTTCGATTCTCGACACCATCCAGTGTAACTCTCTGATTTTAGCCATGCACAAATCCGCAAAATTCTTAACTGCCATATTTAAATCTTTAATCCATTAGAACCATCCTTGAGAGTCTTCCACTCTACTCAGCTCTCAATGAAATTGATCAAACAAACCGAACGACTCGTGCCCCGTTAGCAAAACAACACCCAAGGAAGTAATCCAAAGCAACCGAGTGAATCCCTACCCCATGCATGCTACATCATTTACAAATAACAACTAAATCATCCAATGTTTCTCATATACCCATAAAGAATAACACAACCCTTATCCAAAACTTCCTTTACTCAAGTCACCCTCGATCTCAACCTTTGTAAGTCATAATTGATTCACCAGTATACCTCAAACTGAAACCAATATAACGCATAACCGAATCAACCTGTCGATAGTAGACTCCCCCACTTGGCTCAAGGCCAAGGAATAAAGCATCTGATAACTTACGATAGCCACCCCATACTGGCATAACACCGCAATAGGATTCAACTAAATCCTTCCTAAGCTCATGTAACACATACCACATAATACATTAAATCATTTTGCAAATTTTGCATTCATCCTCGTAACAGTCAAGCCAACTTCCACAAGCGATCCAAACTCAAATTGCACTACATATAATTTACTGGTAAAAGGGAACTCTCAACAAAATAACATAGGGATCACATAACCTCAGGACATCCCGCAGGAGATAACCCACATGCTTAGCCTCAAACTGACATCTTTCTGTACACTTCCACAATCATAACTATTACGCAACCACTTAATCTTCCTGAGTCTGAACTCATATCATGACATGAAAATCTACTCCACTCCTCAACTGAACAACATGAAAAGGATCCTTCAACATACCCATAACTCGAGACTATATGTCAAATCAAGATGGAAATCAAGCACTAAATAGTTCTTTCTACACCTCAAGCAAACCCTTCTCGTCACATTCAAATCATATGAACACATCTTGCCAGTCACATCATACTCATCACATAGCCATCCAACCACCAATTCTACTAATTGGGACACTACCGGACATATAAATCCAAAAGTACGTGCTCGCGCCGTCAACACCTCAGTGTTCCAGCTGCAGTCAAAAATCAGCCTCAAGTCCCCCAGACTGGTCCATCATTAACACACAGAAATCACATCTTGCCCTCATCCAGGAAATCACCAACCGTCGATGCACAGCTGATACCGAGCACTCACGTGCGCATACGAATGCATGGAAGGAATTCGAAGTATTACGCCTCAAGCTGAATTAGTACCGTACGATAATGAAAGAAAGATGGGAAATATATCCTAAATGTCCTGTAGCCTATCGAAGATAGGTATGGACGTCATCATACCGATCCGCAAGACTCTACTAGACACTTGCTCATGACTTGTAGAACCTACGAACCTAAGGCTTTGATACCAATCTATCACGACCCAAAATCTAACTAGTCGTGATGGCACCTAACCCAACCCGCTAGGTAAGCCAATTAACAACTATCCAATTCCAATAATATTAATAATACAATTATTCAAAAGAAATTATATAAAACTAATACATTTTCCCAAGAACTGGTAGTACAATCATGAGCTTCTAAGAATAGAATTTACAAAGCTGATGTGAAGTAAATACATCTTCTGTTTGAAAGGTACATAAACATAGTTTGTTTTTTCATAAATCTAAGGCTACCATGAAGAAGAGGCAGCTTTAATAGGAACACAGGTACATCTTCAAATCCGGCAACTATCGAGCACAGCAACAACATCAGCCAACATCTGCACGAAATGTGCAGAAGTGTAGTATCAGCACAACCGACCCCATGTACTGAGTAAGTAACAAACCTAACCTTAGGTTGAAAGCAGTGACGAGCTGGAACATAGGTCGGGTCCAACCCTAATAATCAATAGCAGTTCATAACAACGTAGAGAATATAAATAAGAAAGTAACTCAGCGATACAAATGCTCAGCATTTTCACAGTTTTCCGAAAATAGTTCCACTTTTCAAAAATATTAGTGAAAACTTAAATCCTTTACCAAAATCGTCGTAAAATATGGGATAATTTGAAAACCGTAAATTTTACCAAAAATCCTTTCCACAATAAGTTAGATATTTCGTTTTCTTTCCAGATAGCAAATGTGAAATACCTCTCTATGCCCACATATCAATGTGTGTAAAAATTCATGAATGACATGGTACCGTACAACATGAGAAAAAATGCATCTCTATGCCTGTATGTCATGTGTGCATGCCAATGCCATGTATCTCGGAGATAAATCATGTACTCATCCTCTCAGAATACTCAATCTCACTGTCTCACACTTTCCACTCATCATGCTCAACCCCTCGATATTGTATATGGCCCATAAAGGGAAATCCATCCTAGAACATATACAACACTGACTATAAGTCACCCAGTATCGAGGAAAAAGGGCAATCAAACCCTGTGGAGAAATCCATCTCCAGGTAGTAAGTACTTCGGACAAATCCATGCCCAGGGAAATCCATCCTTCAATAGTATCATCCGCGCTCACTAGGGGTGTGTTACTGACTCCGGAGGGGCTCCTATAGCCTAAGCACTATCATATATAATAATATAACATGTTGCGGTGTGCAGCCCGATCCCATAACTGTCATTCATAATCAGGCTTTCGGCCTCACTCAGTCATCAATATCTCCAGTCTCACTCACGGGCTCACAATGTCATGAAACTATCCCGACGATAATGATATGATGTATCAAAAAATAACAACTGAGATATAGATATCATATGAATGAATAAATATGACTGAGTACGAAATATCAATGAAATCAGTGAGATGACAGCAAGAAACGACCACTATGGGTCCTAACAGTATCAGCATAAAGCCTAAACATGATATCTAACATGATTGACAACTCAACTACTTTATCACATGGAGAAAACAAGGACATCAACAACAATAGGGCCACTATACAGTGCCATGGAAACAACGGAGTCCCAATTCACATGGTGCATGCCCACACGCCCGTCACTAGCATGTGCGTCACCTTAATACCAATCACATAACACGTATTACGTGGTTTCATACACTCAACACTAAGTTTAGAAGAGTTACTTACCTCGAACAAGCCAATTCCAACACCGAGCAAGCCAAGCAATGCTCCAAAATGCCATCCCGCATGTTCCGACATTTGAACGGCTCGAAACTAACCAAAACAACTCAAGTACATCAAATAATGCTAAAGGAATCAATCCCGATCGCAAAAGATCAAATCTTGAATCAAAATCCCAAAATTGACCAAAATCCCAACCCGGGCCCGCACCTCGGAACCCGACAAAATTTAATAAATTCAATAACCCATTTAATTACTAGTCCAACCATACTAGTTTCACTCAAATCCAACTCCAATTCGAAGTTCAAAATTCAAAAATTAATATTATGAAACTTTAGGGAAAAACCCCCAATTTCCTCTACAAAATTCACAATCCATTTACCAAAAATAAGGGTAGATTTGTGATATAAGATCAACAATGAGTAGAGAACACTTACCCCAAGTTGTGTGGAAAATCTCCTCTCCAAAGTCGCCCAATTTTAGCTCCAAAATCCGAAAATGAAGTTAGAAACCAAAGACGTCAAATTATAGGTTCTGCCCATCTATTTTCGCATTTTCGGACAATTCATTGCACCTGCGACCACCGCTTCTGCGGAAATTACTCGCTTCTGCGAAACAGCCTCACTCAGCAAAATCTCGCACCTGCGGTCCTTAAGCAGCTTCTGCGATAACACTTCTGTGCACTTGAACCGCATCTGTGGTTGCGCAGGTGCGTCCTAGCACCCGAAACCTGCGATCCTGACGCCCAGCTCTCTTTCTCGCTTTTGCGATGGCACTGCCGCTTTTGCGGCTCCGCACATGCGTTATACAGTCTGCAGGTGCGGTCTACCAGAACTAGAAAATCTTCAGCAATGCAACATGGAATAAAAATGGTCCGAACCTTGTCCGAAACTCACCCGAGCTACTCAGGACCCTGTCCAAATGTACTAACAAGTCCCATAACATAACACGGACCTACTCGAGGCCTCAAAACACAAATAACAACCGATGCCGAAACCTATCAAATCACGTACGATTGACCTCAAATTCTGCACACAAGTCACATTTGACATTACAGACCTGCTCCAACTTTCGGAATCGGAATCCGACCCCGATATCAAAAAGTCCAGTCCCGGGCAAACTTTCCAAAATTCCAACTTTCGCCATTTCGAGCCAAATTCTACTACGAACCTCCAAACCATAATTCGGACGCACTTTTAAGTCCAAAATCACCCAACGGGGCTAAGGAAACATCAAAAAATGCAATCCGAGGTCAAATACTAAAAAGTCAAAACCTAGTCAAACCTTTCAAATTTAAAGCTTCTAGCTGAGAATCATTCCTCCAAATCAATTCTGAATAACCTGAAAGCCAAAACCGATGATTCACATACGTTATAATACATCCTACAGAGCTACTCATGCCCTCAAACAATCGAGCGAAGTGAAAATACTCAAAACGACCGGTCGGATAGTTACAAATAAATACGGGTTATGTAAATAATTCTTTCACAATTTAGCAAGCAGGAGCAAATAATTCTTTCACAATTTAATAATTTCCAATAAGTCTTTTATCTTTGCAAGCTGTAACCACTACTAGAAAAAGGTGGATTACCTAGGGCTTTTCCAAGGAATAAGATAAAGAAATCCGCAGGTACTTTGATTTTCTGCGGAATTTCCTATCAAAATAAATCTGTTGGAAAAACCTCCGTAGCTAATTATTACATGGGAATTTACATATCCCCAGGGAAATTACCTGGGCATTTTGTATCCCCGTGTAACTTGCGGATTTATCAGGGAAAAATCTCAAAAATATCGCAATAATATTTCGGTAAAAATTCGTAACAAAAGGATTTTTCTTGTGATTTTGTGTAGGAAGAAATCCGCAAGTAGTTCCCCATGAAAATCCTTAAGTCCATAGGAAGTTTTGAGGTGAAATCTGCAGGAGCACATTTTCGCAAGAAAATTCCCATGAAAATGTTGCATGTAAAACCCCAGCAAAGTTCCCAAGTAATAATTCGTTGGTAAATCACCATGTAAAAATTTCCAATGAAACAAAAGAACTATTTGAAATCCCCAAGAAAATCCACAAGTTGTGTTTTCGTAGGAAAATCCGTATGTAATATTGGTAAGAAAATCCCCATGTAAATATTTTTACAGGTAAATTACCCTATAAATTGACACGTTTCAAAATAATTTCCCATGAAAATTCGCAAGTCATCTATGCATTTTCAAGATGTTATTTTTATTTTATTCTAGCTTATATTCTTACGATTCAACTATATTATCATAATCATTCAACAAATGTCTAATATAATTATAGAAAAGAAAAAAAAATATTCCTAACGTTAATATTAATATCATATAATCCTTAATGAACAAGAAAAATATCTCAAATGCGAAACTGAATAGTCTAATGAACATCTCAATCATGATTATAGTCACTTTCATTCGCGTTACCGGGGTTAGAACCACTTTCATTCACATTATCAGAGTCATCGTCACTTTCATTCTCGGATCCTTGATTGTCTTCTTGAGATGATAACTCATTTAAAGATGATGCATTGAAATTGACATACTTCTTCAATAAGTCTAATTCTTTCCTCATCTTTTTATTTTTGTGACTCTCTTCTTACAACTGAACATATAAGTCAACATTGGAAGCATGCACCTGAGATTTAATTATCTCATCAATTTCTTCTGGTAAAGTAGATGTTGAATGCTTAAGTGTTTTACATATCGACCCAAGGAGCCAAGGCCTGCAACCCTTCCTTTTTTCTTTCCACCAACAGATTGCACCAACAGATTGCACCCACATGCCCTCTTATTAGCTTGGTATATATTTTTTTTATTCCCGGTTATACATGCATAGCTAAATTAATAATTTTAAGAATTAGAGACAATAAACTTAAATACAAAGAGATAATAAATTTCAAATCAATGCAAAAATAATTCAGTTTGTAATTAAATTCTCAATACACCATCTGTTATTTTCAAAGACAGTACTATGACTCAAGCTCGGAGCAAGTAAATCCTGATGCAAGAAAAAAAAAAAACCAGAGTGACAGAAATCCTCAGCAAAATGATCACCAAGACAAATGCTCTAGCTAAATTCGCAATACACAAATCCCCAACTAATAACACAAGAAATTAAATCCTCGGGTATTTCTCCACAGAAAAATTTAGGTGAAACCGCTTCGAGATATTCCCCAGGCAATTTTACCGGGTAAATAAATATGTAGGTAAATCCCCAGGAATGTTTTCTAGGTAAATAAATCACATGTGAATCTCTATTAAAGAATTTCCAAGTAGCACCGCAATAGATAATCCCCAGGTAATTCCCCCAAGTATATAAGTCCCCACATAAATCCCCATGAAAATATTCACAGTAATAAATCCCCTGGTAATTCCCTAGGAAATATTTCCCATGTAAAACCATAAAAAACTATCCCCGGATAATTTCCCAGGAAAACTATATCCCTAGGTACATCCCCATGAACTAATCTGCAGCTAACTTCGCATAACAGTTACCTGGAAAATTTTCTGCCAATCCATAAACGAAATAAAAATATGTTTTTACCTACTAATTCACCTACGGATAGAGGACTTAGAGATTATGTCCCTTTGTAATTCCCCAGTTATTATGTTTGCGCCTAATGGTGCCAAAAATACCTGCGGATTTATCGGGGTAAATCAAATTCGCATGTATAATATTTTACAATTTAAGAATTTTTAAGTACGGCAAGAAAATCCGCAGGTAAATCTGGGGATTTTATACTCAAGTAAATATCCTCAGGTAATCCGCCTTTTTCTAGTAGTGAACCTTCCAAGCCACAACAAAATATCGAAGCATTGTGTATTATTATTATTAAGCACGATTTATGCCGAGGTCGTACGGCCCGATCCAGAATAACGTGTACACTGCCAAGGGTCGAGCGGCATGAACCATAGATGCATCTATCTACCGCCGAGGCATTCGGCCTGCTCCACAAGAAGAGAAGGATACTTTATAAGCATTTGGCTTGAACGTTATTAAGGATTAATACACAAAATAATACAAATTTCATTAGCGATCTTCCACAAAATCGTCTAGCAAGTTCTAATATAATTTAGGCACTTTAATTAACAAGTAGGGTGGAACACATCACAGTAGTTCATGATTTGGGTCCTAAAACTACCCGGACGTAAGCATAATTAGTAGCTATGCACGGACTCTCGTCACCTCGTACGTACGTAGCCACCACAATTAGAAACTAACATTAATTTAATTCACCTATGGTGTAAATTCTCTCTTACAAGGTTAGACAAGATACGTACCTCCTTTCAAAGCCCACTTTCCGGTCACAATTTCATTCTAAATCTCCAACTCGGTGCCGATCAATCCGAAACTAGTCAAATATTATATAATTTAATCAATACATACTCAAAAATTCATAATTTAATTATTAGATTAATTAATCAACCCTTATTGGAAGAATTCCTAAAATTCATCTAGGGCACACGTGCCCGGATTCCGAAAATGTTTGGAGGAAATCTTTACTCATAACCTTAAGAACTCAAGTATACAATTTTTATCCCATTCCATAACCATTTTCGTGGTTAAAATCTCATATTTTTTTTATGAACACATAGGTTTTTCATCTAAACCCACAATTTTCACTAATTTACATGTTAAAATCTATCTATAATCTATGTATTTAACTCACAATAGGTAGAATTTACTTACCTCCAAGTTGCTAGGTGAATATCCCTCTCAAGAAGCTCCAAAATCGCCCAAGAAAGAAGAAAATCGGCTCAAAAATGGTTGAGCCCCATTTTTAAAACATTCTGCCCAACACAGTAGAATCCTTCTTCGCGAACGCAGTAAGGGCCTCGTGTTCGGGAAGGCAAAATTTCCCAGGCCCTTAGAATGTGTAACGACCCGGCCTGTCATTTCAAGAGTTATAGCCCGTTTCCCCCATTTCTGCTTATTTGTGTGTTGTTCAGCTGTGTTGAGTTGTTTTGAATTGGTAGTTTGGGTTCAGAGTAGTTTTGGAGTGAAATGAGGTACTTAGACTCTTAGTTAGAAAGCTAAGTTAGAAAAAGTCAACCGGAAGTTGTCCTATGAGTAAACGAATTCAAATTGGAATTTTTATGATTCGGTTAGCTTCGTTGGGTGATTTTAGACTTAGGAGTGTGTCCGGAATGTAATTTGGAGGTCCGTGGTAGAATTAGGTTTGAATTGGCGAAAGTTAGAAATTTGGCGATTTTGGTCGGCAGTGAAAAATTAGGTATCGGGGTCGGAATGGAATTCTGAAAGTTGAAGTAGGATCGTAGTATCATTTGTGACGTGTGTGCAAAATTTGAATTAATTCCGAGTTGATTTGATATGTTTCGGCTTGAGATTTTGGAAGTCGAAAGTTCGAAAGTTCATTTAGTTTGATTTGAGGCGCGTTTCGTCATTTAAATGTTGCTATGCATGATTTGAGGCATTGAGTTGGTCTGTGTTATGTTATGGGACTTATTAGTATGTTCGTTCGAGGTCCCGAGGAGCTCGGGTGAGTTTCGGATAGGTTTGGGCTGCGTTGTGCTTGTTTTTCTTATGTTTCGACGTCGTTTCTTCCAGCATAAATGGTACCACATTAAGCAAATGAGCTCCAATTTCTATTTTGATTGAAGCATTAGATACGTATCGTAATTACGGAGCCATAGCAAAAAGATTCGTCGAATTTAGGCATCGTATGAGGAATGTATGGTCCTTTTACTAAAACAATTGGGTTGCCAGATTTTTCAGATTAATTACGAACTTGCCACTGAATTTGTATTTAAAAATCTGCACTATTTACAAATATTAAAACATACATATCTCCTTTATTGTAAGGTCAAATTGAGTGATTCAAAAGCCTAACTTGACTAAAGTTTTATAAGGAATCCATTGGAGGCATAAAAAGCAAGTTTTGGGATCGTTTGGCATGAGAAACGAGACAGAATATTTGGCAGAAAATATATAAAACAAGGATTTGTTCATTCGGTCATATTTTGAGTTTGGGAGCTCGGATTTGGGCAATTTTGGAGGCGATTTTTACCGTAGGGGTTGGGGTAAGTATTCTCTACTCAATTTTGATTATATTTCATAAATCCATCATCGTTTTGGGGATTTGATTAATGATTTCAAAGTGAAATTGAGGTAGTTAGGGCTTGAGTTTTGGAGAGTTTTAGGTAGGGATTTGAGGGACCAAACGGAGTCCGATTTTGATAAATTTTATATGGTTAGACTCGGGAGAGGACTAGGGTTCTAATTCTTTCCTTTTTGACTGGTTCTGAGATGTGGGCCCGGGGGCCGGGTTTTGGCCGATTTCGGATTTTTGGCATATTTTGTAGTTTTTATTGTGGAATTCAATTCTTTAGCACATGTTGATAGTAGTATTCTGATTTTTGGTTAGATTCGGAGCTTTTAGAGACCGAGTCCAGAGACGAGGGCATCCCGGAGTAGGAATTTACGCTGTTGAGGTAAGTAACAGTTTTAACTCTGGCCTTGAGGGTATAGACCCGAAAATTTGACATCACGTGATTGTTTGGAAGTGATACCAATGCTAGGCGACGGGCGTGTGGGTGTGCACCGCGAGGGATTGAGACTTGGCCCGTCCCGTGAGGTTGTGAGTCCTAATGGCTATTATCTGTGGTTATGTGTTTATTTGTTGTTGAACTTGTTTGCCTTCATGTTAGAGATCATGCTTAGGCTTTATTCATGCTCACATTATTTGCACTCAGTCATAGAAATTATTATATATATTTACCTCAGTCTCTATTAATTGCTGATATGTTGTGATATTTGATGTGGGCTGTGTCCCCTTATTTGTGGTGCATTGTGAGTCCGAAGAGGTACATGACTGAGTGAGGCCGAGGGCCTGGTTGTGAGGATATTAATACCATAGCATGTTATCCGCGTAGCATATGAGCTGGCTATGCGAGTCCAGGTATTGATACCATAGTGCGTGAGTTGTCCGCGTAGCACATGAGCTGACCGTGTGGATCCAGGTATTGATATTATCGCACGTGAGCTGTCCGTGCTTAGCGCTTGGGATTTGGGAGCCCCTCCGGAGTCTGTACACACCCCCAGTAAGCGCAGTTACCTATAGAGGGTTGAGTGTTTTGAGTGTTGAGTGTAGAGTGCGAGTGATGAGTGATGGAGTTATACTGCTGTGAGGTTGTATTTATTTGTGTTGTTGCTGCATTTATCTGTTAAACTTCTTTGTGGCATTTATTGAGTTATGTAATTTACCTGTTTATTTCTGTTTATTTTTAAATTTTGAAAATAAATAATTGGACTGTTTTACTTAGCTCGGCACTACTGCTCAGTTCCTTAGTTATTTCTGTTACTATTAGGTCGGTTGTACTCATACTACACCCTGCACTTTATGTGCATTTCCAGTTGAGTTAGAGCGCGACGATCATTGAGTTCAGGCCGGCTATCTGTGGAGATTACAAGGTAGCTGCTAGCGACCGTAGGACCTTGTTACTCTTTTTGTCATTTCTTCTTTTGGACAATTAGACAGTTTATATATCTTAGTTTATAGTTTTAGACGCTCATGACTTAGTGACACCCTGATGTTTGGGGCTCATTTTCGTATTTTTTATAATTATATTTAGGGTTGATTTAGTTTATGAAAAAAATCAAATGTTGGAAATGTTTTATTAAATTCTTATAATCGATTTAGTAGTAATATTTTGGGAAATAGGCTTTCCTTGTAACACGATAGGCGCCATCACGACCATGGTTAGATTTTGGGTCATGACAAGTTGGTATTAGAGCCTAGGTTACATAGGTCTCACGAGTCATGAGCGGGTTTAGTAGAGTCTTGCGGATTGGTACAGAGACGTCTGTACTTATCTTCGCGAGGCTACCAAACCTTTAGGAAAACTTCACATTCTTGAATTCTTATTGTGCGGTATTGATTCAACTTGAAGTGTAACTCTTTGAATTCCTTCCACGCATTCATATGTGCACATGGGCGCTCGGTATCAGTTGTGCATCGACGGCTTGTGATTCCCTAGATGAGGTGCGAGATGTGATTTCTGTGTGTTGATGTCGGGCTAGTCTGGAGGACATGAGGCCGAGTTTTGACTGTAGCTTGAGCACTAAGGTGTTGATTGTGTTAGCGCGTGCTTGTGGTACTTTTGGGGATATTTAAGAGAGTATTCAGAGGCTTATGAGCCTTAGGGCGGTGTGGTTTTATGCTTGGATCTCGTGTGGTGAGTCTGGGTTGAGGATTGTGGTGTTATGGCAGGGCGAAGTATCAATTTGAAGGTAATTTAGAAGGGACTTGGATAGATAGGACATCTTGGTAGTAGGTTGGATCGGCATGGTAATGGATATGATTAGTTCTTTGGGTGTGTATGAGGTAATGAGTTCTACAAGTGTTTTGTGGCAATGTCCTTGGATTTTTGGTGGCCTGCATAGCTTGGTTGAGTTAGAAGGATTCAGTCCTGACGGATTGGTTTTGAGCCAATGGGGTTCGGAGAGAGTTCTTGATGCTTTCTACCACGGTTAGAGATGTGTATTTTCTACTGGCGTATGGACCATGTGAATTCATCTTGGGTTATGGCTATGACTGGAGACGGCTTGTTTAGACTTATACAGTGTGTAGGTTGCAGGATTTAGATCCAAGGCTCGTGGGTTTGGTTGAGTTGAGAAACTTCACTTATGTTGTGTTATCGGACCTACATTGGATAGGGGTGGCATGGGATCACCCCCGGGTATATGCAAGGTAAGGTTATCCAGTGGTTTGATGGTTTTGAGAACCACTCTTGGCTCGTTCGAGGACGAATGCTTGTTTAAGAGGGGGAGAATGTAACGACCCGACCCGTCGTTTTGAGAGTTATAACCCCGTTTCCCCCATTTCTGCTTATTTGTGTGTTTTCAGCTGTGTTGAGTTGTTTTGAATTGGTAGTTTGGGTTCGGAGTAGTTTAGGAGTGAAATAAGGCACTTAGACTCTTAGTTAGAAAGCTAAGTTAGAAACAGTCAACCAGAAGTTGACCTATGAGTAAACGAATTTGGATTGGGATTTTTATGATTCGGTTAGCTTCATTGGGTGACTTTAGACTTAGGAGTGTGTCCGGAATGTAATTTGAAAGTCCGTGGTAGAATTAGGCTTGAATTGGCGAAAGTTAGAAATTTGACGATTTTGGCCGGAAGTGGAAAATTAGGTATCGGGGTTGGAATGGAATTCCGAAAGTTGGAGTAGGTTCGTAGTGTCATTTGTGACGTGTGTGCAGAATTTGAGTTAATTCCGAGTTGATTTGATATGTTTCGGCGCGAGTTTTTGGAAGTCGAAAGTTTGAAAGTTTATTTAGTTTGATTTGAGGTGCGTTTCGTTGTTTAAATGTTATGCATGATTTGAGGCCTTGAGTTGGTCTGTGTTTTGTTAAGGGACTTGTTAGTATGTTCGTACGGGGTCCCGAGGAGTTCGGGTGAGTTTCAGATAGGTTTGGAGTGCGTTGTGCTCGTTTTTCTTATGTTTCGACGTCGTTTCTTCCAGCATAAATGGTACCACATTAAGCAAATGAGCTCCGATTTCTATTTTGATCAAAGCATTAGATCCGTATCGTAATTACGGATCTATAATAAAAAGATTCGTCGAATTTGGGCATCGTATGAGGAATTTATAGTCCTTTTACTAAAACAATTGGGTTGCCAGATTTTTCAGATTAATTACGAACTTGCCACTGAATTGGTATTTAAAAATCTGTTCTATTTGCAAATATTAAAACATACATATCTCCTTCATTATAAGGTCAAATTAAGTGATTCAAAATCCTAACTTGACTAACATTTCACAAGTAATCCATTTGAGGCATAAAAAGCGAGTTTCAGGATTGTTGGGTATGAGAAACGAGACAGAATAGCTGGCAGACAAATATATAAAACAAGGGTTTGTTTATTCGGTCATATTTTGAGTTGGGGAGCTCGGCTTTGGGTTATTTTGGAGGCGATTTTCACCATAGGAATTGGGGTAAGTGTTCTCTACTCGACTTTGGTTATATTTCATGAATCCATATTCATTTTTGGGATTTGATTGATGATTTCAAAGTGAAATTGAGGGAGTTAGGGCTTGAGTTTTGGAGAGTTTTAGGTAGGGATTTGAGGGACCAAACGGAGTCCGATTTTGATAAATTTTATATGGTTAGACTCGGGAGAGGATGAGAGTTCTAATTCTACCATTTTTGACTGGTTCTGAAATGTGGTCCCGGGGGCCGGATTTTGGCCGATTTCGTATTTTTGGCATATTTTGTAGTTTTTATTGTGGAATTCGATTCTTTAGCACATGTTGATAGTAGTATTCTGATTTTTGGTTAGATTCGGAGCTTTTGGATACTGAGTCCAGAGACGAGGGCATTCCGGAATAGGATTTTACGTTGTTGAGGTAAGTAACAGTTTTAACTCTAGCCGTGAGGGTATAGACCCGGAGATTTGACATCTCGTGATTGTTTGGAAGCGATACCCATGCTAGGTTACGAACGGGCGTGTGGGTGTGCACCGTGAGGGATTGAGACTTGGTCCATCCCGTGAGGCTGTGAGGACTAATGGTTATTATTTGTGGTTATGTGCTTATTTGTTGTTGAACTTGTTTGCCTTTATGTTAGAGATCATGCTTACGCTTTATTCATGCTCACATTCTTTGCACTCATAGAAATTATTGTACATGTTTACCTCAGTCTCTATTATTTTGCTGATATGTTGTGATACTTGATGTGGGCTATGTCCCCTTATTTGTGGTGTATTGTGAGGCTGGAGAGGTACATGACTGAGTGAGGCCGAGGGCCTGGTTGTGAGGATATTAATACCATAGTGTGTGAGCTGTCCGCATAGCACATGAGCTGACTGTGCGGGTCCAGGTATTGATACCATAGCGCGTGAGTTGTCCGCGTAGAACGTGAGCTGACCGTGCGGATCCAGGTATTGATATTATGGCACGTGAGCTGTCTGTGCTTAGTGCTTGGGCTTTGGGAGCCTCTCCGGAGTCTGTACACACCCCCAGTGAGTGCAGGTACCTATAGAGTGTTGAGTGTTTTGAGTGTTGAGTGCTGAGTGCGAGTGATGAGTGATGGAGTGGCACTGCTGTGAGGTTGTATTTATTTGTGTTGTTGCTGCATTTATCTGTTAAACTTCTTTGTGGCATTTACTGAGTTATGGAATTTACCTGTTTATTTCTGTTTATTTTTAAATTGTGAAAATAAATAATTGGACTGTTTTACTTAGCTCGTCACTACTCCTCAGTTCCTTAGGTATTTCTGTTACTAGTGGGTCGGTTGTACTCATACTACACCCTGCACTTTATGTGCAGATCCAGGTGAGTTAGAGCGCGGCGATCGTTGAGTTCAGACCGGCTATCTGTGGAGATTACAAGGTAGCTGCTAGTGTCCGCAAAACCTTGTTACTCCTTTTGTCATTTCTTCTTTTGGACAGTTAGATAGTTTATATATCTTAGTTTATAGTTTTAGACGCTTATGACTTAGTGAAACCCCAATGTTTGGGGCTCGTTTCCGTATTTTCTATAATTATATTTAGGGTTGATTTAGTTTATGAAAAAATTCAAATGTTGGAAATGTTTTATTAAATTCTTATAATCGATTTAGTAGTAATATTTTGGGAAATAGGCTTGCCTTGTAACACGATAGGCGCCATCACGACCATGGTTAGATTTTGGGTCGTGACAAGTTGGTATCAGAGCCTAGGTTACATAGGTCTCATGAGTCATGAGCGGGTTTAGTAGAGTCTTGCGGATCGGTACGGAGACGTCTGTACTTATCTTCGAGAGGCTGCAGAACCTTTAGGAAAACTTCACATTCTTGAATTCTTATCGTGCGGTATTGATTCAGCTTGAAGTGTAACACTTTGAATTCCTTCCACGCATTCGCATGCGCACATGGGATCTCAGTATCAGTTGTGCATCGATGGCTTGTGATTCCTGGATGAGGTGCGAGATGTGATTTCTGTGTGTTGATGTCAGGCTAGTCTGGAAGACATGAGGTCAGGTCCTAGCAATATCGTCATAAAGCCTAAACATGGTATATAGCATGATTTACAGCTTAATTACTTTATCACACAGTGAAAACACGAACATTAACAAATTAGGACCACTATACAGTGCCATAGAAACAACACAGTCCCAATTCACATGGTGCTCGCCCACAGGCCCGTCACCTAGCATGTGCGTCACCTCTCAACAAGTCACGAAAAACATATATTCAGGGTTCATACCCTCAGCTCCAAGATTAGAAGAGTTACTTACCTCAAACAAGCAAAAATCAAATGTCGAGCAAGAAAAGCAATGCTCCAGAAATTCCATTCTGCGCGTATCAACTTCCAAACGGCTCGAATCTAGTCACAATTTATTTTATTCAGCCCACAAAAATTATAGGAATTAATTCCATATCAAAATACTAATATTTTCCAAAAATCAGAAATTACGCCCCAAAATCCGATAAAAGTTATAAAATCCGGAAGCCCATTCAACCATGATTCTAACCATACTAAGTTTACCAAAATCCGACCTCAACTCGACCTCCAAATCTTCAAATCTTATTTTCAAAACCCTAAGTTCAAACACCCGATTTACACCTCAAAAACATGTAATCTAGTCGGATTATTCGATAATAATTCAATATTATGGAGTAGACATGATCACAAGTGACTTACCTCAACTTTCCCTTGAATTCTCTCTCAAAATCACCCCAAAAACCGTGCTTGAAGGTCCAAAAATGGCAAAACTCGGAACCCCCTCTGTTTTTAACATTCTGTCCAGGATTTTCGCGTCCGCAGTGATTTCTTCGCACCTGCGGTCTTCGCACCCGCGGTGATTTCTTCGCGCCTGCGGTCTTCGCACCGGCGATGATTTCTTCGCACCTGCGGTCATCGCACCAGCGATGATTTCTTCGCGCCTGCAGTCTTCGCACCCGCGGCAAAATTTTTTGCACCCGCGGTGCCTGGCCAGCCCATGCATTTTCCGCTTCCGCGACTAATTCCTCACATCTGTGAGCTCGTACCTGCGGCCCTTTTTCGCGCAGGTGTGATCACACCAGCAGCCCAGCTGCTTCAGCTCTTCTTCCAAATCCAAATTCGATCGGTTAAGCATCCGATACACACCCGAGGTCCTCGGGACCACGTCCGAACATACCAACAAGTTCCATAACATAACACGGACCTACTCGAGGCCTCAAATCATATCAAAAAACATCAAAACGACGAATCGTACCTCAAATCAAAATCTATGAACTTTGAACTATCAAATTCTATATCTTGTGCCAAAACATATCAAATCAATCCGGAATGACTTCAAATTTTGCACACAAGTCATAAATGACATAACGAAGCTATTCAAATTTCCAGAATCAGATTTCATCCTCACTATCAAAAAGTCAACCCGCCAGTCAAACTTCCCAAAATTAAATTTTCGGCATTTCAAGCCTAATTCCACTACGGACTTCCAAATAATTTTTCGGACATGCTCCTAAGTCTGAAATCACCATACGGAGCTATTGGAATCATCAAATTAAATTCCGAGGTCGTTTACTCATAAGTCAATATCTGATCAACTATTTCAACTTAAGCTTCCAACATGAAAATTCATCCTTCCAAGCTAACTCCGAAATACCTTAAAACCAAAATCAATAATTCACACAAGTCATAATACCTCGTAGAAAGTTATTCAAAACTTTAATTAGTTGAAAGGAGCGTAAATACCCAAAACAACCGTCGGGTTGTTACAATCTCCCCCACTTAAATATACGTTCGTCCTCGAACGTGCCATGAGTTGTTTTCAAGCCACCAAATCACTATTCCATCTTATCACGCACGTACCCGGGGGTAAATCCACGACACCCTTTTCCATATGAGCTTAACAACACAATACAACTGAAAATCCTTAATTTAACCTTAGCCCAAAAACCTTGGAATTCAAATCCCAACTTTCAGAATTTCTTTTCAAGACACGAATCTTACATTTACACGATGTATGAGTCTGAATAAGCTACATAGATCCAAAACTATAATCACGGATATAATTTATCCAGAATATTAGACAACTCGCCCGCCCGTAGCACCATTCATGATCACAGTAACTACTTCAAACCAACCAAATACTAGCATCAAACCCCATATCGAACAAAACCTCATCCCCACACCTTCGTACACTGTTAATAATAAAAGAAACACGCAGAATCTCGTAACCCCTTATCAGATCAACAAGACATGGATATCTCTCGCCCCAACCAGAACCATAATCACTTTCTGAGCCGACTTTCAATATTATACTCCCAAATATACCGAAATTAAACCTAATAGTACCCATTCCAGGTCCAATGACCTTATATTACTAAACATAACTGTTCCATAGACATACTGCACCAATATAACTCGGAGCCACAACCCGTGCCATCCGTGAACCAATACGCAACATTCAAATGTACCCAGTCATGGAAAATGACTCAAATGAGAGAACTGCCCCGCCAGATTAACAAGTACCAGCACAACGAAATGCAGAAAATTCATCATACACCGTAGAACCATCACCCGATTCTAACACGAGGTTCATATTATATACCCCAAGCTAACCTGATCCAAATTAATAACGACGGAGAGGAAAATGACAAAAATATCACACAAAACCTGAAAGGACATAACCATTACGCTATCGATCATGCAATACCCAAATACTCATCACACTCAAATTCCGCTATAAAGCTCAAATAGAATTGCACAATCTATGCACATAACCAATGAATCACAACTCCTTGTAGCATAAAGGAGTAACTCACAGATCATTTGAGAATACGAATAAATTCAACATCAACTGAATGACACATCCCTCAATAATAGCAGCATGGAGCCAACCATTCTGGCCGGTGTAGAATACACATCTTAATTGGGCCTACCTATGGACCCCCAAATCAACTCGGGTTACCCAAAAATAGATAACAATCCCTCAGAAAATCCATAATGACTGAATCATAACACATTTTATCATCTGGCTAGCTCCGGCCACAACTTCACAGTCCACAACCATGAAATAATCTGCTCTTAGGAACTCCTAATCTCCAAATCCGTAGAACACGCGAATCACCATATTTGATTCCATCTCCATCGCCTGAATGCCTAACACCCCTCTCATACACAATCATCCCACGAGAAATACGTTAAAAGATCTTCCGTGCCACTTGACAAAAATTTGAATATCAGTAGTCTATCAACCATGTGAGTACCGCAATACTAATTTATACATCTGTAACTCAAAATACAATGCGCCTTCTGAAGTCCGCTCCTTTCTCATGCAACACCAAGTAGTAATAGTATTCATCTAGTTATTTGAAACAGTCCATGTTGTCCAACATTCGTTACCTTCTCTTCAAGACTGTACTGCCACCTTGTACATGAAAATCTAGCTTTCGTACAACACATAACATCTATCTTGCCATCATGTGAAAAGCACAGGAATCTTATTATCAACTTTGAGTCACCAATAATTTACATACCATTTTAGTTAGAAACCTTTCTCTTGCTTCTTTCCAGGAGGAAATCACAATACACAACACGTTCTCCACAGCGGTAGAAACCATCAAGAATACTTTGGAATCCATTTGCACATAATCAAGCCCTTAAAACTAAATTCCTCTAACTCGACCAAGCCACACAGGTCGCCAAGTCCAGGTGTATTGCCATAAAGCACCTGTAGAAAACCCCCACATCATAAGCACCCAAAGAACCGATCATATCCATTACCATACTGATCCAACCTACTACCCAGTTGTCCTATTTTCTCCGAGTCCCTTTCGAATTTGTCTTCAGATTGATACTTCTTCTTGCTAAAATACCACGATCTTTAACCGCAACTCACCCTACAAACCTTAGCATAGAACCACAACGCCCTACGACCCATAAGCAACTGTATTCTTCTTAAGCACTTTCAAAAATACCACAACTATAATACTCACTTATACTAAAATGTAGAATCCATTGTCATATAGAATTTCCACAAGTCCAGGAACCATCAAATGCAAATCTCAGGTTTTATCTATACACAAGTCCGGAGATATTCTCAATTGCTATAAACAAATTCTCAAACCCACTAGAATTTTCTCGGAAGTCACCCACTTTGCTCAAATCTAAATTGCACCACCCAAATGGGCCAAAAGACACGTGCCCCATTAGCACAACAACACTCAAAGAAGTAACTCTACTTTAATACCCCCAATCAAATTCATACTCCATGCGTCCCATGATGTTTACTCATAAAGTGCAACATAATCCGTATTCAGAAATTTCCTTACCCGAGTCATCCTCGATCTTAACTTCTGCAAGCCATAACTATCCCACCAGTATGCCTCAGCCCAAAACTACAAGTTAACACATAACAGTGAAATCAAATTGTCAATAGCAGGCTCCCCCACTTGGCTCAAAGCCATAGATTAAACCACTCCATAATTGGCAATACCCATACCCTATTAATGTCATAATACCGTAGTCAGTGCCACAAAATTCTTCTCAAGCTCATACAACACCAACCACAAAAATACCCCAAATCATCCGCTAAGCCCGCAATTATTCCCTTGACACTTAAGTCGACTTTCTCAGCCAGATTCAAATGCAAATCTCCACACATACGCCCCACTGGCAAAAAAGAAAGCCTCCATTCACATTACAAGGAACACACCTACGTAGATTACTCTCCAGGAGATAACCCACCTCCCTAGCCTGAAACTGGCATCTTGTTATATCTTTTCGCAGCCACAATTTCTATGCAATCACTAAATCTTTCTGAGTCCAAACTCGTTAACCAGACCTGAGAGTTTAATTTGTCCCAAAATTTAACAATCGTGAAAGATCCTTCAAAAAATTCACACTCGAGATTGTACGTCACATCAAATCAAAAATGAAGCACCATATGGCCTTCCCTTTACATTTCAATTAAACACTTCTCGTTATGTTCAAATTGTCTTAACACATCCCGCGGTCACATCATACCCATCATGCCGCCATTTCACCGCTCATCGAGCCACAAATTCCACTGTAGGGTCATCACCGGACATATGAGTCCAATTGTACAAGTTACAACTGAAGCTACCGAGCTTAAGCTGCGGTCTAAACCTGGCCTCAAGTCCTCCAGACTGGACCTTCACCAAAACATAGAATACTCATCTCGAATTTCATTCATGAAATCACAAGCCGGCGATGCACAACTGATACCAAGCGCTCATGTGTGCATACGAATACATAGAAGGAATTCAAAGAGTTTATGTCTAAAGCTGAATCAATCTTGCACGATAATGAAAGAAAGATGGGAAGTATATGTCCTAAATGCCCTGTAGCCTCTCGAAGGTAAGTATGGACGTCATCATACCGATCCGCAAGACTCTACTAGACACTTGCTCATGACTTGTAGAACTTATGAACCTAGAGCTCTGATACCACCTTGTCACGACCCAAAATCCAACTAGTCGTGATGGCACCTAACCCAACCCGCTAGGTAAGCCAACTTTCAATTATCGAACTCCAATAATAATTATTAAAGCAATTTAAGTGAATAAAGATCTTAGTCTTATACAATCCCCAAGAACTGGTAGTACAAATCATGAGCTTCTAAGAATAGAGTATACAAAGCGGAAATGAAATAAATACATAGTCTGTTTGAATAATACATAAACAGAGCTTTTATAAATCTAAGGCTACCATGAACAAGAGGCATCTACAACAGGAACACAGATACATCTTCAAATCCCGCAACCATCGAGCAGAGCAACAACAGCAGCCGACATCTGCACGCAATGTGCAGAAATATAGTATCAGTACAACCGACCCCATGTACTGAGTAAGTAACAAACCTAGCCTTTGGTTGAAAGTAGTGACAAGCTTCTACCAAGGTCGGTCCACAACCAATAGTCCACAACAGTCCATAACAACATAAGGAAAATAATACCAGAAGTAACTCAGAGATAAAATGCTCAACCAAATCATAATTTCAAAAATAATAGTTTTCTTCCTTTCAAATACATCAGTAAAAACCCAAATCGTTTACCGAAGTTGCCAAAAATATGAATAGTTTGAAAACAATAAATTTCTCCCAAAATATTTTCAATAATAAATAAGATGTTTCATTTTCCTTCCGGATAACCCGTGTAAAACAAATGCATCACTATGCCCATCTGTAAAAAATGTGTGCAAAATCATGAATGATGTGGTGCAGTACAACATGAGGAAATACATCTCTATGCATGTATGTCATGTGTGCATGCCAATGCGATGCAACTCAGTGGTAAAATCATAAACAGCCCCTCGGGCAGAACATCACTCATATACAGCCCCTCGGACAAACCTCACAAACACTCATTCCACTCGGGCATACCTCACAATCACTCTTGCCACTCGGAGATACCTCACAATCACTCATGCCTCACAGTCACTCAGAACTCGGCACTCGCACTCAGTAAGTACCTGCGCTCACTGGGGGTTTGTACAGACTCCGGAGGGGCTCCTACAACCCAAGTGCTATAATCTGTACAGATAACTCATGTGCTGCACGGACAACTCACGTGCTATAATATCATATCAGAATCCGCACGGACAACTCACGTGCCATAAAAAAGCCAATATGGCATGCTGCAGCGTGCAACCCGATCCCATAATTATCCTTACAATCAGGGCCTCGGCCTCACTCAGTCATCAATCTCTCCAGTCTCTCGGACACAATGTCACAAAAATAGCCCGAAAATAATGATATGATGAATCAATAAATAACAACAGAGACTTATATATTATATGTAATGAAATGAATATGTCTGAGTATGAATTTTCAATTTAAAACAAATAATTCACAGCAATATGACCTCCGTAGGTCCCAATAATACTGGCACATAGCCTCAACATGATTTTTAATATACTTTTCAGCTCAATTTCATTAACACATAAAACCACATGGAAAATGCCAAGATTATTTACTACACAATTTCACAGAAACAATTATGTCATAATTTCTATAGTGCATGCCGACACGCCCGTCACCTAGTATGTGCGTCACCTCACAACAATTCACGAAATACATATATATTCAGGGTTCATACCATCAGCTCCAAGATTAGAAGAGTTACTTACCTCGAACAAGCAAAAATCCAATGTCGAACAAGCTAAGCAATGCTCCAGAAATTCCATTCTGCGCGTATCAACTTCCAAACGGCTCGAATCTAGTCACAATTAATTTGATTCAGCCCACAAAAATTATAGGAATTAATTCCATATCAAAATACTAATATTTTCTAAAAATCCGAAATTACGCCCCAAAATCACTTATGGGGCCCACATCTCGGAATTCGATAAAAGTTATAAAATCCGAAAGCCCATTCAACCACGAGTCTAAGCATACTAATTTTACCAAAATCCGACCTCAACTCGACCTCCAAATCTTCAAATCTTATTTTTAAATCCCTAAGTTCAAAACCCCGATTTACACCTTAAAAACATGTAATCTAGTCGGATTATTCGATGATAATTCAATATTATAGAGTAGAAATAATCACAAGTGACTTACCTCAAGTTTTCCTTGAATTCTCTCAAAATCGCCGCAAAAACTGTGCTTGAAGGTCGAAAAATAGCAAAACTCAGAACCCCCTCTGTTTTTAACATTCTGTCCAGGATTTTCGCATCCGCGGTGATTTCTTCGCACCCGCGGTGATTTCTTCGCGCCTGCGGTCTTCGCACCCGCGATGATTCGCGGCAACATTTTTCGCACCCGCGGTGCCTGGCCAGCCCATGCATTTTCCGTTTCCGCGGCTAATTCCTCGCATCCGCGAGCTCGCACCTGCGTCAATTTTTCGCGCAGGTGCGATCTCTCCAGCAGCCCAGCTGCTTCAGCTCCTCCTCCAAATCCAAATTCGATCCATCAATCCGAGCTCCATAGCTCCCAAAATGTAAAAATGGTTGAAACCCTCGAAATAGAATACTTTATAATCTGCCCAGGCCCCCTCTTTCACGAACGCGGGAAATTCATCGCGTTCGCGATGAATAAAACTCACACTGCCACAAAAGACTCTATGCGTTCGTGATACACCCCGCGCGAACGCAATGACCACTTCTACCAAGGTTTCGTAAATGCGACTCACCTTCTACGATCGCATAGAAGAATGCTCCAACTCCCAGGTGCCAACCTTATCGCTACGCGAACGCGATCATCCATACGCGACTGCGAAGAAGACTTGCCACAACTTTGCGCGAACGCGGGACATACTTCGCGATACAATTTACCTACTTCCCTCGGAATATACTACGCGTTTGCGACAATTGCCCCGCGAACGTGATGAAGGACTGAGACACCAGAAACCAGCAGAACACAACAGTAAAAACATGAAGGAAAATGATCTGAAATCAATCTGAAACACGCCCGAGCCACTCAGGACCCCGTCCTAACATACCAACATGTCCCATAACATAACACAGACCTACTCGAGGCCTCAAAATACACATAACAACATCGAAATGACGAATCATACCTCAACTCGAAATCAATAAACTTTGAAACTTCAAACTTCCACAACCAATGCTGAAACCTATCAAATCATGTCCGATTGACATCAATTTTTGCACAGAAGTCACATTTGATATTACGGACCTGCTCCAACTTCAGGAATCGGAATTGGACCCCGATATCAAAAAGTCCACTCCCGGTTAAAATTTCCAAAATTTTAACTTTTGCCATTTCGATCCAAATTCATCCACGGACCTCCAAATCACAATCTGGACGCGCTCCAAAGTCCAAAATCACCTAACGGAGCTAACAAAACCATCAAAATTTCAATCCGAGGTCAAATGCTAAAAGTCAAACTTGGTTAACTCTTTCAAATTTAACGTTCCCTAGTTGAGAATCATTCTTCCAAATCAGTACCGAATAACCTGAAAACCAAAATCGGCGATTCACACAAGTCAAAAGACATCATACGGAGCTACTCATGCCCGTAAACTATCGAACGAAGTGCAAATGCTCAAAATGATCGGTCGGGTCGTTACATCCTCCCCCACTTAAACATACGTTCGTCCTCAAACGTGTCCAAAGTTGTTCTCAAAGCCATCAAACCGCCGTATAACCTTACCATGCATATACCCGGGGGTGATCCCACGTCACCCTATCCCATAAAGTTCTAATAACACAACATAACTAAAATTTCTCAATTCAACCTAGCCCACAAGCCTTCGAATCCAATTTCCAACATCCGGAATTTCTTATAAGATCAGAATTTCACATCTACATACTATATAAGTCTGAACAAGTTGAACCAGAAGCCATAACCATAACTCAAATACTCATAAAACTCAAATAACACATAGCTCAAAAGCTCAAAGCAATGATTTCTAACCACAATAGCTGCTCAAAACAACCCAATGCCTGTATTAAACCTCATATCAAACAAGACTTCATTCTAAAACCTTCGTACACTGTCGATGATAAAAGAAACACACAGAAAGTCGTTACCATTCATCAGATCCACCAGTCATGGAACTCCCTCTCCTTTGACAAGAACTATAGCAAATTTCTAAGCCGACTTTCGATATTATCCTTCCAACCATGCTGTAATCAATTTCGATAGTATCCATTCTAGGTCCAGTGACCTCATCTCATCCAACACGACCACTCTAGTGACATGACCCATCAATACAATCTAAAGCCATAGCTCGTGCAATTCGTGCACCAATAAGCAATATTCCGAATATACTCAAATCATGGAAAAATGACTCAAACGAGAGAACCATCCCGCAAGTTCAACAAGTACTACCACAGCCGAAATGCTATGAACCCATCATACCTAGTAGAACCAATACACACGAATCTAACACAAAGGATCGGATCTTAACATAACTCTATTGCAACGCGTGACCCCATCCAAACACTGATTCATATGAAACACCTCAGCCACCATGCTCAAAATCAATAACCACGCGCAATATGACATCAAGTACTTAAAGTGCATTACCATAACCATGGAGAAGCAAATGACACAATGCCACACAAACCCGAAAGAACATAACCAATGTGCAACCACTCATGCATCACCCAAATACCCATCTCGTAGAAATTCCGCTATAAGGCCCAAAGAGAACCGCACCAGGTGTGCTTATAACCAATGAATCACAACTCCTCGTAGCATAGAAAAGAATCTCACAGATCATTTTAGAAAATGAATGAGCTCAACAACAACCGAATGACACATCCCTCAACAGTAGAAGTATGGAGCTAACCAATCCGGCTCGGTGTATAATGCACATCCTAATTAGGCCCACTAATGGACCCCCAAATCAACTCCGACCACCCACAAAGAGATAAATAACCCTCCGAAAACCCAAAATGACTGAATCATAACATATATCATCGTCTAGCTAGCTTCGGCCAGGACTTCATAATCCACAAACATGAAACAACCTGCTCTTGAGAACTCCAGTCTCCAAATCCATAGAACACACGAATCAGCATATCTGATCCAACCTCCACCGCCAAAATGTCTAACACATCTCTCATACACGATAATCCCACGAGAAATACTTCTAAAATTCTCCCGTTCGACATAGAAAAATTTGAATATCAGCAGCCGATCAACTAGGAGAGTACCGCAATACCAATAAAGTATCCATAAATCAAAACACATTGCCCCTTCTGAAATGTATACTCTCATCAGGCCATATCGATTAGTAATATCATTTACCTAGTCATCTAAAACCGTCAATGTTGCCTACGAATTTATGTCCTCCCCTTTTACTACTGAATTGTAACCCTACACATGCAAATCTCAGTCCCACACAACACACCACATCAATCATGCCATTATATGAAAAATACGAGAACCTCATAATCATTATGAGTCACCAGCAGAATACATACCCGATCAGTCAGAAAGCTTCAATTTGATCTCATACAGGAGAAAATCCCAATACGCAACATATTCCTCACGCCGGTAGGAAATATACTCCTCGAACCATGGAAAAAACCATTGAGAACTCTTCGAAGCCCATTTGCACACAACCAAGATATCAGAATTGAATCTCTATAACTCACCCAGCCACGCAGATTGCCAAAACCCAATAGCATTGCCACGAAACACCTGTGGAGGCTAGCCACATCATAAGTACCCAAAGAACCGATTATATCCATCACTATGCTGATCAAACCTACTACCACACTGTTCTATTTCTCCAAGTCCCTTCCAAGTTGCCTTCAAATTGATACTTCTCCTTGCTGGAACACCACGATTCGTAACCAAAATTCACCACACAAGAGACACTAGTACAAAACCACAATGCCCTAAGGCCCATAAGCCACTGACTTCCCTCTTAAGCACCCTAAAGCACCACATCCGAGACACCCACTGTAAAGAGACCCTATGTGAACCTAAAACTGTTTCCTTCACCTTCTTGATACTGAAATGCAGAATCCATAATGATATAAAAATGACACAAGTATTGACACCATCCAATGCAAATATCAGATCCTAGCCATATACCAATCCGAAATTCTTAATTGCTACATTTAATTCTTGAATCCATTAGAACCATTCTCGAGAGTCATCCACTCTACTCAAATCTCAATTAACCAACCAAACGGACCAAATGACCTGTGCCCCATTAGCACACCAACACCCAAGGGAGTAACTCACACTCCTAAGCAATCGAGCAAATTCCTACTCCATGTACACTACATCCTTTGCGAATAACCACTCAATTATTTTATGATTCCCATATACCCATAGAGTGCAATACAACCTTTATCCAGAAATTCCCTTACTCGAGTCATCCTCAATATCAACTTCTGCGAGTCATAACTGATTCACCAGTATACCTCAAACCGAATCCAATACAACACATAACCGTATAATCAACTCGTTGATAGCAGACTCCCCCACTTGGCTCAAACCCATGGAGTAAAATATCTGATTACTTACAATAGCCATAGCCATTACTACCATAATACCACAGTGAGATTCCACTAAACCCTTCATCCGCTCGTGCAACACAAACTATCTAGTACCTTAAATCATCTGTAAATCTCGCGTTCATCCTCGTGATGGTTAAGCCAACTTCCACAAGCGATCCAAACTCAAATTGCAACATATATCATTCACTGGTAAAAGAAAACTCTCTAGAAAACATCATAGGGGTCACTCAACCTCAGGACACCTCGTAGGGAATAACCCACCTGCCTTGCCTCAAACTGACATCTCTCTACACCCTTTCCCAGTCACGACTACTATGCGATCACTTAATTTTCTCGATTCTGAACTCATCAACAAGACATGATAATCTACTTCACTCCACAACTAAACAACATGAGAGATCCCTAAATACACGCATAACTCGGGACCATACGCCAAATCAAGACAGAAATCAAACACCCCATAATCCTTGCTACATCTCAAGTAAACTCTTCTCGTCACATTCGAACAATCTAAACACATCTCATAGTCTCATCATACTCACCACATAGTCATCCAATCATAAATTCCTCTAATAGGGACACCAATGAATCTGTAAGTCCCAAAAGCACATTCTCATACAATCAAAATCTTCGTGCTCCAGCTACGGTCAAAACCCGGCCTCAAGTCCTCCAGACTAGCCCATCATCAGCACGTCAAAATCACATCTCGCACCTCAACCATGGAATCATAAGTCGCTGGTGCACAACCGATATCGAACGCTCACATGCGCACACAGAGGTGTGGAAGGAATTCAAAGAGTTACGCTTCAAGCTGAATCAATGTAGCATGATAAGGAAATAAATATGGGAAGTATATCCTAAATGCCTTGTAGCCTCTCAAAGATAGGTATGGACGTCATCATACCGATCCACAAGATTCTACTAGACACTTTCTCATTACTTGTAGAACCTATGAACCTAGAGCTCTGATACCACCTTGTCACGACCCAAAATCCAATTAGTCGGGATGGCACCGAACCCAACCCGCTAGGTAAGCCAGTTAACCCCTAACCAATTCCAATAGCAATCAATAAAGCAATTAAGTAAAGAAATTATCTGAATCTGATACATTCTCCAAGAACTGGTAGTACAAATCATGAGCTTCTAAGAATAGAGTTTACAAACTGAAATGAAGTAATTACATCGTCTGTTTGAAAAGTACATTAACCGAGTTTTATAGGTTTAAGGCTACCACGAATAAGAGGCAGCTACAACCAGGACGCAGGCACTTCTTCAAATCCAGCTCCCATCGAACACAACAACATTAACAGTCAATATCTGCACGCAAGGTGTAGAAGTGTAGTATGAGTACAATCGACCCCATGTACTCAATAAGTAACAAACCTAACCTTAGGTTAAAAGTAGTGACGAGCTAATAAAAAAATTGGACGGGTACAACACCAATATTCCATATAAGTTCATAACAGCATAGTACAATAACAAAAAAGTATCTCAGAAATAATAGGCATTTCTTTTCAAGTATCTCAGTGAAAACCCAAATCTTTTATAGAAAAAGCCAAAGTGCGAGTAAGTTTGAAAACTGTGGTTTTTTTTTCAAAACTGCTTTCAACAAATAGTAAGATGTTTCATTTTCAGATAGCATGAGGAAAGTACTTCTCTATGCCTTCATGTTAAGATATAGGTAAAATCATGAATGTCCCCAAAACTGGGTAGCAGAACGAAATGCACCTCTATGCATGTATCTCAAGTACGCATGTCAAATGCTATGCATCTCGATGATGAGCTCATGTACTCACACTCTCCGAGTACTCAATCACACTGCCTTGCATTCTCTCTCACTATGCTCAGCACACTCAATCACTCAGCGTTGTACCATACCCGCTGCGGCATGCAGCCCGATCCATATTTATAGTCGACTACGCTCACTAGAGGTTTGCAAACTCCGGAAGGGCTCCCTTCAGCCCAAGCGCTATATCGTTGCGGCGTGCAGCTCGATCCCATAAAATATAATCCATATAACCTGTTGCGGCGTGCATCCCGATCCCAAAATATCAATATAACATGCTGCAGCATGTAGCCCGATCCCAAATTATCAATCTCACTCAGGCCCTCGGCCTCACTCAGTCATCACTCTCCAGTCTCACTCACGGGCTCACAATGCCATGAAACTAGCTCGACAACAATGATATGATGTATCAAAAATTAATGAGACTGAGATATGATATGAATGCATGAATATGACTGAGTACAAAATATCAATGAAACTAGTGAAATAACATCAAGAAACTACCACTATGGGTCCTACCAGTATCGTCATAAAGCCTAAACATGGTATCTAGCACGAGTGACAACTCAATTACTTTATTGCATGGTGAAAACACGGACATTAACAAAGTAGGACCACTATACAGTGCCATGGAAACAACAGAGTCCCAATTCACATGGTGCACGCCCACATGCCTGTCACCTAGCATGTGCGTCACCTCAACACAAGTCACATAACACGTATTTCAAGGTTTCATACCCTCAACTCCAAGATTAGAAGAGTTACTTATCTCGATCAAGCCAATACCAATATCGAGCAAGCCAACCGATGCTCCAAAGATGCCATCACGCGCGTTCCTACCTCTGAACGGCTCGAAACTAACAAAAACATGACTCAAGTACATCAAACAATGCTAAAGGAACCAATCCCGATCGAAAAAGATCAAATATTTGAAAAGCCCAAAATTGGCCAAAAGCCCAACCCAGGCCCGCACCTTGGAACCCGACAAAATTTACAAAATCCAACAACTCATTCAATTATGAGTCCAACCATACTAGTTTCACTCAAATCCGACACCAACTAGATGTTCAAAACTCAAAAATTCATATTATGAAGATTTAGGCCAAAACCCCCAATTTCCTCTTTAAAATTCACAATCCAATGACCAAAAACGAAGATAGATTCATGAAATATAACAAAAATCGAGTAGAGAACACTTACCCCAATTCATATGGTGAAAATTGCTTCAAGAATCGCCTCAATCCGAGCTCCATAGCTCCCAAAATATAAAAATGGTCGAAACCCTCGAAATAGAGTACTTTATAATCTGCCCACCCCCCCAAACTTTCGCGAACGCGGGAAATGTATCGCGTTCGTGATGAATAAAACCCACACTGCCATAAAACACTCTACGCGTTCGCGATACATCCCACGCAAACGCGATGACTATTGTTACCAAGGCTTCGCGAACGCGACTCACCTTCCGCGATCGCATAGAAGAATGCTCCAACTCCTAGCTGCCAACCTCATCACTATGTGAATGCGATCCTCCATATGTGAACGCTAAGAAGACTTGCCCTAACTCTACGCGAACATGGGACATACTTCGCGATCACAAAGAACAATTTGCTGCTGCCCTCGGAATACACTACGCGTTCGCGACAATTGCCCCGCGAGCGCGATAAAGGACTAAGACACCAGAAACCAGCAGTGCAACATGAAGGAAAATGATCCGAAATCAATCCAAAACACGCCCGAGACCCTCGGGACCCCGTCCTAACATACCAACAAGTCCCATAACATAACATAGACCTACTCGAGGCCTCAAAACACATATAACAACATCGATGCGACGAATCTCACCTCAACCGGAATCGGAATCCGACCTCAATATCAAAAAGTCCACTCCCGGTTAAACTTTTCAAAATTTCAACTTTCGCCATTTCGATCCAAATTCAACCACGGACCTCCAAATCACAATCCGGACGCGCTCCAAAGTCCAAAATCACCCAACGGAGCTAATGGAACCATCAAAATTCTAATCCGAGGTCAAATGCTAAAAGTCAAACTCTTTCAAATTTAAAGCTCCCTAGTTGATAATCATTCTTCCAAATAAATACCGAATAAGTCAAAATACATCATATGGAGCTACTCACGCCCGTAAACTACCGACTGAAGTGCAAATGCTCAAAACGACCGGCTGGGTCATTACAAAATGAATCAAGTAAGTAGTATGTCACCATTTAACTTCACAGAATAAGGAAAAATAATAATCAATGGCAAATGCAGCCATAAACAAATATCAACAAGGGCACTCCCGAGGTACCGCATTGTAGTCCCAAATCATAAATAAATTCACAATATCTCATTTTCTTATATCACCGCGGGAGCCTTCATATTTTATTTTTTTTAAAGAAAATATTTTTCCCGAAATAGCATCCCGCGTTTTAGACACCCTTATCACACCACATGACTTCTAGTAGTTCCCTTACTAGCCACGCATATCAAGCCACCCTTATCTCACCGCATGCATTTCAACACCCAGACCTTACACCACCACATGCGTATCAATATCACAATATATCACAATTTGTACCTCAAGTGCATAAATATTTCAACTTGCCAAAATAAATCAACCACAACAATATTTTCCACAATAAAGAGCTCATGGCTCATGCCAATATAAATCAACAACAATATTTTTCATAATAAGGATCTCACGGCTCAATCACAATGAGTAGGAAAATCTCACAAAATATTCAGCAAAAATAATATTTTCACAAATTTAACACCTTGTCTAAATATCAAATTTTTAAATGTAAACTACTTCATTTTTAATAATATTTAAATTAATAAACACATCCTTCAAATAATGCACAGAACAAAAGAAACTGAGTTTCTACTAAATAGGTAAAACACTTACCAGGAACAGATCATGCCAATTTTAAATACGAAAATATATTAATGATGATAAATATAACAAAATAAAATAATTTAATTAATATGCAACAATTCTCTACAAAATTTAAAGACATAATCTTCCAGATTTAGCGCATGTACACACTCGTCACCTCATGTACGACTTCCAACATATCAACATTTTCTTATCAATACCAATCCTAAGGGAAATTTCCCCCACACAAAGTTAGACAAGTCACTTATCTCAAGCCACGCTCAATCAGTCAAGTAGTATGCCTTTTTCTCGATTTTCCGACTCCGATCGGGTCGAATCTAGTCATAATTAATTCGATTCAATAAATATAAATTATAGGAATAAATTCCATATGAAAATACAAATTTTCTAACAAAATCAGAAATTTAACCCAAAAATTGCCCGTGGGGCCCACATCTCGGAACCTGACAAAAGTTACAAAATATGAACGCCCATTTAACCACGAGTCCAACCATACCAAAATTATTAAATTCCGACATCAACTCGACCCTCAAATCTTCCATCTAAACTTAGGGATTTTCACAATTTTTCCAAATTAATCCACCAATTAAATGTTAAAAACTACCATAGATTTGGGTACTTTAACCAAAATTGAGTTAAGAACACTTACCCCGATGTTTTCCTTGAAACACTCCCAAAAATCGCCTTTCCCCGAGCTCCAAATCGGTAAAAATGGTTTTCAGAACTTAAACATTCTGCCCAGTCATTTCTTATATGCGATCACAGAAAAGGTCCCGCGATCGCGAAGTGCAATTGCAAGCTGCCCAGAAAAGATCATACGCGATCGCGGTGTCCTTCACGCGATCGTGAAGCACAGGATCTTCATCCCTACGTGATCGCGGACAACCACATGCGATCACATAGAGCAAACGTGTGACCCAGCCTTCTGCCTCATTCCTCTTCGCGAACACGACATTTCCCACGCGTTTGTAGCACAACCTGGCCAAACCTACGCAATCGCGGATGCCTTAACGTGATTGCATAGCACAAAATTTCACTGCTCCAACTTAGTATGCGATCGCGTGGAAGGAAATCAGTGACAAAAAACCAGCATTCTTTAGCTGGAATGCAAAGTCCAAAAGTGATCTGTTAACCATCTGAAACTCACCCGAGGCCCTCGGGACCTCAACCAAATATACCAACAAGTCATAAAATATCATACAAACTTAGTTGAAATCTCAAATCACATAAAACAACACTAAAACCACGAATCATACCTAAATTCAAGCTTAAGTAACTTAAGAATTTCCAACTTCTACATTCGATGCCGAAACCTATCAAATCAAGTCTGATTGACCTCAAATTTTGCACACAAGTAATAAATAACATAACGGAGATATAAAAAATTTCAGAACTGGATTTCGACCCCGATATCAAAAAGTCAACTCCCCGGTCAAACTTCACAAAAATTCAATTTTCGCCATTTCAAGCCAAATTCCATTACGGACTTCAAAATAAAATTTCGGACAGGCTCCTAAGACTAAAATCACCATACAGAGCTATTGGAATCATCAAAACTCTATTGTGGTGTCGTTTACACATAAGTCGACATCCGGTCACTATTTCAACTTAAACTTTAAACCTTGGAACAAATGTTCCAATTCATTCCAAAACCTCATCGGACCCGAACTAATCACCCCGGCAAGTCACATAAAAATTGTAAAGCATAAATTGAGCAATGAATAGGGGAACGGTGTTGTAATACTCAAAACGACTGGCCGAGTCGTTACATTTAACCCTCTTATACAAACACTCATCTTCGAATGAGTTTAGAATTATACCTGGATTTTGAAAAGATAAGGATAACAACTATGCATATCATGCTCGGTCTCCCAAGTCGCCTCCTCAACCGGATGACCTCTCCACTGTACTTTTACTTAAGCAATGCTCTTCAATCTTAGCTCTCTAACATGTTTGTCCAAAATGGCCACTGGCTCTTCAACATAAGATAGATCCTTATCCAACTGGACTGAGCTGAAGTCTAACACATGAGATGGATCACCGTGATATTTTTGGAGCATGGAAACATGGAACACTGGATGAACTGTAGAGATATTAGGTGGTAGTGCATGTCTATAAGCCACCTCTCCAATTCTTTCAAGAATCTCAAAAGGCCTAATATACCTAGGGCTCAACTTGACCTCCTTCCCAAATCTCATAACACCCTTTATGGGCGAAACCCGGAGCAAGACCCACTCACCAGCCATGAATGCAACATCACGAACCTTTCGATCCACATAACTCTTTTGTCTAGATTGGGTTGTACGAATCTGATCCTGAATCAATTTAACCTTTTCCAAAGCATCTTGAACCAAGTCCGTACCCAATAGTCTAGCTTTTCCTATCTTGAACCAACCCACTACAGACTGGTACCGCCTACCATATAAGGCCTCGTACGCCGCCATCTGAATGCTCGACTAATAACTTTTGTTGTAAGCAAACTCCACAAGTGGCAAGAACTGATCCCAAGCACCCCCAAAATCTATCACACAAGCATGAAGCATATCCTCCAATATCTGAATAGAGTGCTCGGACTGCCCGTCCGTTTGAGGGTGAAATGTTGTACTCAACTCTACCCGAGTACCCAACTCTCGCTATACGACTCTGCAGAATCGTGATGTAAGTTGTGTACCATGGTCAGAGATGATAAATACCGGTACTCCATGAAGCCTAACAATCTCGCGAATGTAAACTTGAGCCAGCTGCTCTGAAGAATAAGTAGTAACCACAGGAATGAAATGGGCTGACTTGGTCAATCTATTCACAATCACCCAAACTGCATCGAACTAACTCTGAGTCCGTGGGAGCCCAACAACGAAATCCATAGTGATCCGCTCCCATTTCCATTATGGAATCTCTAACTTCTGAAGCAATCCACCCGGTCGCTGATGCTCACACTTCACCTACTGGCAATTTAGGCACCGAGTTACATATTCCACTATGTCTTTCTTTATCCGCCTCCACCGATAGTGTTGTCTCAAGTCCTGATACATCTTTGTAGAATCCGGATGAATGGAGTACCACAAACTGTGAGCCTCATGGAGAATCAACTCACACAAATCATCTACATTGGGCACACATAGCCTGCCCTACTTCCTTAATACACCGTCATCTCCAATAGTGACTTCCTTGGCATCACCGTGCTGAACTGTGTCCTTAAGGAAAAGAAGATGGGGGACATATTACTGACACTGTCTGATACGATCATAAAGAGAAGACTAAGAAACCATACAAGCCAAAACTCGGCACGGCTCGGAAACATCCAATCTAACAAACTGTTTGGCCAAAGCCTGAACATCCAAGGCTAAAGGCTTCTCTATTGTCGATAAATATGCTAAGCTACCCAAACTCTCCGCCTTACGACTCAAGGCATCGGTAACTATATTGGCCTTCCCAGGATGACAGAGAATGGTGATATCATAATCCTTAAGCATCTCCAATCACCTCCTCTACCGTAAGTTAAGATATTTCTGTTTAAACAGATGTTGTAGACTATGGTGATCGGTGTAAACATCACAATGGACTTCGTACAAATAATGCCGCCAAATCTTCAAGGCATGAACAATAGCTGCTAACTGAAGGTCATGGACCAGATAATTCTTCTCATGTACCTTAAACTGTCTGGATGCATAGGTAATCACCCTACCATCTTGCATCAACACTACGCTGAGACTAATGTGCGACGTATCATAATACACAGTATAAGGCCCTAAACCTGTAGGTAATACCAATAATGAGGTTGTAGTCAAAGTTCTCTTGAGCTTTTGAAAGATCTTCTCATATTCCTCGGTCCATCTGAATGGAGCACCCTTCTGGGTCAATTTGTTCATAGGTGCAGCAATAGAAGAGAAACCCTCTACAAATCGACGATAATACCTCGCCAAGCCAAGTAAACTCCGGATCTCAGTAGCTGATAACGGTCTGGGCCAACTCTGTACTGCTTCAATTTTCTTCGGATCTACTTGGATCCCCTTGTTCATTACCACATGACCCAAAATTCCTATCGAATCAAGCCAGAATTCACACTTTGAAAATTTTACATACAACTTCTTTTCTCTCAAAGTCTGAAGCACAGTCCTCAGGTATTGTTCATGATCCTCCAGGGTTCGAGAGTACACCATAATGTCGTCAATAAATACAATGAAGAAGAAGTCAAGATAGGACTGGAATAAACTGTTCATCAAATTCATAAATGTTGCTGGGGCGTTGGTCAGCCCAAATGACATTATAAGGAACTCATAATGACCATACCGAGTCCTGAAAGCAGTCTTAGGGATATCTGGCTCCCGAATCTTCAATTGATGATAGCCTGAACGCAGTCGACCTTAGAGAACACTCTAGCACCCTGAGGCTGATCTAATAGGTCATCAATACAAGGCAATGGATACATATTCATCACTGTAACCTTGTTCAACTGGCGGTAATCAATATACATCCGCATACAACCATCCTTCTTCTTCACAAATAAGACAGGAGCTCCCAAAGGCGATACACTGGGCTGAACAAAACTCTTATCAAGCATCTCCTGTAACTGCTCCTTTAATTCCTTTAATTCTGATAGGGCCATACGGTATGGTGGAATAGAAATGGGCTGAGTCCCCGATAACAAATCAATGCCAAAGTCAATATCCCTATCGGGTAGCATACCCAGAAGATTCGCTGGAAATACATCAGAAAATTCTCTTACTACAGGAACTGACTCCACGGTAAGAGTATCAAAACTAACATCTATCACATAGGCCAAATACGTATCACACCCTTTATCAACCATTCGTCGAGCCTTATGAAATGAAATAACCCTGCTAGGAACATGATCCAAGGTACCTCTCCACTCTAGCCATGGTAGACCTGGCATAGCCAACGTCACCGTCTTGGTGTGATAATCAAGGATAGCGTGATAGGGCGACAACTAGTTCATGCCTAAAATAATATCGAAATCCACTATACTGAGCAATAATAAATTAGCTCTGGTCTCAAAACCTTAGATAACAATCAAACACAATCGATACACACGATCAACAATAATAGATTCACCCACGGGTGTAGATACATAAACAGAAGAACTTAAAGAGTCACGGGATACTCCCAAATACGAGGTAAAATAAGATGACACATAAGAATAAGTGGAACCTGGATCAAATAAGACTGATACATCTCTATGACTGACCGGAATAATACCTATGATAACAGAATCGGATGCAACTGCCTCCGTCCTAGTAGAAAGGGCATAATATCTGGCCTGGCCTCCCCCTCTACGGCGACCTCTACCTGTCCGACCACCACCTCTAGATGGCTGTGCAGGTGGAGTAGAAACTTCTGCAGTGATCATGGCCTAAGAAGCCTGAGGGCCCTATGGAATAGGTGGGACTTGAGAAATTTGTAGAGGTGCACCCCTCCTAAGTTCGGGGCAATACCTCATGATATGACGAGTGTCACCACACTCAAAATAAGCCCTCGAAGTACGTGGCTGCTAGGACTGGCGCGGGCCTGATCGACTGGACTGTCGACTGAAAGCACCCCGCACAAGAGGTACAGTAGACACTTGTGGTGCATAATATGGAACCTGAGGTCTAGGAGTAGCCGGAATACCGCTGGAAGTGCTGAATTAATAGGATGACTCATATAGCCTCTACCATGACGGGCTGTAGCTAGGGCACGAGAACTGTTATATGTGCCAGAATCCCGAGGTCTCTTAGCTTCCCTCTATTCTCTCTCCTGAGTTCGCATACCCTCCAATCTCCTTGTAATCAATGCCACATGTTGGTATGTGATGTCCATCTCCGGTTCTCAGGCCATACTGAATCTGATACTAAGGTGGAGCCCCTCAATAAATTGATGAACCCGCTCTCGAAAAGTAGCAACTAAGGCTACTGCATATCTAGCCAAATCACTGAATCAAACAGCATATTCTGACACGGTCATAGAACTCTGGCGCAGCTGCTCAACTTTTGTGCGCCATGCATCTCTAAGACTCAGAGGAATATATTCCCTCAATAACATATCTTAAAATTGAGTCCAAGTGAGTGAAGTTGTCTCATGCGGACTATCTAACTCATATGTCCGCCACCACTAGTTGGGCACTCCTCTAAGCTGGAATGCTGTGAAAGAAACCCCACTGGAATCCACAATACCCATAGTATAGAGGATACAGTGACATTCCTCAAGAAAACCCTGAGCATCCTTTTAAGCTAAACCGCTGAATGTGGGAGGGTGGTACTTCTTGTACCTCTCGAGCCTGAGCTGCTCCCCCTCTGAAACTGCTGCCCTAACCTCGGGCCAAACTGGGACAACTGGCTGCACTTGTATAACCTCTGGGGAATGGTCAACTTGGGCCCGTGGCTCTGGGGTACGAGAGGCGGAGTCAGTGCTCCTCCGTACCGATCCACGAGACTCTACTAAACCTGCTTGTGACTCATAACACCTATGAATCTAGAGCTCTGATACCAACTTGTCGCGATCCCAAATTCCCTTTGTAGGATGTCGTGATGGCACCTAGTCTCTAAGATTAGGTAAGCCTATCAATGCGGAATAACAATAGAAGTTTGAATTATATAAATCTGCAAATTCGCATTATCACAACTCCCAAAACCCGGTAGGAATAAGTCACAAGCTTCTAAGACGTTTTCCTCAATTTCTCTATATATCAGAGTCTAAAGAAAATAAAGAAGCAACATAATAAGGATAGAAGTGGACTCTAGAGTTTGCGGACACTGGCAGATATACCTCGAAGTCTCCGTACATAGGTAGCTCACTGATATCTGGGCTGCTAGGAAGTACCTAGATCTGCACTAAATGATGTGCAGGAGCGTAGTATAAGTAAACCATAACGGTACCCAGTAACTGCCAAGCCTAACCTCTGCAATTGATGGTATACTAAATTTCCTTCTTCTATTCTCTCACAGATAGTGAGGACGTGTGTGGCGGACGTTCCAGACCCAGGAAGGGCTGCTCCCTTCGTTGCTAGAGGCCGGGGAGGGTATTGGCTCGAGGTAGGGGACGAGGGCGTCCCAGAGCTTCCTAGTAGAACCACCAGCGGAACCAGTGGAGGAGCAGGGTGAGGTGCCCGCAACAGAGCCAGCCCCGGTAGATGTCATGGCAGCTCTGGGCTTTCAGGAGATCATGGGCCGTATGCTGTGGTTCATGGATTCTATGACCCATGCTGGTTTATTTCAAGCAGACCCAACCACATCTCAGGCGGGAGGGGGAACACAGACCCCTACTGCTCAGGCTCCTGGACATGCAGCTGCAGTGTATCAGCCAATTACAGCAGTGGCACCTGAGCCTAAATCTGTTGCGGACGACGATCCACAGAAGTTATTGGACAGATGAACTAGGCTACACCCTCCTGTCTTCGGAGGCGAGCGCCATGAGGATGCCCATGATTTCATTGATAGGTGCAGGGACAGACTGCACAATATGAGGATACTGGAGTCTCATGGGGTTGACTTCACTACTTTCCAGCTGGAGGGCAGGGCCCGTAGATGGTGGCAGTCTTATCTTTTTGACAGACCAGCGGTTTCTCCTCCCATGACTTGGAGCCAGTTCACACAGCTTTTCCTGGTTAGGTATATTCCACCCTCGTAGAGGGGAGAGTTGCGGTATCAGTTTGAGCAGCTTGAGCAGGGACAGATGTTAGTGACCGACTCTAAGGCGAGGTTTTCTGAGTTGTCTCGCCATGCACTTATGATACTTCCTACGGGCGCAGAGAGAGTACGAAGGTTAGCTGCAGGGATGCACTCCAGTATTATGGCCAATATGCACCGAGAGGTTGAGATGGTGACTTTTTATCAACTAGTAGTGGAGATTGCTCGGAGGATTGAGGGCTACCGTTAGAAAGGGAGAGAGCAGATGCAGCAGGACAAGAGGGCCCATTTCTCTAGAGAGTTAAGAGGTTCCCCGGCTAGGGGCAGAGGTTAGTTTGGGAGGGGTCAGCCTAGCAGGCCCCCATATTCATCACCACCACCTCCTCAAGGTGCTCCAGCGCGCCCCTATTTCCGCACCGCGCCAGAGAGTTCTTACCGCCCACCAGCCCTCCAGGGTTCTTCCAGCTCCTATCTTAGTACCATGCATGAGAGTTAATACCGCCCATCGGCTATTCAGGCTCCTACAAGCCATCAAGATCAGACATCAGGACAGAAGATCATCACACCGAGGGGTTGTTTCGAGTGCAGAGACCTCCGTCACATGAGGAGATTCTGGCCCAGGCTTTGAGGCAAGGCAGTGTTGCAGGGTCAGCAGCCTATGATTTCAGCACCGGCTATCCGGCCGCCTAGAGGCGGAGGGCAGGCTGGCAGGGGCCATCCTAGAGGTGGAGGCCAGGTCGGGGAAGGCTAGTCAGCTACTATTCAGTCAGGCAGAGGCCAGCCCACTGGCGCTCCAGCAAGATTCTATGCTTTTTTGTCCAGACCAAATGCATTAGCCTCAGATGCCGTGTTTGGTGTATCTAGCTTATGTTCGGGACACCACCATAGATTCTCCGACGATTGATTCAGTGCCAGTAGTCTGGTAGTTCGCCGATGTGTTTCCTTTTAACCTTCCAGTCATACCGCCAGATTTTTGTATTGATCTGGCTCTAGGCACCCAGCCTATATCTATCCAACCATACCATATGGCTCCAAAAATATAGAAGGAGTTGAAGGGGGGAGTTATTGCATATGTATTGATGCCGTGTTTGGCGTATCTAGTTTATGTTCGGGACACCACCATAGATTCTCCGATAATTGATTCAGTGCCAGTAGTCCGGTAGTTCACTGATGTGTTTCCTTTTAACCTTCCAGTCATACCGCCAGATCGTGATATTGATTTTTGTATTGATCTGGCTCTAGGCACCCAGCCTATATCTATCCAACCGTACCATATGGCTCCGAAAATATAGAAGGAGTTGAAGGAACAGCTTGAGGAGTTGTTAGTAAAGGGGTTTGTGAGACCAAGTGTATCACCTTGGGGTGTACCAGTGTTATTTGTGAAGAAGAAAGATGGGACTATACGGATGTGCATTGATTACCGCCAGTTGAACAAGGTTAACATCAAGAACAAGTACCCGTTGTCACGTAAAGATGATTTGTTTGACCAGTTGCAGGGTGCTAGGTTGTTCTCTAAAATCGACTTGAGGACAGGGTACCATCAGTTGAAGATTCGGGACTTAGATGTTCCAAAGATGGCCTTCCGTACTAGATATGGCCATTATGAGTTTCTAGTGATGTCCTTCGTCTTGACTAATGCCCCAGCGACTTTTATGGATCTGATGAATCGGGTGTTTAGGCCTTATATTGATTCCTTTGTTATTGTCTTCATTGATGACATCTTGATTTACTCACATAGCCTGGGGGAGCACCAGCAACATTTGAGAGTGGTACTTCAGACCTTGCGAGAACAGAAGCTATATGCTAAGTTATCCAAGTGTGTGTTTTGGCTAGATTATGCGGCATTCTTGGGGCATATTTTATCAGGAGAAGGTAAGGTGGATCCCAAGAAGATTAAGGCAGTTCAGAGTTGGCCTCGTCCCACTTCGGTGACCGAGATCAGGTGTTTCCTGGGGTTAGCAGGTTATTATCGCCGATTTGTGTAGGGTTTCTCATCCATTGCAACACCTCTGACTAGATTGACCCAAAAGGGTGCTCCGTTCCGTTGGTCCGATGATTGTGAGGCGAGCTTCCAGAAGCTCAAGACAGCTTTGACTACATTACCGGTTCTAGTGTTGCCTTCTGGCTCGGGGATATATACGGTATATTGTGATGCTTCACGCATTGTCTTGGGTTGTGTATTGATGCAGGAGGGGGGAGTTATTGCATATGTTTCGTGTCAGCTGAAGATTCATGAGAAGAATTACCCTGTGCATGATCTAGAGTTAGCCGTGATTGTTCATGCTCTTAAGATATAGAGGCATTATCTGTATGAGGTGTCATGTGAGGTTTATACTTATCATCACAGCTTACAATATTTGTTCAAGCAAAGGGATCTCAATTTGAGGCATCGTAGATGGCTCGAGTTACTGAAGCATTATGACATCACCAATCTTTATCATCCGGGCAAGGCAAATGTGGTCGCGGATGCCTTAAGCAGAAAGGCAGAGAGTATGGGTAGCTTGACATTTATTTCGGCAGGGGAGAGACCACTAGCTTTGGACATTCAGTCCTTGGCTAACAGACTTATGAGGTTGGATATTTCAGAGCCCAACCTGGTTCTTACATGTGTTGTTGCCCAGTCTTCACTATTGGGGTAGATAAAGGCTCGGCAGTTTGATGTTCCACATTTGGCAGTTCTTAGAGAGATGGTACTACAGGGTAATACCAAGGAGGTTTCTATTAGCGATGATGGGGTTCTGCGACTCCATGGTCGTCTGTGTGTTCCTAATGTCGATGGCTTGAGGGAGAGGATTCTATAGAAGGCACACAGTTCTCTGTATTCTATTCATCCAGGTGCTATGAAGATGTATCATGACCTGAGACAGCACTATTGGTGACGGCGGATGAAGAAAGACATAGTTGAGTATGTGGCTAGGTGTCTAAATTTCCAGCAGGTCAAGTATGAACACCAGAGGCTAGGTGGCCTACTTCAGCAAATGACTATACCTGAAAGGAAATGGGAGCGCATTGCCATGAACTTCGTGGTTGGGTTACCGCGGACCTTGCGGAAGTTTGATGCAGTTTGGGTCATTGTCGACAGGTTGACCAAGTCGGCACACTTTATTCCGGTTGTGACTACATATACTTCAGAGAAGTTGGCCCAGATTTGTATTAGGGAGATAGTTCGGTTGCACGGTGTGCCTATTTCCATCATATCAGAAAGAGGCCCTCAATTCACTTCACATTTTTGGAGAGCCGTATGGAGTGAGTTAGTGACCCGTGTAGAGCTCAGCACAATATTTCATCCACAGACCGACGGCCAGTCAGAGCGGACAGTTCAGATATTGGAGGACACGCTGAGAGCATGTGTGATTGACTTTGGGGGACAGTGGCATCTGTTCTTGCCTTTGGCCGAGTTTGCTTACAACAACAGTTATCAGTCCAGCATCGAGATGGCTCCATTTGAGGCTTTATATTGTCGGCGATGTCGTTCTCCCATCGGGTGGTTTGAGCTCGGCGAGGCTAGATTATATGGTACTGATTTGGTAAAGGATGCCTTGGTAAAGGTAAAGTTGATTCAAGAGCAATTTGGCACAGCACAGTCCAGACAAAAAAGTTGTGCTGATCAGAAGGCGCACGATGTATCATTTATGGTCGGTGAGAAGGTTCTCTTAAATGTCTCGCCGATGAAGGGTATTATGAGATTCGGAAAGAAGAACAAGTTGAGCCCAAGGTTTATAGGCCCATTTTATGTTTTGAGGCGAGTTGGGGAGGTTGCTTATGAGCTTGCTTTACCTCCCAGCCTATAAGGTGGCCTATTTGAGGTTGCTTTATGTGTCTATGCTCCAGAGATATCATGCTGACTTGTCACATGTGTTATATTTCAGCACTATTTAGTTAGATGAGAGCTTGGGTTATGAAGAGGAGCCAGTTGCAATTGTTGCTAGACAGAACCGCCAATTGAGATCTAAGAGGATTTCTACGGTAAAGGTTCAGTGGAGGGGCCAACCAGTCGAGGAGGCGACCTGGGAGTCCGAGGAGGACATGCAGAGCAAATATCCACACTTATTCAGCACTTCAGGTATGGATCTAAACTCGTTCGAGGACGAACGTTTGTTTAAGAGGTGGAGAATGTAACGAACCGACCGGTCGTTTTACTTTATAGGACCTCATTCCCCTAAATAATACTTCTCGTACTTGCTTTTATTTATTTATGACTTCCAGGGATGTTTGGTTCGGGATTTAGAAGAGTTTGGGTTGATATCCGAACACTTGGTTCCTTAAGGTTCGCTTGAAAGGCCAAGTTTGACATTGGTCAACATTTTTAGTAAACGACCTCGGAATCAGGATCTGACGGTTCCAATAGGTTTGTATGAGGATTTCAGATTTGGGCATATACTCGGATCGGGTTTTGGATGACTCGGGAGTGTTTTGGTGCCTAATAGTGAAAGTTGGTTCTTGAAGATTTTAAAAGTTCTTTAAAAATTTGGTTTGGAGTAGGTTTTGGTGATATCGAGGTCCAAATGGAATTTCGAGGTAGTGAATAGTTCTGTAGTGTCATTTTAGACTTGCACGCAAAATTTGGTGTCATTCCAAGTAGTATAAGTACGTTTTGGCGCATTGGAAGTAAATTAAAGAACTTGAAGCTCTTAAGTTTGATTCAATTGGTTTTAGGGTGTGATTCTTAGTTTATATGTTGTTTCGAGCATTCCTTGAGTTCGAGCGAGTCTATTTTGTGATTCCAATCGGACGAGGCTTGGGTGCCACAGACAAGGCTCGGACTAAGTTGACAGATCTGGTATGTTCGGGCGAGGCCCCGAGTGCCAATCGGATGAGGCTCGGACTAAGTTGAGAATTTGGAACTACAGCTGAGTGCACCAGATCTGTCATAACTGCACTTGCGGTTAGTTAGCCGCAGGTGAGAGCTCACAGATGCGGGCCAAGGCTCGCAGATGTGGCCAATGAGGGTAGCCCCAAATTCTGCAGAAGCAGCCCCTTCATCGTAGAATCGGGACCGCAGAAGCGGTAAAACGGCCACAGAAGCGGCCCAACCGGCCCAGGAACTTCCGCAAAAGCGGACTCTCGTCCGCAGAAGCGATGGCACAGATGCGGTCCCTTGACCGCAGGTGCCGAAAAGCTGGAGGCAGTAAGATTCATTTAATACGGTACTTAGACCAATTTTTACTCATTTCACTCACTTCGTGGGCGATTCTTGGAGCTTCTTGAGAGGGGCTTTCACGTAGCTTTTGGAAGACCTAGGTTTTTGATAAAAACTAGATTTAACCACGAAATTTGTTATGGAATTTAGTAAAAATCATATATTTATGTTCCTAAGGTTATGGGTAACAACATTCTTTGAAAATTTCCGAAATCCGAGCATGTGGGCCCGAGGGTAAATTTTAGGAAGCTTGCAATTTAGGGTGGGTAATCACTTAAATAGTGGAATTATGAACTTTTGAGCATAGATTGATTAGTTTATGTCATGTTTGACTAGCTTCGAGTCATTTGGCATCAAATTTGGAGGTTTGAGCGCGTTCTTCAATTGGGAAGTAGGCTTTGAGTCGAGGTAAGTCTCCTTTCTAACCTTGTAAGAGGGAATTAACCCCCTAAGTGAATTAAATAAATGTGTGTACCTATTTGTGGGGGCTACATACATACGAGGTGACAAGAGTCTGTATGTAGCTACTATTGTGCTATTGTTTGGGTAGTTTAGGAACCGTATCATACCTTATTCGAAATGTTTATGCCCTTACTTGCTAATTCAGTTACTCGAATCATGTTAGAATTTGACAAAAGAATTCGAAAAAGGGCTAAGTTCACCTATTTAAAGAGTTTATTAGAATACTTGATTGTAAAATGAGAATTCGTGTTTCCTTAAAAATAATTGCTATTTGTTGATCGGGCCGAGCGCATCGGTAGAAAATAGGTGCATCTATGGTTCACGCCGTTCGACCCTCCGGCAGTGCACAATTTAATATTATGTTGGATCGGGCCGTACGACCTAGGCATAATTACGTATGTTAAGTATTTGGAACTCTCCGTGATTTAGGTAGTTTAAATGCCTTGAAATGTAAGTGGTTAAATGATATGACCGAAATTGAAATTTGTATTTTTGAAAGAAGTACTTATCTCTTCCCGTTATTGAATTGTCAGAATTATTCATAATATCTATACCTAACATAACACTTTAATTACATTATATTGGCCCTATTAAGTGTCAAGTCGACCCCTCGTCACTACTTCTTCGAGGTTAGGCGGGATACTTACTGGGTACATATTGTTTATGTACTCATACTACACTTCTGTACTTAATTGTACAGGATCTGAGGCTGGTGATTCTAGTTACCCGCCTGGCGTGCATACCTGATCTTGGACCGAGATTTCACGGTGAGCTGCCCCCTTCTGAGTCGTTCAGCAGCATGCCGGAGTTTCTCTTTTGTTTTATCTATCTATTCTGTTTCAGACAGTAGGATAGTCATCTTTTGTATATTCTACTAGTCGTCCACACACTTGTAACACTAGATCTTGGCACGTATTAGTAGACTTTGATTTTGGGTTGTAGTTCAATAGTTATAACTGCTTTTAGATGTTTCCGTTGGTTTGCCTTAAAAATCCGTTGTTTATCAAATGCTTTAAATGTAAATAAGCTAAATGTTGGAATTGCTTAATAAAAATAAGGGAAATCACTAAGTTGTTCACTGTTGGCTTGTCTAGCAACGGTGTTGGACGCCATCACGACCTGACATTGAATTGGGTCATAACACTATACATCGTTACACATGAAATTCATGTAACAAATAATTCAAGGGTTCTATTACCTCAAGTCAAGGTTAACCATGACACTTATCTCGCTTTGCAACCAAATTCAAGATTTCAATAAACCTTTGCCTCGCGGATTCGTATCCGAAATCTTCAAATCTAGTCATAAACAATTAAATATACTCAATACAAATTGTAGGAATTGATTCCATGGGAAAAATCCCATTTTTGATATGTTTTAATCACTGGGTGTGATGACTCGATAGGTTATCTCATGTTTTGAAACCTAATTCTATGATCTGAAGCCTTAAAAATCATGTTTTAGCCTTCCTCGATATGCGTGCATAGTCCGGGCATCTTTCTGAAAAGCTTTTATGTTAAAAAACTGATAAAAATAAGAATTTTTGCGTTAAAAATTAATTTGAGTTGACTTCGGTCAACATTTTGAGTAAACGGACTCGGATATGTGTTTTGACGCTCCTGGTAGGTCCGTATCGTAATTTGGGACCTGGGCATATGCCCAGAATCGAATTCCAAGGTCCCTAGCTCGAGACATGGATTTTAGATGAAATATTAAAAGTTTGAATGTATAATGATTTTTAGAATTGACTGATGTTTGGTCTTGTTGATACTGGGTCCGTATTTTGTATTCGGAGCTCGGTATAGGTCCACTATAATATTTATGACTTGTCTGTCAAATTTTGTGAGAAACGGAGTTTATTTGACGTGATTCGGACGTTAGGTTGTGAAAATAGAAGTTTTAAAGTTTTCTTGATAATTTCATTTGATTTGGTGTCTGATTCGTAGTTCTAGGCATTATTTTGATGTTTTGGTCGCGCGAGTGAGTTCGTATGATGTTTTTGGGACTTGTGTGGATGTTTGGTTTTGGAGCCCCGAGGGCTCGGGTGAGTTTCGGATAGGCTACGGGTGTTTTGAAACTTAGAAAAAATCTGGTTTTTGGCTTCAACTGTTTTCTGGTGTTTCTTTCATCGCGTTCGTGGAGGTACTCTCGCGAACGCGAAGAGTAAACTAGGGCAGGGTGATTTTCTTAATCGCGAACGCGGTAGCTGGGTTGCGAACGCGAATCAATGGGGCCCTTACCATTCACTAACACGACCAGTTTCTCGCGAATGTGAAGATTTAGGGACTTGGGGGAGCGATCATTCATTCTTCTACGCGAACGCGAGCATTGGCTCGCAAACGCAAAGGCCAGGGGGGAACAACCTTCACGAACGCGAAGGAGGACTCGCGAACGCAAAATCCACTCGGGTGGCTGCACATCGCGAACGCGGCAGGCCCTTTGCGAACGCGAAGAAGGCCTGACGCCCAGACCTTAAAATAGAACCAAAACGGGATTTTATCCATGTTTCATAAACTCTCCATTAGAACTCGGCCTAGATGCGATGTTGAAGAGAAAACTCAACACCAATTCATAGGTTTGTACTATTTAACTCATTTTCTTCCATTTATAACATCACTCATTAAATAGCTAGCCTTAATCTTTGTTCTTTCATGGTAGAAAACTAGTGATTTAGGAAGAATTGGGGGTTTTTGCAAATTGGGGATTTAGACCTCAATTTTGGGTCGCATTCCGAAACTAATTATATAATCGGGCTCGAGGGTGAACAGATAAATGGATTTTGGTCCGAACCTCGGGTTTTGACCAAGCAAGATCGGGGTCAATTTTTGACTTTTTGAGGGAAAGTTTGGGAATCTAAATTTATACATTGTAATTGATTTCTTTCGCAATATTTGATATTATTGAGTCATTTGTGAATAGATACGAGTGGCTTGGAAGTGGATTCTAGAGGAAAAGCGGTAATTGAGCATTGAGTGGCCTTTGGAGCGAGATAAGTGTCGTGTCTAACCTTGACTTGAGGGAATTAGGAACCCTCAGACTATTTGCTATGTGAATTTCATGTGAGCGGCATATATGTGAGGTGACGGGTGCTTATGCGCCGCTGAATTATCTGTTTTTCCCTGTTTCCCCGTTCTTCTTATATTATCTCTTTCCCTGTCTTATTTGTTATATGCTCTAAATGTGTTTACATGCCAAATTCCTATTTGTTGTCTTTGTTTCCTCCTATTCATAATATTAGTTCTTTCCGTGGTTTCATAATCTCCTACTATTTGCTCAAGTTGGTTTATCTTTACGTTGTAGTTGTAAATTCTGGATTGGTCTCGATGTGTAGTATTACTTATTTGGATTATCATATTGTACAAGGTTTCCTATTTGTTCAGTTTGGTGTCTTGGAATTGTAATAGGGTTTTTCTATGATTTGAATTGTGAGTTTTACTATGCTTATTGAGTACTTCATATTGATATGGTGGGATATGGGTTGCACGCCGCAATAAGTGAAATAAGGATGATATGTTGAGGTGGAATAAGGGTGAATTTGTACTATACGGTGGGATCGGGTTGCATGCCGCAACAGGTGGAATAAGGGTGGATTGACATGGTGAAATGAATTATGATACTGATATTGACATATGGTGGGATCGGGTTGTGTGCCGCAACATGTATATATTATGTACTGTTGTTGATATCGTTACGGTGAAATAAGGGAGGAATTTGTGTTGTCTGGTGGGATCGGGTTGCGCACCGCAATAACCTATATGTTTCCACTTCTTGAGCTGTGTTGGTTTTCTTATGTTATTTGTATCTGAATTATTAAAGATTGGTGATTCTGGACGACATTGGCTTATTCTTAAGGCTGCGGTTATTATTTTCAGTTGGCTGTTTAATTCTGTTCAGTATTCCAATTTTCTGTCATGATTATATACTGAGTTAAGGTTGTAGAGTAGGTGACTCGCCTTAGCCTCATCACTCTTTCGTCGAGGTTAGGCTCGACACTTACCAGTACATGGGGTCGGTTGTACTGATACTACACTCTGCACACTGTGCAAATTTTGGAGACGGTCCCAGCGGCGACTACTAGAAAGCTCGGATTGGACAGCCTGCGGAGACTTGAGGTACAACTGCTCAGCACTCGCAGCTCCTGAAGTCCCCGTCTTTATTTTTATTTAGCTGTGTATTTTCATTCAGACAACTTTGTATTTATTTCATACCCTTGTAAATATTACTCTAGAAGCTCGTGAACTTGTGACTCTAGTTCTGGGATGGTATTTAGATATCGCGTTCATTACAAATTATTCACTTTATTTCAGACTTTATTTCCGCATTTGTTTCTATGTTATTGATTAATTTACAATTGTGTTAAAATGGCTAATTATATTCTAATGTTGGCTTGCCTAGAAAGTGAAATGTTAGGCGCTATCACGATCCAGAATATGGGAATTTCGGGTCTTGACACTGGGCGTCAGGCCTTCTTCGTGTTCCCGAAGGCTTGTCACGTTCGCGATGCAGTGGCTCAAATAGCCTATGCGTTTGTGAGATACCCTTCGCGTTCGCGAAGAGCATTGATTGATTTCCTCTCCTCCAGGTCCACAAACATACGCTTTCGCGATACACTGTCCGTGTTCATGAAGGGCAGCCCCCCCTTCACTTCGCGTTCGCGTACAGCCCTTCGCGTTCGCGTAGGGTAATATCCCACCCAGCCCAGTTCACTCTCCGCACTAGCGAGAGTACCTTCGCGAACGCAAAGAAGGAAACCCGATGACAACTGAAGCTAAGGAAAAACTAGATTTTCTATGTTCCAAACCACCCGTAGCCTATCCAAAATTCACCCGAGCCCTCGGGTGTCACGACCCAAAATCCTAACTTGTCGTGATGGCGCCTATCTCAATACTATGCAAGCCAACAACCTCAATAAACCACAATATCTTCTAAGTTTGAAAATATAATGTTTAAACACAATCCAAACATCTCGCAAAAATCAATACAAACACTCCCAAAACCTGGTGTCACTAAGTACATGAGCATCTATACATTACAAGTCTGGAAAACATGGTCCATAATAATCTAAGACCAAATACAATAAACAAAAGGATAGGGAAGGAGAGACAAGGTCTGCGAAACATGGCAGCTACCTCTGAATCTCCTAAAAATCGACTGTGTGACAGAATTAACACCCTCTGTGTCTGGGATCACCTGGATTTGCACGCGAAGTACAAGGTGTAGTATGAGTACAACCAACGCAGTAAGTAACAATAATATATAAGGAACTGGAAGTAGTGACGAGCTTCTCCATAATAACTTTATAACAACTTCGAATGAAACAGAAAATGATGTCTTTTAGAAATTTTCTAAAACAGTGATATATGACAGCTGAAATGCAGCAATAATGAAAGTAATGCATCCTCTCAGAGTAACAGTCACTAAGTCATCCCATTCACTCCAGCCTTACAGCCACTCTTTCTTCACAATCACTCAATCCTCCCAATCACTCAGCACTCGGCACTCGCACTAAGTAGGTACCTGCGCTCACTGGGGGTGTGTACAGACTCCGGAAGGGTTCCTTCAGCCCAAGCACTATATCAAGCCAATCATGGCATATAAAAAATAAACATGTTGCAGCGTGCAGCCCGATCCTATAAATATCCTCATAATTAGGCCCTCGGCCTCACTCAGTCATCAACCTCTCCAGTCTCTCGGGCTCTCAGAAATCATGAATAAGAGAGACTGATGTAATAATGTGCAAATAGAACTGTGACTTAGTGAAAAACAATAATTTAGCTGATAATTCCACAAGTACATGACCTCTGTGGGTCCCAACAGTGTAAACATATTATTTAAACATGATTCATAGATCAGTTTCTCTAATACGGGGAAAAATGTATGGATATCAACTGATTATTCAACTATACAGTTCCATGGAATTTGACCAAGTCACAATTCCTACGGTGCACGTCCACACGCCCATCACCTAGCATGTGCGTCACCTTAAAACCAATCACAAAACACATAATCCAGGGTTTCATACCCTCAGGACCAAATTTAGAACTGTTACTTACCTTAAACGCCTCGAATCAGTCAAAAAATATTATTGGAATTAATTCCATAACAAAATATTAATTTTCCATCAAAATCCGAAATTTAGCTCAAAAATCACCCGTGGGGCCCATGTCTCAGAACCCATCAAAAGGTACAAAATCCGAAAGCCCATTCAACCACGAGTCTAATCATACCAATTTTACCAAAATCCGACCTCAACTCGACCTCCAAATCTTCAAATATTATTTTCAAATCCCTAAGTTCAAATCTCTGATTTACACCTCAAAAACATGTAACGTAGTCAGATTATTCGATGATAATTCTATATTATTGACTAACAATGATCACAAGTGACTTACCTCAAAATTTCTCGTGATTTATCGCTCAAAACTCGCCTCACCCGCTTTTGGAAATATCAAAAATGACAAAATCTCGGACTCCTCGATTTTTAGCATTCTGTCTAGGATTTTTGCACCTGCGACCCCCTAACCGCACCTACGGAACCGCTTTTGCGCTCCATCACTCGCACTTGCAGAACATGCCTCTTCCTCAACTCCGCATCTGCAGAGCCTCGCTCGCACCTGCAGGCTCGCAGATGCGGTTAACTCCCTCACACCTGCACCCTGCCCAGGCCAGCCCAGCTCCGCTCCTGCATGAGTGACTGTGAGGAAAGATTGACTGTAAGGCTGGAGTGAATGGGAGAACTGAGTGAATGTTACTATGAGAGGATGCAATGATTTCATTATTGCTGCATTTCAGCTGTCATTTATCACTGTTTTGGAAAATTTCTAAAAGACATCCTCTTCTGTTTCATTCGAAGTTGTTATAAAATTACTGTGGAGTTTTAAATGTTGAACTTGAAAGCATGCCTACCTTTTTATGTTGGAAAGTATTGTATTTAGACTTAGCTGAGAAACTCGTCACTACTTTCAGTTCCTTATATATTATTGTTACTTACTGAGTTGGTTGTACTCATACTACACCATGCACTTCGTGTGCAGATATAGGTGATCTCGGACACAGTCGATTTTTCGGAGATTTAGAGATAGCTATCATGTTTCGCAAACCTTGTCTCTCCTTCCCTATCCTTTTGTTTATTGTATTTGGTCTCATGTTATTATATACCGTGTTTTCCAGAATTGTAATGTATAGATGCTCATGTACTCAGTGACACTAGGTTTTGTGAGTGTTTGTATCATTATTTGCAAGATTTTTGGATTGTGTTTAAATATTATATTTTCAAACTTAGAAGAAATTGTTGTTTATTGAGGTAATCGGCTTGCCTAGTATTGAGATAGGCATATCACGACAGGTTCGGATTTTGGGTCGTGACATCGGGGCTCCAAACCAAATATGCACACAAGTCCAAAAACATCATACGAACTTGTGTGAGCGATCAAAACACCGAAATAATGCCTAGAACTACGAATCAAACTCCAAATCAAATGAAATTTTCAATAAAACTTTAGAACTTCTATTTTAACAACTGGACATGTGAATCACATCAAACCAGCTCCGTGTAACGACCCGGTTGGTCATTTTGAGTATTACAACCCCGTTTCCCCTTTTACTATTCAAATTGTACTTTACAGTTGTTGTGTGAATTGCCGGAGTAAATGGTTCGGGTCTGGTGAGGTTTTGGAATGAATTAGAACACTTAGTTCCAAGGTTTAAAGCTTAAGTTTAAAATAGTGACCGGATGTCGACTTATGTGTAAACAACCCAGAAATGGAGTTTTGATGATTCCAATAGCTCCGTATGGTGATTTTGGTCGGAAACTTATTTGGAGGTACTTAGTGGAACTAGGCTTCAATTGTCGAAAGTTAAATTTTGGGAATGACCGGGGGGTTGACTTTTTGATATCGGGGTCAGAATCCGATTCTGGAAATTTGAATAGGTCCGTAATGTGAAATGCGACTTGTTTGCAAAATTTGAGGTCAATCGGACGTGATTTGATAGGTTTCGGCATCGTTTGTAGAATTTGGAAATTTCAAAATTTATTAGGCTTGAATCCATGTGTATTTCGTATTTTTGAGGTTGTTTGATGTGATTTGAGGCCTCAAGTAGGTCCGTGGTGTGTTTTAGGACTTGGTGGTGTATTTGGTTGAGGTCCCGGAGGCCTCGAGTGATTTTCGGATGGTTAACGGATCAAATTTGGACTTAAGGAAATGCTGGAACTGCTGCCTACTGGTGTGATCGCACATGCAAAGCTTTTGATTGTAGGTGCGAAGCCGCACGTGCGCGAGATCAGTCACAGAAGCGACTAAGAGTGGAACTGGGCAGTGCTCGCAGGTGCGAGAATTTGCCCGCATCTGCGAGGCCGCATCTGCGAAGGTTAATGCGCATCTGCGCGTCCGCAGATGCGAGAAGGGTGCCACAGATGCGAGATTTTTGAACGCCGGCTGTTTTCGCAGGCGTGCATTTTTGTCCGCAAAAGCAGATGCATAGGTGCGAGCCCAGGCATCGCAGGTGCGGAAATGCCTGGGCAGTGTTAAAAACGATGGTTCCGAGATTGTTTCTCATTTTGGAGCTCTGTTTGGGCGACTTTGGAGAGGAATTTTTCCACACAATTTAGGGTAAGTGTTCTTGACTTCCTTGTGATAATATTCCATGAATCTATCTTCATTTTTAGAAATTAGTTGATAAATTTAAAGAGAAAATTTGGGGTGTTGGACTAAATGTTCATAATATATTTTCTTTTGAGTTTTGAACATCGATTTGAAGTCGGAATTGAGTGAAATTAGTATGGTTGAACTTGTAATGGGATGGGTTGTTGTATTTTTTGAGTTTCATCGTATTTCGAGACATGGACCCCACGGGTGATGTTTGGGGCGTAATTTCTAATTTTTGTGGAAAATATTAATATTTTGATATTGAATTAATTCCTATAAGTTGTGTGGACTGAATCAAATTAAATGTGACTAGATTCGAGCCGTTCGGAAGTTGATACGCGCATAATGGGATTTCTAGAGCATTGTTTAGCTTGCTCGGCATTGGATTTGGCTTGTTCAAAGTAAGTAATTCTTCTAATCTTGAAGCTGAGGGTATGAACCCTAAATATACGTATTATGTGAATTGTTTAGAGGTGGCGCACATGCTAGGTGACGGGCGTGTGGGTGTGCACCATAGAAATTGTGACGTAATTGTTTCGTGGAATTTTATAGTCAAATAATCTTGGCATTTTCCATGCAGTTTTATGTGTTAAAGAAATTGAGCTAAGAATCATATTAAAAATCATGTTGAGGCTATGTGCCAGTATTTTTGGGACCTACAAAGGTTATATTACTGTGAATTATTTGTTTTAAATTGAAAATCCATACTCAGTCATATTCATTTCATTACATATCATATCTTAGTCTCTGTTATTTATTAATACATCATATCATAATTTTTGGGCTATTCTCATGACATTGTGAGCCCATGAGAGAGAGACTGGAGAGATTGATGACTGAGGAAGGGCGAGGGCCTGATTGTAAGGATATTTTTGGGATCGGGCTGCACGCTGCAGCAGGCCATATTGGCTTTATATATATTATCACTATTATATGGATCGGGGCTGCCCGCCTGCAGTAGTCCTTATTGGGTTATTATGGCATGTGAGTTGTCAATGCGAATTCTGATATGATATTATAGCACGTGAGTTGTCTGTGCAGCACATGAGTTGTCCATGCAGATTATAGCGCTTGGGCTGTAGGAGCCTCTCCGGAGTCTGTGCACACCCCCGGTGAGCGCAGGTACCTACTGAGTGCGAATGCCGAGTGCCGAGTGCTGAGTGACTGTGAGGCATGAGAGATGGTGAGGTATGCCCGAGGGGCTATTTACTAGTGATAGTGAGGTATGCCCGAGAGGTTGTTTACGAGTGATTATGAGGTAAGCCTGAGGGGTTGTATACGAGTGATTGTGAGGTCTGCCCGAGGGGCTGTTTATGATTTTACCATTTAGTTGCATCGCATTGGCATGCACACATGACATACAAGCATAGAGATGTATTTTCCTCATGGTGTACTCCATCACATCATTCATGATTTTCACACATTTTTGACAGATGGGCAAAGTGATGCATTTGTTTTTACACGGGTTATCTAGAAGGAAAATGAAACATCTCATTTATTGTTGAAAGGATTTTTGAAAATTTTTTTGTTTTCAAACTTATTCATATTTTCGGCAACTTTGGTAAACGATTTGGGTTTTCACAGATGTACTTGAAAGGAAGAACTATTATTTTGAAATCATGATTTTGCCGAGCATCTATATCTTGAGTTACTTATGGTATTATTTGCTTTATGTTGTTATGGACTGTTGTGGACTATTGGTTTTGGACCCGACCTTGGTGGAAGCTCGTCACTACTTTCAACCTAAGGCTAGGTTTGTTACTTACTCAGTACATGGGGTCGGTTGTACTGATACTACACTTCTGCACATTACATGCAGATATTGGCTGTTGTTGTTACTGTGCTCGATGGTTGCCGTATTTGAAGATGTACCTGCGTTCCTGTTATAGCTGCCTCTTGTTCATGGTAGCCTTAGATTTTATAAAAGCTCTGTTTATATATTATTCAAACAGACTATGTATTTATTTCATTTTCGCTTTGTAAACTCTATTCTTAGAAGCTCATGATTTGCACTACCGGTTCTTGGGGATTGTATAAGATTAAGACCTTTATTCACTTAAATTGCTTTAATAATTATTTTTGGAATTGGATAGTTGGTAATTGACTTACCTAACGGGTTGGGTTAGGTGCTATTACGATTAGTTGGATTTTGGGTCGTGATAAGGTGGTATTAGAGCCCTAGGTTCATAGGTTCTACAAGTCATGAGCAAGTGTCTAGTAGAGTCTTGCGGATCGGTATGATGACGTCCATACTTATCTTCGAGAGGCTACAGGGCATTTAGGATATATACTTCCCATCTTTCTTTCTTTATCATGCGAGATTGATTCAGCTTGAGACATAACTCGTTGCATTCCTTCCACTTATTTGTATGCGCACATGAGCACTCAGTATCAGTTGTGCATCGCCGGCTTGTGATTCTATGAATGAGGTTTGAGATGTGTATTATGTGTTTTGGTGATGGGCCAGTCTGGAGGACTTGAGGCCAGGTTTAGATCGCAGCTTAAGCTCGGTAGCTTCAGTTGTAACTCATGCAATTAGACTTATATGTCTGGTAATGACCCTATAGTGGAATTTATGGCTCGATGAGCGGTAGAATGGCGGTATGATGGGTATGATGTGACCGCGAGATATGTTAAGACGATTGGAATATGACGAGAAGTGTTTCCTTGAAATTTAAAGGAAGTCCATTGGGTGCTTGATTTTCGATTTGATGTGACGTATAGTCTCGAGTATGAATATTTCGAAGGATCTTTCACATTGTTAAATTTTGGGACAAATTAAACTCTCATTTCTGGTTAATAAGTTTGGACTCAGATAGACTAAGTGATTTCATAGTAATTATTACTGCGAAAGGGTATAACAAGATACCAGTTTAAGGCTAAGCAGGTGGGCTATCCCCTGCGGAGTAATCTACGTAGGTGCATTCCTTATGATGTGAGTAGAGAGTTTCTTTTCTACCGATGGGGCGTATGGGTGGAGATTTGAATGTGAATCTGGCTAAGAAAGTTGACTTGAGTGTCAAGAGAATGGTTGCGAGTTTAGCGGATGATTTGGGGTATTTCTATGGTTGGCGTTGCATGAGTTTGTGAAGAGGTTTTGTTGAACTGACTGTAGCATCATGACAATAATAGAGTATGAGTATGGTAAGTTATGAATTGTTTTAATCTACGGCTTTGAGCCAAGTGGTGGAGCCTGCTATAGACAAATCAATTCATGGATATGTGTCAAATTTTGTTTGCGTCTGAAGTATACTTGGGAATCAATGATGACTTACAGAGGTGGAGTTCGAAAATGACTCGAATAAGAAAATATCCTGGTTACAGATTATATTGCACGGATGAGTATATGAAAAATCGTGGGATGAGTGAGTTGTTATTTGTGAATGATGTAGTTTGCACGGAGTATGAATTTGATAGGTGGTGTTAAAGTAGAGTTACTTCTTTGAGTGTTGTTGTGCTAATGGGGCACATGTCTTTTGGCCCATTTGGGCGGTGTAATTTTGATTTGAGCAAAGTGGGTGACTCCCGAGAAAATTCTAGTGTGTTTGGGAATTATATATAGCAATTGAGAATGTTTCCGGACTTGCGTATGGATAAAATCTGAGATTTTTATTTGATGGTGCATGGACTTTCAGAAATTTTGCATGACTATGGATTCTATATTTTTGTATAAGGAAGATAAGAAGAAGAATTTTAAATTCACATAAGGTATTTTCAGAGTGAGTGTTACAATTGTGGTATTTATGGAGGTGCTTAAGAAGAATATAGTTTCTTAAGGGCCGTAGGGTGTTGTGGTTCTATGCTAGGGTTCGTGGGGTGAGTTGTGGCTAAGGATCGTGGTGTTTTAGCAAGGAGAAGTATCAATTTGAATACAAATTCGTAAGGGACTCGGAGAAATAGGACAACTAGGTAGTAGACTGGACCAGTATGGTAATGGTAGGATTGGTCCTTTGGATAATTACGATGTGGTAAGACTTTACAGATGTTTTGGTGGCAATATTCTTGGGTTTGGGGACTTGCGTAGCTTGGTTGATTTAGAGATATTCAACTATGATGGCGTGATTATGTGCAAGTGGATTCCAAAGCATTCTCGAGGTTTTCTACCACGGTTTGGGATGGGTATTTTCCTACCGGCCTAAGGAGCATGTTGAGTATTGTTATTTTTTTATCGGGTGGGATCAAATGGAAGGCTTCTGGCTGATCAGATATATATTTTACTTGTGACTCAGAATGATTATGAGGTTCTCGTATTTTTCAAATGATGGCATGATAAATGCGGTGTGTTGTGCGGGATTAAGGATGGCGTGTGCAAGGTCACAGTTTTGCTTTGAAAGGGAGGTCGTAAATTCTTTGAGGGGATGAACAGTCTTCAATGTTTAGATGAATGCTATCACTATTTGGTATTGCGTGAGTAGTTTATACATTTCAGAAGGCGCACTATGCTTTGAATTATGGATATTTCTTTTAGGTATTGCGGCATTTTCCTGGTTGATCGACTGCTCATTTTAAGATGTTGCTATGTGGCAAGAAAGAATGGGAGAAATATTCCTGGTGGGATGATTGTGTATGAGAGATGTGTTAGACATTCGGGTGATGGAGATGGAATCAGAAATGTTGATTCGTGTGTTCTATGGATTTGGAACAGATTCTTTCATGGTTGCGGACTGTGAAATCATGGCCGAAGCTAGCCAGATAATGGTATATATTATGACTCTGTCATCGTGAATTTCGAAGGGTTATTTATTTATTGTGGTTGACCAGAGTTAATTTGGGGGTCCATTGGTAGGCCCAATCAAGATCTGTATTCTACACTGAGCCGGAATGATTGGCTCCATACTACTATTATTGAGGGATGTACCATTCGGTTGATGTTGAACTTTTTCGTGTTCTGAAATGATCTGTGAGTTACTCATTTATTCTACGAGGAGTTGTGATTCATTGGTTATGTGCACAGATGGTGCGGTTCTATTCGAGCTGTATAGTGAAATCTGAGCGTGATGAGTATTTGGGAAACTCCCCTTAAGATTTGGTACTGTTTTGATATGTGAGCGCCGGGTACGTGAGGTGACGAGTACGTACACGGGCTAATTCCTATAAAACCTGATTTCTACTAAAAAATCAACATGTTGTTTCAGTCTTATCAACATGTGTAGTATCTTGTTAGTCTAAAATAGCATGCCTACTTGCCTTAACTGTTTATCTGAACTCCGTGCAGCATGTTTTAGTGAAGTTTCCTGTTGTTCCTTAACTTGAACTTAGTCTCAATTGTAGGGTTTCTTGCTATAACTGTTATTTCCGTTGGTTGAGCTGCATATTTACTTTGGGACTATGGAACGGTATTCCGGAAGATCCCCCTGTACTGCATATTTACTTTGGGACTACAGAACGGTATTTTGGGAGATCCACATGTACTGCATATTTACTTTGGGACTACAGAACGGTATTCCACGAGATCCCCTGTACTAAACATTTACGTTTGGGACTACGAGACGGTATCTCGGGAAAACCCCTATTATTATCTCTGTGTACTGAGTTGTTGTCTTCTATGATTTCATTCTTATTAAGTTTAGTATTTATTTTACTGCGGTATTTCATTCTATCTTGTGTCATTATATATATATACCAGTAGGGACCGACCTGACCACGTCAGTACTCGATCGAGGTTAGACTTGGCACTTACTGGGTACCGATTGTGGTGTACTCATGCTACTCTCTGCACATGTTTTTCGTGTGCAGATCCAGGTGCTCCTTATCAGCCACATTATTAGTGAGCCGGGAAAGCTTTGGAGACTTCAGGGTATATCTTCCACGTCCGCAGACCTCGGAGTCCCCTTCTACTCTTCGCCATGTCCATTATCTTCTGTATTTTCGTTTGATAGACTTTGATGTATAGAGACACTATATTTTTCATCTGTAGTTTTTGATTCACGATGTTCCGGGTTTTAGGATTTCTGTGTATTTTTGAATAGACGGTTCTTGTACATACCAAGCGGCATGGTACCCAGTTATGTTGTCATTGCCACAGTTTGTTGTTAAATTTATGTTTTCATTTCATTATTCCGAAAAATATTAGGCTTACCTAGTCGTAGAGACTAGGTGTCGTCACGACGTCATACAGAGGGAAAATTGGGTCGTGACATTACTAGAAAAAATCTCTAAATACAAATGTTCCAGAATAGAATCAACAGGGCAGGAAAATATCAAAAGGTGACTCTGAGGCCTGCGAACGCGACAACGGGTATACCTTAAGTCTCCACAACAATGTCCAATCAATTAGCAAGATTATCAACAACATTGAGGTACCTGGATCTGCACAAAAAGATGTGCAAAAGTGTAGCATGAGTATACCACGACGGTACCCAGTAAGTATCAAGCCTAACCTCGGTAGAGTAGTGACGAGGCCAGGTCAAGATACCTACCAGACATATAAACCTGTACAAAATTTTACATAAAGCTAACAAGAAAAGGATAACAATGTAAGGCCAATAACAGAAGAATTTCTCACTCAAATCAACAATGAAAACAATGAAAATACGGGTAGCAACGAGAAAACAATCAAGTGATTAAGCAACCACATAGTCAGAGATCAAATAATATATGAGTAGGTCCAAGCAAGGAATCATATGAGAAATCAATCAATTAAATTATTTATAATGCATGTATTTCAACATAAATTACCCGAGGTATAACTCCTCGAAATCTCAATTCATGATTCACGACTTCCAATTCTTACACATATGGCATCTTGTGCCCACATCTTTCTGAATCACTTTTGCACGACAAAAACCTCGTGCTACCATGTGTATAGTTTCTGTATCAATATCAATCAGGATGAGCAATGAATAATTTAAACAAAATTAAATACAATTTACAAATTAAATACAGTGAAGCATCAAATGAGTCATTAAGCCAATTTAGGATTTAAATAAGGTAAAACTGTTGAGGGGTTGTACAAATAGAATATCAATTGAGTTTAGTTTAGAAGTATATTAGATCTGATAAAATATTGTAATTATACAAAATAAGACATTCAATCAAGTTTTAACGAGATAAATATGCGATTGTCACGACCCATATCTCCCTCCATAAGATGTCGTGATGGCACCTAGTCTTAAGGACTAGGTAAGCCTAACATTTACTGAAATAATAACAATATTAATTAACAACTGACAAATGCGAAGTAGAAATCTCTATACAATACTTACAATCCCAAAACCGGTAGTACAAGTCATAAGCTCTATTGAGTTACTAGAAAACCTATAAATACAACTATTTTTAAGTAGAAATAAAATAGTGCAAGAACAATATCGGAAGGTGACTCGGAAGCCTGCGAGCGCAGCAACATGTTTACCATGATCTCCACAACAAGATATGTACAGCTAGCTAGCGATCAGCTGACTCCAATTTACCTGGCTCTGCACAAAAATGTGCAGAAGTGTAGTATGAGTGCACCACAGTCGGTACCCAGTAAGTATCAAGACTAACCTCGGTGGAGTAGTGACGAGGTACAGTCAAGACACTCACTAGTCAAATAACTTGTGCAATATTTCATACAAAATAATAGGGAACAAATAGCAGTGATAGCAACAATAACCAACTAGTGATATAAACAGCAAGGCAGCAACAACACCATAATTATTACTCAGACGATAAGAAACACAAGTACAACCAATTAAACAAGTCCTTCAAATATAAATCCTTCACATATAATTCTTTCGAATAAATACCCTACGAATATATTTCTTCGAATAAATAATCTTTATGTAAAAATCATAAAATACGGGTCTCAGCCCCCTTTCATATTCTCACGGCACCTCATGCCCATATCTCTATCACAACCAGACGGACAACTCTCGTGCCAAATATATCAATACATCAAATTTGCACGATCAATTTATTTTGAATAGTCTTTATGTAAAAATCATAAAATACGGGTCTCAGCCCCCTTTCATATTCTCACGGCACCTCGTGCCCATATCTCTATCACAACCAGACGGACAACTCTCGCGCCAAATATATCAATACATAAAATTTGCACGATCAATTTATTTTGAATAAATTAAGGTTACAATTTTTAAACCAAGTAAGATTCAACAAAGAAATGAATTAAATTTTGAAATAGTTTGAGTGGGGAAAGTGACATTTCAGTTAAAATAAAGCATCAGATAAGCTACTGATTTGAATATGAAACTCATTAAATTAAAACATAATAATAATTCTTTTATTTAAAATAACTCAATCATTAAGGACACGTACAAACCAGAAATACAAATCCTCAGAGTCTCGTACGAAAAAGCCAAAGTCAACATAATACTACAATAAATACAAAACACTTAATATTAAGTCAAATAATACATTACGGAGAACACAAGAATTTACATATTACGGAAAAATAAAATTAAATAACCAAAGGCAAGTGTAGCCATAGAGAAATTTCAACAAAAGGGCACTTCCGAGGTACCGCCTCTTAGTCCCAAATCATAAATAAATTTCAACAACAGCGCCCCCAGACCATCACAAGTCATTACAAATCATCCCCAACATAGCCCACCTTGTCTCGCCACGTGCGCAATAATAAAGTAAATTCCGCCTTATCTCGCCGCACGCGCATAATAATATTCCCACCTTGTCTCGCCACATGCGCAAACCCACAAATATATATATAGCCCACCTTGTCACGCCGCATGTGCATATATCAATAGTAACAATAGGACGACATAAGCCTCGTGCAAACTCCCGAACAAACGTCCCAACAATATCACGACATCTCATAAATTGCACCACAAGTGATTAAATATTACAACTTGCCACATAAATCAACAACACATTATTTTTCACAATAAGGAGCCCATGGCTCGACCATAATGTGCACAAAATCTTAATAAAAATATCCAGGAGTGAACCACTCAACAGAATAATATTTCAATATTTAACACTTTTCCTCCTTTTAAAATTATTAAATAAATTATTTGCAAATGAATAATCCATAATGAAATTATCTCCAGAAAATATCAACTCAACAAAAACACGGGATTTATATAACAATCAAGGTGGCAATCACACCAAATCATCATATAAAAACAAATTCGACAACAAGGATTGAGGCACTACAGATAGAGGATAAATGCCAACAATTATCCATTTTACTACATAAAATGCTTAAGACTTTAAACCAATAAGATTTGCACATATAAGCCCGAGTACGTACTCGTCACCTCTCGTACACGACTTTTTTTTACATTTCACAAATGGCACATATGACTCGATGGCTAGGGCTAATTCCCCCACTCAAGCTGTCACGACCCAATTTTCCCTCCGTGTGACGTCGTGAAGGCACCTAGTCTCTACAACTAGGTAAGCCTAACATTTTTGCAGAATAATGAAATAAAAATATAAGTTTAAGAAACTATTCAAAAATACACAACAATCCCAAAACCCGGAACATCGTGAATCACAAACTACAGAAGGAAAAATCTAGTGTCTCTATATATCAGAATCTAACAAGGAAAAATACAGAAGATAATGGACATGAGAAAGAGTGGAAGGGGACTCCGAGCTCTGCGGACGTGGCAGATATACCTTGAAGTCTCCAAAGCTGTCCTGGCTCACTGATAGTGCGGCTGATAAGGTGCACCTGGATCTGCACACGGAAAATATGTACAGAAAGTAGCATGAGTACACCACAATCGGTACCGAGTAAGTGCCAATCCTAACCTCTGTCGAGTAGTGACGAGGTCAGGTCAGGGCCCTACTAATAAATATATAATAAAACAATATAGAGTAAAATACCGCAATAAAATAAAGGCTGAAATTTAACAACAATGAAATCATAGAAGGTAACAGCTCAGTACCCAGAAACACAACATGGGATCTTCCGAGATACCGTCTCGTAGTCCCAACGTAAATGTGCAGGGGGATCTCGCGGAGTATCGTTCCGTAGTCCCAAAGTAAATATGCAAAACAGAGGGATCTCCCGGAATACCGTTCCGTAGTCCCAAAGTAAATATGAAGTACAGGGGGATCTCCCAGAATACTATTCCGTAGTCCCAAAGTAAATATGCAGTATTGGGGGATCTCCTAGAATACCGTTCCGTAGTCCCAAAGTAAATATGCAGTACAGGGGGATCTCCCGGAATACCTTTCCATAGTCCCAAAGTAAATATGCAGTACAGGGGAATCTCCCGGAATACCGTTCCATAGTCCCAAAGTAAATACGTACCGCAAACAATAGAAGTACAACTACATCACGAAATATTATGATTTAGACTAAGTACCAGTCAAGGAAGAAGCAGGAAATTCACTAAGCATGCTGCACATAATTCACATAAACAATTAAGATACGTAGACATATTGTATTAGACTAAACAGGAAAGCTACACATATTGGAATCACTCAATTAAGAATGAAAATAGGTTAATACTCATTAAAATGGTATAACTCAAAATAAAAGGATAACATATTGCTGCTTAGTAAGAAAATTGGATTTTACCACAACTAGCCCGTGTACGTACTCGTCACCTCACGTACACGACGCTCACATATCACAATAGTTCCAAATCTTCCATGTACGTGTTCGTCACCTCACGTACACGACGCTCACATATCACAATAGTTCCAAATCTTAAGGGGATTTCCCCCACACAAAGTTAGGCAAGCCACTTACCTCAAACCAAGCTCAATTAATCGGTCACAATGCCTTTCCCACGAATATCCAGCTCCGAATGGCCCAAATCTAGCCAAAAGCAATTACATATCATAAATACAACAATATAGGCTGATCTAATTAACGAAATCAACACTTTAACAAAAATTCCTAAATTAACTCAATAATCGCAAGTGGGGCTTACGTCTCGGAATCGGGTAAAAGTCCAAAATACGAAAGCCTATTCACTCAAGAGTCTAACCATATCAAATTTACTAAAATCCGACACCAAATGGTCCTCCAAATCCAAACATCAAACTTCCAAACCCCTAGCCTTAAATTCCCAACTTTCACCTTAAATACACACTAACTAGGTGGGAAAATACATGGGGAAGCAAGATTATTGATCAAAAATAAGCACAAGGGACTTACTTACGAAACCCCTATAAATGCTCTCAAGAAATCGCCAAACCCGAGCTCAAAATGTTGAAAATAAGCAAAAATCGCGAACACATGCATTTAAGTGTTCTGTCCAGATATCTCGCACCTGCGAGCCTTCAACCGCACCTGCGAAAATTCCATCGCAGGTGCAAGTATCACTTAAGGGGGACTAAGTCCGCATCTGCGAACAAGGGCCGCTTCTGCGAGACCGCATCTGTGCTTCTCTTCCGCTTCTGCGGATCTTTGGCCGCACCTGCGGTCCCAACTGGACAGGGTCAAAATTGTTTCTTCGGCTCCATGGCCACTTCTGCGGTGCCGCACCTGCGGCCCAAAGAGCGCATGTGCGATTACACCAGGTGCAACAGCTCCAACAATTGCATAAGTCCCAAACTCAATCCGTTAAACACTTGAAACTCACCCGAGGCCCCCAGGACCTCGACCAAACATACCAACCAATCCTAAAACACCATACGAGCTTAGTCGAGCCCTCAAACCACATCAAACAATGCTAAAATTATAAATCATCCTCCGATTCAAACTTAAAGAACTTGAAACTTTAAATTTTCACAACCGATGCCGAAATCTATCAATCCACGTCCAATTTAGCCCAAATTTTGCACACAAGTCATATTCAACATTTCGGACCTAGTCCAACTTCCGGAATTGGATTCCAATCCCGATATCAAAAATTTCACTACCGGTCCAAAACTCTAAAAATTCGATTTTTGCCAATTCAAGGCTAAATAAGCTACGAACCTCCAAAACATAATCCGGACACGCCCCTAAGTCCAAAATCACCTAATGGAGCTAACAGAACCGACATAACTCTATTCCGGAGTTGTCTTCACATAGTTCCTAACCACGGTCAAAATCCTAAGACTTAAGCTCTCGTTTTAGGGACTAAGTGTCCCAAAACACTCTAAAAACTAAAAGGAACACTCCCGGAAAGTCACAATAGCAGAAATAGATATGAGAGAAGCAGTAAATAGGGGATCGGGGCTATTACTCTCTAAACGATCAGCCGGGTCGTTACATCCTTCCCCTCTAAAAATAATCATTCGTCCTCGAACGAGTATAAAGACATACCTGAAGTGGTGAAAAGGTGAGGGTAACGGCTGCACATAACATGCTCGGTCTCCCAAGTCGCCTTCTCGACCGGTTGTCCCCTCCAATGAACCTTCACGGAAGAAATGTTCTTTGATCTTAGGTTTCTGACCTGTCTGTCTAAAATAACCACTGGCTCCTCAACATAAGATAGATCTTTGTCCAACTGGACTGAGCTAAAATCCAACACAAGAGATGGATCGTCGTGATACTTCCGGAGCATAGAAACATGGAATACCGAATGAACTCCTGCTAGACTGGGAGGCAAGGCAAGCTCATAAGCAACCTCCCCAACTTGACGCAACACCTCAAATGGACCAATGAACCTTGGGCTCAGCTTGCCCTTCTTTCCAAACCTCATAACGCCCTATACTGAATCACATTCACCTTTTCCAAGGCATCCTAAACCAAGTCTGTACCCAATAATCTGGCCTCGCCGGGCTCGAACCAACCTACTGGGGACCGACACCGCTTACCATACAGAGCCTCATATGGTGCCATCTGAATGCTGGACTGATAAGTGTTGTTGGAAGCAAACTCCGCAAATGGCAAGAACTGGTCCCAAGCATCTCCAAAATCTATCATACGGACGGAGCATATCCTCTAATATCTGAATAGTGCGCTCGGACTGCCCGACCGTCTGAGGGTGAAATGCTATGCTCAACTCAATCCGAGTGACCAACTAATGTTGTACAGCTCTCCAGAACCGTGATGTAAACTGCGTACCCCGGTCAGAGATAATAGATACTGGAACGCCATGAAGCCTGATGATCTCACGGATGTAGATTCGAGCTAGCTGCTCGGAAGAATAGGTAGTCATCACAGGAATGAAATGAGACTACTTGCTCAGCCTATCCACAATCACCCATACTGCATCAAACCTCTGCTGAGTCAGTGGGAGTCCAACAACGAAATCCATACTAATCAGCTCCCATGTCCACTCCGGAATCTCTAACTTCTGAAGCAATACACCTGATCGTTGATGCTTATATTTTACCTGCTGGCAATTCAGACATCGAGCCACTTACTCTACTATGTCATTCTTCATCCTCCTCTACCCGTAATGATGTTTCAAGTCCTGATACTTCTTTGCGGTACCCGGATGAATAGAGTACCGCAAACTGTGAGCCTCCTAGAGAATCAACTCACGCAAACCATCTACATTGGGCACACAGAGTGTGCCCTGCATCCTCAATGCACCATCATCTCCAATAGTGACCTCCTTAACATCAGTGTGCTGGACCGTTTCCTTGAGGACAAGCAAATGGAGGTCATCATACTGACGCTCCGTGATACGATCATAAAGAGAAGACCGAGTGTTAACAACTAATTTTTCACCACACCTATATTCTATACTTTTTTAGTGTAAATATTTTCTTTAGGAACATATTTTAATATATATATATATATATAGTAAAAATTTTATTTCTATTTGTAAAGAGAAAGAAAATTTACAAAAATAAATGGTTTCTTTTAATTAGAATTTGAATAAGCTGAGGTATATATATCTTTTTTGTTGTTAATAAGAGTTAGTTAATTAATATTTTTGTCTAAATATTTTAATTGAATTTTAATTCTAAAAGGAAACAAAAATAAAAAGAGAAAGAAGAAAAAGCTTAAAAGAGATTCCATTCACCCCATGACTCTCATATACACCTCTATAATCACGTGATTTACTCTCACAAAAGATAAAAAATGATAACTAACTTCCTATTTCCCTTCCCCTTCACGTCAATCTACTCCAGCACACACCTCACGTCTCAATTCCCTTTTGAACCTCAATCCCACGTCCTCATTTTAACTCTTTGGCACAAGACTTGATAACTACCATTGTTATTCTTTATAAAAGGGACGAGGAAGAAGAACAAAAAGGGGGGAACATTTTTAGAAAACAAAAAAAAGAAGAAAATCCTAGAGCGATAGGACCCAAAAGCTGTGCATCAGTTTCTTCCTTTAAGAACAAAAACGCAGCTGCTCCTTCTTCCTAAAAAGAACAGCAGCTTCTCACCCTTTTTCAGCCATGAAAGAACCACGAAACTCATCCTAAAACAGTCCATAAAACACCATGCAAACCACCAAACTTCACCAGCCTTTAACCATCCGAACACCTCTCAAAATCAGCAAAATCCAGCTCCAAAAAGTAGCTGAAACGCAGCACCAAACCACCCCAAAAAATAGTCGTCGTCGCACCATATTCGAGGAAGAGCATAGCTTCGTTTCAACTGTATAAGACCACCCACGTTCAATCGAGTTTTTGGAGTCGGGTTCGAGGTTGCCGGTCGGGTCTCTGGTTTTGTAATCCTATTTGCTTTCAAGCTTGGTTACCGTTCGTTCTCTGTAACCCAACATTTGGAGATTATTTCTTAACACAGTGAAGAAGTTTATTACATTAAAGGTCCCTCGCTAACACTTTCTTTCTTTAGTGTGTCGTTGTTTATTATTTATGTGAATGAATTTATTTTATCTTTTATGGATGCCTCCTGTTGATGTTAAAATTTATTTTTTCTTAATTTGATTCATCATATGTTAATAAATTAGTATTTGGTGCTTTATGTAAACTTGAAGGCTAAGATTGAATGGAATATTCCTTTGGCTATATGTTTGTTCTTAGCTCTTTTGTTCCTATATGTCATGCTTTAACTCCATCTCAGTATATTTCTTCTTAGTTAATATTTGATCTTATTTTATTTGTATATGTTTTATCTGTTATGAGTCCGATTTTTATTCAATCATTATTTATCAATAATAGTTAGTGATAAAATAACGATTAGGCCTAAACTGATGATAGCAAGTAAGCTATTGTTTTATCCCGCAAGTTAAAGTGGATCATTAGTTAAGGTATACAGATTGGTCATGGGTTTTGGGCATAATTTAATTGAGCAATGGGCTGCTGAACTTTTGAAAACTGAAAAGGAAGGTAAAGAGAATTTGGCCCCAAAAATATTCTGCTAGGCAGACTTCCTTAAATAAATTAAACATAAGCTAGCTTATTTCTTTCATATTGAATAATGACGTACATACTCCAAAAGTTAAAATATTTCTTGACTTCCAACAACTTCATATTCCATAACTCATGGCCTTACATTTAATTCAAAAATTAAGATAACTCATAAATGCGTTATAAAAGCTTTAACCGCACTTTAAATATAGGCCATGTGTTCATACCCGAACCTTGGATTGATATGCTTAAATAATAAAAGGATCATGTGTACATTTTCGCGTCTTGATACTTTTAAATTTAAAAATAATTATGTTTTAACCATGTGTACATTCGCGTACCTTTGGTTTAATATCTAACTTCAAAGAAATACCTTGTGTGCGTATCGCATCTGGGTCCAAACAATTAAAAAAAATTAATAATTAATTAAACGGTAATAAATAAGCCATAATCAATAAAATACAAGAATAGCTAAAAATTGATTTAAGCCTTACATTAGTCAATAAAGCGACCGTGCTAGAACCACGGGACTCGAGGGGTGCCTTACACCTTCCCCCCAGTCAACAGAATTCCTTACTCAGTCTTCAGTTTTCGTAGACCATAAATTAGGAGTCAAATCTTCCTTTTGATAAGGGATTCAATAAAAGGTGACTTGGAACACCAAAACTCAATTCCAAGTGGCGACTCTGAATAATAAATAATCCCTTTTCAAAACGTCACTTTAATTGGAAAAATTCTTCTAACTCAACCTCCCAATAAGAGCTAATTTGGGGGAAAAGAGATGTGACACCGAGAGACCACACAAGCCAATACTCGACTCGGCTCAGAAATATCTAATCTCACAAACTGGCTGGCTAAGGCCTGAACATCCAACGCCAATGGCCTCTCTGCTGTTGGTAGATATGCTAAACTCCCCAAATTCTCTGCCCGGCGACTCAAAGCATCGGCCACCACATTGGCCTTCCCAGGGTGGTACAAAATAGTGATATCATAATCCTTAAGCAGCTCCAACCACCTCCGCTGACGTAAGTTAAGATCTTTCTACTTAAATAGATGCTGCAAACTCCGATGATCGGTGTAAATCTCACAAGCAACACCGTACAAATAATGTCGCCATATCTTCAAGGCATGAACAATTGCTGCTAACTCATGGCCGTGGACATGATAGTCATTTTCGTGCACCTTCAGTTATCTGGATGAGTAGGCAATCACCCTATTGTCCTGCATCAACACCGCTCCGAGAACAATCCGCTATGCATCACAATATACAGTATAAGACCCCGAACCTGTAGGTAATACCAATACTGGGGCTGTAGTCAAAGCTGTCTTGAGCTTATGAAAGCTCTCCTCACATTCCTCTGTCCACCTGAACGGAGCACCCTTGTGGGTCAGCTTGGTCATAGGTGCTGCAATAGATGAGAATCCCTCTACAAAGCGATGGTAATACCCCGCTAAACCAAGAAAACTCTATATCTCTGTAGCAGAGGATGGTCTGGGCCAACTTTGCACTGATTCAATCTTCTTCGGATGCATCTGGATCCCCTTACTCGATACTATATGACCCAAGAATGTCACTATGTCTAGCCAAAACTCACACTTTGAAAATTTTGCATATAACTTCTTTTCTCTTAAGGCCTGAAGCGTAGTCCTCAGGTGATGCTCATGATCTTCCCGACTCCGGAAGTATACCAGAATGTTGCCAATGAACACAATGATGAATGAGTCAAGATAAGGCCGGAATATACTATGCATCAAGTGCATAAACGCTGTGGGGGCATTGGTCAGCCCAAAAGACATAACAAGAAACTCATAATGACCATATCTGTTCCTGAAAGCCGTCTTCGGGATATCAAGCTCCCGAATCTTCAACTGATGATATCTTGAATGTAAGTCAATCTTGAAAAACACGTTGGCACCCTGTAACTGATCAAATAAGTCAACAATACGAGGCAATGGATACATGTTCTTCACTGTGACTTTGTTCAACTGGTGGTAATCAATACACATCCGCGTAGAACCATCCTTCTTCTTCACAAATAAGGCAGGAGCACCCCAAGGTGACACACTAGGCCGAATAACCCTTATCAAGAAATTCCTGTAACTGCTCCTTCAACTCCTTTAACTCAGGAGGAGCCATGCGATATGGAGGAATAGAGATGAGCTGAGTGCCCGACAACAAATCAATGCCAAAATCAATATCTCTATCGGGCAGCATGCCTGGAAGATCAGATGGAAACATATCTGGAAAGTCCCTCACTACTAGTACTGACTCAACTGTAGGGGTATCAACACTGACATCTCTCATAAGCTAGATACGCGTCACCCCCCTTCTCAACCATTTGTTGAGCTTTAAGAAAAGAAATAACTCCGATGGGAGTATACTCTAAGCTACCTCTCCACGCTAATCACGGTAAACTTGGCATAGCCAGTGTCACGGTCTTAGCGTGACAATCAAGAATAGCATAATGTAGCAACAACCAGTCCATGCCCAAAATAATATCAAAGTCCACCATGCTGAGCAACAATAAATCAGCTCTGGTCTCAAAACCACTGAGAGCAATCAAACACGACTGATACACGTGGTCCACAACAAGAGAATCTCCCATAGGAGTAGACACATAAATAGGGGAACTCAAGGAATCCCAAGATACGCCCAAATACGGGGCAAAATAAGAGGACACATAAGAATATGTAGAGCCCGGGTCAAATAATACCGATGCATCTCTATGACAGACCGGAAGAATACCTGTAATGACAGAATTAGAAGCAATTGCCTCTGTACAAGCAGGAAATGCATTATATCTGGACTGGCCTCCCCCTCTAGGGTGACCTCTACCTCCCCGACCTCCACCTCGAGCTGGCTGAGTAGGTGGGGTGGCAGCTCGTGCTGTAATCATAGCCTGAGGACCCGGTGGAGCACGTTGTGGCTGAGAAGTCTGTGGAGGTGCACCCCTCATAATCCTGGGGCAATCCCTCACCACATGGAGAGTGTCGTCACACTCAAAACAAGTTCTGGGAGGGCGTGGCTACTGTGACTGGCTCGGGCCAGGTCTAATGGACTGGCCACTAGGAACATCTCGTGCATGAGGCACACTAGATACTGGTAGTGCATAATAAGGCTCTTGGGGTCTAGGAGGAGCTGGAACACCGCTCGCGGCTAGAAGAGCTGAATGAACGGGTCGGCTCACATAACCCCTACCATGGCGATCTGTTGGGGCACGAGCTCCAGAATAATAACCAACCTCTCGAGACCTCTTGGCCTCCTTCTCCTCTCTATCCCGGACAAATATGCCCTCAATTATCCTGGTAATACTCACAACCTGCTGATAAGAAATATACATCTCCAATTCTCTGGCCATACTACTCCGGATGTTGGGATAGAACCGTCGAACCCTCTCTCGAACTGTGGCAACTAAGGCCGGTGCATGTCGGGCCAAATCACTGAAGTAAACTGCATACTCTGACATAGTTATAGCACCCTGGCACAACTGCTCAAACTACGCGCGCCATGAGTCCCTGAGGCTCTGAGGGACATACTCTCTCAAAAACATGCCCGAGAACTGAGTCAATGTAAGTGAAGCTGCCTCAGCCGGACTACTCTTCTAGAAAACACTGAGCATCATCTATGGCCAATACGTTGAAGGTAGGTGGGTGGTACTTCTTGTACCTCTCAAGCCTGAGCTGCTCCACCTCAGAAGTTGCTGCCCTAACCTCGGGCTGAGCTGGAGCTGTCAGCTGCATTGGTACAATCTCTAGAACCTGGTCGACCTGAACCCGCTGCTCTAGAGTACCAGAAATAGGAGTCTGTGCTCCTCCCCCGGCCTGAGATGTGGCAGGAGCAAGTGGAATCAATCTAGCCTGAGGTAAGATGCTGAACATGCTCTGAAACTGTGCTACAGTCTCCTGGAGGGCTGGTGCAGAAACAGGTACCTCAGGTGTCTGCCCTCCAACTAGAGCTACTGGGGGCTCCTCTGTAGCAGCTCGTGCGGGTGCTCTGGCTGCACCACATGGACGTCCTCGGCCTTTACCTCGGCCCCAGCCTCTCGCGGCTCTAGCAGGGTGTGCAGGTGCCTGGTCATCGGATCTGTTTGTACGTGTCCTCACCATCTATGAGAGAATAGAATACAGAAGTTTAGAATCTTTGAAGTCAACAATTATCGCACGACAAGGAATCAAAGTAATGAAATTTTCCTAACAGTTCCATAGCCTCCCGGAGATAAGTACATACGTCTCCATACCGATCCACGAGACTCTAATAAACCGGCTTGTGACTCACGAAACCTATGAACGTAGTGCTCTGATACCAACTTGTCACAACCCAAATTTCCCTCTATGTGAAGTCGTGACGGCACCTAGTCTCTACAACTAGGTAAGCCTAACATTTTTGCAAAATAATGAAATAAAAATATAAGTTTGACCAACTATTCAAAAATACACAGTAATCCCAAAAATCGGAACATCGTGAATCACAAACTACATAAGGAAACATCTAGTGTCCCCATACATTAGAGTCTAACAAGGAAAAATACAGAAGATAATGGACATTAGAAAGAGTGGAAGGGGACTCTGAGGTCTGTGGATGCGGCAGATATACCTTGAAGTCTCCAAAGCTGTCCCGGCTCACTGATAGTGCAACTGATAAGGTGCACCTGGATCTACACACGAAAAACATGTGTAGAGAGTAGCATGAGTACACCACAATTGGTACTCAATAAGTGTCAAGCCTAACCTCGGTCGAGTAGTGACGCGTTTAGGTCAGGGCCCTAGTGGTAAATATATAATAAAATAATATAGAGTGAAATACTATAATAAAATAAAGGCTGAAATTTAACAATAATGAAATCATATAAGGTAACAACTCAGTACATAGAAACACAACAAGGGATCTCCCGAGATACCGTCTCGTAGTCCCAACGTAAGTGTGCAGGAGGATCTCTCAGAATTCCGTTCCGTAGTCCCAAAGTAAATAGGCAAGACAGGGGGATCTCCCGGAATACCGTTTCGTAGTCCCAAAGTAAATATGAAGTGCAGGGGGATCTCCCAGAATACCGTTCTGTAGTCCCAAAGTAAATATGCAGTACTGGGGGATTTCCCGAAATATCGTTCTGTAGTCCCAAAGTAAATATGCAGTACAGGGGGATCTCCCGGAATACCGTTCCGTAGTCCCAAAGTAAATATGCAGTACAGAGGGATCTCCCGAAATACCGTTCCGTAGTCCCAAAGTAAATATGCACCGCAAATAATAGAAATACAATTACATCACGAAATATTACGATTTAGACTAAGTACTAGTCAAGGAAGAAGTAGGAAATTCACTAAGCATGCTGCACAGAATTCACATAAACAATTAAGACACGTAGACATGTTGTATTAGACTAAAAAGGATAGCTACACATATTGGAATCACTCAATTAAGAATGAAAATAGATTAATGCTCATTAAAATGGTATAACTCAAAATAAAAGGATAACATGCTGCTGCTCAGGAAGAAAATCGGGTTTTACCACAACTAGCATGTGTACGTACTCGTCACCTCACGTACACGGCGCTTACAAATCACAAAAGTTCCAAATCTTAAGGGGATTACCCCCACACAAAGTTAGGCAAGCCACATACCTCGAACCAAGCTCAATCAATCGGTCACAATGCCTTTCCCACGAATATCCGGCTCCAAATGACGCAAATCTAGCCAAAAGCAATTACATATCATTAGTACAACAATATAGGCTCATCTAATTAAGGAAATCAACACTTTAACGAAAATTCCTAAATTAACTCAAAACTCTCCAGTGGGTCCTATGTCTTGGAATCGGGTAAAAGTCATAAAATACGAAAGCCCGTTCACTCACGAGTCTAACCATATCAAATTTACTAAAATCCGACACCAAATGGTCCTCCAAATCCAAAAATCAAACTTCCAAACCCCTAGCCTCAAATTCCCAATTTCCACCTTAAATACACACTAACTAGGTGGGAAAATATATGGGGAAGCAAGATTATCGATCAAAAATAAGCATAAGGGACTTACCTCAAGAAACCCCTGTAAATTCTCTCAAGAAATTGCCAAACCCAAGCTCAAAATTTTTGAAAATGAGAAAAAATCGCGAACACTTGTATTTAAGTGTTCTGTCCAGACATCTCGCACCCGCGAGCCTTCAACTGCACCTGCGGTACCGCACCTGCGGAAATTGCATCGCAGGTGCAAAAATCACTTAAGGGGGACTGAGTCCGCATTCGCGAACAAGGGTCGCTTCTGCGAGCCCGCATCTGCGCTTTTTTTCCGCTTCTACACGTCCGCTTTTGCGGATCTATGGTCGCACCTGCGGTCCCAGCTAGACAGGGTGAAAACTGCTTCTACGGCTCTATGGCGGCTTCTGCAGTGCCAAACCTGTGGCCCAAAATGCGCAGGTGCAATTACACCAGGTGCAACAGCTCTAACAATTGCATAAGTCCCAAACTCAATCTGTTAAGCACCCGAAACTCACTCGAGGCCCCCGGGACCTCGACCAAACATACCAACCAATCCTAAAACACCATACGAGCTTAGTCGAGCCCTCAAACCACATCAAACAATGCTAAAATTATAAATCATCCTCCGATTCAAACTTAAAGAACTTGAAACTTCAAATTTCCACAACCGATGCCGTAATCTATCAATCCACATCCAATTTACCCTAAATTTTGCACACAAGCCATATTCAACATTTCAGACCTACTCCAACTTCCGGAATTGGATTCCGATCCCGATATCAAAAATTTCACTACCGGTCCAAAATTCTAAAAATTTGATTTTTGCCAATTCAAGGCTAAATAAGCTACGAACCTCCAAAATACAATCCGGACACGCCCCTAAGTCCAAAATCACCTAACGGAGCACGGAACTCTATTTCGAAGTTGTCTTCATATAGTTCCCAACCACGGTCAAAATCCAAAGACTTAAGCTCTCATTTTAGGGACTAAGTGTCCCAAAACACTCTAAAAACTAAAAGGAACCCTCACGCAAGTCACAATAGTAGAAATTGATATGGGAGAAGCAGTAAATAGGGGATCTGGGCTATTACTCTCTAAACGACTGTCTGGGTCGTTGCACAAGGTTAGGCAAGATACTTACCTTTTTGAAGTTATGCTGATATTCCAAAATCACCTTCTTGCTTGAATTGACCTCCGAACAACTCAAATCTATCCAAATTAATTGTATAACTTCATTAAAATTAATCGGAAATAATTTTGGTTAATAAAACGTCGACTTAAAATTTTATTCTAAAATGTCAACCAAAAGTCAATGCGGGCCCGCCTCTCAGAACCCGACATAATGTTTATGAAATTCGAACACCCATTCCGATACGGGTTCAACCATACCAATTTTATCGAATTCCAATAACAAATCGTCCTCCAAATCTTAAATTTTCATTTTTGAAAAGTTTTACAAAAATCCCAATTTCCTCCATTAAAACTCTAATTAAACGATGAATATAACAATAGATTCATGAAATATAATCACTTTCGGATATTGCAAATGAACAGTGTTTACGTAATTTCAATAAATGAATCACAATTGCGAATGAACGGTGTTTTCACAATTGCGAATGAACAATATCTCACTGTAACGACCCAACCGGTCGTTCTGACTATTAGAAACCCGTTCCCCTAAATAAGACTCCCTGTATGTGCTTTTACTAATTTATGACTTGTGGGGATAATTGGTTCGGGATTTAGAAGTGTTTGGGTTGAAATCAGAGCACTTAGGTCCTTAGTTGGCTTTAAAAAGAGCGAGTTAGACCTTGGCCAACATTTTTAGTAAACGGCCTCAGAATCGGGATTTGACGGTTTCAATAGGTTCGTATGATGAATTTGAACTTGGGTGTATGATCGTATCGGGTTTTGGATGACCCGGGAGCGTTTCGATGCCTATTGTGGAAAGTTGAAATTTTGGAAGAATTTCATAAATTTGGGTTTAAGTGCATTTCAATGTTACCGATGTCCGTTTGGGATTCTGAGTCTGGGAATAGCTCCATATGGTGATTCTGGTCTTAGTAGCGCGTCCGGATGTTAATTTGGAGGTCCGTAGGTAATTTCGGGGTCATTTGGCGAAAGTTAGAAATTTAAAGGTTTTTAAAAGGTTTGACAAGGAGTGCAACATTTGATATCGGGGTTGAAATCTAGTTTCGAAAATTTTCATAGCTCCGTTATGTCATTTATGACTTGTGTGCAAAATTTGAGGTCAATCGGACTTGATTTGATAGGTTTCGGCATCAAATGTAGAAGTTGGAAATTTTAAGTTTCATTAAGCTTGAATTGGAGTATGATTCGTGGTTCTAGTGTTGTTTGATGTGATTTGAGGTTTCGACTACGTTCGTATGATATTTTAGGACTTGTTGGTGTATTTGGTTGAGGTCCCGATGAACTCGGGTGAGTTTCAAACGGCTAACGGATCAATTTTTGGATTTGGAGTTTGCTAAAATTTGGTGTGTGGTTTCCTTCTACGCGATCACGTGAGAAGATTCGCGATCGCGTAGGCTTAATTGGGAAGCTGGAAATTTGTTCTATGCGTTCGCGTGGGATCATCCGCGATCGCGTAGGTTGGGCGAGTTGTGCTATGCGAACGCGTGGCTAAGGCCGCGTTCTCGGAGAGGAACAGAGGGAGGAGCTGTGCCACGCACTTAATACTTCGCGATCGCGTGAGAAGGTTCGCGATAGCGTAGGGTTATTTTTGTGCAATAAACATTTGTGCTACGCGATTGCGTAGAAGAAATCACTGGGCAGAGAGTTTAAGTTCTCAAAATGGGACTTCATCCCGTTTTCCATTTTTACCGATTTGGAGCTCGAATTGAAGTGACCTTTGGGAGATTTTCGGAGAAAACAACGGGGTAAGTGTTCTTAACTCAATATTGGTTAAATTAGTCGAATCCATCACTGTTTTTATTATTTAATTGGTTAATTAAGTTGGAAAAGTTTGAAAACCCTCTTGGATAAATTTGAGGATTTGAGGGGCGAATTATTATCGGAATTTAGTAATTTTGGTATGGGTAGACTCGTGTTTGAATGGGCATTCATATTTCATAATTTTTGCTGGATTCCGAGACGTGGGCCCCACGGATAATTTTTGAGTTAATTTCGGATCTTTATTGAAAAATGTAGTATTTTCTTATGAAATTGATTCCTATAATTTTTTGGTGATTGCATCGAATTATTTTGGCTAGATTCGAGCCATTCAGAGTTGGATAATCGAGGAAAAGGCCTATTAGTGGATTAAATTTGAGCAAGTCAAGGTAAGTCTATTGTCTAACCTTGTAAGGGGGATTTTACCCCATAAGTGATTTAAATTAATAATTGTTGCTAATTGTGGGGGCTACGTACGCACGAGGTGACGAGAGTCAGTGCGTAGCTATTATTTATGCTAAAGTCCGGGTAGTTTAGGACTCAAATCATGAATTACGCGTATTAATTGTATTCTTTATTTAATTAATGTATTTGAACTATATTGTGAAGTGCTAGGGAAGATAGTAAAAGATTGGAATCTCATATACTTGAATTTGTTTATAAATTATTTAATTGTTAAAACAAATTAAACAGCGTCTTGTATTAATCTTATAATATATATATCCTCATTCCGGAGGTGCATAAGAAAATGTCCTCCTTCATTGTGGAGCGGGCCGAACGCCTAAGTAATATAGATGCATCTATGGATCGCGACGCACGTCCCTCGGCAAATGTACACGACGCTCTGGATCGGGTCGTACGACCTCGGTAGAAATCGTGGCTAATAATAATAATTACACGATTCCTTGATAATTTAATTACAGCTTGTGAAGTTAAATAAATTGGGAATTGTCTATTTGAAGGAATTTAATTATTTCTGCTAGTTAAAGAAAATTATTGTTAATTCTATAAATCATGTTGATTTAAATATTTCTATTTGAATATTATTGACCCTTAGTGAGTGCCAAAGTCGGCCTTTCATCACTACTTCTTCGAGGTTAGGCTTGATACTTACTGGGTACACGTTATTTACGTACTCAGGCTACACTTGCTGCACGTTTTTGTGCAGGTACAGATATGTCTAGCGGCCTTAGAGGTGTGGTTAAATGCGGGGACTTAGGTGAGTTGCATTTTACATCAGGATCCGTAGCCAGCAGAGTCTCCTTCAGAGTTATTTATATTTTCCTGTCTAATTTGTATTCCAGACAGATGCTGTATTTTATCTTACTCCGTAATTAATGCTCATGCACTTGTGACACCGGGTTTTGGGAGTGGTTATGGGTTGTTTAGTAATTTAGTTGCTAAAATATTTATCACTTACTATATGGATTCAATCTTTACTATTTAATTGAAGAAATTTCGATTCACAAATACTAAAATGAGTAATTAAATTAATTAGTCAAGGTTGGCTTGCCTGACAACGGTGTTAGGTGCCATCACGACCTTTAATGGGTTTTGCGTTGTTACAACATGGTATCAGAGCACTAGGTTCACGTAGGTCTCACGAGTCATGAGCAAGTCTAGTATAGTCTTGCGGATCGGTACGAAGACATCTGTACTTATCCTCGAGAGGCTACAGGGCTGTTAGGAGCACTTCCTTGTCTTGAGTCCTCATTGTGCGATTTGATTCCTTTAAAGCTTATGCCTTTGTCTCTTTCCTATTCAATCTTATGCGATGTGGAGCGCTTGTTATAATAGGGAAATTGAGGAATTGTAATGGTACTACAGATGTGGTGCAGGATGTTTCTCCCTGTGTATTTGATTGGTCTATTATCGTCACCTTGCGGAAGGTCGTCCTATCGTTTCAGATCAGTATCAGTACTACCTAACGGTTTTGAGATTTGGCATCGATTATTATGACGATTTGTGAGTTGCTATTGCACAGTGTTTGTGTAATGGTGGGATGCTTGTCTATGTGTCGGGGAAGTGAATGACTTGAAAGGAGGTTTTACTCAGTTCATGATTCAGAGATTCAGTATTTTATTTCCGGTGGAGGAAAGTCAATCAGACTACGAATGCTCAGGTTTGGGTCGATAGGGTAACAAGACTTGGTATTTTCGAGCGTGGTGGAATTTTCATCTATGATGTGGTAATGTCATCCTTGATGGAATGTGTTAAGTTCGCCGGTGTTATGGCCTTCTTCAATTCGCCTTTGGTGCAGAATATTGTGAATGGTGTTGGGAAAGCGGTTGTTAGGGGTCGCAGTGTGCTGTGGCTCAGAATCAAATCGGTTATCCTAATGTTGATGGCTCGAGAAAGATGATCCACGTAAAGGTTTAAAGTTGATGGCGATCTATCGGTTCAAGTGCTACGGAAATAGATATTGATTTAAGGCAACAACTGGGTAGCGAAGGATGAGGAAGGACATGTGGAAGGTGCCTCGCGGTGGTTAAACTTCTAGAAGGCCAAGTGTGAGAAACATGAGTCGAGTAGTTGCTTAAAGGAGTGAGTTTGACCAAAGTGGGAAAGTGGAAGAGTAGCATATGACTTCTGTGGTAGAATGACTATATGCCTTGAGGAAAGTTTAGAGTTATTTGGGATTTATGGTGGACAGTGACTGGGTCAACGGACTTAATTTGGAATATTGGCTATTATACGGCGGGAGATTGGATGCGACAGAAAGAGGTTGCTTGATATGCAAAAGGATACAACATGGCTTTGGATTGGAATGTATTGTCGCACCTTTAGTTGATGCCCATGATAAGTGAACAGACTTGTACAGTTGGTGAACGAGCACTGGCTCAGGATGGTTTATTGGTTTCGCGGTAATTGTACTTAGCGCAACGTCATTGGAAGGTTAACGGCTGCGTGGTGTTGACGAATCTTTCACAAAGAATTCGACTGGCTATCCAATAAAAGGTCGAACCTATGAATGTGGCTAGTAATTAGGAGTGCTCATAAAATGGTTAACAGGAAGATTTCGAGGAATTGGGCGGGTCGATTGCTCAAGGTCATGTCAGTGAAGAAGAAGGAATCTTGGTAGGTTCCAGGGTTATGCAATGGTAGCTGTAAGCTAAGTGGGAGAGCCTCATTGTCTACGATTGGATTGCATGGTTATCTACTTTTGAGGTTTCTGATTATCTGCATATTGGTGAGTTATTATGAGTAAAGAAAGAACACGTCAGTGGTAGTTCGAGTGAAGGATTGGAGGAATGTGTGCTATACTTGGGCTTAATCGGTTCATGTTTAGTTTTGAGAAGACTCAGGGTTTATGCTTCGTGTGGAGGTGATATACAAGGAAAGTGCTTCAGCCGGGTACTTCTTTGAGAGGGTGTTCATGTGCTAGAAGGGCCTTGGAGTTGATTATAGTCGAAACCAAGTTAGGGTGAGTGACTCTCAACAACGGTCTTTGTGGATTCAAAATTTTTAGTGCGGTGCCTAAGGATTTTGAGTCCTTAGTATGGTTAAGTATCGAGCTTTTGCAATAGATTATGAAAGAGGCTTGGAGTGTTCTACGTTATCTTTGGGCTACGATGTAGCATTGGAGGAATGGAAGACAATGACTCCGGATTCATGGAGGAATTATCACAATGGGTGTACCAGTTGAGGATGTAAACGTGCGCACAAAGAGGGTATGAGATGGTACGTGGGTTTTGAGCCAATGTGGGATCGTGAAATGGAGTCACTCGGAGCGAGTGCGGATTGAGTTTGATATAATTTGAATGGAGCTATTATTACTCCTAAGGCAAGTCCAGAGTAAATTAGAAGAAGTCAGATCGGTTAGTAATTGTTGAATTTGAATGATAGTGGCAATAATCAATTCCTTCAGCGTGTTAAGTTATACACATGATTTGTGGCGGTACATGCGAGTCTTGGCGGCCGCCGCAATTGAATTTACTTGGAGGCATTCGAGTATTATGGTTTGTTTTGTGTAGATGGGTCCCAGAAGAGTTATGGTAGTTTAGACCACTATTTGAGGATTTTATTTTCTGCGGTTATGGAAATTCAGTCGCGTGTTGCAATGGTTCTCCTGGAATGAGTTAAGTAAAAGGTTGATATATGATGAAGTGTGTATCCTATTAGTGGTTCATGAGTTATGATTAAATTCTTGCGTTTTCGCGTGTTGGTGAGATAGGTACGGTGAGCGGCATTAAATTTGAAAGTTGAGGATCAAGGTTGCAGAATGGTGTTGACAAGGATGTCATGAGCTCGAACTAGCAGGGAAGGATTCAGATGTTTAGGGTAAGCTGGTATTGTCTTTAGCATCACTGAGATCGATGTCATATGTAAGAGGCTTTGTGTACTGATTTGCGGACTTTCGATTCGCTTTACAACACTGTATGACTGGTGGTCTGGATGTGCAGACTTTGCTACCTGATGCGGAAGGTCGTGGGAGTGAATTCCACGGGAATATTGTATTTGTTTGATTTAAAGATTTAGAACTAAGTATGGAGATTGCGGTACTATCGCTAATTTGAGAATTTATGTCTGAAGGGCGCTCGGTTCATTTGGTTGTGGACTGTGGAAGTTGTTTCGGATTTGACGGCTGTTCTTTTGTGTCATGGAGGTTATTGTGGATCCTTGAAAGGTTATTAGCCAGTGCGGTACGATCAGAATCGGCTTGAGGTCCGTAGATGGATCTAAATATGAATGTGGGCTCAATATTAGACTGGATGTGTTCATTTAAGCATAACATTGTTTTCGAAGAGGTCTTCGGGCCTTGGATGTTATTTCTGTTGTTGGCCTTTCCATGTGGTGTCTATTGTGCTATGTGGGTTGTGAGGCGGTTTGATTCGCACTCGTATTGAGATCCCGTATAGTTTGCGATGTTATATGGGCAGGATGGCTCTCAAGTTGCAGGTCATTTAATACTCTTTAGTCATGCTTGAGTTTTGTAGGGTATGGCACTATCTGATGGTATTGTGCACTTGGCGTGCTTGTGGTTGACATTCAGGTATTTCGTAGGTATAAGAATTTTGGCTTAATGGGTACTTCCCTATTTATTGTCACGTGTGGTGGATTGGGTGGCCCGCCGCTATGGGTATGTTATTTGGATCGGGTTGCACGCCGTAACAATATGATGTTGAGTACAGTTCCCCATATCTATTCTTGCATGTCTTATTTCTCATGTTCTGAGGAAGGTTCATAACACCTTTTCGGTTGTTTAAATTGCTACTTGGGTTAAGTAGTTCTTTCCAGAGTTCGTTATTCCTTATGTATCACATTCGATTTTGTGGTTATTTGGCAGATGGTGGCATCATATGAGACTTTTGGTAGTGATTGTGGTGGCTTATTACCGGAATGACTTGTACTGGGTGAGGCAAGATTTTTGGACCTGGGATCAGTGCGATCAGATTTATACGAGGCATATTAAAGAGCAAATATCGTTATTTGGTTCATAATGAGGTAATGGTTCCTGTCAGGAGGAGGGACTATATGATTTGTTGACTATATAATTGGTTATGAATTTCAACACATCTTTTCCCTCGTGGCAGCATTGCAAGAGTTGGAACAGGACTTATATGTGTCATGAAGTGTGTTATGGGCATCGAATTCGTGGAATTTTGTCTATCATTGTCAGAGGATGTTATTATGGTCATGTGAATAATGTTGTGCATGATGTGAATTCAGTGAGAGTATACAATCATGTAATGGTACATCGTGTGGTGATTGAAACGGTGTACATATGTTGGATGCAGGCCTAATAGAAAATTTCGAATGTTGGAATTTGGATCTAAGGCTTATTCCCCTAAACAAAGGGGCCAATCTTCAGATTTGCTCGGGCTAATGTGCTCAGCTTAGTTGTGGTAGCACAGATAGGTGCTCAAGGTCTTAAACAATAATTTTAGCAAACTTGGAGTAGTTCTTAGCATGTTCGAGGACGAACGTATATTTAAGTGGGAGAGAATGTAACGACCCAACCGGTCGTTTTGGCTGTTAGAACCCCGTTCCCCTAAATACGACTCCCTGTATGTGCTTTTACTAATTTATGACATGCGGGGATGATTGGTTCAGAATTTGAAAGTGTTTGGGTTGAAATCGGAGCACTTAGTAACTTAGTTGGCTTTAAAAGGGCGAGTTTGACTTTGGTCAATATTTTTAGTAAACGACCTCGGAATTGGGATTTGACGGTTCCAATAGGTTCGTATGATGAATTTGGACTTGGGTTTATGATCGGATCGGGTTTTGGATGACCCGGGAGCGTTTCAACGCCTATTGTGGAAAGTTGGCATTTTGGAAGAATTTCATAAATTTGGGTTGAAGTGCATTTCAATGTTATCGATGTCCATTTGGGATTCCGAGTCTGGGAATACCTCCGTATGGTGATTCTTGTCTTAGTAGAGCGTCCAGATGTTAATTTGGAGGTCCGTAGGTAATTTCGAGGTTATTTGGCGAAAGTTAGAAATTTAAAGGTTTTTAAAAAGTTTGACCAGGAGTGCACCATTTGATAACGGGGTCGGAATCTAGGTTTGCGGAGTTAGTGTTTCACGATCGCGTGCGATTATCCGTGATGGCATAGTGTTATTTTTAAGCAATAAAAATTTGTGCTATGCGGTCGCGTGAGAATGTTCGCGATCGCGTAGAAGAAATCACTAGGCAGAGAGTTTAAGTTCTGAAAATGGGACTTCGTCCCATTTTCCATTTAAACCTATTTGGAGCTCGGATTGAGGCGATATTTGGGAGACATTCAGAGAAAACAACGGGGTAAGTAATCTTAACTCAATATTGGTTAAATTACATGAATCGATCATTGTTTTTATCATTTAATTGGTGAATTAAGTTGGAAAGGTTTGAAAACCCTCTTGGATAAATTTGAGGATTTGAGGGCCGAATTGTTATCGAAATTTAGTTGTTTTGGTATGGGTAGACTCATGGTTGAATGGGCGTTCATATTTCGTAACTTTCGCCGGATTCTGAGACATGGTCCCCACAGGCGATTTTTGAGTTAATTTCGGATTTTTATTGAAAAATGTAGTATTTTCTTATGAAATTGATTCGTATAATTTTTGGTGACTGTATCGAATTATTTTGGCTAGATTCGAGCCATTAAGAGTTGGTTAATCGAGGAAAATGCCTAATAGTAGAATAAATTGGAGCAAGTCGAGGTAAGTCTCTTGTCTAACCTTGTAAGGGGAAATTTACCCCTTAGGTGATTTAAATTAATAATTGTTGCTAATTGTCGGAGCTGCTTTGACGAGAGTTAGTGCGTAGCTACTATTTATGCTAAAGTCCGGGTTGTTTAGGACTCAAATCATGAATTACGCGTATTTATTGTATTCTTTATTTAATCAATATATTTGAACTATATTGTGAATTGCTAGGGAAGATAGTAAAAGATTGGAATCTCATATACTTGAATTTTTGTATAAATTATTTAATTGTTAAAACAAATTAAACATCGTCTTCTATTAATCTTATAATATATATATCCTCATTCTGGAGGTACATAAGAAAATGTCCTCCTTTCTTGTGGAGCGGGCCGAATACCTCGGCAGTATAGATGCATCTATGGATCGCGCCGCATGTCCCTAGACAATGTACACGACACTCTGGATCGGGTCGTACGACCTCGGCAGAAATCATGGCTAATAATAATAATTACACGATACCTTAATATTTTAATTGCAGCTTGTGAAGTTAAATAAATTTGAATTGTCTATTTGAAGGAATTTAATTATTTCTGTTGGTTAAAGAAAATTATTGTTAATTCTCTAAATCATGTTGATTTAAATATTTCTATTTGAATATTATTGACCCTTAGTGAGTGCCAAAGTCGACCTCTCGTCACTACTTCTTCGAGGTTAGGCTTGATACTTACTGAGTACACGTTATTTACGTACTCAGGCTACACTTGCTGCACATTTTTGTGCAGGTACAGATATGTCTAGCGGCCTTGTAGGCGCAGAGGTGTGGCTAAATGCAGGGACTTAGGTGAGCTGCATTCTATATTAGGATCCGCAACCAGCAGAGTCTCCTTCAGAGTTATTTATATTTTCTTGTCTAATTTGTATTCCGGACAGATGCTGTATTTTATCTTACTCCCTAGTTAATGCTCATGCACTTGTGACACCAGATTTTTGGAGTGGTTATGGGTTTAGTAATTTATGTTCTAAAATATTTATCACTTACTATATGAATTCTATCTTTACTATTTAATTAACAAAAATTCGATTCTCAAATACTAAAATGAGTAATTAAATTAATTCGTCAAGGTTGGCTTGCCTGACAACTGTGTTAGGTGCCATCACGACCTTTAATGGGTTTTGGGTCGTGACACTCACCAGAAACCAGCAAATTAAAACGTCTCCGAAATGATCTGAAACCACTTTGAAGCTCATCTGGAACCTCAAGGACACAAACCGTATATGAATTTCAATCATAAAACATGCTACGGACTTGCTCACGCACTCAAAACACTGTAAAGAGGTCGTCTTGACCCGATATTGACCATGGTCAAACTCCCAAATTTCTTAACTTTAGTAGTCTCTCAACCAATGATCCAAAAATACACCTAAGCCCCCCGGGACCCTGTCAAATCATACCAACAAGTCCCAAAACATGATAAAACTTAGTCGAGCTTTCAAATCACATCAAACAATGCCAAAACAACGAATCGCACCTCTAATCGAATTATGAGTTATCAAATTTTCAAATTCAATAATTTGTGCCGAAGCATATCAAATCAATCCGGAATGACTTCAAATTTTGCACACAAGTCACAAATGACATAACGGATCTGTTCCAATTTCCATAATCGAATTTCGACCTCGATATCAATAAAGTCAACTCCCGGTCAAACTTTCTAAAAATTTTCCATTTTCCAACTTTCGCCAAAATGCGTCAAATTATCCTATGGACTTCCAAATCCAAATACGGACACATGCATAAGTCTGAAATCACCATACGAAACTACTGACATCATCAAAATTCCATTCCAGAGTCATTTGCTCAAAAGCCAAACTCTGGTCAACTCTTTTCATTTTAAGCTACAAAATGAGGATTGTTCTTTTAATTAAATTCAAAAATATTCCCAAAACCAAACTCGACCATACATGCGGGTCATAATACATATTACGAAGCTGCTCGATATCTTAAGCCGTTGAACAGGGAATTAATTCTTAAAATGACAAGTTGGGTTGTTACATTCTCCCCCTCTTAAACATACGTTCGTCCTCGAACGTGCCAAGAATCTTTTTGAGGACTTTAAATTATTAAGTGCATTATTTCACACATACTCACGGATGATTCTACATCACCATAAATTTAACACGATTCCAACAACACCGTCTCAGTAGAGATTATTTCTTTTATCCATACTTATAAGCTTTAAAGCCAATTCCTTACTCTCCAATCAATTTCAAATGCCTGATTTTTCATATTAACACATTATGTTAGTCTCAACCGATTGTAGCAAATTTCATGCCCATACACACATCATACGTACTCCCATAACCACATCTCTGGTCGTTATAGCTGTTTATAATTAATTCCAGCATCCTCAATTAATATCATATTAACCAAAAATCTCATTTCAAATTTTTGCAGCACTAACAGTAACACGCGAGGCATGAAGACCTCTTAATTATTTATCCAAATTAATGAGTTGCATTTAACATCACCAGGGCAATCACCGTATAGGCTAAAACTCAATAATTACAGCACGAAATGGCTAAATATGCACATAAAACACATAAAAGAATTATCAAATAAGCCTAACATGCATGACTCCCTATTAGTACTATAGTAAAAATTTAATTTCACAAGGGAGGCCTTAAACACATAAATCTTCATCACAAGGACCTCGTCCTTATATAACTTCCACCGCGGGTTGTAGCCCGGTTTAAATATTTCACATCATATAAAAATGCGAGGATCTCGCCCTCAACTCTGAATCACAAGTACTTTGCACATTGTGCCAACTGAAATTTGCCATTTCTTTTCCTTCTTCTCTTTAAATAAATTTTGTGAAACAATTTCACAACACATAATGAAGCCTCATACCGACAGGGCATAAAAAGTCCTAAAATTGCAATCAATTATCCTGAAATTACATCAAAATTCACTGTAGTGAGTAATAAAAAGACACTTTTGGGCTCTTAGTCCTCAATAACGTACAAAGAAAAAATGATAGACACGGGCTAACACCATCAAATCTCCCAATATGGATAAACACGCAGGTGGTGTACAATTCACAAACTCGTCCTATATGGAGCATGATAGGAGGTCTCACCTCGATAATCAGAACTGAAACACAATACGAATGAGGTCCCTCTATAATAAATCAAAACCATATCTATATGACATCGTCTGGCACAGCGACCTCAGACCTATTGTATGAAACACATCAACGGGCCGGGCCTCCCCCTCTTGAGCATCCTCTACTCGCATGAATACCCCGTTGTGCCATATCTGTCCGGAGTATGGGACAATCTCTCACCATGTGGTTTGTATCTCCACACTCAAATCAACCTCTCTGTTGACGTGGCTGTGGAAAATGTGCGGTACGGGTACTTTGAGACCCATAAGTGCCTGAAACACCGTGTGAAGCCTGAAGTGCAAACTGAACTGGCTGACCCACAAACCCTCTACCATATCGTACCCTGCTATCACGACCTAAGTTCTCCCTCCTTAAACCGTCATGACAGAATCTAGTCTCTACGACTAGGTAAGCCTAACACCTTCGCGGAAATGAAACGAAAACATTAAACTAGCAATTTACAGGTAGATTCTAAATAAGAAATTAAGATTCCGCTCGACATATACCACGGTCACTCTTGAAATATATATAACTCTCCCAAAACCAGGAATATCGTAAGTTACAAGCTACAGAAAGAGAATAGTGTTTCTATATTCCAGAATCTAACAAAAAGAAATACAAGAAGTGTTTGACATGGGGAAGTGTAGATAGGGACTCCTAGGTCTGCGGACGCGGTAGATATACCTTGAAGTCTCTACAGCTGTCTTGCCTCACTGATAATGCGGATGATTAGTGGTACCTGGATTTGCACACGAAAAACATGTGCAGGGAAAGGCATGAGTACACCACAAAGGTACCCCGTAATTTCCAAGCCTAACCTCGGTCGAGTAGTGACGAGATCAGGTCAGGGACCTACTGGTATATATATAATAAACTAAGACAGAATGAAATATTGCAATAAAAATAAGTACTGAAATTTAACAAGAATGAAATTATAGCAAGTCAACAGCTCAGTACACAGAAATAACAACAGGGGATCTCCCAGGATACCTTCCCATAGTCCCATACGTAAATGTGCAAAAATAGGGGGGATCTACCGGAATACCGTTCTGTAGTCCCAAAGTAATTATGCAGAGCATGGGGGATCTACCTGAATAATGTTTCGTAGTCCCAAAGTAAATATGCAGCGCAAACAATAGAAATACAACTACATCATGAAATCTTACGATTTAGATTAAGTACCAGTCAAGGAAGAAGCAGGAAATTCTCTAAGCATGCTGCACAGAGTTTACAAAAGCAATTAAGACACGTAGACATGATGTTCTAGTCTAAACAGGATAAATTCATATGCTAGTGTAGCTCCGTTAAAGGAAGACAGGTATTTTACTTAATGAAAATGGAGTTTTGCGACAATAGTCCGTCTACGCACTCGTCACCTCACGTACACGGCGCTCATATATCAAAAGCAGTACTAAATCCTAAGAGGAGTTCCCCCACACAAGGTTAGGCAAGCCACTTACCTCGAACCAAGCTCAATCAATCAGTCACAATGCCTTTCCCACGAATATCCAGCTCTGACTAGCCCAAATCTAGCCAAATCAAATACATAGCGTAAATATAGCTACAAGAAACTAATCTAGGTAATGAAATCAAAGCTAAAGCAAGAAATTAGAAAAACACCCAAAAACCCTCCCCGGGCCCACGTCTCGAAATCGGGTAAAAGTCACAAAATATGAACACCCATTTACTCACGAGTCCAACCATACCAAAATTAGCTATTTCCAATCACAACTCGGCCTCCAAATCCTCAATTTGTGGTTTATGAAGTTTCTACAATTCTTTCCCGAATTTCCATATCAAAGTACTAATTAAATGACAAAATCAGTGATATATTCATGTATATTAACCAAATCCGAGTTAGAATCACTTACCCCGATGAATTTCTTGAAAAATCCATGAACAATCATCTCAAACCGAGCTCCCAAGGTCGAAATATGAAATAATAACCTAAGCCTCGGTTATATAGTACATTCTATGAACTCACCATGTGCGGTCCGCACAATTCCAAGTGCGGCCGCATATCCCAGCTCCTATGGTCGCACAAATATTGTGCCGTCAGACTCTTTTGGTGATTGCACTGCTAGGCTTTACTATTTTGTCCATAACTTTATCTGCTAATGTCCAAATGATGGTTTATTTATCTTTCTGGAAACTAGACACAAAGGGCTACAACTTTTGTTTTTGAATCATCTCCAAATTCGTCGTAGATCAAAAGATATAAGCTTTCGAAGTCGGATTAGCAAACCTGAGAGTTCCTGAGTGCGGCTGTACACTCCTCTGCAGCCTGAAGTGCGGCTGCACACGAAATTGTACGGTTCGCACAATTCCCCTGAGGTCCGCACTTCCCTTATGCCTCAAGACTCCCAAAATGTGCGATCCGCACTTCCAAAGAACCCTAGAACAACATTAGAGTGCCGAAAAGCCCGTACTCGCTCAAAACTCACCCTGAAACTCACCCGAGGCCCCAAGACCTCAACCAAACATACCAACCAATCCTAAAACACCATACGAACTTAGTCGAGCCCTCAAATCACATCAAACAACGCTAAAATCATGAATCATCCTCCGATTCAAACTTAAAGAACTTGAAACTTTCAAATTCGACCACCGATGCCGAAACCAACCAAACCACATCCAATTGACCCCAAATTTTACACACAAGTCAAAATCAACATTACGGACCTACTCCAACTTTTGGAATCAGAATCCGACCCCGATATCAAAAATTCTACTACTGGTCCAAAACTCAAAAATATCGACTTTCGCCATTTCAAGGCTAATTGAGCTACGGACCTCCAAAATACAATCCGGACACGCCCCTAATCCCAAACTCACCCAACGAAGCTAACAAAATTGACGGAATTCCATTCCGGGGCCATCTTCACATTGTTCTGACTACGGTCCAAATTCTAAGACTTAAGCTCCCATTTAGGGACTAAGTGTCCCAAAAAACTCCAACAACCAAAACGAAACCTCCCTGCAAGTCATAATAGCAGAAAATAGATATGGGGAAAGTAGTTAATAGGGGATCGGGGCTATTACTCTCAAAATGACCGGACGGGTCGTTACATCCTCCCCCTCTTAAAACAATCATTTGTCCTCAAACAAGCATAGATACATACCTGAAGTGGTGAAAAGATGAGGATAACGGCTGCACATATCCTGCTCGGCTCCCAAGACGCCTCCTCGACCAGCTAACCCCGCCACTAAACCTTTACTGATGCAATGTTCTTTGACCTCTTCTTTCGAACCTGCCTGTCAAAAATAGCCACTGGCTCCTTAACATAAGATAGATCCTTGTCCAACTGGACTGAGCTGAAATCCAACACATGAGACGGATTGCCATGATACCTTTGTAGCATCGAAAAATGAAATGCCGGATGAACTCTTGCTAAGCTGGGAGGCAAGGCAAGCTCATAAGCAACCTCCCCAACTCTCCGTAACACCTCAAAGGGACCAATAAACCTTGAGCTCAGCTTGCCTTTCTTTCCAAACCTCATAACGCCCTTCATAGGCGAAACCCGGAGCAAGACTCGCTCTCCAACCATGAATACCACATCGTGAACCTTCCGATCTGCATAACTCTTATATCTGGACTAGGCTGTGCGAAATCTATCCTGAATCACCTTAACCTTCTCCAAAGCATCCTGAACCAACTTTGTGCCCAATAACCTAGCCTCGCCCAGCTCGAACCAACCCACTAGGGACCGACACCGCCTACCATACAGAGCCTCATACGGTACCATCTAAATGCTGGACTGATAACTGTTGTTGTAGGCGAACTCCGCAAGGGGCAAGAACTGATCCCAAGAACTTTCAAACTTCATCACACACGCATAAAGCATATCCTCAAGAATCTAAATAGTGCGCTCAGACTGTCCATCCGTCTGAGGGTGAAATGTTGTGCTCAACTCCACTCGAGTACCCAACTCACACTGTACAGCCCTCCGGAACCGTGATGTGAACTGCGTACCCCGGTCAGAGATGATAGATACTGGCATGCCATGAAGCTTGATAATCTCGCGGATATAAACTCGAGCTAGCTGCTCGAAGGAATAAGTAGTCATCACAGGGTAGCACCCCACGCATTCGAAAGGTTTAAGTTAACTTGTACCTGTGGGATAAGACTAAGAGTGTATAATATGCTAAGAATAATGTGTTATGAGGTATTATAATATCACACTGGTCACATGTTAAGTTTTTGAGTCAAGCAAGTTGCGAAATAAAGGTCGGCAAAAGTTATCGTAAATTTCTCTAATAAGTTTTCTAAACTTTGGGTCAAATATATCAGATCATTTCTCCCAATATATACAGATTTATGGGACCCACAACCTACCAAATCGAAGGTCTACAAGTCTAGTTTGCAAACAAAGAAATCTCACATCAAACCGACATTGGAGTTAAACGTTATGACTGTTTTTACCGCGGACTGTCCGGGCTGAAATTGGGTCGCGAACCGGGTCAGGTCAAACAAGTGGTATAAGTCGGAAAATCCGACTTTTAAGACCCCAAAACATTTCATCTTCGTCCCAAAACAGTGAGAAAGCTTAAGAGAGGGTTTCATGGTGTTCTTGAGTGATTAAGGTGCATTTTTAACAATTTCTATCGTTAAAGTTTGCCCCCGTGCCTAGAAGCGCAATCTCTACGCTTTGCAATCGTTTTCCCCTTCTATTAGCTGTGTTTGGAGCTATTTTTGGAAGATAGAAAATTGTTGTTCTTGCTGGTTCTTCAGGATTTATACTTGGTTTGCCAAGGTAATCATCTTGGGACTCTTTTATGATCGTTTTTACAAAGTTCTACGGGCGTTTCGTCAAGTTAATAAAATGAGCTGACTTGGTCGACCTATCCACAATCACCCAAACAGCATCAAACCTCCGCTAAGTCCGTGGGAGTCCAACAACGAAATCCATAGTGATCCGCACCCATTTCCATTCCGGAATCTCTAAGTTCTGAATTAACCCACCTGGTCGCTGATGCTCATACTTCACTTGCTGGAAATTTAGGTACCGAGCCATATACTCTACTATGTCCTTCTTCATTCTCCTCCACCAGTAATGCTGCCTCAAGTCCTAATACATCTTCGCGGCACCCGGATGAATTGATTACCACAAACTGTGAGCCTCCTAGAGAATCAACTCACGCAAACCATCTACATTGGGCACACATAGCCTAACCTGCATCCTCAATGCACCATCATCTACAATAGTGACCTCCTTAGCATCACCATGCTAGACCGTGTCCTTAAGGACAAGCAGATTGGGGTCATCATATTGACGCTCCCTGATACGATCATAAAGAGAATACCAAGAGACCACATAAGCCAATACTCGACTCAGCTCAGAAATTTCCAATCTCATAAACTGATTGGCTAAGGCCAGAACATCCAATGCCATGGGCCTCTCTGTTGCTGGTAGATATGCTAATTTTCCCTAACTCTCTGCCCGGCGACTCAAAGCATCGGCCACCATATTGGCCTTCCTATGGAGGTACAAAAATGGTGATATCATAATCCTTAAGTAGCTCCAACCACCTCCGCTGACGCAAGTTAAGATCGTTTTGCTTAAACAGATGCTGCAAACTCCGATGATCGGTGTAAATCTCACAAGGAACACCGTACAAATAATGCCGCCAAATCTTCAAGGCATGAACAATAGCTGCTAACTCAAGGTCATGGAAAGGATAGTTCTTTTCATGCACCTTCAGTTGTCTGGATGCTTAGGCAATCACCCTACCGTCCTGCATCAACACCGCACCAAGACCAATCTGCAATGCATCACAATATATAGTATAAGACCCCGAACCTGTAGGCAATACCAATATTGGGGTTGTAGTTAAAGCTGTCTTGAGCTTCTGAAAGCTCTCCTCACTTTCCTTTGTCCACCTGAACAGAGCACCCTTCTGGGTCAGCCTGGTCATAGGTTCTGCAATACATGAGAATCCCTCTACAAAGTGACGGTAATACCCCGCCAAACCAAGAAAACTACAGATCTTCGTAGCCTATGACGGTCTTGGCCAACTCTGCACTGCTTCCACCTTCTTCGGATCCACCTTGATCCCATCACTCGATACTACATGGCCTAAGAATTCCACTGAGTCTAGCCAAAACTCACACTTAGAAAATTTTTCATATAACTTATTTTCAGATACTGCTCATGATCCTCCCGACTCCGGGAGTATACCAGAATGTCGTCAATAATCACAATGATGAATGAGTTGAGATAAGGCCGGAACACACTGTGAATCAAGTGCATAAAAGATGTTGGGGCATTGGTCAGCTCACAAGACATCACAAGGAACTCGTAGTGACCATACCGAGTCCTGAAAATAGTCTTTGAGATGTCTGGCTCCCGAATCTTCAACTGATGATAGCCTGAACGTAAGTCAATCTTGGAAAACACTCTGGCACCCTGTAATTGATCAAATAAGTCATCAATACGAGGCAATGGATACATGTTCTTCACTGTGACTTTGTTCAACTGGCAGTAATCAATACACACCCGCATAGAACCATCCTTCTTCTTCACAAATAAGACAGGAGCACCCCAAGGTGACACACTAGGCCGAATGAAGACCTTATCAAGCAACTCATGTAACTTCTCCTTCAACTCCTTCAACTCAGAAGGAGCCATACGGTATGGAGGAATAGAGATGGGCTGAGTGCCCGGCAACAAATCAATGACGAAATCAATATTTCTGTCGGGCGGCATGCTCGGAAGATCAACTGGAAACATATTAGGGAAATCCCTCACTACTGGTACTGACTCAATTGTAAGGGTATCAATACTGACATCTCTCACATAGGCTAGATACACGTCACACCCCTTCTCAACCATTCGCTGAGCTTTAACAAATGAAATAACTCAACTGGGAGTGTAATCTAAGGTACCCCTCCACTCTAATCGCGGCAAACCTGGCATAGCCAGTGTCTTGGTCTTGGCGTGACAATCAAGAATAGCATAATGGGGCAACAACCAGTCCATGCCTAAGTTAACATCAAAATCTACCATGCTGAGCAATAATAAATTGGCTCTGGTCTCAAAACCACTAAGAGTAAACAAACACGACCGATAAACACGGTCCATAACAAGAGAATCTCCCACAGGAGTAGACGCATAAACAAGAAAACTCAAATAATCCCGAGATACGCCCAAATACGAGGCAAAATAAGAGGACACATAATAATAATATGTAGAGCCTAGGTCAAATAATAGCGATGCATCTCTATGACAGACCGGAACAATACCTGTAATGACAAAATCAGAAGAAACTACCTCCGTACGAGCATGAATGGCATAACATCTGGCCTGGACTCCCCCTCTAGGGTGACCTCTACCTCCCCGACCTCCACCTCGAGCTGGCTGAGTAGGTGAGGTGGCAGCTGGTACTGTAATCATAGCCTGAGGACCCGGTGGAGCACGCTGTGGCTGAGAAGTCTGTGGAGGTACACCCTCCTAAGTCTGGGGAAAATCCTCACCACATGGCGAGTGTCGCCACACTCAAAACAACCTCGCTACTGACTTGGATGTGGGAATTGTGCGCTACGGGAACCCTGAGACCCATGAACACTTGAAACACTGTGCGAAGCCTGAAATGCAAACTGAACTGGCTGGCCCACAAAACCTCTACTATGTAGTACCCTGCCTTCAAAATAAGGACCAGTGGATCTCTCCAGTCTATGAGGTCTCCTCTCCTCCCTGTACTCTCTCTCCTAACCTCGTCTGTCCTCTCTCGCGTGGACCCACCTATCCTCTACCCGACAAGCGATCCCTACCACCTACTAAAATGGGACCCCAGGCTGTGTCGCCACGACACCTGGAACCTGACCAACGTGAACTTGCTGCTCTGGAGTGTGGGCGGCGTGAGCCTGGGTCCCTCCCCCGGTCTGTGAAGTAGTTGGTTCAACCAGAATCAACCCCGCCTGAACCAATGTACCAAACATGCTCAGGAATTGTGCTAAGGTCTCGTGAAGTGCTGGAGTAGTAATAGTAGGCATATCAGGTGCCTGTGCTCCGAATGGGACTGCTGGTGGTTCCTCTATAGCAGCTCGCTTGGGTGCTCTGGCTGCACCACGTGGGCGTCTTCGGCCTCTACCCTGGCCCTGACCTCTGGCGGCTCTAGCAGGGGGCGCGGGTGCTTGGTCATCTCCAGTAGCACGTGTCCTCACCATCTGCGAGAGAATAGAAGACAGAAGTTTAGAATTTCGAAGTCAAAAATCTCGCACGACAAGGAAACAAATGAAGTGGAATTTTCCTATTAGTTCCATAGCCTCCCGAAGATAAGTACAGACGTCTCTGTACCGATCCGCGAGACTCTAATAAACCGACTTGTGACTCACGACTCCTATGAACCTAGAGCTCCGATACCAACTTGTCACGACCCAAGTTATCCCTCCTTGAACTATTGTGACGGCACCTAGTCTCTACGACTAGGTAAGCCTAAAACCTTCGCGGAAATGAAACAAAAACACTAAAACTATCAATTTACAGGTAGATTCTAAATAAGAAATTAAGATATCGCTCGATATATACCAGGTCACTCTCAAAATGTACATAACTCTCCCAAAACCCGGAATATCGTAATCATAAGCTAAGGGAATAGAACAGTGTTTCTATATTCCAGAATCTAACAAAAAGAAATACAAGAAGTGTTTGACATGGGGAAGAGTAAATAGGGACTCTGAGGTCTGCGAACACGGCAGATATACCTTGAAGTCTCAACAGCTGCCTCGCCTTACTGATAATACGGCTGATAAGCGGTACCTGGATCAGCACACGAAAAACATGTGCAGGAAAGGGCATGAGTACACCACAACGGTACCCAGTAAGTGCCAAGCCTAACCTCGGTCGAGTAGTGACGATATCAGGTCAGGGCCCTACTGGTATATATATAATAAACTAAAACTGAATGAAATATTTCTGTAAAAATAAGTACTGAAATTAAACAAGAATGAAATCAAAGCAAGTCAACAGCTCAGTACATAGATATAACAACAGGGCATCTCCCAGAATACCGTCCCATACGTAAATGTGCAAAAACAGGGCGAGATCTACCGGAATACCGTTCCGTAGTCCCAAAGTAAATATGCAGAGCATGGGGGATCTACCTGAATAATGTTCCGTAGTCCCAAAGTAAATATGCAGAGCAGGAGGATCTACCGAAATACCGTTCCGTAGTCCCGAAGTAAATATGCAGAGTAGGGGGGTCTACCGGAATATAGGTCCGTAGTCCCAAAATAAATATGCAGCGCAAATAATAGAAATACAACTACATCACAAAATCGTACGATTTAGATTAAGTACCAGTCAAGGAAGAAGTAGGAAATTCACTAAGCATGTAGCACAGAGTTCACGTAGACATGTTCTTCTAGACTAAACAGGATAAATTCATGTGCTAGTGTAGCTCAGTTAAAGGAAGACATGTATTTTACTTAATGAAAATGGAGTTTGGCAATAATAGTCTGTGTACGCACTCGTCACCTCACGTACACGGAGCTCATATATCAAAAATTGTACCAAATCCTAAGGAAAGTTCCCCAACATAAGGTTAGGCAAGCCACTTACCTCGAACCAAGCTCAATCAATCAGTCACAATGCCTTTCCCACGAATATCCGGCTCCGAGTGGCCCAAATCTAGCCAAATCAATTACATAATATAAATATAGCTACAAGACACTAATCTAGCTAATGAAAGCAAAGCTAAAGCAAGAAATTAGAAAAACACCCAAAAAGCCTCCCCGGGCCCACGTCTCGAAATCCGTTAAAAGTCACAAAATATGAACACGCATTCACTTACGAGTCCAACCATACCAAAATTAGCCAATGCCGATCACAACTCGACCTTCAAATCCTCAATTTGTGGTTTATGAAGTTTCTACAATTTTTCCCCAAATTTCCATCTCAAAGTACTAATTAAATGATAAAATCAGTGATATATTCATGTATATTAACCAAATCCGAGTTAGAATCACCTACCCCGATGAATTTCTTGAAAAACCCACGAAAATTCGTCTCCAACCGAGCTCCCAAGGTCCAAAAATGAAATAATAACCTAAGCCTAGGTTATATAGTACATTCTATGAGCTCACCATGTGCAGTCCGCACAATTCCAAGTGCGGTCGCACATACCAGCTCCTGCGGTCACACAAAATTTGTGCGGACACACTCTCTTGGTGACTGCACTGCCAGGCTTTAGTATTTTAGCCATAAGTTTCTTTACAGATGTCCACATGATGAGTTATTTACCTTTCTGGAAACAAGACACGAAGGGCTACAACTTTATTTCCCCTAAGGTCCGCACTTACCTTATGCCTCAGCACTCCTAAAATGTGCGGTCCGCACTTCCAAAGACCCCCAGAACAACATTAGAGTGCTGAAATGCCCCTACTCGCTCACAAATCACCCTGAAACTCACCCGAGGCCCGCAGGACCTCAACCAAACATACTAACCAATCCTAAAACATCATACAAACTTAGTCGAGCCCTCAAATCAAATCAAACAATGCTAAAATCATGAATCATCCTCCGATTCAAACTTAAAGAACTTGAGACTTCCAAATAAGACAACTGATGCCAAAACCAACCAAATCACATCCGATTGACCCCAAATATTGCACGCAACTCCAAATCAACATTATGTACCTACCCCAACTTTCAGAATCGGAATCCGACCCCGATATCAAAAATTTCACTACCGGTCCAAAACTCCAAAAAATTGACTTTCACCATTTCAAGCCTAATTGAGCTACGGACCTCCAAAACACAATCTAAACACGCCCCTAAGCCCAAAATCACCCAACGGAGCTAACGGAATTGAAGTAATTCCATTTGGTCGCAATATTCACACTGTTCCAACTACGGTCCAAATTTTAGGGACTAATTGTCCAAAATAGTCCAAAAACCAAAACGAAACCTCCCGACAAGTCATAATAGCAAAAAATAGATATGAGAAAAGTATTTTATAGGGGATCAGGGCTATTACTCTCAAAAGGATCGATCGAGTCATTACACCTGCCTCCAAAATAAGGACCAGCATATCTCTCCGGTCTGTGAGGCCTCCTCGCCTCCCTGTCCTCTCTCTCCTGACCTCGCCTGCCATCTCTTTCCTGACCCTGCCTGTCCTCTCTCTCTTGGTCCCACATACCCTCTAATCAGCGAGCGATCTTTACCATCTGCTAAAATGAAACATCGGACTCCAACTCCCGAGCCATGTTGAACCGAATATCACGCCTGAGCCCCTCAATGAACCTACGGACTTGCTCCCTAACTGTAGCAACCAAAGCAGGTGTATATCTGGCTAAATCACTTCATCTAATGGCATACTATGACACTGTCATATTACTCTGGCGCAGTTTCCCAAACTCTGCGCGCCAAGAATCCCGAAGAAACTGAGGAACAAACTCCCTCAGGAATATCTCTAAAAACTGAGTCCATGAAAGTGGAGCTGCATCGACTGGGCTACCCAACTCATACGCCCGCCACCACTGATAAGCCGCTTCCCTGAGCTATAATGTAGTAAACGCAACACCACTCATCTCCACAATACTAATAGTACGGAGAATGCGATGGCACTCTTCTAGAAAGCCATGTGCACCCTATGAAGGCAAACCACTGAAAGTAGGAGGATCATACTTCTTGAACCTTGAAAGTCTAAGCTGCTCTTCCTCAGATGTTGCAACCCTAACCATGGGCTGAACTGGGACCACAGGATGTGTCACCATGACACCTTGAAACAGAGCAATGTGAGCATGCTTCTCTGTAGTGTAGGCGGCGGGAGTCTGAATTCCTCCCCGGTCAGTGAAGTAGCTGGTGTGATCGGAATCAACCCCACCTGAGTTAATGTACCAAACAGGTTCAGGAACTATGCTAAAGTCTCCTGAAGTGCAGGGGTAACAGCATGCGCCTCCGGTACCTATCCCCCAACCGGAGATACTAGCGGCTCCTCAACTGCTGCTCTGGTAGGTGCCCTAATTGGGTTACGTGCTCCTCTTCGGCCTCTTCCTCTATCTCTGCCCCTAGCATCATCTCCTCTTGGGGAAGCATCATCGGCAACTGCAGCTCGTGTCCTCACCATCTGTGAAAGAATAGAATGACAAAAACAACTCAAACTCCGAGATCAATAAACTTGCACGATAGGAATAAAAGAAGTGAAACTATCCTAATAGTTTCGTAGCCTCTTAAAGATAAGTACAGACGTCTCCGTACCGATACGCAAGACTCTACTAAACTCGCTTATGACTCGTAGCACTTATTAACCTAGGGCTCTGATACCAACTTGTCACGAACCAAATCTCCCTCCATAAGATGTCGTGATGGAACCTAGTCTTAGGGACTACGTAAGCCTAATATTTACTAAAATAATAACAATATTAATTAACGGCTAACAAATGCAAAGTAGAAATCTCTATATAATACATAAAATGCCAAAACCGGTAGTACAAGTCATAAGCTCTATTGAGTTACTAGAAAACCTATAAATAAAACTGTTTCTTAAGTAGAAATAAAATAGTGCAAGAACAATATCGGAAGGTGACACCGAAGCCTGCGAACGCAGCAACAGGTTTACCTTGAGTCTCCACAGCAAGATCTGTACAGCTAACTAGCGATCACCTAACTCCAATTTACCTGGCTCTGCACAAAAATATGCAGAAGTGTAGTATGAGTACACCACAGTCGGTAACCAGTAAGTATCAAGACTAACCTCGGTGGAGTAGTGACGAAGTACAGTCAAGACACTCACTAGTCAAATAACCTGTGCAATATAACATAGAAATAATAGAGAACAAATAGCAGTGATAGTGTAACGACTCGGCCGGTCGTTTTAGGTATTACAACCCCATTTCCACATTTATTACTCTATTTATGCTTTATTATTGAATTATGACCTATTGGATTAGTTAGTTCGGGTATGGAAGGATTTCGAAATGAATTGAGACACTTAGTCTCATAATGGAAAACTTAAGTTGGAAAAGTCGACCGGATGTTGACTTATGTGTAGACGACCTCAGATTTGAAATATGATGATTTTAATAGCTCTGTATGGTTATTTTGGACTTAAGAGCGTGTCCGGAAAATTATTTGGAAGTCCGTAGTGGAATTTGGTTTGAAATGGCGAAAGTTGAATTTTTGGGAAGTTTGACGGGGGAGTTGACTTTTTGATATCGGGGTCGTAATCCGATTCTGGAAATTGGAATAGGTCTGTAATGTGAAATGTGACTTGTGTGAAAAAATTGAAGTTATTTTAGATTTATTTGATGTGTTTCGGCACAAGATATAGAATTCGAAAGTACAAAGTTCATAGATTTTGAATTGGGGTATGATTCGTCGTTTTGATGTTGTTTGATGCAATTAGAGGCCTCGAGTAGGTCCGTGGTATGTTTTAGCACTTATTGGTGTATTTTGTTGAGGTCCCAGGGGCCTCGGGCAAGTTTCGGATGATTAACAGATCAAAAGTTTGAGTAGTGAGGTTGCTGAAGTTGTAGCCCTTCTGGTCTGATCGCACATGTGAGGGTCTTGGCCGCAGGTGCGGCAGCTCGAGCGCAGGTGAGGAGTTAGAGGGTGTCAACAAAGGTCGCAGGTGTGATTGGATTTCCGCACCTGCGATTGCGCAGATGCGGGTAGTGATTCGTAGAAGCGGAAAATGGTGAGGAAGCAGGGCGGCGCAGGTGCGACATTTTTCCGCAGAAGCGGGTGCGCAGGTACGAAAAGCCTGGGCAGAACCCTTTAAGTTCGAGGGTTCGATATTTTCACCCATTTTTGGATTTTGGAGCTCATTTTGGGCGACTTTGGAGAGGAATTCTTCCACACAACTTGGGGTAAGTGTTCTTGACTCCCTTGTGATTATATTCCATGAATCTATCTTCATTTTAAGCAATTGGTTGATGAATTTAAAGAGACAATTGTGGATGTTGGCCTAAAGTTCATAATACGTATTTTTGAGTTTTGAACATCGATTTGGAGTTGGAATTGAGTGAGATTAGTATGGTTTAACTTGTAATTTGATGGGTTGTCGGATTTTGTGAGTTTCGTCGGATTCCGAGACGTGGGCCCCACGGGCAATTTTCGGAGTGTAATTTTAGATTTTGTGGGAAAATATTAGTTTTTTATATGGAATTATATCCTATAAATTTTGTGGACTAAATCAAACTAATTGTGAATAGATTCGAGCCGTTCAGGAGTAGATACGCGCATAATGGAATTTCTAGAGTATTTTTGACCTTGCTCGGAATTGGATTCGTCTTGTTTGAGGTAAGTAACTCTTCTAATCTTGGAGCTGAGGGTATGAACCCTGAATATATGTATTATGTGAATTGTTGGGAGGTGACGTGCATGGTAGGTGACGGGCGTGTAGACGTGCACCATAGAATTTGTGACGTAATTATTTTCGTGGAATTTTGTAGTCAAATAATCTTGGCATTTTCTATGCAGTTTTATATGTTGAAGAATTTTAGCTGAGAATCATATAAATAATCATGTTGAGGCTATGTGCCAGTATTATTGGGACCCACATAGGTCATATTGATGTGAATTATTTATTTTAAATTGAAAATTTATACTCATTCATATTCATTTCATTGCATATCATATCTCAGTCTCTGTTGTTATTTATTGATACATCATATCATCATTTTCGGGCTAGTTTCATGGCATTGTGAGCCTGTGAGAGAGACTGGAGAGATTGATGACTTAGTGAGGCCGAGGGCCTGATTGATTCTCATATCGATACTATAGCGTGTGAGTTGTCCGTGCAAATCCAGATATTAATATTATGGCACGTGAGTTGTCTTTGAAGCAAGTGATTTGTCCGTGCAGATCCAGATATTGATGGCAAAGTGAGGCCGAGGGCCTGATTGTTTATGATATTGATACTATAGAATATGAGTTGTCTGTGCAGTACGTGAGTTGTCCATGCAGATCCAGATATTGATATTATGGCATGTGAGTTGTCTGTGCAGCACGTGAGTTGTCCGTGCATATCCAGATATTGATATTTGGAAGTCCGTAGTGGAATTTGGCTTGAAATTGTGAAAGTTGAATTTTTGGGAAGTTTGACGGGGGAGTTGACTTTTTGATATCGGGGTCGTAATCCGATTCTGGAAATTGGAATAGGTCTGACATGTGAAATGTGACTTGTGTGAAACATTTGAAGTCATTCTGGATTGATTTGATGTGTTTCGGCACAAGATATGGAATTTGAAAGTACAAAGTTCATAGATTTTGAATTAGGGTATGATTCGTCATTTTGATATTGTTTGATGTAATTAGAGGCCTCGAGTAGGTCCGTGGTATGTTTTAGCACTTATTGGTGTATTTGGTTGAGGTCCCGGGGGCCTTGGGCGAATTTCGGATGATTAACGGATCAAAAGTTTGAGTAGTGAGTTTGCTGAAGTTGTAGCCCTTCTGGTGTGATCGCACCTGTGAGGGTCTTGGCCACAGGTGCGGCAGCTCGAGCGCAGGTGAGGAGTTGGAGGGTGTCAACAGTGGTCGCAGGTGCGATTGGATTTCCGCATCTGCGATTGCGCAGATGCGGGTATTGATTCGCAGAAGCGAAAAATAGTGAGGAAGCAAGGCAGCGCAGGTGCGACATTTTTCCGCAGAAGCGGGTGCGAAAAGCCTGGGCAGAATGCTTTAAGTTCGAGGGTTGGATATTTTCACTCATTTTTGGATTTTGGAGCTCATTTTGGGCGACTTTGGAGAGGAATTCTTCCACACAACTTGGGGTAAGTATTCTTGACTCCCTTGTGATTATATTCCATTAATCTATCTTCATTTTAAGCAATTGGTTGATAAATTTAAAGATTAAATTGTGGGTGTTGGCCTAAAGTTCATAATACAAATTTTTGAGTTTTGAACATCGATTTTGAGTCGGAATTGAGTGAGATTAGTATGGTTTAACTTGTAATTTGATGGGTTGTCCGATTTTGTGAGTTTCGTCGGATTCCAAGATGTGGGCACCACGGGCGATTTTCGGAGTGTAATTTCAGATTTTGTGGGAAAATATTAGTTTTTTGATATGGAATTATATCCTATAAATTGTGTGGACTAAATCAAACTAATTGTAACTAGATTCGAGCCATTCAGGAGTTGATACGCGCATAATGGAATTTCTAGAGTATTTTTAACCTTGCTCGGAATTGGATTCATCTTGTTTGAGATAAGTAACTCTTCTAATCTTGGAGCTGAGGGTATGAACCCTGAATATATTATTATGTGAAATGTTGGGAGGTGACGCGCATGGTAGGTGACGGGCGTGTGGGCGTGCACCATAGAAATTGTGACGTAATTATTTCCGTGGAATTTTGTAGTCAAATAATCTTGGCATTTTCTATGCAATTTTATATGTTGAAGAATTTTAGCTAAGAATCATATAAATAATCATGTTGAGGCTATGTGCCAGTATTATTGGGACCCACATAGGTCATATTGATGTGAATTATTTATTTTAAATTGAAAATTTATACTCAGTCATATTCATTTCATTGCATATCATATCTCTGTCTCTGTTGTTATTTATTGATACATCATATCATCATTTTCGGGCTAGTTTCATGACATTGTGAGCCCGTGAGAGAGAGAGTGGAGAGATTGATGACTGAGTGAGGCCGAGGGCCTGATTGATTCTGATATTGATACTATAGCACGTGAGTTGTCCGTGCAGATCCAGATATTAATATTATGCCACGTGAGTTGTCTTTGCAGATCCAGATATTGATGACTGAGTTAGGCCGAGAGCCTGATTTATTATGATATTGATACTATAGAACGTCAGTTGTCTGTGCAGCACGTGAGTTGTCCATGCAGATCCAGATATTGATATTATGGCCTGTGAGTTGTCTGTGCAGCACGTGAGTTGTCCGTGGATATCCAGATATTGATATTTGGAAGTCCGTAGTGGAATTTGGCTTGAAATGGAGAAAGTTGAATTTTTGGGAAGTTTGACGGGGGAGTTGACTTTTTGATATCGGGGTCGTAATCAGATTCTGGAAATTGGAATAGGTCCGTAATGTGAAATGTTACTTGTGTGAAAACATTGAAGTCATTTTAGATTTATTTGATGTGTTTCGGCACAAGATATAGAATTCGAAAGTACAAAGTTCATAGATTTTGAATTGGTGTATGATTCGTCATTTTGATGTTGTTTGATGCAATTAGAGGCCTCGAGTAGGTCCGTGGTATGTTTTAGCACTTATTGGTGTATTTGGTTGAGGTCCCGGGGGCCTCGGGCGGGTTTCGGATGATTAACGGATCAAAAGTTTGAGTAGCAAGGTTGCTGAAGTTGTAGCCCTTCTGGTGTGATCGCACCTGTGAGGGTCTTGGCCACAGGTGCGGTAGCTCGAGCGCAGGTGAGGAGTTGGAGGGTGTCAACAGTGGTCGTAGGTTCGATTGGATTTCCGTACCTGCGATTGATTGATTCGTAGAAGCGGAAAATGGTGAGGAAGCAGGGCAGTGCAGGTGCGACATTTTTCCGCAGAAGCGGGTGCGAAAAGCCCGGGCAGAACGCTTTAAGTTCGAGGGTTCGATATTTCCACCCATTTTTGGATTTTGGAGCTCATTTTGGGCGACTTTGGAGAGGAATTCTTCCACACAACTTGGGGTAAGTGTTCTTGACTCCCTTGTGATTATATTCCATGAATCTATCTTCATTTTAAGCAATTGGTTGATGAATTTAAAGAGAAAATTGTGGGTGTTGGCCTAAAGTTCATAATACGAATTTTTGAGTTTTGAACATCGATTTGGAGTTGGAATTGAGTGAGATTAGTATGGTTTAACTTGTAATTTGATGGGTTGTTGGATTTTGTGAGTTTCGTCGGATTCCGAGACGTGGGCCCCACGGCCGATTTTCGGAGTGTAATTTCAGATTTTGTGGGAAAATATTAGTTTTTTGATATGGAATTATATCCTATAAATTGTGTGGACTAAATCAAATTAATTGTGACTAGATTCGAGCCGTTCAGGAGTTGATACGCGTATAATGGTATTTCTAGAGTATTTTTGACCTTGCTCGGAATTGGATTCGTCTTGTTTGAGGTAAGTAACTCCTCTAATCTTGGAGCTGGGGGGTATGAACCCTGAATATATGTATTATGTGAATTGTTGAGAGGTGACGCGCATGGTAGGTGACGGGCGTGTGGGCGTGCACCATAGAAATTGTGACGTAATTATTTTCGTGGAATTTTGTAGTCAAATAATCTTGGCATTTTCTATGAAGTTTTATATGTTGAAGAAGTTTTGCTGAGAATCATATAAATAATCATGTTGAGGCTATGTGTCAGTATTATTGGGACCCACATAGGTCATATTGATGTGAATTATTTATTTTAAATTGAAAATTTACACACAGTCATATTCATTTCATTGCATATCATATCTGAGTCTCTGTTGTTATTTATTGATACATCATATCATCATTTTCGGGCTAGTTTCATGACATTGTGAGCCCGTGAGAGAGAGAGTGGAGAGATTGATGACTGAGTGAGGCCGAGGGCCTGATTGATTCTGATATTGATACTATAGCACGTGAGTTGTCGGTGCAGATCCAGATATTAATATTATGCCACGTGAGTTGTCTTTGCAGATCTAGATATTGATGACTGAGTAAGGCCGAGAGCCTGATTTATTATGATATTGATACTATAGAACGTGAGTTGTCTGTGCAGCACGTGAGTTGTCCATGCAGATCCAGATATTGATATTATGGCCTGTGAGTTGTCTGTGCAGCACGTGAGTTGTCCGTGGATATCCAGATATTGATATTTGGAAGTCCGTAGTGGAATTTGGCTTGAAATGGCGAAAGTTGAATTTTTGGGAAGTTTGACGGGGGAGTTGACTTTTTGATATCGGGGTCGTAATCAGATTCTGGAAATTGGAATATGTCCGTAATGTGAAATGTTACTTGTGTGAAAAAATTGAAGTCATTTTAGATTTATTTGATGTGTTTCGGCACAAGATATAGAATTCAAAAGTACAAAGTTCATAGATTTTGAATTGGGGTATGATTCGTCGTTTTGATGTTGTTTGATGTAATTAGAGGCCTCGAGTAGGTCCGTGGTATGTTTTAGCACTTATTGGTGTATTTGGTTGAGGTCCCGGGGGCCTCGGGCGGGTTTCGGATGATTAACGGATCAAAAGTTTGAGTAGCAAGGTTGCTGAAGTTGTAGCCCTTCTGGTGTGATCGCACCTGTGAGGGTCTTGGCCACAGGTGCGGTAGCTCGAGCGCAGGTGAGGAGTTGGAGGGTGTCAACAGTGGTCGTAGGTTCGATTGGATTTCCGTACCTGCGATTGATTGATTCGTAGAAGCGGAAAATGGTGAGGAAGCAGGGCAGTGCAGGTGCGACATTTTTCCGCACAAGCGGGTGCGAAAAGCCCGGGCAGAACGCTTTTAAGTTCGAGGGTTCGATATTTTCACCCATTTTTGGATTTTGGAGCTCATTTTGGGTGACTTTGGAGAGGAATTCTTCCACACAACTTGGGGTAAGTGTTCTTGACTCCCTTGTGATTATATTCCATGAATCTATCTTCATTTTAAGCAATTGGTTGATGAATTTAAAGAGAAATTTGTGGGTGTTGGCCTAAAGTTCATAATACGAATTTTTGAGTTTTGAACATCGATTTGGAGTTGGAATTGAGTGAGATTAGTATGGTTTAACTTGTAATTTGATGGGTTGTCGGATTTTGTGAGTTTCGTCGGATTTCGAGACGTGGGCCCCACGACCGATTTTCGGAGTGTAATTTCAGATTTTGTGGGAAAATATTAGTTTTTTGATATGGAATTATATCCTATAAATTGTGTGGACTAAATCAAATTAATTGTGACTAGATTCGAGCCGTTCAGGAGTTGATACGCGTATAATGGTATTTCTAGAGTATTTTTGACCTTGCTCGGAATTGGATTCGTCTTGTTTGAGGTAAGTAACTCTTCTAATCTTGGAGCTGGGGGTATGAACCCTGAATATATGTATTATGTGAATTGTTGGGAGGTGACGCGCATGGTAGGTGACGGACGTGTGGGCGTGCACCATAGAAATTGTGACGTAGTTATTTTCGTGGAATTTTGTAGTCAAATAATCTTGGCATTTTCTATGAAGTTTTATATGTTGAAGAAGTTTTGCTGAGAATCATATAAATAATCATGTTGAGGCTATGTGCCAGTATTATTGGGACCCACATAGGTCATATTGATGTGAATTATTTATTTTAAATTGAAAATTTACACTCAGTCATATTTATTTCATTGCATATCATATCTCAGTCTCTGTTGTTATTTATTGATACATCATATCATCATTTTCGGGCTAGTTTCATAACATTGTGAGCCCGTGAGAGAGAGAGTGGAGAGATTGATGACTTAGTGAGGCCGAGGGCCTGATTGATTCTGATATTGATACTATAGCACGTGAGTTGTCCGTGCAGATCCAGATATTAATATTATGCCACGTGAGTTGTCTTTGCAGATCCAGATATTGATGACTGAGTGAGGCCGAGAGCCTGATTTATTATGATATTGATACTATAGAACGTGAGTTGTCTGTGCAGCACGTGAGTTGTCCATGCAGATCCAGATATTGATATTATGGCCTGTGAGTTGTCTATGCAGCACGTGAGTTGTCCGTGGATATCCAGATATTGATATTTGGAAGTCCGTAGTGGAATTTGGCTTGAAATGGCAAAAGTACAAAGTTCATAGATTTTGAATTGGGGTATGATTCGTCATTTTGATGTTGTTTGATGTAATTAGAGGCCTCGAGTAGGTCCGTGGTATGTTTTAGCACTTATTTGTGTATTTGGTTGAGGTCCCGGGGGCCTCGGGCGGGTTTCGGATGATTAACGGATCAAAAGTTTGAGTATCAAGGTTGCTAAAGTTGTAGCCCTTCTGGTGTGATCGCACCTGTGAGGGTCTTGGCCACAGGTGCGGTAGCTCGAGCGCAGGTGAGGAGTTGGAGGGTGTCAACAGTGGTCGTAGGTTCGATTGGATTTCCGTACCTGCGATTGATTGATTCGTAGAAGCGGAAAATGGTGAGGAAGCAGGGCAGTGCAGGTGCGACATTTTTCCGTAGAAGCGGGTGCGAAAAGCCCGGGCAGAACGCTTTTAAGTTCGAGGGTTCGATATTTTCACCCATTTTTGGATTTTGGAGCTCATTTTGGGTGACTTTGGAGAGGAATTCTTCCACACAACTTGGGGTAAGTGTTCTTGACTCCCTTGTGATTATATTCCATGAATCTATCTTCATTTTAAGCAATTGGTTGATGAATTTAAAGAGAAATTTGTGGGTGTTGGCCTAAAGTTCATAATACGAATTTTTGAGTTTTGAACATCGATTTGGAGTTGGAATTGAGTGAGATTAGTATGGTTTAACTTGTAATTTGATGGGTTGTCGGATTTTGTGAGTTTCGTCGGATTCCGAGACGTGGGCCCCACGGCCGATTTTCGGAGTGTAATTTCAGATTTTGTGGGAAAATATTAGTTTTTTTATATGGAATTATATCCTATAAATTGTGTGGACTAAATCAAATTAATTGTGACTAGATTCGAGCCGTTCAAGAGTTGATACGCGTATAATGGTATTTCTAGAGTATTTTTGACCTTGCTCGGAATTGGATTCGTCTTGTTTGAGGTAAGTAACTCTTCTAATCTTGGAGCTGGGGGTATGAACCCTGAATATATGTATTATGTGAATTGTTGGGAGGTGACGCGCATGGTAGGTGACGGACGTGTGGGCGTGCACCATAGAAATTGTGACGTAGTTATTTTCGTGGAATTTTGTAGTCAAATAATCTTGGCATTTTCTATGAAGTTTTATATGTTGAAGAAGTTTTGCTGAGAATCATATAAATAATCATGTTGAGGCTATGTGCCAGTATTATTGGGACCCACATAGGTCATATTGATGTGAATTATTTATTTTAAATTGAAAATTTACACTCGGTCATATTTATTTCATTGCATATCATATCTCAGTCTCTGTTGTTATTTATTGATACATCATATCATCATTTTCGGGCTAGTTTCATAACATTGTGAGCCCGTGAGAGAGAGAGTGGAGAGATTGATGACTGAGTGAGGCCGAGGGCCTGATTGATTCTGATATTGATACTATAGCACGTGAGTTGTCCGTGCAGATCCAGATATTAATATTATGCCACGTGAGTTGTCTTTGCAGATCCAGATATTGATGACTGAGTGAGGCCGAGAGCCTGATTTATTATGATATTGATACTATAGAACGTGAGTTGTCTGTGCAGCACGTGAGTTGTCCATGCAGATCTAGATATTGATATTATGGCCTGTGAGTTGTCTGCGCAGCACGTGAGTTGTCCGTGGATATCCAGATATTGATATTTGGAAGTCCGTAGTGGAATTTGGCTTGAAATGGCGAAAGTTGAATTTTTGGAAAGTTTGACGGGGGAGTTGACTTTTTGATATCGGGGTCGTAATCAGATTCTGGAAATTGGAATAGGTCCGTAATGTGAAATGTTACTTGTGTGAAAAAATTGAAGTCATTTTAGATTTATTTGATGTGTTCCGGCACAAGATATAGAATTCAAAAGTACAAAGTTCATAGATTTTGAATTGGGGTATGATTCGTCGTTTTGATGTTGTTTGATGTAATTAGAGGCCTCGAGTAGGTCCGTGGTATGTTTTAGCACTTATTGGTGTATTTGGTTGAGGTCCCGGGGGCCTCGGGCGGGTTTCGGATGATTAACGGATCAAAAGTTTGAGTAGCAAGGTTGCTAAAGTTGTAGCCCTTCTGGTGTGATCGCACCTGTGAGGGTCTTGGCCACAGGTGCGGTAGCTCGAGCGCAGGTGAGGAGTTGGAGGGTGTCAACAGTGGTCGTAGGTTCGATTGGATTTCCGTACCTGCGATTGATTGATTCGTAGAAGCGGAAAATGGTGAGGAAGCAGGGCAGTGCAGGTGCGACATTTTTCCGTAGAAGCGGGTGCGAAAAGCCCGGGCAGAACGCTTTTAAGTTCGAGGGTTCGATATTTTCACCCATTTTTGGATTTTGGAGCTCATTTTGGGTGACTTTGGAGAGGAATTCTTCCACACAACTTGGGGTAAGTGTTCTTGACTCCCTTGTGATTATATTCCATGAATCTATCTTCATTTTAAGCAATTGGTTGATGACTTTAAAGAGAAATTTGTGGGTGTTGGCCTAAAGTTCATAATACGAATTTTTGAGTTTTGAACATCGATTTGGAGTTGGAATTGAGTGAGATTAGTATGGTTTAACTTGTAATTTGATGGGTTGTCGGATTTTGTGAGTTTCGTCGGATTCCGAGACGTGGGCCCCACGACCGATTTTCGGAGTGTAATTTCAGATTTTGTGGGAAAATATTAGTTTTTTGATATGGAATTATATCCTATAAATTGTGTGGACTAAATCAAATTAATTGTGACTAGATTCGAGCCGTTCAGGAGTTGATACGCGTATAATGGTATTTCTAGAGTATTTTTGACCTTGCTCGGAATTGGATTCGTCTTGTTTGAGGTAAGTAACTCTTCTAATCTTGGAGCTGGGGGTATGAACCCTGAATATATGTATTATGTGAATTGTTGGGAGGTGACGCGCATGGTAGGTGACGGACGTGTGGGCGTGCACCATAGAAATTGTGACGTAGTTATTTTCGTGGAATTTTGTAGTCAAATAATCTTGGCATTTTCTATGAAGTTTTATATGTTGAAGAAGTTTTGCTGAGAATCATATAAATAATCATGTTGAGGCTATGTGCCAGTATTATTGGGACCCACATAGGTAATATTGATGTGAATTATTTATTTTAAATTGAAAATTTACACTCAGTCATATTTATTTCATTGCATATCATATCTCAGTCTCTGTTGTTATTTATTGATACATCATATCATCATTTTCGGGCTAGTTTCATAACATTGTGAGCCCGTGAGAGAGAGAGTGGAGAGATTGATGACTGAGTGAGGCCGAGGGCCTGATTGATTCTGATATTGATACTATAGCACGTGAGTTATCCGTGCAGATCCAGATATTAATATTATGCCACGTGAGTTGTCTTTGCAGATCCAGATATTGATGACTGAGTGAGGCCGAGAGCCTGATTTATTATGATATTGATACTATAGAACGTGAGTTGTCTGTGCAGCACATGAGTTGTCCATGCAGATCCAGATATTGATATTATGGCATGTGAGTTGTCTGTACAGCATGTGAGTTGTCCGTGGATATCCAGATATTGATATTTGGAAGTCCGTAGTGGAATTTGGCTTGAAATGGCGAAAGTTGAATTTTTGGGAAGTTTGACGGGGGAGTTGACTTTTTGATATTGGGGTCGTAATCAGATTCTGGAAATTGGAATAGGTCCGTAATGTGAAATGTTACTTGTGTGAAAAAATTGAAGTCATTTTAGATTTATTTGATGTGTTTCGGCACAAGATATAGAATTCGAAAGTACAAAGTTCATAGATTTTGAATTGGTGTATGATTCGTCATTTTGATGTTGTTTGATGCAATTAGAGGCCTCGAGTAGGTCCGTGGTATGTTTTAGCACTTATTGGTGTATTTGGCTGAGGTCCCGGGGGCCTCGGGCGAGTTTCGGATGATTTACGGATCAAAAGTTTGAGTAGTGAGGTTGCTGAAGTTGTAGCCCTTCTGGTGTGATCACACCTGTGAGGGTCTTGGCCGCAGGTGCGGCAGCTCGAGCGTAGGTGAGGAGTTGGAGGGTGTCAACAGTGGTCGCAGGTGCGACATTTTTTCGCAGAAGCGGGTGCGAAAAGCCTGGGCAGAATGCTTTAAGTTCGAGGGTTCGATATTTTCTCCCATTTTTGGATTTTGGAGCTCATTTTGGGCAACTTTGGAGAGGAATTCTTCCACACAACTTGGGGTAAGTGTTCTTGACTCCCTTGTGATTATATTCCATGAATCTATGTTCATTTTAAGCAATTGGTTGATGAATTTAAAGAGAAAATTGTGGGTGTTGGCCTAAAGTTCATAATACGTATTTTTGAGTTTTGAACATCGTTTTGGAGTCGGAATAGTGTGATTAGTATGGTTTAACTTGTAATTTGATGGGGTGTTGGATTTTGTGAGTTTCATCGGATTCCGAGACGTGAGCCCCACGGCCGATTTTCGGAGTGTAATTTCAGATTTTGTGGGAAAATATTAGTTTTTTGATATGGAATTATATCCTATAAATTGTGTGGACTAAATCAAATTAATTGTGACTAGATTCGAGCTGTTCAGGAGTTGATACGCGCATAATGAAATTTCTAGAGTATTTTTGACCTTGCTCGGAATTGGATTCGTCTTGTTTGAGGTAAGTAACTCTTCTACTCTTGGAGCTGATGGTATGAACCCTGAATATATGTATTATGTGAATTGTTGGGAGGTGACGCGCATGGTAGGTGACGGGCATGTGGGCGTGCACCATAGAAATTATGACGTAATTATTTTCGTGGAATTTTGTAGTCAAATAATCTTGGCATTTTCTATGCAGTTTTATATGTTGAAGAATTTTAGCTGAGAATCATATAAATAATCATGTTGAGGCTATGTGCCAGTATTATTGGGAACCACATAGGTCATATTGATTTGAATTATTTATTTTAAATTGAAAATTTATACTCAGTCATATTCATTTCATTGTATATCATATCTCAGTCTCTGTTGTTATTTATTGATACATCATATCATCATTTTCGGGCTAGTTTCATGACATTGTGAGCCTGTGAGAGAGAGACTGGAGAGATTGATGACTGAGTGAGGCCGAGGGCCTGATTGATTCTGTTATTGATACTATAGCACGTGAGTTGTCCGTGCAGATCCGAATATTAATATTATGCCACGTGAGTTGTCTTTGAAGCACGTGATATGTCCGTGCAGATCCAGATATTGATGACTGAGTGAGGCCGAGTGCCTGATTGATTATGATATTGATACTATAGAACGTGAGTTGTCTGTGCAGCACGTGAGTTGTCCGTGCAGATCCAGATATTGATATTATGGCCTGTGAGTTGTCTGTGCAGCACGTGAGTTGTCCGTGCATATCCAGATATTGATAGTTTGAAGTACGTAGTGGAATTTGGCTTGAAATGGAGAATGTTAAATTTTTGAGAAGTTTGACGGGGGAGTTGACTTTTTGATATCGGGGTCGAAATACAATTCTGGAAAGTGGAATAGGTCCGTAATGTGAAATGTGACTTGTGTGAAAAAATTGAAGTCATTATAGATTTATTTGATGTGTTTTGGCACAAGATATAGAATTCGAAAGTACAAAGTTCATAGATTTTGAATTGGGGTATGATTCGTCGTTTTGATGTTGTTTGATGTAATTAGAGGCCTCGAGTAGGTCTGTGGTATGTTTTAGCACCTATTGGTGTATTTGGTTGAGGTCCTGGGGGCCTCGAGCAAGTTTCGGATGATTAACGGATCAAAAGTTTGAGTAGTGAGGTTGCTAAAGTTGTAGCCCTTCTGGTGTGATCGCACCTATAAGGGTCTTGACCGCAGGTGCAGCAGCTCGAGCGCAGGTGAGGAATTGGAGGGTGTCAACAGAGGTCACAGGTGCGATTGGATTTCCGCACCTATGATGGCACAGATGCGGGTAGTGATTCGTAGAAGCGGAAAATGGTGAGGAAGCAGGGCAGCGCAGGTGCGACATTTTTCCGCAGAAGCGGGTGCGAAAAGCCTGGGCAGAACCCTTTAAGTTTGAGGGTTCGATATTTTCACCCATTTTTGGATTTTGGAGCTCATTTTGGGTGACTTTGGAGAGGAATTCTTCCACACAACTTGGGGTAAGTGTTCTTGACTCCTTTGTGATTATATTCCATGAATCTATCTTCATTTTAAGCAATTGGTAGATGAATTTAAAGAGAAAATTGTGGGTGTTGGCCTAAAGCTCATAATAAGAATTTTTGAGTTTTGAACATCGATTTGGAGTCGGAATTGAGTGAGATTAGTATGGTTTAACTTGTAATTTGATGGGTTGTCGGATTTTGTGAGTTTCGTCGGATTCCGAGACGTGGGCCCCACGGGCGATTTTCGGAGTGTAATTTCAGATTTTGTGGGAAAATATTAGTTTTTTGATATGGAATTATATCCTATAAATTGTGTGGACTAAATCAAATTAATTGTGACTAGATTCGAGCCGTTCAGGAGTAGATACGCGCATAATGGAATTTCTAGAGTATTTTTGACCTTGCTCGGAATTGGATTCGTCTTGTTTGAGGTAAGTAACTCTTCTAATCTTGGAGCTGAGGGTATGAACCCTGAATATATGTATTATGTGAATTGTTGGGAGGTGACACGCATGGTAGGTGACGGGCGTGTGGGCGTGCACCATAGAAAGTGTGACGTAATTATTTTCTTTGAATTTTGTAGTCAAATAATCTTGGCATTTTCTATGCAGTTTTATATGTTGAAGAATTTTAGCTGAGAATCATATAAATAATCATGTTGAGGCTATGTGCCAGTATTATTGGGACCCACATAGGTCATATTGATGTGAATTATTTATTTTAAATTGAAAATTTATACTCAGTCATATTCATTTCATTGCATATCATATCTCAGTCTCTGTTGTTATTTATTGATACATCATATCATCATTTTCGGGCTAGTTTCATGACATTGTGAGCCCGTGAGAGAGAGACTGGAGAGATTGATGACTGAGTGAGGCCGAGGGCCTGATTGATTCCGATATTGATACTATAGCATGTGAGTTGTCCGTGTAGATCCAGATATTAATATTATGCCACGTGAGTTGTCTTTGAAGCACATGAGTTGTCCTTGCCGATCCAGATATTGATGACTGAGTGAGGCCGAGGGCCTGATTGATTATGATATTGATACTATAGAACGTGAGTTGTCTGTGCAGCACGTGAGTTGTCCGTGCAGATCTAGATATTGATGTTATGGCCTGTGAGTTGTCTGTGCAGCACGTGAGTTGTTCGTGCATATCCAGATATTGATATTTGGAAGTACGTAGTGGAATTTGGCTTGAAATGGAGAAAGTTGAATTTTTGGGAAGTTTGACGGGGGAGTTGACTTTTTGATATCGGGGTCGAAATTCGATTCTGAAAATTGGAATAGGTCTGTAATGTGACTTGTGTAAAAAATTGACGTCATTTTAGATTTATTTGATATGTTTCGGCACAAGACATAGAATTCAAAAGTACAAAGTTCATAGATTTTGAATTGGGGTATGATTCGTCGTTTTGATGTTGTTTGATATAATTAGAGGCCTCGAGTAGGTCTGTGGTTTGTTTTAGCACTTACTGGTGTATTTGGTTGAGGTCCCGGGGGCCTCGGGCGAGTTTCGGATGATTAACGGATCAAAAGTTTGAGTAGTGAGGTTGCTGAAGTTGTAGCCCTTCTGGTGTGATCGCACCTGTGAGGGTCTTGGCCGCAGGTGCGGCAGCTCGAGCGCAGGTGAGGAGTTGGAGGGTGTCAACAGAGGTCGCAGGTGCGATTGGATTTCTGCACCTGCGATTGCGCAGATGTGGGTAGTGATTCGCATAAGCGGAAAATGGTGAGGAAGCAGGGCAGCACAGGTGCGACATTTTTCCGCAGAAGTGGGTGCGCAGGTGCGAAAAGCCTGGGCAGAACCCTTTAAGTTCGAGGGTTCGATATTTTCACCCATTTTTGGATTTTGGAGCTCATTTTGGGTGACTTTGGAGAGGAATTATTCCACACAACTTGGGGTAAGTATTCTTGACTCCCTTGTGATTATATTCCATGAATCTATCTTCATTTTAAGCAAATGGTTGATGAATTTAAAGAGAAAATTGGGGGTGTTGGCCTAAAGTTCATAATACGCATATTTGAGTTTTGAACATCGATTTGGAGTCGGAATTGAGTGAAATTAGTATGGTTGAACTTATAATTTGCTGGGTTGTCGGATTTTGTGAGTTTCGTTGGATTCCGAGACGTGGGCTCCACGGGCGATTTTCGGAGTGTAATTTCAGATTTTGTGGGAAAATATTAGTTTTTTTATATGGAATTATATCCTATAAATTGTGTGGACTAAATCAAATTAATTGTGACTAGATTGGAGTCGTTCAGGAGTTAATACCCGTAGAATGGAATTTCTAGAGCATTGTTTACCTTGCTCGGAATTGGATTCGTCTTGTTCGAGGTAAGTAACTCTTCTAATCTTGGAGCTGAGGTTATGAACCCTGAATATATGTATTATGTGAATTTTTGGGAGGTGATGTGCATGCTAGGTGACAGGCGTGTGGGCGTGCACCATAGAAATTATGACGTAATTATTTTCGTGGAATTTTGTAGTCAAATAATCTTGGCATTTTCTATGCAGTATAAATAATCATGTTGAGGCTATGTGCCAGTATTATTGGGACCCACATAGGTCATATTGTTGTGAATTCTTTATTTTGAATTGAAAATTTATACTCAGTCATATTCATTTCATTGCGTATCATATCTCAGACTCTGTTGTTATTTATTGATACATCATATCATCATTTTCGGGCTAGTTTCATGACATTGTTAGCCCGTGAGAGAGACTGGAGAGATTGCTGACTGAGTGAGGCCGAGGGCCCGATTGATTCTGATATTGATACTATAGCACGTGAGTTGTCCGTGCAGATCCAGATATTGATATTATGGCACGTGAGTTGTCTGTGCAGCACGTGAGTTGTCCGTGCGGATTATAGCACTTGGGCTGTAGGAGCCCCTCCAGAGTCTGTACACCCCCAGTGAGTGTGGTTTTTATTATTGAGGGATGGATCTTCCCTGGACATGGATATTGTCCGAAGCATTATATACCTGGAGATGGATCTTCTCCACGGGCTGGATTGGCCCTACTTGGTACTGAGTGACTGATGATCAGTTGATGTGTATATTCCGAGATGGATCTTCCCTGGGCCGGATTGGCCATGTACAGTACTGAGTGATTGGGCATGATGAGTGGAATGTGTGATAAAGTGAGATTGAGTACTCTGAGAGTGTCAGTACACGAGTTCATCTCTGAGATACATTGCATTGACATGCATACATGACATACAGGCATAGAGATGTATTTTCCTCATATTGTACGCTATCACGTCATTCATGGTTTCTCACACATGTTGACAGGTGGGCATAGTGATGCATTTGTATTACACTGGTTATCTGAAAAGAAAATGAAACATCTTATTTATTATTATTGAAAAGATTTTTGGGAAAATTATTGTTTTCAAAAAGGCAGAACTATTTTCGGAAATCATGATTTTGCTGAGCATCTTATCTCTAAGTTACTTCATGTATTACTTGCTTTACGTTATTATGAACTGTTGTTGGTAATTGGTGGTGGACCCGACCTTGGTACAAGCTCGTCACTATTTTCAACCTAAGGTTAGGTTTGATACTCATTGAGTACATGGGGTCGGTTGTACTCATAATACACTTTTGGACCTTGCGTGCAGATGTTGGTTGATGATGTTGTTGTGTTCGTGGGAGCTGGATCTGAAGATATACCTGTGTTCTGGTTGTAGCTGCCTCTTGTTCATGGTAGCCTTAGATTCATAAAACTCTGTTTATGTACTTTTCAAACAGATGATGTATTTACTTTATACCAGCATTGTATACTCTATTCTTAGAAGCTCATGATTTGTACTACCAGTTCTTGGAGAATGTATAAGATTAAGAACGTAATTTACTTAAATTTCTTTAATAATTATTATTGGAATTGGATAACTGAAAGTTGGCTTACCTAGCGGGTTGGGTTAGGTGCCATCGTGATTAATTAGATTTTGGGTCGTGACAGATAGCAACTATAACCAACTGGTGATATAAACAACAAGGCAACAAGAACACCATAATTATTACTCAGACGATAAGAAACACAAGTACAACCAATTAAACAAGTCCTTCAAATATAAATCCCTCACATATAATTCTTTCGAATAAATACCCTACGAATATATTTCTTCAAATAAATAATCCTTATGTAAAAATCATAAAATACAGGTCTCAACCCCCTTTCATATTCTCACGGCACTTCGTGCCCATATCTCTATCACAACCAGACGGACAACTCTCTTGCCAAATATATCAGTACATAAAATCTGCACGATCAATTTATTTTCAATAAATTAAGGTTACTATTTTTAAACCAAGTAAGAATTCAACAAAGAAATGAGTTTATTTTTGAAATAGTTTGAGTGGGGAAAGTGACATTTTAGTTAAAATAAAGCATCAGATAAGCTACTGATTTGGATATAAAACTTATTAAATTAAAACATAATAGTAATTCTTTTATTTAAAATAACTCAATCATTAAGAATAAGTACAAACCAGAAATACAAATCATCATAGTCTAGTACAAAAAAGCCAAAGCTAACATAATACTACAATAAATACAAAACATTTAATATTAAGTCAAATAATACATCACGGAGAACAAAGGAATTTACATATTACCGAAAAACTAAATTAAATAACGAAAGGCAAGTGCAGCCATAGAGAAATATCAACAAAAGGGCACTCCCGAGATACCGCCTCGTAGTCCCAAATCATAAATAAATTTCAACAACAATGACCCCAGATCATCACAAGTAATCACAAATCATTCCCGACATAGCCCACCTTGTCTCGCCACGCACGCAATAATAAAGCAAATGCCTGCCTTATCTCGTCGTACGCACATAATAATATTTCCACCTTGTCTCGCTACATGCACAAACCCACAAATATATATAGCATACCTTATCACGCCGCATGTGCATATATCAATAGTAACAATAGCATGACATAAACCTCGTGCAAACACCCGAACAAACCTCCCAACAATATCACGACATCTCATAAATTGCACCACAAGTGCTTAAATATTACAACTTGCCACAGAAATCAACAACACATTATGTTTCACAATAAGGAGCCCATGGCTCGACCATAATGTGCACAAAATCTTAATAAAAATATCCGGAAGTGAACCACTCAACAGAATAATATTTCAAGATTTAACACTTTGCCTCCTTTTAAAATTATTAAATAAACTATTTGCAAATAAATAATCCATAATGAAATTATCTCCATAAAATATCAACTCAACAAAAACACGGGATTCATATAAAAATCAAGGTGGCAATCACACCACATCGTCATATAAAAACAAATTCGACAACAAGGATTGAGGCACTGCAAATAGAGGATTTAATAAATGCCAACAAATATCCATTTTACTACATAAATTGCTTAAGACTTTAAACACTTAAGATTTGAACATATAAGCCCGAATACATACTCTTCACCTCGCGTACACGATTTTTTTTTACATTTCACAAATGGCACATAAGACTCGATGCCTAAGGGGCAATTCCTCCACTCAAGGTTAGGCAAGATACTTACCTTTTTGAAGTTATGCCGATATTCTATAATCGTCTTCTTGCTTGAATTGACCTCCGGAAAGCTCAAATTTATCCAAATTAATTGTATAACTTCATTAAAATTCATCGGAAATAATTTCGGATAATAAAATGTCGACTTAAAATTTTATTCTAAAAAGTCAACCAAACGTCAACGTGGGGCCCACCTCTTGGAACCCGATAAAATTTTCACGGAATCTCAACACCTATTCCGATACGAGTTCAACCATACCAATTTTATCGAATTCCAATAACGAATCGTCCTCCAAATCTTAAATTTTTATTTTTGAAAAGTTTTACAAAAGGCCCAATTTCCTCCATTGAAACTCGAATTAAACGATAAATATAACCATAAATTCATGAAATATAATCACTTTCGGATATAGAACACTTATCCCAGTCAAAGTTGTGAAGAAATCCTCAAAATCGCCCAAATTCGAGCTCCAAAAATCCCAATCGAAAATGAAGAAATGACATGTCATGACCCAAAATCTCATCTTTCGTGATGACACCTATCTCAATACTAGGCAAGTCGACAATCTCAATAAACCACCATATCTTTTAAGTTTGAAAACATAATATTTAAATTCAGCGGAAGAAATGTCACAATTACATATATAAACACTCCCAAAACCCGGTGTCACTGAGTACACGAGCATCTAATATGAATACAAAGTCTCATTGACAAAACACTGTCTGAAAGTATAGAACAGTACAATAACTGAAAAAAGGGAGTCAAGGTCATCGGACTCTAGGCAGCTACCTTGATAGTCTCCAACTGATAACACTCTGAGATCTAACGGGCGCCGTGTCCGAAAGCACCTGGATCTACACACGAGGTGGAGAGTGTAGTATGAGTACAGCCAACTCAATAAGTAAAGACTAACCTTTGGGCTGAAAGTAGTGATGAGTACAATCCGGTATAAATAATAACAATACATAAATGTAGGCATGCTTTCAAGTTCAACAGTTGCTTTCAGTACAAATAAAACAGATCAATTTTGAACAATACGAGGAATATGACATCTCTGTATCTACATGCCAATGTACATACTGTATGTGATGCACCTTAGCATAAACTATGTGTACTCACAATCTAAAATACTCAATCACTCAGTACTGTATATGGCCAATCCAGCCCAGGGGGAAGATCCATCCCCAAATATCAATGATTAGGACAAGATCCATGTCCAGGGAAATACATCCCTCAATATAAATGCATCGGGCAAGATCCATGCCCAGGGAAGATCCATCCCTCAATATAAATGCTTCGGGCAAGATCCATGCCCAGGGAAGATACATCCCCAAATATAATTGCTTCGGACAAGATCCATGTACAGGGAAGATGCATCTCTCAATATAAATCAACCGCGCTCACTTGGGGTATGTGCAGACTCTGGAGGGGCTCCTTCAGCCTAAGCGCCATAAATCAACCGCGCTCACTGGGGGTGTGTGTAGACTCTGGAGGGGCCCCTTCAGCCCAAGCACTATATAAAGCCGATATGGCCTACTGCGGTGGGCAGTACGATCCCATAAGAAATAATAAAGCCTATAAATCATGCTGCTGGCGGGCAGTATAATAATATATATATATATATATATATATATATATATATATATATATATATATATATATATATATATATATATATATATATATATAAAGCCAATATGGTCTGTTGCGGCGCTCAGCTCGATCCCATAAATATCCTCACAATTTGGCCCTCAGCCTCACTTAGTCCTCAATCTCTCCAGTCTCTTGTGCTCAAAATGTCATGAAAATCAGCCCAAAATGATAATATGATATATCAATAAATAATAACATAGACTGAGATATAATATGAAATGAATGAACATGACTGAGTATGGAATTACAATTTAAAACAATCAATTCAACAACAACTCGACCTCATTGGTCCCAAAAATATCGGTACGTAGCCTAAACATGATATTTAATAGGTGCCTCAAGTAAATGTCTCTAACACGTGGAGGATACATTGATAATAACATGATTCTTTAATTTTTCAACTCCACAGAAATTATTCAAGTCACAAATTCTATGGTGCACGTCCACACACTCGTTAACTATCGTGGTCGTCACCTACAAGCAATTTATATAACACCAAATTCGGGGATTCATACCCTCATAACCAAGTTTAGAAGTGTTACTTACCTCAATCCGAGTAGAACTCTACTCCAAAATGTCTTTGCCTCTCAAATCGGTCTCCAAACGTCCCGAATCTGGCCACAAGCAGTACAATACAATGAATATAGGCTAAAGGAATCAATTCCACAAGAAAATATGAAATTATAGCCAAAAATCCAAAATCGCCTCAAACTCGACCTCTCGCCCACGTCTCGAAATCCGACAAAAGTCACAAAACCCGAAAGCCCATTCACTCACGAGTCTAACCATACCAAATTTAGTCAAATTCGATAATAAAATCCAATTCAAAACCTCAAAATTCTAGCCCAAGAACACTTCCTCATTTTCCCCAAATTTCCATCTCAAAATACTAATTAAATGATGAAAACAATGATATATTCGTGTATATTGACCGAGTTAGAATCACTTACCTTGATTTTTTCCTTGAGAATCTCTCAAAAATCGCCACTCCCCAAGCTCCGATTTCTCAAAAATGGAAAAATGGGACGAAACCCCCTGTTTTATAACTTAAAGTTTTTGTCCGGGCGCTGCCCTCGATTTCCTAACCTCAATTTTCATGACCTCGATTTCCTACCCTCGATTTTTATGACCTCAATTTTCATTACCTTCATTTTCATGACCTCGATTTTTATGACCTCGATTTTCATGACCTCGATTTCCTGACCTTTATTTTTCCAGCCTTGTTCTTTTCTGCAAAAAAAATCTAGTAGTTGTTTAAGTCAAAATTTTGATCTGTTAACCATCTGAAACTCACCCGAGGCCCTCTGGACCTCAACCAAATACACCATCAAGTACTAAAACATCATACGAACTTAGTTGAAACCTCAAATCCCATAAAACAACACTAAAACCAAGAATCATTCCCCAATTCAAGCTTAAGGAACTTAAGAATTTCGAACTTCTACATTTGATACTGAAACCTATCAAATCGATTCTGATTGACCTCAAATATTGTACACAAGTCATAAATGACATAACAGATCTATGAAAATTTTCAGAACTGGATTCCGACTCCGATATCAAAAAGTCAACTCTCTTGTCAAACTTTCCAAAAATTCAACTTTCGCCATTTCAAACCAATTTTACTACGGACTTCCAAATAATTTTTCGGACACGCTCCTAAGTCTAAAATCACCATACGGAGCTATTGGAATCATCAAAACTCCATTCCGGGGTCGTTTATACATAAGTCGACATCCGGTCACTATTTTAAATTAAGTTTTAAACCTTGAAACTAAGTGTTCCAATTCATTCCAAAAACTCATCGGACCCGAACCAATTACCCAAGCAAGTCACACAACAACTGTAAAGCACAAATTGAGCAGTAAATGGGGGAAACTAGGTGGTAATACTCAAAACGACCGGCATGGTCATTACATGACAGATTTTTAATCCTTAAATTTTTGCCCAGGTTCGCATTTGCAAATGAACAGTAACCCTCCCATGAATAGTGTTCGCAATTGCGATAAATAGTTCGCAATTGCGAATGAACAGTATTTTCGCAATTTCGATAAATTGTTCGCGATTTATAATGAATGGTGTTTTCGCAATTGCGAATGAACAGTACCTCACCAAAAACCAACAAACTCAAACTTCTCCGAAATGATGCGAAACCACTCTGAAACTCATCCAGAACCTCCCGGACACAAACCATATATGAATTTCAGTCATAAAACATGCTACGGACCTGCTCGCCCTCTCAAAACACTGAAAAGAGGTCGTCTTGACCCAATATTGACCATGGTCAAACTCCTAAATTTCTTAACTTTACTTGTCTTTCAACCAATGATCCAAAAATACACCCAAGCTCTAATCATACCAACAAGTCCCAAAACATGATACAAACATAGTCGAGGCTTCAAATAAGATCAAACAACGGCCGAAACAATGAATCGCGCCTCGAATCGAATTATGAGCTATGAAATTTCATAATTCAGTACTTTGTACCGAAGTGTATCAAATCAATCTGGAATGACTTCAAATTTTTCACACAAGTCATAAATGACATAATGGATATGTTCCAATTTCGAGAATCAAATTCGACCCCGATATTAATAAAGTCAACTTCCGGTCAAACTTTCTAAAAAGCTTCCATTTTTTAACTTTCGCCAAAATGCGTCAAATTGTCCTATGGACTTCCAAATCCAAATCCGGACACATGCCTATGTCCGAAATCATCATACGAAGCTATTGACATCATCAAAATTCTATTCCTGAGTCGTTTTCTCAAAGTCAAACTCTGGTCAACTCTTTTCATTTTAAGCTTCAAAATGAGGATTGTTCTTTTAATTAAATTCGAAAACTAAACTCGACCACACACGCGAGTCATAATACATATTACGAACCTTCTCAAGACCTTAAGTCGCTTAACGGGGCATTAATTCTTAAAATGACAAGTTGGGTCGTTACAGGGATTTATTAAGGTAAAACGAAATAATAATTTTTCACGCAAATTACACGGCAATAAGTTAATGAGAAGGTTGAAAAATTAATTAGAGTAAAAATATAGTCACCATTCAATTTAGTAAATCTCCGAATAAGATATGGGTTTTATTTTTGAAAGACACACAAGGGGAACAACTTGAAAATCCTTTCATTTACCTCTGCTATATTCTCAGCAACTTAACATATCACATAGGATACATGACTTACACAAGAAGTGCATATTGTTCCATTTTTAATAAATTGACGATTAATTAATTATGATCAAAATACAATGAAGTGATTTAAGAAACCACAGTAACCGTCCTAGCATGAAATGCATCATGAGAATCACAATCGGAATTAACCTTAATATCACAATAATTTGATATTTGTACATTTGTTGTGGCGTATAACCCGATCCCATACAATATTAATCATATTTGTTGCGGCGTACAACCTGATCCCACACAATAATAATCATATCTGTTGCGACGTGCAACCCAATCCCTCACAATAATAAATCATATTTGTTGCGGCGTGCAACCCGATCCTCAAGCAACACAAATTAGGCAACCAATTTACAACTAACTACGGTATACCAATAAATCAAAAGGAATAACGAGGCTACACAAAGACGTCACAACTAATGAAAAAGGCTACACGATAGCTCACGAAATCAAATAGCAAAGAAATAATAATCCATAAGCAAAGGCACAATCTATGAGCATCAATTGACAATTAAGGTATGTAGCAGGTGAAGCATGAATTGAAGAAGTGATTACAATCAACAATTAGCATATAAGGGTGAACTTGACAACAAGGATGGAACATGTGCTAACAATTTCAAGTAAAGCACGTACAAACAATTTTAACAACAAAAGATATAATCATGAAACGATATTTACAATCAATTGTTGTCACGACCCAAAATGCCACCACATGCATCGTGATGGAACTTAGTCTCTAAGACTAGATAAGCCGATTATAATAACAATTCAAGCCATTGTTTTTCTTTTTTTCAAACCAACAACGAAAATAATTATTACTATAACAACCTCCCAAGACTAGTAATACTGAGTCACGAACTCTAACTGAATACATGCAATGATCTCAGGGATTGGATATAAAATACTGTTTGAAAAAGAGATGATAGTACAATAAAAATGGAAAGACTCCAAGGAACTGCGGCGACCAAGCAGCTCTAGCGTAAGTCCTTGTGATCCAACTCTAACTTGGTCCGAGTCCAATATCTTCAATACCTGGCTCTGCACAAAAATGTGCCGAAGTGTAGTATGAGTACACTACAGTCGGTACCCAGTAAGTATCAAGACTAACCTCGGTGGAATAGTGACGAGGTACAGTAAAGATACTCTCTAGTCTAATAACCTGTGCAATATAGTATACAAACATAATGGAAGATAGATGGCAGTGATAGCAACAACAATCAATTAGTGATGTAAACAGCAAAACAGCAAGAACATCAGAATTATTACTCAAACAAATAAGAAACACAAGTACAACCAATTAAACAAGTCCTTCAAGTATAAATCTTTCACATGTAATTCTTTCGAATAAATAACTTCTGAATATATTTCTTTCCAATAAATATCCTTTGAATATAAAACTCTTTAAAATAAAGATCTTGCAAATATACTCTTTTCAAATAAATATCTTTCAAATATAATTCTTTTAAATAAATCTCTTTCAAATATAATTCCTTCAAATAAATATCTTCAAATATAATTCTTTCAAATAAATATCTTTCAAATAATAGTCACCTTGTGACACAGCATTTCAAGATCATAAAATACGAGTCTTAGCCCACTTTCCTATTTTTACGGCACCTCATGCCCATTTCTCTATCACAACCGCACGGACAACTCACGTGCCAAATATCATCACCTTTTAACCACGGCACCTCATGCCCACAATTCATATCACAACTGTACGAACAATTCACGTGACAATATCATCATTATTTACTCACGGCACCTCATGCCACATTTCTTTTCATAATCTGCCTAACAATAGCCACAGACTTCCAATTTCAACGTAAATCAGACCGTTACCAATTTACCAACAACAAGACAAAATGCACAAGGTATAAAAATGAACACAAGGAAAATCACAACATCATATAAAACTCATCAATGCAACAACTCCACATCATCACATATCATCCCTAACAATAGCCACCCTCATCTCTCCTATATCCACTCTTATCACTCCTATAATAGCCTCCCTTATCCCTTCGCCCTGACAATATCAATAGCCACCCTTATCGCTCCTACAACCACCCTTGTCTCTCCTATAGTAACCTTTATCGCTCCGTCCAGACAATATCCCAACACACATAACAACAGTAAAATGCCACCCTTATACCCACATAATATCAACAGTGAAATGCCACCCTTATATCCTCAAAATAATAACTCAAATAACTCAACAATTTACACGGAATATTATCATGTCAACATAACAAAAAACAATTCATATCACAATTTGCTCAATGGCCACAACCAATTTCAAGGATATAACAAAATTAATTAATTTCACAACAAATAGCCCAAGGCTCCACATAATGTATATAAAACCTCAAACAACAACAGAGATGGAAAAATAACTCAGCATAGGACAACACCTTCTTCTTATGCTTGTTTAATTAATTATTTGTAGAGGGAAAATCCATAACGAAATTAAATTCCAAGAAATATCCAACCATCAAACTCACGGAATTCACATAAATATCCAAGTAATAATCACATCAATTGTCACATAAAAATAAATTCAACAAATGCGAATTTAGGCATGGCAAATAGATGATTAAATAAATGCCAACAATTATCCAATTTACTACATAATATGCCTAAGACTTTAACTCAATAAATTTTGTACATATAAGCCCAAGTACGTACTCGTCATCTCGCATACACGGATTTTCACATTTCACAAATAGAACATAAGACTCGATGCCTAATGGGTAATTCCCCCACTCAAGGTTAGGCAAGACACTTACCTTTTTGAAGTTATGCCGATATTCTAAAATTGCCTTCTTGCTTGAATTGACTTCCGGACCGCTCAACTCTATCCAAATTAATTGTATCACTTAATTAAATCCATCGGAATCAATTGCGAATAATAAAACGTCGACTTAAACATTTATTCTAAAAAGTCACAAAGGTCAACGTGAAGCTCGCCTCTCGGAGCCTGATATAATTTTCATGAAATCAGAACACTCATTCCGATACGAGTTCAACCATACCAATTTTATCCAATTCCGATAACAACTCGACTTCCAAATCTTAAATTTTCGTATTTGAAAGATTTTGCAAAAATCTTGATTTTCTCTATTTAAATGCGAATTAAATGATGAATATAACCATAGATTCATAAAATATAATCACTTTAGGATATAGAACACTTACCCCAACCAAGCTTGTGAGAAATCCCTCCAGAATCGCTCAAGTCCGAGCTCCAAAAATCCAAAACGAAAATGGTGAAATGACAATTTTTGGTCCTTAACATTCAACCCAGTTTCCACTTCTGCGGACATATTTCCGCATCTGCAGCCTCGCTTTTGCGAGCCAATCGCTTTTGCTACAGCCTGTGCTGCCTCCGCTTCTGCGAGCACAGTGGCTGCACCTGCGCTTGCGCTTCTGCGCAAATGTTGCCGCTTCTGCAGCCTTCTCCATCAGCTTTGCCCAGCTCCCCTTCATTCACTTCTGTGATGGTCGCTCCTGCACCCATAATTACGCAGGTGCGATTCCAACAGTTGCTGCCATTTTCCAGCATCTTCCTTCAAGTCCAAATTGCTCCGTTAACCTTCCGAAATCCACCCGAGGCCCTTGGGACTTTAACCAAATATACCAACATGTCCCAAAATACAATACGAACTCAGTCGGGGCTTCAAACCACGTCAAGCAACGCCGAAATTACGAATCGCGCATCGAATCGAATTATGAGTTTTCAAATCTTCCAACTTCTATATTTTGCGCCAAAACGTATCAAATCAATGCGGAATGACTTCAAATTTTGCACACAAATCATGCATATAATATAATGAAGCTATTCCAATTTCTAGAATCAAATTCCGGCCTCGTTATCAAAATTTCAACATTCGGCCAAACTTTCCAAAAACCTTATATTTCTAACTTTCTCCAAAATGTGTCGAATTGTCCTACGGACTTCCAAATCCAAATCCGGACATACGCCTGCGTCCGAAATCACCATACGAAGCTATTGACATCATCAAAATTTCATTCCGAGGTTGTTTGCTAAAAGTCAACTCTTTCCATTTAAGCTTCAACTCAGAATTGTTCTTTTAATTTAATTCTGAATCTTCCGGAAATGAAAATCGACCACACCCGCAGGTCATAATACATATTACGAAGCTGCTCGAGACATTAAGTCACTGAACAGGGCATTAATTCATAAAACGACAAGTCGGGTCGTTACGTTCTCCCCCTCTTAAACATACGTTCGTCCTCGAACGTGCCAAGAATCTTTCTGATGACATTAATTTACTGAGTGCATTATTTCACACATACTCATAGATGGTCCTATGTCACCGTAAATTTAACAGGGGTCCGACAAAATCATCTTAGTGGAGATTATTTCTTTTATTCACACTTATAAGCCTTTAAGCCAATTCCTTACACTCCAAATAAATTTTGAATTCCTGACATCAACATATGGTATTAGTCTCAACTGGCTGTAGCAATTCGTACCTACGCACACATTATATGTATGTCCAGAACCACATCTCTGGTTGTAATAGCTATTTATAACTAATTTCCAGCATCCTCAATTGATCTCATATTCACCAAAATCTAATTTTAACTTTTCGTAACACTCACAGCAACACGCGAGGGATGAATATCTCATAATTATTTACCCAAATTAACGAGTAACATTTAACGCCACCTAGGCACCCACCTTATAGGCTAAAACCCAATATTTACTGCACGAATATGGCTAAATATGCACAGAAAAATATACAAGAATTATCAATTAAGTCTAACATGCATGACTCCCTATTATTACTATAGTACAAATTTAATTTCACAAAGGGAGAATTTTAAACTCATAAATATTTCACCACAAGGACCTTGTCCTTATATAACTTCCACCGCGGCTTGTATCCCGGTTTAAATATTCCACATCATATAAAAATGTGAGGATCTCATCCTCAACTTCGAATCACAAGTATTTTGCACATTGTGCCAACTGAAATTTTCAATTTCCTTTCTTTCTTCTCTTCAATATATTTCATAAACAGTTTTCACAACACATAATGAATCATCATACCGGTAGGCCATATAATTCATAAAATTGAATTCAACTATTCTGAAATCACATCGAAATCCATTATAGTGAGTAATAAAAAGTCACATTTGGACTTATAGCCCTCAATGGTGTACAAAAATAAAAATGATAGACACGGGCTAACATTATCAAACCACCCAACAGGTATAAATATATAAGTGGGTCACAAAATTACGAAGCTCACCTATAAGCGAAGCATAATAGGAGGACGCACCTCAATATTCAGAACCGAATCAAATTAAGGGGAAATATCCCTTTATAGCAAATCAGGAGGATACCTATAACGACACCAACTGGTGTAGTGGCCTTCGCCACACCATAGCAAATATATCAATAGGCTGGGCCTCCCCCTCTAGGGCGCCCTATACCCGCCTGTCTTCCACCCCTAACTGGATGTGCACGTGGGGTAGTAACTGTATTGGGGCCCATATCCTGAGCATTCTGATAAAATCCACCCCACCCCAATATGGGATAATATCTCATAATATGCCTAGTATCGCCACGCTCATAACAACCCCTTTGAGGTCGTGGTTGCTCGTACTGAGTCTGTGTCGGATAACTGGAATAACCATTGTAAGAATTCTGTGTCGGTGGTGTACTATAAGAACTTACTGGAGCACCCTGAGTAATCTGATGTGTGGACTGAGCTGGCCGACTACTCGAGCTGAAGAGTAAAATCCACCGAACCCTCTATAGCTTCGAAACCTTTTGGCCTCCTTAGACTCCCTTTCCTCATCTAGAACATCCTCAATCCTCCTCGCAATTTCCACTACTTGTTGAAATGGAGTATCAGTTTGCAACACTCGAGCCACGCATATTTTAAGATCATAATCCAGCCCATCAATGAATCTGTGAACCCGCTCTCTAAGTTTAGGTTCCAAGATAGGTGCATGACAGGCCAACTCACCGAACCTGATAGCATATTTTGACACTGTCATAGTGCCCTGACGCAACCGTTCAAACTCTGTGCGCCACGCATCTTGGATAGTCTGGGAACAAACTCTTTTAAAAATATTTTCGAAAATTGAGCCCAAGTTGGTGGTGTTGCATCGGCTGGTCTAACTTCTTCCTAAATTTGCCACCACTGATACGTTGCGCCTGATATCTGAAATGTAGTAAAGGCTACTCCGCTCACTTCCACAATACTCATGGTGTGGAGAATACGGTGGCACTTTTCTAGAAATCCTTGGGCATCCTCTGAAGCTGTGCCACTGAAAGTAGGTGGACTATACCCTTTAAACCTCTCAAGTCTCTTTTGTACTTCTTCTGTTGCCTCTGGCCTGACCTCAAGCTGAACAGGAATAAAAGGTTATACCGGTACTACATCCGAAACCTGACCAATGTGAACCTGCTCCTTTATAGTCATGGTAGGAGTCTGAGCTTCTCCCCGAATGTACGAAATATTTGGTGCAACAGAGATCAATCCCGCCTGAGTTAATGTACCAAACATACTCAGGAACTGTGCTAAAGTCTCCTGAAGTTTGGGGGTAACAACAGGTGCTTCTGGTACCTGTCCCCCAACTGGAGCTACTGGTGGCTCCTCAACTGTTATTCAGACAGGTGCTCTAGTCATGGCACGTGCCCTTCCTCGGCCTCTACCTCGGCCCCGGCCTCTTGCGGCCCTAGCAGTATACGCGAGTGTATGCTCAGCTGACCGGTAGTGCATGTCCTCACCATCTGTGAGAGAATAGAGATAAAAAGGCTCAAATTCCACAATCAACAAATCCGCACGATAAGAATGAAAGAAGTAGAAATTTCCTAACAGTTTGGTAGCCTCTCGAAGATAAGTACAGATGTCTCCGTAACGATCCGCAAGAATCTACTAGACTCGTTCGTGACTCGTAAAACCTATGAACCTAGGGCTCTGATACCAATTTGTCAGGACCCAAAATCCCACCACAGGCGTAGTGATGGTACTTACTCTCTAAGACTAGGTAAGCCGGTTATAATTGCCATTTGTTTTTATTTTTTTTAAACCAATAACAGAAATAATTACAAATATAACAAACTCCCAAGACCGGTAATACTGAGTCATAAACTCTAACTGAATATATGCAATGATCTCAAGGATCAGATTTAAAATATTGTTCGAAAAAGAAATGGCAGTACAATAAAAATGAAAAGGCTCCAAGGAACTGCGACGACCAAGCAGCTCTACCTTAAGTCTTTGCGATCCCACTCTAACTTGTTACGAGTCTGATATCTTCAATACCTGGCTCTGCATAAAAATGTGCAGAAGAGTAGTATGAGTACACCACAGTCGGTACCCAGTAAGTATCAAGACTAACCTCGATAGAGTAGCGACGAGGTACAGTCAAGACACTCACTAGTCTTATAACCTGTGCAATATAGTATACAAAAATAATGAAAAATAGATGGCAGTGATAGCAACAACAATCAATTAGTGATGTAAACAGCAAAATAGCAAGAACATCATAATTATTACTCAAACGAATAAGAAACACAAGTACAACCAATTAAACAAGTCCTTCAAGTATAAATCTTTCACATGTAATTCTTTCGAATACATAACTTCCGAATATATTTCTTTCGAATAAATATCCTTTGAATATAAAATTCTTTCAAATAAAGATCTTGCAAATATACTCTTTTCATATAAATATCTTTCAAATATAATTCTTTTAAATAAATATCTTTCAAATATAAATCCTTCAAATAAATATCTTCAAATATAATTCTTTCAAATAAATATGTTTTGAATAAAAGTCACCCTGTGACACATCATTTCAAGATCAAAAAATACGGGTCTCAGCCCACTTTTATATTTCCACGGCACCTCATGCCCATTTCTCTATCACAACCGCAGGGAAAACTCATGTGCCAAATATCATCATCATTTAACTACGGCACCTCGTGCCCACAATTCATATCACAAATGCAATAACAATTCACGTGCCAATATCATCATTATTTACTCACGGCACCTCGTGCCCACGTTTCTTTTCATAATCCGCCTGGCAATAGCCACATGCTCTCAATTTCAACGTAAATCAAACTATTATCAGTTTACCAACAACAAGACAAATTGCACAAGGTATAAAAATGAACACAAGGAAAATCACAACATCACATAAAATTCATCAACGCAACAACTCCACATCATCACATATCATCCCTGAGAATAGACACCCTTATCTCTCCTGTAGCCACCCTCATCACTCATATAATAGCCTCATTTATCCCTCAGTCCTGACAATAACAATAGCTACCCTTATCGCTCCTATAGCCACCCTTATCGCTCTGCCCAGATAATAACCCAACACATATAACAACAGTGAAATGCCACCCTTATACCCACATAATATCAACAGTGAAATGCCACTCTTATATCCTCAAAATAATAACTCAAATAACACAACAATTTATACGGAATATTATCACGTCAACATAACAAAAAACAATTCATATCACAATTTGCCCAATGGCCACAACCAATTCCAAGGATATAACAAAATTAATTAATTTCACAACAAATAGCCCAAGGCTCCACACAATGTATATAAAACCTCAAACAATAACATAGATGGAAAAGTAACTCAGCATAGGACAACACATTCTTCTTAAGCTTGTTTAATTAATTATTTGCAGAGGGAAAATCCATAATGAAATTAAATTCCAAGAAATATCCAACCATCAAACTCACGGAATTCACATAAATAAACAAGTAATAATCACATCAAATTGTCATATAAAAATAAATTCAACAAATGCGAATTTAGGCATGGCAAATAGATGATTAAATAAATGCCAACAATTATTCAATTTACTACACAATATGCCTAAGACTTTAACTCAATAAATTTTGCACATATAAGCCCGAGTACATACTCGTCACCTCGCGTACACGACTTTTCACATTTCACAAATGGAACATAAGACTCGATGCCTAAGGGGTAATTCCCCCACTCAAGGTTAGGCAAGATACTTACCTTTTTGAAGTTATGCCGATATTTCAAAATCTCCTTCTTACTTGAATTGACCTTCGGACCGCTCAACTCTATCCAAATTAATTGTATCACTTCATTAAAATTCATCGGAAACAATTCCGGACAATAAAACATCGACTTAAAAAATTATTCTAAAAAGTCAACAAAAGTCAGTGTGGAGCCCGCCTCTCGGAACCCGATATAATTTTCATGAAATCCGAACATCCATTCCGATCCGAGTTCAACTATACCAATTTTATCCAATTCCAGTAACAACTCGACTTCCAAATCTTAAATTTTCATTTTTTGAATATTTTACAAAAATATTGATTTCCTCCATCTAAATACAAATTAAACGATAAATATAACCATAGATTCATGAAATATAATCAAATTAGGATATAGAACACTTACCCCAACCAAGCTTGTGAAAGATCTATAATGACCCGGCCGGTCGTTTTGAGAGTAATAGCCTCGATTCCCTTTTAATTGCTTCCCCCGTATCTTTTTCTGCTTATGTGACTTGTCGGGAGGTTTTGTTTTTGGTTTCGGAGTGTTTTGGGACACTTAGTCCCTAAACGGAAGCTTAAGTCTTAGGATTTTGACAGTAGTCGGAACTGTGTGAAGATGACTCCGAAATGGAGTTCCGTCATTTCTGTTAGCTCAGTTGGGTGATTTTGGACTTAGGAGCGTGTCCGGACTGTAAATTTGAGGTCTATAGCTGATTTAGGCTTGAAATGGCGAAAGTCGGATTTTTGGAGATTTTGACCTGTAGTGGACTTTTTGATATCGGGGTCAGAATCTGATTCCGGAAGTTGGAATAGGTCCGTAATGTTGGATATGACTTGTGTGCAAAATTTAAGGTCAATCGAACTTGATTTGATAGGTTTCGGCGTCGTATGTAGAAGTTTGAAACTTGGAAGTTCATTAGGCTTGAATCGATGCGTAATTCATATTTTTAGCGTTGTTCGATGAGATTTAAAGGCCCAACTAAGTCCGTGTGATATTTTAGGACTGGTTGATATAATTGGTTGAGGTCCCGGGGGGCCTCGGGTGAGTTTCGGATGGTTAACGGGTCATTTTGGACTTAGGAGATTTTCTGGTGCTGGGCAGGTTCTTGTGTAATCGCACCTACGTAAGGCTGACCGCGGGTGCGAGCCCGCAGGTGCGAGCAATATGGCGCAGAAGCGGAGTTGGGTGGATTGGTCAGGGGTCGCAGGTTCTTGGAAAAGGACATATCTGTGATGCCCGCAGATGCGCAAGGATGACCGTAGGTGCGAACTAAGACCGCAGAAGCAGACAGGACCCCGCAGGCGCACACGCGCAGGTGCGGCCCCTTCATCGCAGGTGCAGAGGCAGAGGGGAATAAGTGGTTTGCGCAGAAACTCTCATTTTTCGCACAAGCGCACGCGCAGGTGCGAGCCCAGGATCCACAGGTGCGGAAATGCCTGGGCAGTGTTTAAAACCGAAGGGCTTCGTGATTTTTGTCATTTTGGACTTTGCAAACTCGGTATAGGGCAATATTTGGGAGCATTTTCGAGATATTTCTTGAGGTAAGTCCCTTGTGCTTATTTTTTATCAATAATCTTGCTTTCCCATTTATTTTTCAACCTAGTTAGTGTGTATTTAAGGTGGAATTTGGGAGTTTGAGGATGGGGATTTGAAGAGTTGGATTTGGGTTTTGAGTGGCCATTTGAGGTCGGATTTTGATAAATTTGGTATGGTTGGACTCGTGAGTGAATGAGTTTTTGGATTTTGTGATTTTTTCCCGATTTCGAGACGTGGGCCTGGGTCGACTTTCTGGGACGATTTTTGAAATTGTTGTTAAAGTTTTGGTTTCATTAATTAGATTATTTTATTATAGTTGTATTTATGATATGTAATTTCTTTTGGCTAGATTTGGGCCATTCGGAGTCGGATATTCGTGGAAAAGGCATTGTTACCGATTGATTGAGCTTGGTTTGAGGTAAGTGGTTTGCCTAACCTTATGTGGGGGGAAATCCCCTTAGGATTTGGTACTGTTGTGATATGTGAGCGCCGTGTACGTGAGGTGACGAGTACGTACACAGGCTATTTGTTGTAGAATCCGATTTATTTTACTGAGTAGCAACCTGTTTTTCCTTTAATATGAGTTATATTGTTTAAATGAGTATTAGTCTATTTTCATTCTTATTTGAGCTATTCCAACATGTGTAGTTATCCTGTTTAGTCTAATATCGTATGTCTACGTGTTTCAACTGCTTATTTGAACTCTGTGAAGCATGCCTAGTTGATTTCCTGCTTTTCCTTGCTCTTTATCAGTCTTAACTGTAGAATTCTTGGTGTTAACTATGCTATTTATCGATTGAGCTGTGTGTTTACTTTTGAGACTACGAGGCGGTTCTTTGGGAGTTCTCCCTACATATTTACTTTTGAGACTACGAGGCGGTTCCTCGGGAGTTCTCCTTGCATATTTACTTTTGAAACTACGAGGCGGTACCTCGGGAGTTCTCCCTGCATATTTACTTTTGAGACTACGAGGCGGTACCTCGGGAGTTCTCCCTGCACATTTACTTTTGAGACTACGAGGTGGTTCCTCAGGAGTTCTCCCTGTATATTTACTTTTGAGACTACGAGGCGGTACCACGGGAGTTCTCCTTGCACATTTACTTTTGAGACTACGAGGCGGTACCTCGGGAGTTCTCCCTGCTTATTTATTTTGGGACTACAAGACGGTATCTCGGGAGATCCCCTGCTGTTTATCCCCGTGTGTTGCATTGTTATACCGCTGTGTTTTTGTTTTGTTAAATTCCAGTCTCTTATTATACTGTTATATTTTCCTGCTTTTTTATTATATACCAGTAGGCCTGACCTGACCTCGTCCCTACTCTACCGAGGTTAGGCTTGGCACTTACTGGGTACCGTTGTGGTATACTCATGCTACTCTTCTGTACATATTTTTGTGTGCAAATCCAGGTGATTTTTATCAGCCCCGCTACTAGCTGAGAGTGCTTGCTGTTGTACAGAGACTTCAAGGTATATCTGTTGCGTCCGCAGACCTCGGCTATGCCATTTACCTTTTGTACTTCTTTTGTTAGACTCCGGTGTATAGAGATACTAGTTTCCTCCTGTAGCTTGTGACTTATGATATTACAGGTTTTGGAAAAAGTTGTGTACGTCCAGTGTTTTGGTTATTGTACATGCCGAGCGGCATTGTTATTGGTTATTCAGTATCTATTGTAGTTAGTTGATAAATTTTGTTTTCGTTTTGTTATTTTCCGCAATTCTTTAGGCTTACCTAGTCGTAGAAACTAGGTGCTGTCACGACGTTATACGGAGAGAGTTTGGGTCGTGAAAAAACCCCTCCAGAATCACTCAAGTCCGAGCTCCAAAAATCCAAAACGAAAATGGCGAAATGACCATTTTTTGTCTTTAATATTCTGCCCAGTTTCCGCTTCTGCGGACATATTTCCACATCTGTGGCCTCGCTTTTGTGAGCCAAAATGCGCACGTGTGCTGCATCCGCTTCTGCGAGCATAGTGGCCGCACCTGCGCTTGTGCTTCTGCTCAAATGTTGTCGCTTCTGCGGCCTTCTCCATCATCCTTGCCCAGCTCCCCTTCACTCACTCCTGCGATGGTCGCACCTGCGCCCATAATTCCGCAGGTGCGATTCCAACAGCTGCTGTCATTTTCCAGCAGCTTCCTTCAAGTCCAAATTGCTCTGTTAACCTTCCAAAATCCACTCGAGGCCCTCGGGACTTTAACCAAATATACCAACATGTCCCAAAATACAATACGAACTCATTCGAGGCTACAAACCATGCCAAACAACGCCGAAATTATGAATCGCGCATCGAATCATATTATGAGTTTTCAAATCTTCTAACTTCTATATTTTGCGCCGAAACGTATCAAATCAATCCGGAATGACTTCAAATTTTGCACACAAATCATAAATGATATAACAAAGCTATTCCAATTTCCAGAATTGAATTCCGACCTCGTTATCAAAATTTTAACCTTTGGTCGAACTTTCCAAAAACCTTCTATTTCCAACTTTCGCCAAAATGTGTTGATTTGTCCTAAATCCGGACACACGCATGCGTCCAAAATCACCATACGAAGCTATTGACATCATCAAAATTCCATTCTGGAGTCATTTTCTCAAAAGTCAACTCTCATGTCAACTCTTTCCATTTAAGCTTCTACTAAGCATTGTTCTTTTAATATAATTCGGAATCTTTCGAAAATCAAACTCAACCACACCCGCGGGTCATAATACATATTACGAAACTGCTCGAGACCTTAAGTTACTGAACAGGGCGTTAATTCTTAAAACGACAAGTTAGGTCGTTACAATTGTATAAAAGAAGCATAATGCTCCAAACCGGTCAAATACCACATATAGGTCGTGTACCCACTCGTCACCTCGCGTAAACGACCTTCACATAACACTAATGACACAATTATCTCAAATTCTAAGGGGAGGTTTCCCCTAGACAAAGTTAGATAAGACACTTACCTTAACGGAGTTAGGCCGATATCCCAAAATAGCCTTCTTGCGCCAAACGAGATTCGGACGGCTCCAATCTAATCAAAATATTTTTATAAATTAATTACAATTCATAGGAAACAATTTCAGATAATAATACGTCGATTTCCAATTTTATTCTAGAAGTCAACCTAAAGTCAACATGAGGCCCACTTTTTGGAACCCGACAAAAATTCACGGAATCCGAACACACGTTCTGATACGAGTTCAACCATACAAAAATTATTGAATTCCGACATCGGATCTCCTTTCAAATCTTCATTTTTCATTTCTGAAATATTTTAGAAAAAACCAATTTTCTTCAATTAAATTTACAGAATCATGATGTAAATAAGTACGGAATCATGAAATATAAATCATTTAGGATAAAGAACACTTACCCAGTTCAAACTTGTGAACAAAAATCGAGGTCTGAAATCGCCCAAAATCGAGGTCTAATACTCTAAAAATGAACAAAAATATCGGACTCCGTACTTATACATTCTGTCCAGGCAAGTCGCATGTGTGAAATGCGACTTGTCTCATTATTTCCAGGCAAAATTTTGCACTACTAGCCTTCAGTAAATCGGTCATACCTTTCTGTACAAATGTTCAAATTATGAATGGTTTACCTTTTGGAAACTAGATTCAAAGGGCTAAAACTTTCATGTTTTAATCATCTCCAAATTTCTTGCATATTACGATACATAAGCTTTCAAAGTCAGCCCTGTGCATCAGAAATTTCTGCGATGCACACTGTCAGGCAAAACAACTACAGTAATAGGCTTCAGTTAATCAATCATAAATTTTAGTAGGAATGTTCAAATGATGAATAATTCACCTTTCTGGAACCTAGACTCAAAGGACTACAACTTTTATTTTTAGTTCATCTCCAAATTCCTTACAGATTACGAGATATAAGCTTCCAAAGTCAGCCATGTGCAGCAGATATTTCTGTGATGCACACTGCCACACAAAACAACAACAATAACATGCTTCGGTTAATCAATCATAACTTTCTTTAAAAATTTCTAAATGATGAATGGTTTATATTTAGGAACACTAGACTCAAAGATCTACAACTTTTATTTTTGAATCATCTCCATATTCCTTACAGATTACGAGATATAAGCTTCCAAAGTCAGCCCTGAGCAGCAGAAATATCTGTGATGCACACTACTGTAGCAAAAACAAACAGCAGTTAAAATGGACTAGAAATGGTCTGAAACCACTCCGAAACTCACTCGAGCCCCTTGGGACCCCGTACGAACATACAAACAAGTCTAAAAACATATTATGGACCTACTCAAGGTATCAAATCACACATAACAATGGCTAAACTACAAATCGCGCGTCGAATCAGACTTATGAGTTTATGAAATTTCCAATTCTATAACTCGCTCCGAAACATATCAAATCAATTTGGAATAAACTCAAATTTTTCATACAAGTCCTAAATGACATAACGAAGCTACTGAAATTTCCGAAACCATAATTCAAACCCGGTATCATTAAAGTCAACTATCGGTCAAACATATAAATTCAAGCTTTATAAAATCAAGCCTTTTATTTTTTTCAAAAACTATCGGAAAACGTGCCTACGCACCTCGGAATAACTTCAAAGTTTGTAAACAAGTCATAAATATTGTTACGAAGCTGATCGAACTCTTGGAATCCAAATCGAGACTCGATATCAACAAAAATTCAATTATGGCCAAATTTAGGAATTCTTTAAACCTTTAAATTTCTAGTTTTCGTCAAATGGCGATAATCCAAGCTAGAGACTTCAAAATTTGATTCCGGGCATACTCCCAAATCCAAAATCACGATACGGACCCATTGGAACCGCCAAAACACTAATCTATATCTGTTTGCTCAAAACATTGACCGAAGTCAACTCAAATGAGTTTTAAAGGCAAACTTTCACATTGTTTTCGGTTTTTCACATAAAAGTTTTTCCGCAAAAGATACCGACTGAGCACGCAAATCTAGGAAGGCTAAATGGAGCTATTTGAGGTCTCGGAATACATAAATGAAGGTTAAAATTAAAAATAACCTATCGGATCATCACATTCTCTACCTCTAAAACAAACGTTTATCCTCGAACATGGCTAGAATTATTCTAAGGTTATCAAACTGTTGATTTTTCTCTTACACATATACTCGTGGGTGATTCTATGTCACCGCAATCGACATACGTCTGACAATACCATCTCAATTGAGATTATTTCTTTTATCTACATTTATAACTTTAAAACCAAATTTCTCACACTCCAAACATTTTCAAAAAGTCTGATTTTCATGTCAACGCACGGTATTAGCCTCAACTGGCGGTAGCAACTCGTGCCTATGCACACATCATATGTATGCCTATAACCACATCTCTGGTCTTAATAGGTATTCTTAATTAGTTACAGCATCGCCAATTAGCCTCATGTTAACAAAAATCTCGTTCCAAACCTTCACCTTACTAACAACGAGACACGAGGCATGAAGACCTCATAATTATTTACCCGAATTAACGAGTCACATTTAACGCCACCTGAGCACCCACCTCGTAGGTTAAAACTCAATAATTACAACACGAATATAGTTAAATATGCACAGGAAAATACATACGAGTATTATCAAATAATTCTAACATGCATGACTCCCTATTAGTACTATAGCACAAATTTAATTTCATAAGGGAGAATTTAAACACATAAAGTTTCATCACAAGGGTCTCGTCCTTATATAACTCCCACCGTGGCTTGTACCCTGATTTAAACATATCAAATCATATTAAAATGAGAGGATCCCATCCTCAGCTCTGAATAACAAGTAATATGCACATCGTGCCAATCGAAATCTTTCCATTTTCTTCTTTAAAATAATTTCCCTTAAACAAGGTCACAACACATAATGAACCCCCATACTGGCACGTATCGCAACCCACAGAGTCATTCAAGATCTCTTTGTAAAACTGAAGCCCTAAAAAATTCTCTCTAGAATTTTGCTCTCAAAATTTCGCCGTCACTGTAGCGGTGAATAGTGCGCGAACAGCCGCTACAGTGCAAAGCAGTATGGTGAATAGTGCCAAATAGTGGCGTGAACAGTGATTTCGCTACTGTTTCACTGCTACAGTGTAGTGAACAGTAGCATCGCTTCACTGTTCATCGCGAAAAGTTGTGAGTTTGAGCTTCAATGGCCGCGATGCCTGGCGACCCGCCATCTTTTCCGGCTGGTCTGCCCTCCTCCAACATTATCCAACCACAAACAACACCAACTATCAATCCACAAACTCTAGATTACTCAAACATTTTGACACCCAATTCAACCAATCCTCCTGTGATGACTGTTGCCCGAGCTTCAGTGCAGCCCATCGCCCAATTATCTACGACAACAAACAACAATCCCCAATCCATGGATTACTCAAAACTTTTAAAACCTACTGCCATTAATGCCCTTATGCAAACCTTCGCTATGCTACCATTGAAACCAGTTGAGTTCCTTTACGGAGAACCAGTTGTGAAGTGGAAGAAACAAGAAGTGAAGCAATCTATCGTACAACAAAGACTTCTACTTGCAATTCTTGGGAAATTTTCGTATGGGAAGCATGTTATTAGTTAATTACGTAAAGTGATTCCAATTCAATGTGAGATTAAAGGCCATTGCTCAGTTGGTTTAATTGAAGATAATCATGTGTTGATTAGGCTGTCTTTATTGGAGGACTATGTTCATCTTCTTTCAAAGCCAGCTTTTTATTTAAAAGCTCAGTCAGACATGTGGCAGATGCGTTGTACAAAATGCAATCCATGGTGGACACCTGATGAAGAGACTCCCATTGCCATTGCTTGAATTTGCTTTCCAGAACTGCCTCCTAATTTCTTTGGGAAGGAATGTGTATTTTCCTTAGCTCGTGCTGTTAGTAATCCATTACATGTAGACCTAGCCACTCAAAATAGTACTAGACCTAGTTGTGCTAAGGTGAAGGTGGAAGTTAACCTGTTAAGTAAGTTCCCTCGTCGTATTAAGATTGTGGAAGAAGCTGATGAATCTGGACCAGAAGAGTTGAAGTGGATCAGGATTAAGTATGATTATATGCCAAAATATTGCAAACCTTGCAAAACACAGGGGCATAGTGAGGTAGAATGCTAGGTAATTCATCCTGAATTACACAAGAGATTTGAAAAATGTGTTGAGGAACAAAGCAAGGAGAAGGCAGTTGTGATGAGTTCTGATGCAATTGGGACTGCTACAAATTCAACAAAGGTCCTAACTAGTGGAAAGGTGGTTGGTAAGCCTACTACTAATCATGCCAAATAGGAATGGATGCAAGCAAGGAAGAACAAATACCAATGAGATAATAGGGGTCACATTGTTGATAACAAACAAGGAAAGGAAGCTGACAAGGGTAAAGGGAAGGCCAAAGTTGAGGAAGTTGCAACCAAGAACAAGTTTAATGCACTAGAGGTTAAGGAAGTTCATGAGCTTACTCTACAAATTACTGAAGGCAAAGGTGAGGATCATAGCAATGGTAAGAAGAAGGAACATGGGGAAAAGCAAGCTAAGAAGGGCCAGGAGAAGGAAAAGAAAGTCAATACTCAAGAGGAACATAAGCGTGTGAAGAAGGAAGCAGTCGAGAAGGTGGTGGAAAATGAGCATAATGGTAACCCTATTCCATATAGGATTCAGTCTTCAACTCCTAAAGATGATCAAGAATTAGCTAAGGTTAACTCCAGTGTTCCTAGTGCTCAATGTATTGATGAAAGGGCTATTAAGGAACCCACAATCGACTGGGTTCATAGAAGGTTTGGGACTAGCAATGAGGAGCTAAAACAACTCAATGTGACCACAAACAAATCTTGTCATGAGATTCTATCTCAAACATTTAAAGATTCTGGGCAGATTGAGGATCTTGATGAGGTAAACTCTACAAAGGTCTTATGGAGTGATGCAGTTGAGATTAAGAATGATCAGCTGGGCACAACAAAGACAACAGAAGTCAAGGTGAAGAAGGACAACAAGCCAAGCTCACCTGGCGATAGGCTGGCAACGCCAGGCCTAAAGCCAGGCTCACCCGGTCTTTGAATAAGCTCTTTGAAGACAAGTCATTTGTGGGATTTGGAATGCCTAAGTGGTCTGATCCTTTAAACCACTTGGCATATGCTGATGATACGATAATCTTTGCATCTGCTCATCCTCCCTCTTTGAGCAAGATTATGGCAGTGTTGGGAAACTATGAGAAGATATCAAGTCAGATGATCAACAAAGATAAGAGTTCATACTACATGCATTCAAAGGTTGCTAATGAATTATTTCAGGCAGTTGGAGCTATTACAGGATTTGCAAGATGTAAATTCCCCTTCACATATCTAGGGTGTCCTATGTTTTACACTAGAAGGAGGAAGGACTATTATGAGGATCTTATCAAGAAGGTGAAGGCTAAATTGCATTCATGGAAAGGAAAGTTGTTGTCATTTGGAGGAAAGGCAACACTCATCTCTAGTGTGTTGCAAAGTATGCCAGTTCACATGTTATCAGTCCTTGATCCACCAAAGAGCATCATGGGGCGTCTACATAAGACTTTTGCTAGGTTCTTTTGGAGCAAAAAGGAAGAAGGGAGAAGCAGACATTGGGCTTCATGGCAAAATCTTTGCCTTCCTAAAGAGGAAGGGGGCCTAGGTTTTAGGTCCTTAAATGATGTCTCAAGGGCACTGTTTGCTAAACTATGGTGGAGGTTTAGGACCACAAAATCTTTGTAGTCTAATTTCATGTGGAATAAGTATTGCAAGAAGGAGCTACCAATAGTGGTGCATTTTAGGGGAGGGTCTCATGTTTGGAGACAAATGCTGAATGCTAGGGAAGAAGTAGAACATGAGATCGAATGGGAATTAAAGAGTGGAACAACTAATATTTGGCATGAAAATTGGACTGGATTGGGTGCACTTTATCACGTATTACCTGAAGACTTTCCAATCAATAAAGGTCTTTAGGAGGTGGCAGAACTGCGGCAAGGGGAAGCATGGGATGATCAGTTGCTAGATCAAACCTTCAATGAGGAAATTGCAGAACATATAAGGCTAAATGTGCATTATGAAGGCAGTGAGAGATATAGGGATAGGCCATACTGGATGGCAACTCCTTCAGGCAAGTTTAGTGTTAGCAGTGCTTGGCAAATATTAAGGCATAGGGCTGATCCTAATCAGGAATTCAAGTTAATGTGGATTAAAGGTTTGGCATTCAAGATATCCTTCTTCTTGTAGAGATTGTGGAGGCAGAAAATAGCCACCGATAACATATGGAGGAGGCAAGGGCAAATGGTAATGTCTAGGTGTTGGTGTTGTCAGTAGCCCCAAGAGGAATCCATTAAGCATATATTTGTCACAACTCCTACTGCCTCTAAGGTATGGAACTTGTTCATGGGGGCTGCTGGAATTTCTATGCAATTGATTCAATTGAAGCAGATTATAAGGAATTGGTGGTATGCTCAGTGTTGTCCAAAATTAAAGCCACTATTTCAAGCAGTACCAGCTATCATCACTTGGGAGCTTTGGAAGAGAAGAAATGCAGGTAAACATGGTGGTTCAGTGTCCACAAATAGGGTGATTCATGAGATAAATAGGACATTGCATCAACTGGCAAGGGTGAGGTATGCTTGGATCCCTAATATTCCATTGTTATGGCCAAACATGATTCAATACTTTGAAGGATATAAACCTATATTGATCACTACAAGAGTAACATGGCAACTTCCTTTTCATGGTTGGTACAAATGTAATACTGATGGAGCTTCAAAGGGAAATCCTGGACCTAGCTCCCTAGGCTTTTGTGTGAGGGATGATGAAGGTGATATGGTGTATGCTAGGGCAGTAGACCTGGGAGTGACAACTAATGTGGTAGCTGAAGCTAAGGCTATTCTTCAAGGGTTGGAATATTATGTGGAGCATGATCTTCACCCTCTCATACTTGAGACTGATTCATTAGTGATGAAGAAGGCGATAGAAGGGGAATGGGATCCTCCTTGGGTAATTGCACAGGATGTGAAGAAAATTATAGAGATGAAGGACAAATTCAATGTGATCTTTCAACATGTGTTCAGAGAAGGCAACTCAATGGCGGAATTTATAGCTAACATTGTGTTCTCTTTTGCAGGTACATCTGAGTAACATTCTTTCTCTGAACTGCCTAGTGCAGGGAGGAGGTTGATCAATCCAGACAAATATCAATCACCTAACCTTAGGGTTAGGATAGCAAAGAGAAGAACCCCAGACTGATGGCTTCACAGGATTAGACTCTGCACAAACCTGCATGTTTCTTTGTCTCATTCAGTATGCTATTAAGGTACTTTCCAATGGTATTAGCATGGTTCCATGCTCATTCTGGGGGTGCTTTGATAGTGTACAGAAAAAATGCAATAAGCAGGTGTGGGATGGTACAATTTATCCTACTTCTGATATGTCCAAATGCTAAGGAAAATGTTGAACCCATCATATGGTATTTTTGGAGATTGTTGAATCATTTCTCAGTGGTATTAGCATTCTTTCATGCTCAATTTGAGGATGGTTTAGCAATGTTTAGAATGATGTCTACATTAAAAGTTCTAGTAGGGAAGGATCTAAGCTTACAAGATCACAAAAAGGCACAATTTCAAAGCCTAGCCTTTGCCTTGCAAAGCCTGCTTAAAGCCAGCTCATTCCTGGCTTTTGCCTTGCAAAGCCAGCCTAAAGCCAGCTCATGCCTGGCTTTTGCCTTGCAAAGCCAGCCTAAAGCCAGCTCAAGCCTGGCTTTTGCCCTGCAAAGCCTACCTAACGCCAGCTCAAGCCTGGCTTTGCCCTTGCAAAGCCTGCCTAAAGCCAGCTCAAGCCTGGCTTTTGCCTTGCAAAGCCTATCTAAAGCCAGCTCAAGCTTGGCTTTTGCCTTGCAAAGCCTGCCTAAAGCCAGGTTCCTCTTCTACACATTAATTTTGATGAGTGAGCACATGATTAATACTTGGACAAAATCAGTCCACTGCATATGGAGATCATATAGTAGCTACACTTGGAAGACTATGCTGGCTTCAACTTTGTGGTGGAGATGTTTGGAATTCATTTTAGCCTATGGACAGTATACCCTGGCGCCTAGTGAGAGCTTGATAGGTGATGCTTGGTATTTTCCAATGACAATTGGATTCACATACACTTATCATGTTGTAATAGCTAGTTCATTAGATTTTAGCTTTTCTATCTTTTTAATAGCTAGTAGATTCATGCAACTTCTATTTTGGTTTGGACATCTTGTAAGCTTTGGACCCATTTTGGGATTTTATTTATATATTAGCCACTAGGCAAGTGCTGGCGAGTGGTATAGTTGTTTAAAAAAAAACCATACTGGTAGGGAATATAATTCACAATTTGTAATTAATTATCCTAACATTACATCAAAACCCACTGTAATGAGTAACAAAAAGTAACTTTTGGACTCATAGCCCTTAATAGTATACAAAACAAAATGATAGACATGGGCTAACACCATCAAATCTCCCAACAAGGATACACATAGGAGTAGAGTATAAATTCACAAACTCACCATATAAGGAGCATGAAAGGAGATCTCACCTCGATAATCGGAATCGAATCAAAATAAGAATAGTACTCATCTATTATGAATTAAATCATACCTATAACGACACCATATGGTGTAATAGCCTCAGCCAATTCATAGCAATTATATCAACGGGTCGGGCCTCCACCTTTAGGACGCCCTCTACCCGCCTGTCCTCCACCCCTAACTGAATATGTAGGTAGAGTAGCAACTAAAATGGAGCCCGTGGCTTGAGTGCTCTGGTGTAATATGTCTCTCCAAAGTCTGGGACAATCTCTCATGATGTGCCTAGTATCATCACACTCATAACAACCCCTCTACGAGTTTTGTTGCTCATATTGAATCTATGTCGGATAACTAGAATAACCATTATAGGAATCTCGTGCCGGTGGTGCAGTAAAAGAACTTACTGGTGCACCTTGAGTAATCTGATGCGTGGAGTGAGCTGACCAACTGCTCGAGTCTCCGCCATAATGAGTTATAGCTGAAGAGTAGCATCCATTGAATTCTCCAGAACCTCGAGGCCTCATGGTCTCCCTAGTTTCCTTTTCCTCACCTCAAACATATTCTAACATCTTGGCAATTTCCACCACTTGCTATAATGAAGTATCAGCTTGTAGCCCCCGAGTCATACAGAATCTAAGATCATAACTGAGTCCTTTAATGAATCTGTGGACTCGCTATCTGGCTGTAGGAACCAAAGTAAGAGTATGATGGGCTAACTCTTTGAACTTGGTGGCATATTCTAACACCATCATGGTGTACTAACGCAGCCATTCAAACTTTGTGCGCCACGCATTCCATAGACTCTAGGGAACAAACTCCCTCAAAAACACCTCTAAAAACTAAGCCCAAGTAGGTGGTGTTGCATTGGCTGGTCTACCCTCTTCATAGACTTGCCACAAACACCGGTGGAGAATTATCTCTCCAAAGGCCAATTTCTTTATTTGCTACGCTGACCCAGCACCGCCGAGCTGACCATTTCTTCATATATTCCTAGATTCTTCCTTAGGGTAATACTCCCCCCTATTTGTACATGACGATCCCAAAAATAAAGCTCAGTACAGACAAATCTTGGCACGAACCACGTAGCCCATAAACTCATCAACCACCATACTTTCTCTGAAGCACCCATACTGCCGCAACTGAGACGTCCACGTTGAATAGACCTTTTGTAAATTTGAAGTTGTTTCTCTAACTCCTTTGATACTAAAATATAGGATTATTAAGGACGCAGTCATACCGCAAGTCCCAATATTATCACCTGCAAAATCTCAGACCTTAAACATGTGCAAATTTTGTGGAACCTTTCAATACCACATATGTACATCTCAGGCCAGAACTAATATAACACATGACCCAGCAATATGTTCGTCTATAGTGGACTCCCCCACTTGGCATGAAGCCATAGGACACAATGTCTGATGATCCACAATACTAACCTTCACAACTTGTACTCATCAACCAGATGCCTCAATCTGTTGCAACCTTACGTAAATCTCTAAGTGATCCTTCAATACATCTGCATCCTCAGTCGGGACCACACGTTGAGACGATGTTTGACAATCTCTGGCTCCCTCGTAGTCTATCCACGACATCACGAGCCATTGGTGCATAACTGATACCGAGTGCGCAATGTCATATATGAATGGATGTGAATGAATATAAGATATATGCTTCAAGCTGAATCAATATCGCACGATAAGGAATAAAAAAAGTGAATTTCCTAATAGATTTTGTAGTCTCTCGAAGATAGGTACATACGTCTCTGTACCGATCCGCAAGACTCTACTAAACCTGTTTATGACTTGTAGCACCTATGAACCTAGAGCTCTGATACCAACTTGTCATGACCTAAATTTCCCTCTGTAGGATGTCGTGATGGCACCTAGTTTTATGGACTAGGTAAGCCTAACACTTACTGAATTAGTGGTGACCCAACCAACAAGTATTAAATATGAAATAGAAATTTCCTACAATATTCCAAACCCGGTAGTACAAGTCACAAGCTCTAAGAGTTTACTAGAAATAATTCTCTAAATATAAATGTTCCAGAATAGAATCAACAGTGCAGGAAAATATCAGAAGGTGACTTTAAGGCCTGCAAACGGGACAATAGGTATATCTTAAGTCTCCACAACAATGTCCAATCAATTATCAAGATTATCAACAAAACTGAGGTACCTGGATCTGCACAAAAAGATGTGCAAAAGCATAGCGTGAGTACACCACGGCGGTACCTAGTAAGTATCAAGTCTAAACTCAGTAGAATAGTGATGAGGCCAGTCAAGACACCTACCAGACATATAAACCTGTACAAAATTTTACATAAAGCTAACAAGAAAAGGATATCAATGTCAGGCCAATAAAAGAAGAATTTCCAATTCAAACCAACAATAAAAACAGTGAAAACACAGGTAGCAACGAGAAAATAATCAAGTAATTAAGCAACCACATAGTTAGAGATCAAATAATATATGAGTGGGTCCCAGCACGAAATCATATGACAAATCAATCAAATAAATTATTGGTAATGCATGTATTTAAACATAAACTACTCGAGGTATCACTCCTCGCAATCTCAATTCATGATTCACGGCTGCCAATTCTTACACATGTGACATACTGTGCCCACATCTTTCCGAATTACTTTTGCACGGCAAAACCCTCGTGCTACCATGTGTTTTCCGTATCAATGTCAACCAGGATGAGCAATGAATAATTTAAACACAATTAAATATAATTTCCAAATTAAATACAGTGAAGCATCAACTGAGTCATTAAGCCAATTTAGGATTTAAATAGTTAAAATTGTGGAAGGGTTGTACAAATAGAATATCAATTGAGTTTAGTTTAGAAGTATATGAGATCTGATAAAATATTGTATTTATACAAAATAAGGCATTCAATCAAGTTTTAACAAGATAAATATGAAATTTATTAAGGTAAAACGAAATAATAATTTTTCACGTAAATTACACGACAATAAAATAATGAGAAGGTTGAGATATTAATTAGAGTAAAAATATCATCACCATTTAATTTAGTAAATCTCCGAATAAGATATGAGTTTTATGTTTGAAAGATACACAAGGGGAACAACTTGAAAATTTTTTTATTTGCCTCTGCTATATTCTCAGCAACTTAACATATCACATAGGATGCATGATTCACACAAGAAGTCCATATTGTTCCATTTTTAATATATTGACGGTTAATTAATTATGATCAAAATACAATGAAGTGATTTAAGAAACCACAGTAACCGTCCTAGCATGAAATGCATCATGAGAATCACAATTGGGATTAACCTTAATATCACAATAATTTTATATTTGTACATTTGTTGCAGCGTGCAACCTGATCCCATACAATATTAATCATATCTGTTTTGGCGTACAACCTGATCCCACACAATAATAATCATATTTGTTGCGGCATGCAACCTGATCCCTCACAGTAATAAATCATATATGTTGCGGCGTTCAACCAGATCCTCAAGCAAAACAAATTAAGCAATCAATTTACAACCGACTACGGTATACTACAAAATCAAAAGAGATAACGAGGTTACACAAAGAAGTCACAACTAATGAAAAATGCTACACGATAGCTTACAAAGTCAAATAGCAAGGAAATAACAATCCATAAGCCAAGGCACAATTTATGAGCATCAATTGACAATTAAGGCATATAACAGGTAAAACATAAATTCAACGAGTGATTACAATCAATAATTAGCATATAAGGGTGAACTTGACAACAAGGATGGAACATGGGCTAACAATTTCAAGTAAAGTGCGTACAAACAATTTTAACAACAAAATATATAATCATGAAACAATATTTACAATCAATTGTATAAAAGGAGCTTAACGGTCCAAACTGGTCAAATATCTCATATAGCTCATGTACCCACTCGTCACCCCACGTACATGACCTTCACATAACACGAATGACACAATCATCTCAAATCCTAAGGGGTGGTTCCCCCCTCCCCCCCCCAGTTAGACAAGACACTTACCTTAACGGAGTTAGGCCGATATCCCAAAATAGCCTACTTGCGCAAAACGCCGTTCAGACAGCTCTAATCTAATCAAAATATTTTTATAAATTAATTAAATTTATAGAAAATAATTTCGGATAATAATATGTCGATTTTTAATTTTGTTCTAAAAGTCAACTGAAAGTCAATGCGGGGCCCACTTTTCGAAACCAACAAAAATTCACAAAATCCAAACACCTATTCCGATACGAGTTCAACCATTCAAAAATTATCGAATTCCGATATCGGATCACCTTTCAAATCTTCATTTTTCATTTTTGAAAGATTTTACAAAAAAAAACTATTTTATTCAATTAAATTTATGGATTCATGATGTAAATAAGCATGGAATCATGAAATATAAATGATTTATGATAAGGAACACATACCCAAAACTGAGGTCTAAAGCTCTAAAAATGATCAAAAATATCGAACTACGGACTTATACATTTTGTCCAGGCAAGTCGCATGTGTGAAATGCGACTTGTCTCATTATTGCCAGGCAAACATTTGCAGTACCAGCTTTCAGTAAATCGATCATATCTTTTTGTACAAGTGTCCAAATGATACATAGTTTACCTTTATGGAAACTAGGTTCAAAGAAGTACAAGTTTCATTTTTAGATCAGCTCTTAATTCTTTAGAGATTATGAGATATAAGTTTCTAAAGTCAGCCCTGTGTAGCAAAAATTTTAGCGATGCACACTGTCAGGCAAAACAACTGCAGTAACATGCTTCAGTTAGTCGATCATAACTTTCTATACAAATGTCTAAATGATGAATGGTTTATATTTTTGGAAACTAGACTCAAAGAGCTACAACTTTTATTTTTGGTTCATCTCCAAATTCCTTACAAATTATAAGATATAAGCTTCCAAAGTCACCCCTGTGTAGCAGAAATTTATGCGATGCACACTGCCAGGCAAAACAACTACAGTAATATGCTTTAGTTAATCGATCATAACGTTCCTTACAAATGTCTAAATGATCAATGGTTTATATTTCTGGAAACTAGACTCAAAGAGCTACAACTTTTATTTTTGGATCATCTCCAAATTCCTTACAAATTACGAGATATAAGCTTTCAAAATCAGCCATGTGCAACAGAAATTTCTGCGATGCATACTGCTGTAGCCAAAAACCAGCAGTCAAAAATGGCCTAGAAATGGTCTGAAACCACTCTAAAACTCACCCGAACCCCTCGAGACCCCGTCCGAACATACCAACAAGTCTCAAAATATATTACGGATCTACACGAGATCTCAAATCACACATAACAATGAAGAAATTACAAATCGTGCGTTGATTCGGACTTATGAGTTTATGAAATTTTTAATTCTATAACTCGTGCCGAAACATGTCAAATCAATTCGGAATGAACCCAAAATTTTGCGTACAAGTCACAAATGACATAACGAAGCTACTAAAATTTCCGGAACCATAATCCAAACCTGATATCATCAAAGTCAACTATCGGTCAAACTTATAAATTCAAGCTTTATAAAATCAAGCCCTTTTTTTCAAAAACTAACGGAAAATATGCCTACGCACCTCGGAATAACTTCAAATTTTGTACTGAAATCATAAATATTATTACGCAGCTGATCAAACTCTTGGAATCCAACTCGGGACCCGGTATTAACAAAAATCTAATTATGGCCAAATTTAAGAATGCTTTAAACCTTTAAATTTTTACTTTCCGTCAAATGGCGATAATCCAAGCTAGGGACTTCAAAATTTAATTTCGGGCACACGCTCAAATCTCAAATCACGATACATACCCACCGAAACTGCCAAAACACTGATCCGAGTCAGTTTGCTCAAAACATTGACCGAAATCAACTCAAATGAGTTTTAAAGGCAAAATTTCACACTTTCTATGGTTTTTCATATAAAAGTTTTCCAGAAAAAGATACGGATTGAGCATGCAAATTGAGAAAAGCTGAATGGAGCTATTCGAGATCTCGAAATACATAAATGAAGGTTAAAATTAAAAATGACCTATCGGGTCATCACATAAGTTATAATTGTTCCCCCTATAATTTTGAAAAGTTATCCTCGTCATTGGAAATTCTTAAAACTTTAAAGCTAATTGGTAGTTCCATCAAGGACTGAAATAAATTTAGGATATTCATTAATTTTATTTGACCTTTGGGCAAATGTAGCAAAGAAGAAGAAGAAGAAGAACAACAACAACAACAAAAGAACAACAACAACAACAACTAATCCCACAAGTGGTGTTTGGGGACGGTAGGATGTACGCGGCCTTATCCCTATCCTGAAAGGGCAGAAAGACTGTTTTCGATAGACCCTCGGTAAAAGAAGATGGAAGAATCCCTGATAGCAAGTAATAACAAAACAATATAATTGGAAAACTAAATCGAATATAGCAATAGAGAATTATAAAAGAGGTACCGATAGCAAGTAATAGCAAGACAATATAGACTCCGCGAAAATAAATTTATTAATTATTTTTACACAAGAATAGGTTCATTTAGCTTACCTATAATTTTTATAAACTAGGGATGACATGTAAGATTTTTATGTTCTTAAGTTACCAATATATATATATATATATATATATATATATATATATATATATATATATATATATATATATATATATATATATATATATATCACCATATAGAAAAAAGATCTATAAATACCAAAAAATTAAAGAAAAACTACGAATCACAATTGAAAAAAGTAGGATTAAAAAAGTAGAGCATGTTTCTAATTTTTATCAATCTCTTTTGTAATACTTGAAAAAATCAAATAGTTTGTGAAAAATATCTTAACTTCATTTTTAATATCTTATCTATTTTATTCTAAAAAAATGAAACCTTATCTTCATAAACTAGAACTAAGTTGAAAGTTATCTATTGATTTCTTTTACGGTAATTTAAAAAAGATTTTATATGTCATATATTACTAATACAACTAATTTAATTTAATTCATCATCATGTTCAGAAGATATATATTGAGTTTAACTGCTACATATGTTAATAAAATATTTTTTTATCATTTAAACAATTATTTGCATTTATTTTAACTAAAATTGTTATTTTTCAAACATTTGTTCATTATTTATATATTTTTCTATTTTTTATTAATTGACGCAATGTTCGCGTGGAACACATCGTACACTAAAACTAGTACTATCTAATATTATAAAGTTTGAGGTAATTTTGTTGAAAGAGTGGAAAATAGAAGTAACAAAACCAACATATATATCAATTCGAAAGAACAAAAACAAAAAAGTCTTAGCAGTAGTCTTCAGTCCACTCGAATTATCACATCAGACAAATTACCTTTTTCAAATGTTTTTCGTTGCCTATGACTCAACCGTAAGATTTAGGGGGCAACAGCAGCCGGGGGGGCCGCCACTGCTTTCAAGTTTTGATTGTTCTGGAAGATATACAGTATATTTTGAATTTTCCATCACCTATTACAGTGTATAACTTGTCACTAACAAAACGTCCCGAGTGGTTAAGATATAGAAAATAACTAATAGAGCCTATGAAATGGTCTTTAGATCTAGTTGATTAGGTTTAATTTCTTTTTAAAATATTATCTTAAAGAAATTTTTGAAACATAATTAAAGAAGTTACTTTGCGTGTTTTGATTGATTTTTTAGATAATATTTTTCCGATGGCATTCGTGTTAGTTTAGAGAAAAGTTTACCTTTAGATTTTTACTTTTATTTTAGTTTCGAAATACAATTACTCAACCCGCTTGATTTTTTTTTTCCAAAAATTTTTCTTGTAAAAGAATCTAAACCAAAGAGAACTCGCTTATATTAGTACTCCATTTATTGTCTTAAGAGACATTTAATTTTGGACCAAGAAATTCTTACGCTCCTTTTTAGTAGTTTCTTTTTAAAAAATTCATTATGGCATGTTAGTTTTGTTCTCAACAAAATTGAAATTTTCACTAATATGATGTAACTTATAAGCGGATGCGTAGAACTACCTTAGCTCATGCAAGTATTTAACGTTAAATTCAATTATGATTTAAAGCTTTAAAGAAGAATAATCAAGAGGACATATACATTTCAGAATTAAACTAAAGAATATTCACTTTCTTTTTTAAAATGGTTAATCCTTTTCCTGATTATAAAATGAATGATCTTGACCTTTTTTGCTGTTAGTTCAAAATGTACAATGAGAGAGGAGTCCTCTCTTGTGATAAATGGTGCAAACATATCTTTGTATGAGAATGAATTCATTCATTCTTCTTGTTTTCTTAGAGGTTAAGGTTTATGTCTGATTCCTTCATATATTTCGTGGGTGATTTTATAGACAGATAGAGGTCCGGCAAAATCCCGTCACCTCGGATCAGTATATTCTAGGTGAATGACCTTAACGAAATAAACATAATAAACTTTTCACACAACTCAGTTTTAATAACATACATGGGTCACACAACTCAGTTTTAAATTAAATAAATTAATTGAATGTTTTTATCCTATGTTCAAGTAGAATTGGTTCACCAATGAAGATCAACTCAATTTCTCGAACGGACTACTGCTCAAGTATAAGAATAACGCATGCAAGTGCATCATACGGAATATATAAGGGGTGTAGGTTTTCGGCTGATGATTTTGAATCATATTATATAAGGGGTGTAGATTTTCGGTCGAAAATTCTAATTATTTTTATAATTTAAAAATAATTTATATATTTATTCATGTTTGATCAAAAGTTTGACTTCAATACCGACTGAAATTGGTCGGTAAATTGAAAAATATTTTTCAGGTTTAATTATCCGACCAATTTCAGTCGGAAATTATCAAAAATTATTTAATTTATATTTTATTTTCTACACAAAAGTTAAAGTTTGACACTGATTTTGATCGGAATGTTGAAATTACGGACGCAAATTGTATTTCGGATTTTTGGCACTAAATTTACCGACAAACTTCGGTCGGTTCAGTTATAAATTTTTTTATTTTGTCCATTTCCTACTGAATATCGGTTTGCACTTCGACAGATTTCCGTCAGAAATCGGCAAACGATTTTTAGGCATTTTCTAATAGTGAATAAGCACTCGAGTAGCACAATATTCTCGAGGCTGACACACTCAAAAGAAAACTCTCTTTTGAAATATCCTTGCAACAATACCGCTCAAACTCTCAATATTTTTTCTTACAAATACGTTTCTCTCTGTTAAGTGGATGCTTACAAATGAAGAAGTCCCTATTTTTAGGGATGAAAAAACATCTTCTTGATGTCACTAGTGACATCACAAGAACAAAAATTAAACGTGATCTCTGCATATTTCTTCATCTTTGAAAAACATTTACCAGCCAAATATTATTAGGCTATATTTGGTTGGCTGCTACAATAGGTTTGGGTCTCGCTTAGATTTTATTCACATGGATTTGTAAATTACATCACTAGACAAACTTGAATTTTCTACTAATATGATGTAACTTGTAAGGGGACGCTTAGAACTACTTTGGCTCATGCTAGTATTTCACGCTTTCAATTATGATTTAAAGCTTTAACGAAGAATGATCAAATGGATATGTAAATTTCAGAATTAGAATAAAGAATGGTCATTTTCTTTTTTTAAAATGGTTAATCTTTTTCCTGATTGTAAGAGGCAGAGGTGGATGTAGTGAACAACTAACGGGTTCAACTGAATCCATAACTTTTGATGAGGTGTAAAAATTTATATGTAGAAATTCATTAAAATTGTAAAAATAGTGGATATGAACCCATAACTTTAAGAATATAATGGGTTCAATGCCAAAAACCTTAAAAATTAAACCCATAAAATTTAAATCATGAATCCGCTTCGCTTTTGACAAGAGGAACTCTTTTGGCCTTTTTTTATTGTTAGTTCAAAATGTACAATGACAGAGGAGTCCTCTCTCATGTTAAATGGAGCAATCAATGAGTTCTCCTTTTCTTCGTACTTTCATGGCTGCTAAGATTTATGTCTTCCTTCGTATACTATTCTTTTGGGTAATTTTATAGACAGATAGGGGCCTGGCCATACCTTAATAACCTCGGGTCAGTATATCCTATGTGAATGACTTTAATTTTAAAAAATACATAATAAGTTTTTCACACAATATAGTTTTAATAACCGTTGAGGTCAACATATGTCCACTTTATTCAAAGATAGGTAATAATTTAAAATGTAGTCTGAAAGGAAAAAATCACATCAATTCTTTATATGAATGATTTTTATGTTAATTTGAATTATGATATAAGAAAATTATATAAAATAACGATTGACATTTCTATTATTCAAAAATTGGGATGAGGTTGAAAGTTAACATGATAGAATTAACTTAACAGCAGTTAAAATGCTTTTTGAATGAAAGTGGCCCAAACGCGTAAATTCATGCAAAATCGACGAACAGATGGCTTATAGCCTATTTGGCCAACCTTCTTTTTTGTCAAAAATATTTTTTTTCTTCAAAAAAAAGCAATTTTTTTCTTAACTTGGAGTGTTTGGTCAAGCTTTTTGGAGGAAAAAAGGTATTTTTTTGGGAGAAGCAGAAAAAAGTATCTTCTCTCCGGAAGCAGAAGCAGTTTTGAATTTTCTTACTACCAAAAATACCCTTAACAAAATATTGTATATACCAAAATAGTCTTACTTAGTTTAAACTATTAAGTAATATATAATAACTTTTGAGTTCATATTTATTGAATTATTTTTTGATATAGTTAAATCATTTTAAAAGGATAAAGTACTTTTCAATTTAGTTTTATATTTTACTTAAATAAAATAAAAACTTAATTATTATCTTTAATAATAAATATTTATAATTATTTATTTATTTATATAATTTTAACTATTAAGTACATCTCTTCATGTCTTTATCGTAATTTGATACTTAAAAGTATTTTTTGAAAATCTTGGTCAAACACAAATTGCTACTCAAAAGTACTTCTTAAATTGATTAGCCAAACACAAACTATTTTTCTCGAGAAGTACTTTTGAAAAATGCACTTATCAAAATAAGCTGATTTTTTCAGCTTTGCCAAACATGCTATTAAGATTGATAAGACACTGTCAAAGTTGTAAGGGAATGAATAAGATTATTTCATCCTTAATTAGAGGTTTCACGTGTGAGCCCTTTTTTTTTTAGTAGAGAGCACTTTTCTTTTAATTAGAGGTTTCACGCGGCACGAATCCAAATTAATTAAGGCCAAAGTAAATATCGAATATCGGATGAGGAAAAAAAAAAAAAAAAGCAGAGTGATATGACAAGTGGTAGAAAAATTAGCTCTAAAATGAGTTAATACTATGAACTTTCAGACTTGCATTGTCATGGTTGTTTGAGTGATTAGTATTTATCAGGTAAGGTGGAAAGTTATTTTGAATGGTGATAGACTTTTATGCATACAACGTGATATATCTCATACTAGTAGAATTTATTCTTGCTTCATGTTTACAGTAATCAATTATATTGTAAAATAATATATTTATCTAATATATGTTGCTGGTAAGAGGTGGCATGTATCCCGTAAAATTAGTTGAGGTGCCTCGGACATTAGGGTTATATATATTTTGAATGATATATACTTTGTTCTAATCTAGAATTATTAAGAGTAAATTACTTAATTTGATATGGAGATCAAGTGATATCCGATTTTACAATGTCTTCAACTTAATATTAATACAATTACCAATATACAGGAGGCATCACTTTCAAGCATTGTTGCCGTTGGAGACCTATTCTCTCATATAATTCCCTTTCTGAAAACAATCCAAATTTAATTATAAGATTTTGACTGGTGGCTAGAAAAGTACAACTTAATCTCCCACATTCATGAACTACTTACTCACGAAACCATATAATAATACTAATGTTAAGACCCACGGCCAGGCCCCCTCAGTTCGTAATACCTAAACCTATATATATATATATATATATATATATATATATATATATATATATATATATATATATCATTTTCTAATTCTCATTACCAAAGTGTACACCACAATCACAAAAAGAACTTTAACATAAAAAAAAAAAAAAAGATGCAGGGAATACCATTAGAGTTTGATCAGCAAAATTTTCTTGACACCATGCAACATCTCTTCAATGATCCTGACTTTTCCCAAATCTTTTCAGAACTAAATTCATCCAATAACACCATCCAAACACCGAGACAATCAAGTTGTGAAAACACCATATTTGCACAACACAATCAAGAAAATTTATATGCAGATCAAGATCATATCGAGACAGCAGAAAATAAGGAGCCAAACTCAGAGGTGCCACTGGAAAAGAAGAAATACAAAGGAGTGAGGAGGAGACCATGGGGAAAATATGCAGCAGAAATAAGGGATCCTGAAAGAAAAGGCGCTAGACTTTGGCTAGGGACATATGAAACTCCTGAGGATGCAGCATTGGCTTATGACAGAACTGCATTTAAACTGCGCGGTTCAAGAGCTGTACTCAATTTCCCTCACTTGATTGAATCTAATGTTACTGAGATTAATAGAGTGAGGCCACGGAGACGTTCACGAGAACTCGATATTGAGCTTTCATCTTCTTCCTTGGGAGATGCCCCGAGTTCAAAGAGGAGAAATGTTGAGCTAATTAACAGCTTAGCTACAGCCAACTTGGACAGTCAAAGTATCGTGGAGAGATGTTTAACGTCTAGTTTTTTTGCCTGAAGAAAATAATCTAACACTTACATATATATGACAATTAGCCTCTTGGTTTATTGTTAAGTAAAAGAAACAAAAGGTACAATGCAATATTAATGTGTAGCTCGTAACTCGTAAGATCAAGTTTTAGAATTCTTTGTGTGTTTAATTTCTCTTTCTCGTTTATTTTAATGCACTTGTCATAACAGGTTGTTGTTTTATTTTTTAGATTTTAGAAAATTGGTTCTGCTTCTCATAGGCAGTAGATAAACATTTACTTAAATTGATCTTGCGAGCAATATAAGTAATTAATACTTTGGCTATAGTTTAGCGTAGGAGGAGCAAAGGCGTTTGACAGGTTTACATACGTTGAAAAATAGTACTTACAATTTAATGTAATATACTATCTGAACAACGATTTCCATTTATTAATGTATTGGTGGTAAATATATTATACACGTGGAATTATATTTAGCTGAGAGAGCATGATACGTGGAACAATGAGGAAATGACAACTCACATATTTCATTTAAAAGATGTATGAAGCGCAACAGGTACGAGGCAAACACCCACTAGATAATGGAGAACCAATATTCGAACCTAAAACAATTGCTCAAGAGGCACGAGCGGAATGAATCAAGACTCGAAAGAGGGAAGATTCACGGACCTACAATTAATGAAGAAGGGGAATCAGAATCGTTATAAAATCTTCATAGACAGTTATGATTACCAATCATAACGGACAATTAATGCCGTTAAAGCTCATAATGATTCCACCATAAATAGGAGGAAACGTTATATTTATAAACTCCTATATAAGGGAGGAGAATCTCATTTGTAAAGACACGTTCGGAGTGTTATCAAAATATATTCACTTTCTCTTGCTTATTCAGTGCAATCAATTATTCTATCTTTTTAGTTACTTTTTGTCAACTTTATTTCCTTTTAAGTGAATTACTGAGGAAGTGAGGAATTATTTGGTTATCAGTAACCCGAGTTCTTCTAAAAATAGGTTTTGACTAACGATCTTATTTTTTGGTTAAACAAATTTGTTCCGTTACCGGAAAATTGATAATCTTTTTACTTTCCAAATCCTTCTTTGTCACAACCAAATCATGTCAACTGTCAACTGTCAACATAAGTAACCAACAGGAGGGAGGATCTCCTCCAATTTCTTTACCACAGGAATCTCCACGTCATTCTCGAGAAGGAACACCTGAAAGATCCACGTCTCACACAAATGAACAACATGGAGACGAGCAGACTGTCGAGCAATATGCTTTAAAACAATTGATCGTTGAACATGTGAACAATGCTCTCCAAACTTTTGTTAGGGGATTTCCAACTGCACCACTAACTCCTCCCCCAAATAATACGGCAACTATAGAAAATCCATGCTCGGGGCTTGCCAATTCAGGAAGCGGGGGAACTCCCAATGAATCACGTGATGGGAGTTCAGGTACACCAAATAACTCTGATTTATAAAATTTTGTACTAACTTTGCAGAAACAGATGAAAGAGCAAAACGACTGCATGTAACAAATACCTGGTGTACCACCTGCGATTAAGGGAGTGGATATCGATAAATATTCACAACAACCATGGAAGCCGAGCGCGGCCCCACTGCCCATTCCTAAGAAGTTCGAAATGCCTGACATCCCAAAATATGATGGAACAACTGACCCATGAGATCACATAACTGTATTCACAACAGGCGTAAAAGGCAATGATTTGACCAAACAAGAAATTGAGTCAATTTTGGTCAAAAATATTCGAGAAACACTCACGAAAGGGGCATTAACATGGTTTTCTCTTTTACCTGAAAATTCTATTGGTTCTTTTGCTGAGCTTGTAAATTTATTCATAAAAGCACATTCGGGAGCTCAAAAAGTTGAAAAAAGGATGGAAGATATCTTTAAGGTAAAACAAGGAGATACTTAGTTACTCAGGGAATTTGTGGATAGATTTCAACGTGAAAGAATGATTCTTCCACGAGTACTTGATAATTGGGCAGCCATGGCGTTCGCAAGTAATTTGAATGAAAAGAGCTCAGAAGCCACGAGAAGACTCAAGGAAAGCTTACGAGAATTCCCTGCTATAACATGGAACGATGTATATAACAGGTACATCACCAAGCTATGGATTGAAGAAGACATCGTCGCACAGTCAAGGGTTGATGAAAGAACAAATTCAAGGCGGTCAGAGTCTGAAAAAAGGTCCTATAAAAATTGGTACGAGCCTTATATGGGACCCGCGAGGCGGGACTCACGGTCCAAACCAGAAAATGTACGGTCAGACCCTAGATCGAGGAACAAAGATGCGGGATCATCATCCAGGTTCAGAAAAGAACAAGATGTACGTGATAGAGATACTGATACGAATGCAAGGATTGGTGATTACAGTTTTAATATTAGCACATCTGAGTTGGTAGCTATTTTAAGGAATATGGGAGATAAGGTACGGTGGCCAAAGTAAATGAGATCAAACCCAGGCAGAAGAAATCCAGATTTCTGGTGCGAGTTTCATAATGATCATGGCCATAAAGCAGCGAATTGTAGACTATTACAAGGTAAAGTAGAGCATTTGCTAAAGCAAGATTATTTAACCAACTTGTTTAGCGAGAAAGGCAAGCAATCTTATATGAAAAATAGACAAGAACCTCCAAATCCTCCGTCTCCAAAAAAGAACAGTTAGCGTGATAAGCGGAGTGGAAGAAGTCAATGGTGTAACATACACAGCTGCGAAAAAGACGTCAAAGTTCACTGTGACCCACGGGAAGCGAGTTCGCCATGTTTTGGAAGAAGATAGTATAACATTTGATGATGCAGATGCAGGTGGCTTGATAATCCCTCACAATGATGCACTGGTAATATCTTTACTTATACATAATACTAATGTAAAATGAGTTTTGATTGATCCAGGTAGCTCCATGAATATTATTCTTCTAAGAGTGGTGAACGAAATGCAAATGGGCGACAAGATAGTACCAAAAGAACGATCCTTATCTGGATTCGATAATTCAACTGTTATTACAAAAGGGGAGATAGTGCTTACCACATTTGTAGAAGGAGTTATCAAGGATACGAAATTCCAAGTAATAGACACGGACATGACTTATAATGTGATTCTTAGGAGGCCATGGATTCATGACATGGATGTTGTACCATCTATGTTACATCAAGTCATTAAGTTTCCTTCACAATGGGGAATTCGGCAAATCCGTGGAGATCAACAGGTTTCTAAAAATATCAATTCAGTGGTAGATTCGCGTACGATGAATGAAGATACGAACAAGAATCCCGTCGAAGATATGGTAAATCGGATCTCAGCTAAAAGTGGCTTAAGGCAAACAGATGTAGATTTCAGACCTGATGTCATTCAAGAACCAGAGGAGAATGAAAACATCAAAACAACAATTGAAGAACTCGAAGCTGTTGTACTATTCGAGCAATGGCCAGACTGAAAAGTTTATATTGGAGCGAAGCTGAGCCGAGAAATGAGAGGTAAGTTAGTTGAATTTTTTAAAGCTAACGCGGATTGTTTTGCCTGGTCGCATTCAGATATGACAGGTATACCTCCGGAGGAGATGACCCACAAACTAAATGAAAATCCCTCGTACCTTGTCAATCAAAAGAAAAATAAGCAAGGCTCTTTCAAAAATAAAGTGATTCAGGATGAGGTACAAAAACTTTTAAAAATCGGTTCAATACTGGAGGTAAAATACCCGAACTGGTTAGCTAATACTGTGGTACTTCCAAAAAAGAATAGAAAATGGCGGGTTTGCGTAGATTATACTGATTTAAATAAAGCTTGCCCAAAAGATTCATTCCATTTACCACATATAGATCAATTGATTGATTCTACCTCATGTCATGAGCGGTTGAGTTTTTTAGATGCATATTCAGGTTATAATCAAATAAATATGGATCCCTTAGATGAGAAAAAAACTTCATTTATTACAGACATGGGGACTTATTATTATAAAGTTATGCCTTTTGGTTTGAAAAACGCTGGGGCCACGTATCACAGATTGGTGATCACAATGTTTCAAGAACACCCGGGAAAGACTATTAAAGTCTATATCGATGATATGCTAGTCAATCTGCACGAGCAGGAGATCACTTTCAACACCTTTCAAGCACCTTCGGAATTCTTCGCAAAAATAATATGAAATTAAATCCAAAAAAAATGTGCCTTCAGCGTGGCTTCAGGTAAGTTTATAGATTTTCTTGTATCTAACAGAGGTATTGAAGTGAATCCTGCGCAGATCAAAGCCATTGAAAAAATTCCAGATATACTCACGAGCAAAAATAAGGTACAAAGGCTGACAAGGAGAATAGCAGCTTTGGGAAGATTTATTTCCAAATTTTCGGAGAAAAGTTTTAAATTCTTTTCAGTATTGAAAAAGAAAAATCAATTTGAGTGGACTGATGAATGTCAACAAGCCCTTAAAATTTTAAAAGCATATTTGTCAAATCTACCCCTGCTAGCTAAGCCAAAGGATGAAGAGAGGCTACTCATCTATCTCGCAGTATTAGAAATGGCGGTAAGTGCGGTTTTAGTACGAGAAGATAAAGGTAAACAATCTTCAATTTATTATGTTAGTAAATCTTTGTTAGATGCTGAGACTCGATATCATCACTTAGAAAAACTTGCTTTAGCATTAATTATGCCATCTAGAAAGTTGAGACCTTATTTTCAATGTCATCATATCTCTATAATAATTGCTTACCCTCTAAGGAGTATACTACATAAACAAGAATTGTCAGAAAGATTAGCTAAATGGGCTATAGAACTCAGTGAATATAATATTATGTACCAACCTAGAACGGTAATAAAATCACAAATTTTAGCAAATTTTGTAGCGGATTTTAGCACAGAAATAGTTCCTGAAAAAGAAAAGGAACTACAGGTATTCACTGGATCTAATCCAGGTACATGGACTCTATTTACTTATGGTTCCTCTAATGTTAAAGGAGCAGGTTTAGGTATTGTTTTAATCCTACCTTTGGGAAAAAGTATAAGACAAGCAATAAAATGCTATCCAATTACTAATAATGAATCAAAGTATGAGGCTATAATTGTAGGTTTAGAACTCGGACGAGAATTGGCTATAGAGCAAATGATAATTAAAAGTGATTCCCAGCTGGTAGTTAACCAGATGCAGGGGACTTATATAGCTAGAGAGGCACGCATGCAGCAATATTTGGAAAAGGCACGAGAATTGATAAGACAATTTCAGACATGAAAAATTGTGCAAATACCTAGGGAAGAGAATGCGGAAGCATATGCACTAGCAAATCTCGTAATAACAAATGCAAAAAACGCTATCGTAATACATTTGTTTCATTCAGCACTCGACCAAGATAAAAATGAGGTAAATTTCAATAATTTAACTTGGGACTGGAGAAACGAATTTGTTAATTTTCTGAAGTATGGAACCTTACCTGAAGACAAGAAAGAGTCTCAGTTACTTCTATGAAAAGCTTCACGTTACTGCTTAATTCGAGGAAATTTATATCGAAAAATATTCAGAGAACCTTTAGCAAGATGCCTGGGACCTGCTCAGAAAAAATATGTGATGAGAGAAGTACACGAGGGACATTGTGGAAATCACGCAGGAGGAAGATCCTTGCTAAAGACTTTAATTAGAGCAGGATACTACTGGCAGAAAATGGAAGAAGATGCAGAAAGTTTTGTGGCAAAGTGTGATAAATGCCAATGATATGGCAATAACATGCATTACCCAACAGAGCTATTACATACGGTTATTTTCCCATGGCTATTCATGAAGTGGGGGATGGATATCATGGGACCATTGCCACAAGCTAAAGGAAAGGTACGATTTTTGTTAGTATTAATAGATTATTTTTCCAAATGGGTAGAGGCAGGAGCCTTCAAACAGGTACGAGAGAAGGAAATCATGGACTTTATTTGGCGAAACATTATATGCCGATTTGGAGTGCCAAGAGAAATCGTATGTGATAATGGCCCACAGTTCATAGGCACGAAAGTCACAAAAAATTTTCAGAGTTAGCAGATTAATTAAATAACTTCCTCACCTTATCATCATGTGGCCAATGGACAAGTTGAATCAACAAATAAGGTTATTATTAATAATTTGAAGAAGAGATTAGAGGAATCAAAAGGCAAGTGGCCTGAGGTGCTACCAGGAGTATTATGGGCTTATCGAACGACAACAAAGACAGGCACGGGAGAGACTCCATTTTTACTTGTTTATGGTGCTGAATCCTTAATTCCAGTTGAAATAGGTGAGCCAAGTACGAGATTTACACAAGCAATTGATCAATCAAATGGTGAAGAGATGAGAAAGAATTTAGATTTACTCGAGGAAAAGAGAGAAGCGACTCTAATAAGAATGGCAGCTCAGATGCAAATTATTGAGCGATACTACAACATGAAAGCTCATCTTAGATACTTCAAGATTGGGGACTTTGTTCTCAAAAAGGTTTTTCAAACAACAAAAGCAACTGGTTCAGGGAAGTTGTGTCCAAATTAGGAAGGTCCTTACAAGATTTGAAGCATCGCTGGAAAAAGGGCTTATAAGTTGGAAACCATGAAAGGCAAGGTACTACTGTCGAATTGGAATGTTGTTCATTTAAAGAAGTATTACTTCTAGGCAAAGAAAATACCCACGATCAGGTATCGCTCAACTGTGATTTTATTTTGTTCTTTTAAATTATACTAACAATTTTAGATGATAGGCTAAAAGCTAGCCCATACCAAATGATAACATTAGACCCGAAAGACATGCGGAATACAGAATTATTCCCTGTCTAGGTTACAACCTTTCTGATGGAAATAAAAAGGGTTTAGCAGTCATCATCTAAATGTATACCTCCGAGTCCCGTATGTATTTTCCTTTTCAGGAAATGGACCAAATTAAAGGAACAATCAAGTGCTCGAGATTTTATACTTCAAAGATCTAACACTTGAGGAACTGTATATAAAAAGGCAAAGAAGACTAAAAGTCATAATTCAAGCCTGAATCAGCCCAAAAGTCAAAAGTCAAGAGCTAATCAAGAGCCAAAAAACAAGCCTGACTCAAAAAACTTTGAAGTAGCCTTGATAAGGTATAAACTCACGGGAAAGATACAAGATGGACACAAGCTGCATTTCAAGTTCCTACGAGTTTATAGGTTAAGGGCAATAATTAGTCACGGGTTACTCAATAGACCCAAAATTTTGAAACTTGTTACAAAGAAAACAGTTATGAAAGAAGTGTAGATATTGTACAAAATGTTATTTGTATACATGAAAAGTGTTATATAAAATTTGAAAGTTCAAAGCATGAAACTTCCTCAAATTATTCATGAAACTTTCTCAAAATATTCCTTTTTCTATTACTTTCATATATTTACACCAATATGAAGTTGAGACATCTTCTTCATTAGTGTTGTTTATAAAAGGGCCCTCTTTTATAAAAAATCGTGTCTATCAAAATAACAAAATATTAAAGCATTTTAAATGCAGGTTTAAAAGCCAAATAGTAAAACAAAAACTCAACATCAAAATAAACAAAGATTTATATATTAAACTTAGCCAAAACTAAGGTACTTGTTTGTTATCAAACTCCAAAACAAGATAGGGGTAAAAACTAACATCCATTCCAAAAAGAAAAAAAAATTTCGCATCAAAAAGTTTCAAATAAAACTAAGGGGCAGCATCCAAGGTGGCATCATCAGCAACAGGAGAAGATTCAGCTTGGGGAGTAGGGGCTTGAGCACTAACTTCACCAGGAATAGGATCGTCACCTTCGGGAACATCAACCTCAACTCTTCTTTCTCAACTTTGGAAACATCAAAGGCAGTCTTCAAAGGGGCAAGATAACTCTCCAAGAACTTGATCTTATCAGAAGAGGCATGGAGATCTTCTTGAGTTTGTGTAAGTAATTGAATTAACTCTCCGGCATAAGTCTCTTTCTGGTTAAGAAGTTCCTTCAGGCCCCTTATCTCTTCAGTGGCTTTCGAAAGCTGCTCAACGAATGAAGACTCAAGGATATACTTGTCTTTACCAACTTGACTTGAAGATGCCTTTTCAATTGCTAACTCAGCCACAACCATCTTCGCTTGTTGCTCCAAGGCATTCTTCTCTTCAACCAAAACTTCCTTCTCCAGTTAAAGACCCTCAAATTGCTCCTTCCAGTTGTCAGCTTCGGTAAGGTAATCAATGACTTGTTGCTCGGTATGAACAATCCTTTTCATAAGCTTCGTGCCTATCAGATTGATCTAAAAAATAAAGGAAGGGAGTTGTGGTTAAATAAAAGAAAACAACAAGGAAAAGAAAAGAAGTAAAGTTAAAACTCGAACCTTCATAGATGAATGAACAATATCATTCATCCAAGTTAATGAGTCGTGACTCTCCAATGTTTCCTACTCTACTGGACCAAGTAAAGGTTTCAACCATACATTAGCTTGACCAGATTTTTTCAGCAAGTTCCCACTCTCAGGAACCTCAATGATAATCTTCTTCATCGCTTTATTGCTACTAGAAGGCCCAACTTCTGCATGAGAAGTAGTAGCAACTGGAATAGTAGAGAAGGTGGAAGCAGTCACGGAGGGAGCAGTAGCAGCAACTTCATGTAGGGGAGCTTGAGAACGAACAAGGACTAACACTGGAAGAGAGGCTAGAGGCAACTCTTCAGAAACGGGACCAAAGGCTTCATTATCAAAACCACGGGTAAACAACTGATCAGCAGAATCACAAGGACGAGTATTCATCTCTTCATCGAAAATCACTAATGTAGCACTTTCGGGCTCATCTAAAAGTCTCGAAGGGATTGAACTTGGAGGATGGGTAGCTTCATCATCGGAAATAATGCGCCTCCTAACCCGAGGCATGCGCACTAAAGAACCCTCTTCCTATTCTTCTCCACCCTCAGAGCCACGAGAACCATTCACTTTTCTTTTCGATGAAGAGCTCAAAATTCTCTCTTGAGCAAGAGATACAGAAAGTCTTGTAGAAGAAATAGACGCGGGACTGACACCACGAATAGAAAATCCTAACAAAAGAGAGAAGTTTGGTAAGAAGCTCCTAAGCCAACACAAGAGAAGAAGAGAAATTGAATAGAAAAGGTACCGTGTGTTTTAACTTTCCAACCAAACCTTTGAGAAAGGTACTTCCAAGACCTACTCTCCATAGGGGCAACTGACAATAACTTTTCTACCCAAGCACGAAAGTTAGGAATCTCCTTGAAAACTTCCATGGTTGCTGAAAAAGTAGACACGAGATTAAAAGTTTCTTGTTTCAAGAAAGAAAAGAAAAGGTAAAGGAAAAACGCTTACGTGCAAAATTCCACTTTTCTGGAAAGGGCATATTCTCATTACCTACCAATGCACTTGTGGGAGCAGCTACAAAGCGAGCATACCAACCACGATCTCTATTATCCTCAGGGATAACCAATACCCTCTTGCTTCTGGCCACAAGTGAAAACACCCCTTCATGAAATAATTTGAGGGAATAAAGATGAAGCAAATGATGAAAGGTGAAAGGCAAGGAAGCCAAGTTAGATAGGTAATGAAGGCATGCAACAACCCTCCAAACAATGGGACCAATTTGTCCCAGGCATACATTAAAAAAGCGGAAGAACTCAATGATTACTGGGTCAATGGGTGGTCTAAATCCTAAAGTGAAAGGATATGTATAAATAAAGGAATAACCAGCCTGATTGTAGGTTATTCTTTGGTTTGGATCAGGAACTAAAACTAGGAAGTCAGGTTTCTATTTACATTCTCTTCGAACAAAAGAAATTAAACCAGTGGTAATTTGAGTAGGATAAAGATCGGCACGACCATAAGAAGCTAAAGAAGAAACTTGATTCTTATGGTTTCTCGATCAGATGAGAAAGAAAATTGATGTGGAACAATTTCATCAACCGTTGGTTCACGTATAGACTCACTCGATTCCCTATTTCTAGAAGAAGATCTAGGGGTTAAAGAAGCCTTAGGTTTAGAATAAGAAGAAGTGAGGGTAGTGGTTTGAGATGAAGAACCACGAGTGGACAGCGAACCTAAACTATGAAGTCTGCCACCTCTTCTACTTCTCAAAGAAGCAGATGAAGGAGCAAGTTCATCAATAATTACGACTTTGCGAGGGTCAGGAGTTGATGAATACATGGTTGTATAAGGAATTAACAGAGGGATATGCGTCAAAAAAAGGAAGAATGAAGAAGAAGAACACTGTAGAATAAAGGTTTCATAAAACCTAAGAAGTATGAAAAGTCCTAAAAACACTGAGAAGCCACAGAAACAATCATCAAAATCACGTGGCATATGCATTAAATGGAAGTGACATACGACACGTTAATTTTGAAGAAAGCACAATGATGCTTGGGAAATGGCGGCAAAGAATTCCTGCCATAAATACATACCACTTGCCGAACATACAATTGTAGAATATTCAGAAAGTGGGGCGACTATCTTTATTGGTGGTAAATAAATGATACACGTGGAATTATATTTAGCTGACAGAGCATGATACGTAGAACAATAAGGAAATGACAACTGACATAATTCATTTAAAAGGTGTATGAACCACAAGAGGTACGGGGCAAACACCCACGAGATAATGGATAAGCAATGTTCGAACCTAAAATAATTGTTGAAGAGGCACGAGCGGAATGAATCAAGACTGGAAAGAGGGAAGATTCACAGACCTACAATTAATGAAGAAGGGGAATCAGAATCGTTACAAAATCTTCATAGACAGTTACGATTACCAATCATAACGGACAATTAATGTCGTTAAAGCTCATAATGATTCTGCCATAAATAGGAGGAAACGTTATATTTTTAAACTCCTATATAAGGGAGGAGAATCTCATTTGTAAAGACACGTTCGGAGTGCTATAGAAATATATTCACTTTCTCTTGCTTATTCAGTGCAATCAATTATTCTTTCTTTTTAGTTACTTTTTGTCAACTTTATTTCCTTTTAAGTGAATTACTGAGGAAGTAAGGAATCATTTGGTTATTAATAACCCGAGTTCTTCTAAAAATAGGCTTTGACTAAAGATCTTATTTTTTGGTTAAACAATTACGTCAACAACGTAACACATGCCATATCACTACTAGAAATCCAGGAAACACCGACCAAGCGATACCGACCAACGTTGCTCGGTCCACAAAAGCAACCAAAAAACTGTCACAATGGACGAAAACTACCAAAAAAATATTTTATATTTTTTTAAACGGTATATTGGTCAAACATTTGACCCCAGTGGTCAGACTTGCTTAGTCAAAGAATATTTTTGATTACCGACCAACATCGGTCGGTAATGTGGATCCACATTTTAAATTTTAATAATTATATTATTATTTAAAATATTTTATAAAATTTATAGTTAAATTTATCGACCAAAGACGGTCGGTTATTGTAGGGGAATATTTTACCAACCAACTTTGGTTGGTAGATGTAATTTCTGGAAATTAACCGACCAACTTCGGTCGGTTCATAGGTCAAACATGGTCAAACTTTTGAATCACATTAATATTTACTATCTAAATAATATAAATGTAATCTGTTAACACTTTATTTTGTAATACAAATAATGAATACACTAACATATACTATAACAAGCTATATATAGTTAAAGTAGTACAACGAAGTGTGTGTGTGTGTGTGTGTGTGTATATATATATATATATATATATAGGTATAGCCGCATCTATATATATATATAGGTATAGCCGCATCTAAGAACACGAAACGTTAGGGCCACAGGGTCGGGTTCTTTTGGGGAAAGACTTGTGAAGAAGCAATAATCTAATTAGTATATATAATTGATCATCATCCAATATATCTATTTGTAAATTGATTCATCGACATATAACTAACTTAGATGTATCGATGAATATTAAAAACAAAACGTCTCGACCTTTATCGATGAATATTAAAAATAAAATGTCTCGACCTATATCGATTAATCTATGTAATGTATTATTGGTGATGAATGAATAAAATATAGAAGAATTAATACTAAAAATATGTGACATGTATATATGGATCACAAATTAAAGAAATGAAAGAAGTTATTAACATTAAGTAAATGAGTTAATAATATAACAATAACGACCCGGCCGGTCGTTTTGAGTATTACAACCCCGTTCCCTCATTTACTGCTCAATTTATGCTTTACATTTGTTATGTGACTTGCCGGGGGTAATTGGTTCGGGTCCAGTGAGGTTTTGGAATGATTTGGAACACTTAGTTCCAAGATTTAGAACTTAAGTTGAAAAGGTTAACCGGATGTTGACTTATGTGTAATGACCCCGGAGAATTTTTCCTAAGGAAATTAAGGTTTTGTGGTGTCGAGGTAGATCAATTAGTACAAAGGTTATAGAAAGGAAATTAGTACAAAGGAAATTAAGGTTTTATGGTGCCAAACTTTTCGGGTTGAACAATGCACTAGGGGGTAAAGAAATATTTTTGGTAGAAGAAAACATTTTTGCGGCCCACTATGCGGTCGCAGAATCACTCTGCGGACCGCATAATGGCAGCAGAGTGAAGCAGGTGAGGCAGATTTGGAGACCAGGTTTGCGGCGCATTATGCTGGCCGCAGAAGCATTATGCGGTCGCATATGCGACCACAGATTAGTGTCGGCGCTTCAATTTTTCTAATTTTTGACCCGACCCTATTTCAATATATTGAGGCAAAGTGACTCTTTTGGAGCAAAACTCTGATATTTTAGAGAGTGGTGAGAGCATCTTAGAGAGAAAAAGTGAAGACCTAGTCAATTGTTTATCAATTCTTGTTCAAGACTTGAAGATTTCACAAGGATCTTACTAGGGCTTCAAAGAGGTAAGAATTTCTTCCCCCAATTCTTCAATTTCGAGTTTGGGTAAAGATGGGTTATTGGGAGTATGATTCTTGACTGTAAGAGTATTATTTATACATACACACACCAATAAGGTTTGTGGAAATATTGTTGAGTTTAAATGGGTAAAGATTGGGTAGAAAATGGTAGAAATCTTCAAAGACTTTAGTTGAAGATTTGAAGTTCGAGTTGATATCGGAATTTGGTGAAATTTGTATGGTTGGACTCGTGGTTGGATGGGCGTTCATATTTTTTATCTTTTGTCGGGTTCCGATACGTGGGCCCCACAAGCAAAGTTTGAGTTAATTTCGGATTTTTATTGGAAAATTAGTATTTCCTTATGGAATTAATTACAATAATTGGTATTGACTGAATTGAATTAATTGTGGATAGATACGAGGCTTTCGGAGACCAATTCTCGTGGCAAGGACATAGTGGAATAAAGAATTACACGGTTTGAGGTAAGTAACAATTCTAAATTTGGTCCTGAGGGTATGAAACCCCGAATTACGTGTTATGTGATTGGTTTTGAGGTGACGCACATGCCAGGTGATGGGCGTGTGGGCGTGCACCATAGGAATTATGACTTGGTCAAATTCCATGGAACTGTGTAGTTGAATTACATGTTAATATCCGTACATTCTCTACGTGTTAGAGAAAATTGAGCTGAGACTCGTAATAAAAATCATGCTTAGGCATATGTTGTTATTATTGGTACCCACTGGGGTTATTTTCTGTGGTTGAATTATATGTTCAAATTGTAATTTCACACTAAGTCATGTTCATTCATTTCATATCATATCTCAGTCTGTGTTGCTATTTATTGATACATCATATTATCATTTTTGGGCTAATGTTTATGACATCTTGAGCCCGAGAGACTATAGAGGTTGATGACTGAGTGAGGTCGAGGGCCTAATTGTGAGGATATGTATGGGACCGGGCTGCACGTCGCATCATGTTTCATTGATTTATGCCATGATTGTCTTGTTATAGTGCTTGGTATGAAGGAGCCCCTCCAGAGTCTGTACACACCCCCAGTGAGCGCAGGTACCTACTGAGTGCTAGTGTCGAGTGCTAAGTGATTGAGAGGAAAGAGTGACTGCGAGGAAAGAGTGACTGTGAGGTTGGAGTGAATGTGAGGACTCCGTGACTGTTACTCTGAAAGGATGCATTGATTTCATTATTTGTTGCATCTCAACTGTCATATATTACTATTTTGGAAATTTTGGAAAAAACTTTATTTTCTGTTTTAGTCAAAATTTGATATGAAATTACTGTAGAGTTTTAAATGTTGAACTTGAAAGCATGCCTACCCTTTTATATTGGAAAGTGCTGTGTTTGGACTTAGCTGAGAAGCTCGTTACTACTTTCAGTTCTTTATTTATTATTGTTACTTACTGAGTTGGTTGTACTCATACTATACCATGCACTTCGTGTGCAGATCCAGGTGATCCCGGACACAGTGGGTGTTGATTATTTTCACACAGTTGATTTTTCGGAGACTGAGAGGTAGCTGCCATGTTTCACAAACCTTGTCTCTCCTCCCCTATCTCCTTGTTTACTGTATTTGGTCTTAGACTATTATGGACCGTATTTTCCAGACTTGTAATGTATAGATGCTCATGTACTCAGTGACACCGGATTTTGGGAGTAAATTTATATTCGGTATTGGTGGGATTTTTCCCCTTAAATTAATTATTATGTTTCCAATATTTAAAAAAAATTGTGGGTTATTGATGTTGTCGGTTTGCCTAGTATCGGGATAGGCGCCATCACGACATGTGTGATTTTTGGGTCGTGACAATAACAATCGACTAAACATATTTAAAATATAATAATATTGGTTTATCAATTCATCAATTGATAAAGTTTTCGTACGTAGTAATGTATGTGATTGATCATCAATTACAATATAATGTATGTGTGTGCATATGTGTTTGTGTGTGTGAAATTACTCATATACTTATGTAACGACCTGACTTGTCGTTTTGAACATCTACGCTCCTTTCGACAATTTGAAGTCTTGAGCACCTTTGTAATGCGTATTATGACTTGTGTGAATTGCCGGCATTGGTTTTCGGATGATTCAGGATTTAATTGAAAGAGCAATCCTTATTTAGAAGCTTAAATGAGAAGAGTTGACCGATTTGACTTTTTGTGCAAACGACTCCGGAATGGAGTTTTGATGGTTTCAATAGATCCGTATGGTGATTTTGGACTTAGGCGTGTGTCCAGATATTCATTTTGAAGTCCGTAGTTAAGATTGCCTTGAAATGGCAAAAATAGGAAATTTAAAGTTTGAAAGTTTGACCGGGGAGTTGACTTTATGATATCGAGGTTGGAATCATATTATGAAAATTGGAATAGCTTCGTTATGTCATTTATGTCTTGTACGCAAAATTTGAGTTCATTCCGGATTGATTTGATATGTTTTGGCGCGAGGTTTGAAAGTTAAGAGATTTAAAGTTTATTAATCTTTAATTGGGGTATGATTCATGGTTTTAGTGTTGTTTGATGTGATTTGAGGCATCGACTAAGTTCGTATGATGTTTTAGGACTTGTTGGTATATTTGGTTGAGGTCCCGAGGGCCTCGGGTGGATTTCGGATGGTTAACAAAATTTAATTTGGATATTTCCAGAATGTTTCGACGTCATTTCTTCAAGCATAAGTGGTATCATATTAATCAAATGAGCTCCAAATTCATTATATCCATACTGAAATTATGGATCCATAGCAAAAAGAATCGTTGAATTCAGACATCGTATGAGAGAGTTATGCCCATTTCCATATCGGGAACAATATTCCGTCGCCACCATCGCCCAGGGTTGCGTGGGGCGCTAGCCCTGGTGCTGGGAATTTCTGGGATGCTGGAAACTGTGCCACATGTGGCGCCCTGTGCCACATGTGGCGCCCCGCGCCACCTGTGGTGCTCGAACACTAAAAATCCCTATAAATGGGAGGTTTTTGCCATTTTTGACGAAAACAGAATTGGGGAGCTCGGTTTGGGCGATTTTCAGAGGCAAATTTCACCACACAACTTGGGGTAATTGTTATTGACTCCCTTATGATTATATTCCATGAATTAATCTTCATTTTTGGCGTTAGATTATTGATTTTTCAAGAGAAATCGGAGGAATTTTCTACAATTCCATAAAATGAATTTTTGAAATTTGAACATCGATTCGGAGTCGGATTTGAGTAAAATTAGTATGGTTGGACTCGTAATTGAATGGGTTATCGAATTTTGTGAGTTTCGTTGGATTTCAAGACGTGGAGCCCACTATCAATTTTTCGAGCGGAGTTGGGAATTTTTGTAATTTATTAAATTGTAAGCATTAGAGTAAATTGTGATTAATTTGCACGTTGTTTGAATAGATACGAATTGTTTGGCTTGAATTGGGGAGATAGGAAGGCGTATGGAGGTTGATACGCGCATAATGGAATTTTCGAAGTATTGTACAACTTGCTCGGTATTAAATTTGGCTTGCTCAAGGTAAATAACATCTCTAATCTTGGAGCTGAGGGTATGAACTATGATTCTACGTGTTATATGAATTGTTTGGAGGTGATGCATATGCTAGGTGACAGGCGTGTGGGCGTGTGTCACGACCCAAAATCCAACTAGTCGTGATGGCACCTAACCCAACCCGTTAGGTAAGCCAACTTTCAATTATCCAATTCCAATAACCATTATTAAAGTAATTTAAGTAAATAAAGATCTTAATCTTATACAATCCCCAAGAACTGGTAGTACAAATCATTAGCTTCTAAGAATAGAGTATACAAAGTGGAGATGAAATAAATACATAGTCTGTTTGAATAATACATAAACAAAGCTTTTATAAATCTAAGGCTACCATGAACAAGAGGCAACTACAACAGGAACGCAGGTACATCTTCAATCCTACAACCATCGAGCACAGCAACAACAACAACCAACATCTGCACGCAATATGCAGAAGTGTAGTATCAGTACAACCGATCCCATGTACTAAGTAAGTAACAAACCAAGCCTTAAGTTGAAAGTAGTGACGAGCTTCTACCAGGGTCGGGTCCAAAACCAATAGTCCACAACAGTCCATAACAACTTAAAGGAAATAATACTAGAAGAAATACAGAGATAAAATGCTCAGCCAAATCATGATTTCAAAACAATATAGTTCTTTCTTTCAAATACATCAGTGAAAAACCCAAATCGTTGCCGAAGTTGCCAAAAATGTGAATAGTTTGAAAACAATAAATTTCTCCCAAAATCTTTTCAATAATAAATAAGATGTTTCATTTTCCTTTCGGATAGCCTGTGTAAAACAAATGCATCACTATGCCCATCTGTCAAAATGTGTGAGAAATCATGAATGATATGATGTTGTACAACATGAGGAAAATACATCTTTATGCCTGTAAGTCATGTGTGCATGACAATGCGATGCAACTCAGTGATAAAATCATAAACAGCCCCTCGGGAGAACATCACTCATATACAGCTCCTCGGGCAAACCTCACAGTCACTCATGCCTCTCGGGCATACCTCACAATCACTCATGCCACTAGGGCATCGCTCACAATCACTCATGCCTCCTAGTCACTCAGCACTCGGCACTCGCACTCAGTAGGTACTTGTGCTCACTAGGGGTGTGTACAGACTCCGGAGGGGCTCCTTCAGACCAAGCACTATAATTTGCACGGACAACTCACGTGCTATAATAATAAAGTATGTTGCAGGCGGGCAGCCCCGATCCACACTAATCCTCACAATCAGGCCCTCGGCCTCACTCAGTCATCAATCTCTCCAATCTCTCGGGCTCACAATATCATGAAAAATAGCCAAAAAATGATGATATGATGTACCAATAAATAACAACAGAGACTGAGATATGATATGCAATGAAATGAATATGACTGAATATGAATTTTCAATTTAACACAACAATTCACAGCAATATGACCTTTGTGGGTCCCAATAATACTGGCACATAACCTCAACATGATTTTTAATATGTTTTTCAGCTCAATTTCTTTAACTCATAAAACTGCATGGAAAATGCCAAGATTATTTAACTACAAAATTCCACAGAAACAATTATGTCACAATTTCTATAGTGCACGCCCACACGCCCGTCACCTAGCATGTGCGTCACCTCCCAACGATTTACATAATACATATATTCAGGGTTCATACCCTCAGCTCCAACATTAGAAGAGTTACTTACCTCAAACAAGCCAAACCCAATGTCGAGCAAGCTAAGGAATGCTCCAGAAATTCCATTATGCGCGTATCAACTTCCAAACGGCTCGAAACTAGTCACAATTAATTTGATTTAGCTCACAAATATTATGGGAATTAATTTCATATCAAAATACTAATGTTTTCCAAAAATCCAAAATTACGCCCCAAAAATACCTGTGGGGCCCATGTCTCAGAATCCGATAAAACTCACAAAATCCGAACCTCCATTCAACCACGAGTCCAACCATGCATCACTATGCCCATCTGTCAAAATGTGTGAGAAATCATGAATGATATGATGTTGTACAGCATAAGGAAAATACATCTCTATGTATGTCATGCGTGCATGCCAATGCGATGCAACTCAGTGATAAAATCATAAACAGCCTCTCGGGCAGAACATCACTCATATACAGCCCCTCCGGCAAACCTCACAGTCACTCATGCCTCTCGGGCATACCTCACAACCACTCATGCCACTCGGGCATCCCTCACAATCACTCATGCCTCCCAGTCACTCAGAACTCGGCACTCGCACTCAGTAAGTACCTGCGCTCACTGGGGGGTGTACACACTCCGGAGGGGCTCCTTCAGCCCAAGCGCTATAATCTGCACGGATAACTCGCGTGCTGCACGGACAACTCACGTGCTATAATAATAAAGTATGTTGCAGGCGGGCAGCCCTGATCCATACTAATCCTCACAATCAGGTCCTCGGCCTCACTCAGTCATCAATCTCTCCAGTCTCTCGGGCTCACAATGTTATAAAAAATAGCCCAAAAATGATGATATGATGTACCAATAAATAACAACAGAGATTGAGATATGATATGCAATGAAATGAATATGACTGAGTATGAATTTTCAATTTAACACAACAATTCACAGCAATATGACCTCTATGGGTCCCAATAATATTGGCACATAGCCTCAACATGAATTTTAATATGCTTTTCAGCTCAATTTCTTTAACTCATAAAGCTGCATGGAAAATGCCAAGATTATTTAACTACAAAATTCCACAGAAACAATTATGTCACAATTTCTATAGTGCACGTCCACACGCCTGTCACCTAGCATGTGCGTCACCTCCCAACGATATACATAATACATATATTCAGGGTTCATACCCTCAGCTCCAAAATTAGAAGAGTTACTTACCTCGAATAAGCCAAATCCAATGTCGAGCAAGCTAAGCAATGCTCCAGAAATTCCATTCTGTGCGTATCAACTTCCAAACGGTTCGAATCTAGTCACAATTAATTTGATTCAGCTCACAAAAATTATAGGAATTAATTTCATATCAAAATACTAATATTTTCCAAAAATCCGAAATTACGCCCCAAAAATCACTTGTGGGGCCCACATCTCGGAATCTGATAAAACTCACAAAATCCGAACCCCCATTCAACCACGAGTCCAACCACACCAAAATTTCTCAAATCCAACCACAACTCGGCCTTCAAATCCTCAATTAAAGTCTATGAAGTTTTCTACTATTTTCAACCCAAAACACTGATTTGTTGATAAAAACAATAATAAATTCAGGTAATTTAACCAATATTGAGGTAAGAACACTTACCCCGTTGTTTCCTCTGAAAATCTTCCAAAAATCGCCTCTTCCCGAGCTCCAATCCGTCAAAAATGGTTCAGAACTTAAACTCTCTACCCAGTCATTTGCTCTACGCGATCGCGAACATCCCCACGTGATCGCAAAGAATAGTTTTCCACTACCCAAATTTTCTTAATCGCGATCGCGGAAATGTCCTCGCGATCGTGAAGCACAAAGCAGACTGCCCACACATTTTACCTTACGCGAACGCGAAATCACTCACGCGACCGCGGATCACTGCCTCACAAACCTATGCGAACGTGTTCAACCCCATGCCATCGCGTAAAGCAATTGCCTCCCTTCATCTACTGCTCAAACCCTTTTACGCGAACGCGACCTCATCCACGCGTTCGCGAAGCACGGCTTAATACACTTACGCGATCGCGTTCCTTTCTCTGCGACCGCATAGAACAAAATACCTCTACCCCAAATAAGCTTACGCGATCGCGTCCCGATCTTCGCGATCGCGAAGAAGGTTTGGAACACCAGAAATCAGCAGCTACCAGCAGTGCAAAAAATGAAGGAAACATAATTCGAATACCATCCGAAACACGCCCGAGCCCCTCGGGACCTCAACTAAATATAGCAACAAGTCTTAAAACAACATACAAACTTAGTCGAATCTTTAAATCGCATCCAACAACACTAAAAACACGAATCATATGCAATTCAAGCCTAATGAACTTTGAAATTTTAAGTTTCCACAAACAACGCCGAAACCTATCAAATCACGTCCGATTGACATCAAATTTTGCACACAAGCCATAAATGACATAACGGACCTATTAAAATTTTCAGAATCGGATTTCAACTCCGATATCAAAAAGTCAACCCCCGATCAAACTTCCCAAAATTTCAACTTTCGGCATTTCAAGCCTAATTCCACTACGGACCTCCAAATAATTTTTCGGACACGCTCCTAAGTCCAAAATCACCATACGGAGCTATTGGAATCATCAGAATTAAATTTCGAGGTCATTTACACATAAGTCGACATTTGGCCACTATTTTAACTTAAGCTTTAAACCTTGGAACTAAGTGTTTCAATTAATTCCAAAACCTCACCGGACCCGAGCCAATTGCCCCGGCCAGTCACACAATAACTATAAAACCAATTTGAGCAGTAAATGGAAAAACGATGTTGTAATACTCAAAATGACCGGCCGGGTCGTTACATTCTCCCCCATTTAAACATACGTTCATCCTCAAACGTGCCAAGAGTTGTTTCCAAGCCATCAAATCATGGTTCCTTATTACCACACACGTACTTTGGGTGATCTCATGTCACCCTATTCTATATAGGCCTGACCACACAACATAACTGAAAATCGTTAATTTAACCTTAGCCCAAAACCCATGGAGCCAAATTTTTAACATCCAAAATTCTTTTCAAGACCTCAATCTGAGATCTACACATTGTATAAGTCCGAACAAGCTGCATCGAGCTATAACTATAACGACAGATATAATCAGCCAGCATATTACACAACTCGCATGCTCGTAGCACCATTCCTGATCACAGTAACTACTCCAAAACCAACCAGGTACTAGTATTAAACCCCATATCTAACCAAAATTCATCCCAAAACCTTCGTACACTGTTGATAATAAAAGAAACACGCAGAAATCTCAGGACCCCTTATCAGATCAACAAGTCATGGAGCTCTTTCGCCCCAACCAGAACCATAATCACTTTCTAAGCAGAATTTCAATATTATCCTCTCGAATATACCATTTCAAACCTGATAGTACCTATTCCATGTCCAATGACCTTATTTTACTAAACACAATTATTCCATAGACATGCCGCACCAATATAACTCAGAGCCACATCACGTGCCATCCGCGTACCAATACGCAACAATTCAAATGTACTCAATCATGGAAAATAACTCAAATGAGAGAACTGCCCCGCCAGATTAACAAGTACTGCCACAACGAAACGCTAAAAATTCATCATACACCGTAGAACCATTACCCGATTCTAACACAAGGTTAATACCTTAACATAACTCCGCTGCAATGCGTGACCCCATCCAAATGCTGGTCCATAATATATACCTCGAGCCACCCCGCTCAAAATCAATAACAACAGAGAGGCAAATGACAAAAATGCCACACAAAACCTGAAAGAACATAACCATTACGCAATCAATCATGTAATACCCAAACACTCATCACACTCAAATTCCGCTATAAAGCTCAAATAGAACCATACCATATGTGCACATAACCAATGAATCACAGCTCCTTGTAGCATAAAGGTGTAACTCACAGTTCATTTCAGGACACGAATAAGTTCAACATCAACCGAATGGCATATCCCTTAACAATAGCAGTATGGAGCCAACCATTCCGGCTCGGTGTAGAATACACATCTTAATTGGGCCTACCAATGGACCCCCAAATCAACTCGGGTTACCCACAAATAGATACAAATCCCTCCAAAATCCATAATGACTGAATCACAACACATTCTATCATCTAGGTAGCTCCGACCACAACTTCACAGTCCATAACCATGAAACAATTTTCTCCTAAGAACTCCCAAATCTCCAAATCCATAGAACACATGAATCACCATATTTGATTCCATCTCCAGCGCCCGAATGCCTAACACCTCTCTCATACACGATCATCCCATGAGAAATACTTTAAAATTTCTTCCGTTCCACTTGGCAAAATTTGAATATCAGCAGTTTATCAACCATGTGAGTACCGCAATACTAATTAAACATATGTAAGTCAAAATATAATGCGCCTTCTGAAATACGCACCCTTCTCATACACCTAGTAGTAATCGTATTCATCTAGTCATTTGAAACCGCCCATGTTGTCCAACATTCGTTACCTTCTCTTCAAGACTGAACTGTCACCTTGTACATGTAAATCATAATCCCACACAACACACCACATCCATTATGCCATCATGTGACAAGCACAAGAATCTCATTATCAACTTTGAGTCACCAATAATTTACATACCCTTTTAGTTAGAAATATTTCTCTTGCTTCTTTCTAGGAGGAAATCACAATACACAACACATTCTCCACATCGGTAGAAACCATCAAAAATACTTTGGAATCCATTTGCACAACCAAGCCATCAGGACTGAATCTCTCCAACTCAACCAAGCCACGCAGGTCACCAAACCCAAAAATATTGCCACCAAAATATCTGCAAAGTCTTACCACATCGTAATTACCCAAAGGACCGATCCTACCATTGCCATACTGGTCCAGTCTACTACCCAGTTGTCCTATTTTCTCCAAGTCCCTTCCGAATTTGTCTTCAGATTGATACTTCTCCTTGCTAAAACACCACGATCTTTAACCACAATTCACCCCACGAACCCTAACATAGAACCACAACGCCCTACGGCCCATAAGCAAATGTATTATTCCTAACCACCTCCAGAAACACCACAACTATAACACTCACTCTGCAAATACCTTATGTGAATCTAAAACTGTTCTTCTCACCTTCATTATACTAAAATGTAGAATCCCTAGTCATACAGAACTTTCATAATTCCAGGAACCATCAAATGCAAATCTCAGGTTTTATCCATACACAAGTCTGGAGAAATTCTCAATTGCTATATAAAATTCTCAAACCTACTAGAATTCTCTCGGAAGTCACCCACTTTGCTCAAATCTAAATTGCACCGCCCAAATGGGCCAAAAGACACGTGCCCCATTAGCACAACAATACTCAAAGAAGTAACTCTACTTTAACACAACCTATCAAATTGATACTTTGTGCGCACTACATCATTCACCTATAACAACTCACTCATCCCACGATTTTCATATACTCATAAGTGCAATATAACCCGTACCCAGGAATTTCCTTATTCGAGTCATCATCGATCTCAACTTTTGCAAGTCATAACTAACCCACCAGTATGCCTCAGCCTAAAACTAAACCTTTACATATAATCATGAAATTGAATTATCAATAACAGGCTCCCCCACTTGGCTCAAAGCCATAGATTAAAACATTCCATAACTCACAATACCAATACTCTATTACTATCATAATGCCACAGTCTGTTCAACAAAACTTCTTCTCAAACTCATGCAACGCCAACCAAAACAATACCCCAAATCATTTGCTAAGCTCGCAATCATTCTCTTGACACTCAAGTTAACTTTCTCAGCCAGATTCAAATTCAAATCTCCACACATATGCCCGACTGGCAGAAAAAAACTCTCCACTCACATCATAAGTAATATACCTATGTAGATTACTCCGCAGGGAATAACCCACCTGCTTAACCTCAAATTGGTATCTTGATATACCCTTTCGAAGTCAAATAACTTAGTCTTTCTGAGTCCAAACTCACTAACCAGACATGAAAAATTAATTTGTCCCAAAATTTAACAATCGTGAAATATCCTTCAAAACATTCACACTAGAGACTGTACGTCACATCAAAACGAAAATCAAGCACCCTATGGCCTTCCTTTACATTTTAAGGAAACACTTCACGTCACATTCAAATCGTCTTAACACATCCCGTAGTTACATCATACTCATCACAAAACTATTCCACCGCTCATCGAGCCACAAATTCCATTATAGGGTCATTACCGGACATATGAGTCCAATTATACAGGTTACAACTGAAGCTACCGAGCTCAAGCTACGGTCTAACCATGGCCTCAAGTCCTCCAGACCGGCCCATCACCAAAACACATAATACTCACCTCGAACCTCGTTTAAAGAATCACAAGCCGTCGATGCACAGCTAATACCGAGTGCTCATGTGCGCATACGAATACGTGGAAGGAATTCAAAGAGTTATGTCCCAAGCTGAATCAATTCCGCATGATAAAGAAGGAAAGATGGGAAGTATATATCCTAAATTCCCTGTAACCTCTCGAAGATAAGTATGGACATCATCATACCGATCCACAAGACTCTACTAGACACTTTCTCATGACTTGTAGAACCTATGAAACTAGAGCTCTGATACCACCTTGTCACGACCCAAAATCTAACTAGTCGTGATGGCACCTAACCCAACCTGTTAAGTAAGCCAACTTTCAATTATCCAATTCCAATAACCATTATTAAAGTAATTTAAGTAAATAAAGATCTTAATCTTATACAATCCCCAAGAACTGGTAGTACAAATCATGGGCTTCTAAGAATAGAGTATACAAAGAGGAGATAAAATAAATACATAGTCTATTTGAATAATACATAAACAAAGCTTTTATAAATCTAAGGCTACCATGAACAAGAGGCAGCTACAACAGGAGCGCAGGTACATCTTCAATCCCACAATCATCGAGCACAGCAACAACAACAACCAACATCTGCACGCAATATGCAGAAGTGTAGTATCAGTACAACCGACCCCATGTACTGAGTAAGTAACAAACCTAGCCTTAGGTTGAAAGTAGTGACGAGCTTCCACCGGGATCGGGTCCAAAACCAATAGTCCACAACAGTCCATAACAACTTAAAGAAAATAATACCAGAAGTAATACAGAGATAATATTCTCAGCCAAATCATGATTTCAAAACAATATAGTTCTTTCTTTCAAATACATCAGTGAAAAACCCAAATCGTTGCCGAAGTTGCCAAAAATGTGAATAGTTTAAAAACAATAAATTTCTCCCAAAATCTTTTCAATAATAAATAAGATGTTTCATTTTCCTTTCGGATAGCCTGTGTAAAACAAATGCATCACTATGCCCATCTGTCAAAATGTGTGAGAAATCATGAATGATATGATGTTGTACAACATGAGGAAAATACATCTCTATTCCTATAAGTCATGTGTGCATGACAATGCGATGCAACTCAGTGATAAAATCATAAACAGCCCCTCGGGAGAACATCACTCATATACAACCGGTCCGATTGACCTCAAATTTTAAGTTTCCACAAACAATGCCGAATTCTATCAAATCACGTCCGATTAACCTCAAATTTTGCACACAAGACATAAATGGCATAACGGACCTATTAAAATTTTCAGAATCGGATTTCAACCCCGATATCAAAAAGTCAACCCCCGGTCAAACTTTCCAAAAATTCAACTTTTGGCATTTCAAGCCTAATTCCAATACGGACCTCCAAATAATTTTTCGGACAAGCTCCTAAGTCCAAAATCAGCATACGGAGCTGTTGGAATCATCAGAACTAAATTCTGAGGTCGTTTACATAAAAGTTGACATCCGGTCACTATTTTAACTTAAACTTTAAACCTTGGAACTAAGTGTTTCAATTTATTCCAAAACCTCACCGGACCCGAACCTATTGCCCTGGCCAGTCACACAACAACTGTAAAGCCCAATTTGAGTAGTAAATAGGGAAACGGGATTGTAATACTCAAAACGACCGGTCGGGTCGTTACAACTTGCACCTTAGAAATTGAGACTCGGTTGATTCTGTAGAGCTGTATAGTCAATTAACTTGTATTTTTCCATGTATTTTTATGTGTTATAGAAACTGAGATGTGACTCATATTAGAAATCATGCTTAGGCAAATGTTGGTATTATTGGGACCCACTGAGGTCATTTTTACTATGGAATTATATGTTTAAACTGTAATTCCATACTCAGTCATATTCATTCATTGTATATCATATCTCAGTCTCTATTGTTATTTATTGATACATCATATCATTATTTTGGGCTAGTTTCATCACATTGTGAGCCCGAGAGCCTAGAGATATTCCTGACTGAGTGAGGCCGAGGGCCTGATTGTGAGGATAATTATGGGATCGGGCTGCACACCGCAGTAGGCCAGATTGGCTTATTATAGCACGTGAGTTGTTCGTACAGTACGTGATTTATCCGTGCAGATCCAGATATTGATACTATAGCACGTGAGTTGTCCATGCGGATTTAGATATTGATACTATAGCACGTGAGTTATACATACAGCACGTGAGTTGTCCATGCAGATTATAGCGCTTGGGCTGAAGGAACCCCTCTGGAGTTAGTACACACCCCCAGTGAGCGCAGGTACCTACTGAGTGCGTGTGCCGAGCGATTGGGAGGATTTAGTGACTGTGAGGATTGAGCGACTGTGAGGGCTGATTGATTGAGAGGACTGAGTGGCTGGGAGGACTGTGTGAACTGATACTCTGGGAGTATGCACATGGTTTTATCACTAAGTTGCATCGTATTGACATGCACACTTGTCATAAAGGCATAAAGATGCATTTTTCTCACGTTGTACGATATTTCGTCATTCATGACTTCATATACTCATTGACATGTAGGCATAGAGATGTATTTTCCTCATGCCATTTGAAAATGAAATATCCTATCTGTTGTTGAAAAGTATTTGGGAAAAAAATTACAGTTTTACAAAACGTACTCATATTTTGGTGATTTCGGTAAAAGATATGGATTTTCGCTGATATACTTGAAAAACATGCCTATTTTTTTAGAACTGTGAACGAGCTGAGCATTTTATCTCTGAGCTACTTCTTTTATTACTTTCATTAAGTTGTTATGAACTGTTGTTGGATAATGGTGTTGGACCCCGACCTGTGATCTAACTCGTCACTACTTTCAACATAAGGTTAGGTTTGTTACTTATTAAGTACATGGGTCGATTGTACACATAATACACTTCTGCACCTTGCGTGCAAATATTGGATATTGATGTTGTTATGATCGACGGGAGCTGAATTTGAAGACATACCTACGTTCCGGTTGTAGCTGCCTCTTGTTCATGGTAGCCTTAGATTTATAAAAAAATCTGTTTATGTACGTTTCAAACAGATGATGTATTTATTTCATACCAGCTTTGTAAATTCTAATCTTAGAAGCTGATGATTTATACTACCAGTTCTTGGGGAGTGTATTAGAGTCAGTTAAATATTAATTGAATTGAATATTTGTTAATTGGCTTACCTGACCGGTTGGGTTAGGTGCCATTACGACTAGGTGGATTTTGGGTTGTGACAAGTTGGTATCAGAGCTCTAGGTTCATAGGTTTGACAAGTCATGAGCAAGTGTCTAGTAAAGTTTTGCGAATAGGTATAATGACGTCCATACTTATCTTCGAGAGGCTACAGGACATTTAGGATAATTTCCAGCTTTCTTTCCTTATCGTGCGAAATTGATTCAGCTTGAAACATAACTCTTTGAATTCCTTCCACGCATTCATGTGCGCATGTAAGCACTCGGTATCAGTTGTGCATCGTCGGCTTATGATTCCATGAATGAGGTTCGAGATGTGTATTCTGTGTTTTGGGCGATGGGCCAGTCTGGAGTACTTGAGGCTAGGTTTAGACTACATCTTAGGCTCGGTAGCTTCAGTTGTGTGAACTTGTACATTTGGACTCATATGTCCGGTAGTGTCCCTATGAGTGGAATTTGTGGCTCGATGAGGGGTTGAATAGCTATATGATCAGCATGACATGACTGCGGAATGTGTTCAGATAGTTTGATTGTGACGAGAATAGATTGCTTGAGATGGTTTTATTGGGTACTTGGTGTCTGTCTTGATTTGACGTATAGTCTCGAGTATGAATATGTTAAAGGATCTTTCATATTGTTTAATTATGGAGCGAAGTAGATTTTCATGTCTTGTTGATGAGTTCGGACTTAGGGAGATTAATTGATCGCATAGTGATTGTGGATGCGAAAGGGTATATCAAGATGCCAATTTTAGGCAAAGCATGTGGGTTATCTCATGCGGAGTAATCTACGGAGGTGTGCTCTTTATAATGTTGAGCGGAGAGTTTCTTTTCTACCAACAGGATGTATGTGTTGAGATCTGAATTTGAATCCGGTTGAGAAAGTTGACTTGATTGTCAATGGGATGATCGTACATGAAAGATTTGTTAGTCATTCGAGTGTTGGAGTAGGGACCAGTTACGGTGATTCATGTGTCCTATGAATTTGGAGACTGGGAGTTCTCAGAAGCATGTTGTTTCAGGGTTGTGACCTGTTTGAGGTGAGTATTTTATTTAAACTTAGCGGAGACACTAGTTGCATTAATTATTTTTGATAGCTACGCGCTATGAATGGGCATATATGTGAGGTTTGAGCCCATGTGCGGGCACCGAAGCAATTGTCCGTGCAGTGTGTGGGAATTTCATTTCTTTGATAATTTATTTGATTTCATTGTTTCCTTCCTCTACGATAAAAATTATTTGAGTAGTGTATTTGAGGAATTGTGCACATGCGCCTACGGTTATCCTCTTCACAAAATTTGAGGAGTTGGTTGTAAATATTAGGTTATGTTGGGGTTTCAAGTCAATAAAGTGGTTGTGTTTGATGAGATGAGGTCATTGGACCTAGAATGAATACTATCAGATTTAATTACGGTATATTTGGGAGAATAATATCGAAAGTCAGCTTAGAAAGTGATTATGGTTCTGGTTGGAGCGAGAGAGCTCCATGACTAGTTGATCTGATGAGTGGTTATGAGTTTTTGAGTGTTTCTTTCATTATTGGCAGTGTACGAAGGTTTTTGATATGAGGTTTATCAACGGTATCGAGTTCATTTTTTTTAAGCACTATGGTGATTAGAAATTATTGCTACGAGTATGTGAGTTGTGTAGTATGTTATGTGACTATATCTGGGGTCATGGTTATGGCTTGATACAGTTTGTTCAAACTTATATAGTGTGTAGATGTGAGATTCGGGTCTTGTAAGAAATTCTAGATGTTGGAAATTGGGTTATAAGTTTTACGGACTAAGATTAAAGTGATGATCTTCAATTATGTTGTGTTGTCACGCCTATATGGAATAGGGTGGCGTGGGATCACCACCGGGTATGTGCGTAGTAAGTAGAGTTGTGCATGGATCGGATCGGATTTAGCACATTTCGGATTCGGATTTTGGATTCTACAAAATGCAATCTGAATCCGATCCGAATTAATATCGGATCGGATCGGATTTTAAAGTTTGGATCGGATCAGATTTTTGGATTTCGGATCGGATTATTATGCCTCAAAATTGCAAACTCATATGTATATTTTCTTTGTAAAAGAGGCAATACAGTAAGAAAAATTCATGTTTATGCAATTATGAGAGTACTATGGTGCCAATATAGCTAAATCCAGCAATTGTAAAGGTAATAACTTGGAGGAAGACGTAGAGGAAGTACAGACTATCCGAAATTAAAGTTTAATATTTATACATGCCCTAATAATTTTGGATTTCGGATCGGATCGGTTTACAATTATACCAATCCGAATCCGATCCGAATATCCAAAATTTAATAAACACAATCCGAAATCCGTTCCAAATATCTGAAATCCGAAATTTGAAATTAAGCGGATCGGTTCGGATTTCGGATATCCGATCCAAATGAACAGCCTTAGTGGTAAGGTGGAATAGTGATTTGAAGGTTTAGGAACAACTCTTGGCACGTTCGATGACGAGCGTATGTTTAAGTGGGGGAGAATGTAACGACCTGACTTGTCATTTTGAACATATATGCTCCTTTCGACAATTTGAAGTCTTGAGCAGCTTCGTAATGCGTATTATGACTTGTGTGTGAATTGTCGGCTTTGGTTTTCGGATGATTCGGGATTTAAGTGAAAGAACAATCCTTGTTTAGAAGCTTAAATGAAAAGACTTGATTTATTTGACTTTTTGTGCAAACGACTACGGAATAGAGTTTTGATAGTTCTAATAGCTCCATATGGTTATTTTGACTGTCTAATTATATGTTTAAACTGTAATTTCATACTCAGTCATATTCATTCATTGCATATCATATCTCAGTCTCTATTGTTATTTATTGATACATCATATCATTATTTTGGGCTAGTTTTATGACATTGTGAGCCTGATAGACTGGAGAGATTGACGACAGAGTGAGGCCGAGGGACTGATTGTGAGGATAATTATGGGATCAGGTTGCATGCCGCAGCATGCCAGATTGTCTTATTATAGCACCTGAGTTGTTCGTGCAGCACGTGAGTTGTCCGTGCGGATCTAAATATTTATACTATAACACGTGAGTTGTCCGTGCGGATCCAGATATTGATACTATAGCACGTGACTAGTCCGTGCAGATTATAGAGCTTGGGCTGAAGGAGCCCTTCCGGAGTCTGTACAGACCCCCAGTGAGCGCAAGTACCTACTGAGTGCGAGTGTCGAGCGATTAAGAGGATTGAGTGACTTTGAGCATTAAGTGACTGTGAGGACTAAGTGAATTGGAGGACTGGGTGAATTAATACTCTGGGAGTATGCACATGGTTTTATCATTGAGTTGCATCGCATTGACATGCACACTTGACATACAGGCATATTGATGCATTTTTCTCATGATGTACGATATTGCGTCATCCATGACTTCACATACTCATTGACATGTAGGCATAGAGATGTATTTTCCTCATGCCATTTGAAAATGAAACATCCTATCTGTTGTTGAAAGGTTTTGGGAAAAAAATCACATTTTTACAAAACGTATTCATATTTTGGTGATTTCGGCAAAAGATTTGGGTTTTCGCTGATATACTTGAAAAACATGCCTATTTTTCTGGAACTGTGAATGATTTGAACATTTTATCTCTCAGATACTTCTTTTATTACTTTCATTATGTTGTTATGAACTGTTGTTTGCTATTGGTGTTGGACTCCGGCCTGTTATCCAGCTCGTCACAACTTTCAACCTAAGGTTAGGTTTGTTACTTATTGAGTACATGGGGTCGGTTGTACTCATACTACACTTCTGCACCTTGCGTGCAAATATTGGATGTTGATGCTGCTGTGATGGACGAGAGCTGGATTTGAATACATACCTTTGTTCTGGTTGTAGCTGCCTCTTGTTCATGGTAGCCTTAGATTTATAAAAAAAATTGTTTATGTACGTTTCGAACAGATGATGTTTTATTTCATACCAGCTTTATAAATTCTAATCTTAGAAGCTCATGATTTGTACTACCAGTCCTTGGGGAGTATATTAGAGTCAGTTAAATATTAATTGAATTGAATAGTTGTTAATTGGCTTACCTGACCGGTTGAGTTATGTGCCATCACGACTAGGTAGATTTTGGGTCATGACAACTTAATTATAACTTAGAAAATTAACTTAGATAGATGAATATAAAAGGTAAAACATCTTGACCGATATTTATTAATCTATGTGATTTGTAATTAGTTATAAAATGAATGAATGTATAAGACGAAATGTGGAATTCGAATAAAATAAACGTCTCATATACTATATACCTTTATTTTTTATTATTATGATTGATTAATTATATATATGTGTGAATAACATATATGCTTATAATTTATTAAAATTAATTAGTTAATATAGTTATTTATACAGATTATGCTTATAGTTTATAATTATTTATAGTAAATATATATGTGAATAAAATAAATGCTTATAGTTTATAATAATTTTTTATAGTTTATAATATTTTAAGAAATAAAAACACAAAAAAAATAATTTAGTTTTTTTAAAAAAAATAACCAACCAAAGTTGGTCGGTTAATAGTCAAACACAGTCAACGCGCGGTCACTTAGTGTACCGACCAACGTTGGTCGGTAATTCTAATTCCAGATCCCAAATACGGGATTTTCCCCTCATTTCTCTTACTCTCTTCTCAAAATTTTCTAACTCCCCATTCTCTTCTCCCTCACACACATAACACCCTTCCCCATCTCCTTCTTTATTTCCCTCACACAAATCCCATTCCCTACCCCACGTCGCCACTGCCCCCGCCGCCGATGTCCGTTGCTACGGCCTCCATTGCCCCTCCCCCTCCACCTCCTAAAACTTCCAACTTTCGATTTGAACTTACATTGTTTGTATAATTTTAATATTTTGTTATTTCGTTATGAATTGTTTAAATTTGAATTTTATTGAAATCTAGGGTTTAGGTCATGTTAAAATTGAATTGAACTGAATTGATTACCTAGGGTTAAATTCAATGTTTAAGTTTGTATTGACCTCAGTAGTTTTATTATGAATTGAATGTTTAACTTTGAATTGAATTGTGTTTTTAGGATTTGTTCTTGTGAATTGAACTTTTAGGGTATGAATTGAATTTTTATTGGTAAGTGTTGAACTTTTCGGATGGAGCTTATGTTGTGTGAGGTTAATTAAATTATTTAGGGTATTAATTTAATTGTTTAGGGTACGGGTTGAGCTTTTAGGATATGAATTGAACTTTTAGGGGTAATGGTTGAACTCTTTGGATGTGAATTGAACTTTTAGGGATAATTGTTGAACATTTTGGGTGTAATTATTAAAAATTAATTATCTTAATTAATTAAAAATGATTTAATTAATTTATAATTGTAGAATAAATTAAGTTGTAATAATTATGGAAAAAATCTCAATTATTTTTCAATCAGTTTAAAGTATAAATGTTCTTTGAGAAGTTTAATAATTTATATATATGATGTTTCCATCTAGTAAAGCCTGCAAGAGATTGTCGGATCATTTCTCGGATGGTAAAAAGAAGAACAAGAAGCCTAATTGGTATCTGCAGCATTTATGGGATGATTTGTTAAGGCAATGGCAGACCGAGGATCTCTTACAGAAGAGCGAAAAGGGAAAGAAAGCTCACTCATCCGAGAAGGGAGGCTCCTTGCACACTGGGGGTGCTATCAGCATCGGGACAATAAGAAGAAGATTGGTAATTGCTTAAATTATTTTACTTTTCTAAGTATATCAATTCTATTTATTAACTAAATTAATTTATTTTCAGAAAAAGAAGTTTGGGCGTCTAATGAGCCATGATGAGCTATTCAAGGAGGCGCATATTTTAAAGAAGAAGAAAGAGGGGGTGGAGATAGATGGGTTGAGGAACGGGCAGAGACTGCATATGTAAGCTTTTAATTTTCTTTAAGTGTTATAATTTACTTTTATAAGAATTTTTAAATACTAATTTAATTTAAATAATAATATAGGGCCGCTACCATTGTAACGTGGAGGAATTCATTCATAGTCAGCCAGCTGGTGAATCTGGCGAGCCAACCCAACCTTCGTACGAGGATGCTAAAATAATATGGTTGGAGACTGTTGGCGGTCCAAAAAGGGGGAAAGTATACGAGCTTCCTGAGAAAACATTCCATCACTATAGGTGTGAAATTCAAGGAATAGGGACTTCCTCACAGAGCGAGGAACTTAATAGGGAGAGCCTCTCGGCTATGCGAGAGACAGTGGCAAAGTGTCACAACCCGAAATTCCCACCTTTGGGACCATGATGGCGCCTAACATTTCACTTGCTAGGCAAGCCAACGTTAGAATGATTTTAACCATTTTTAACAATTCATCTTAATTAAACAGTAAAGAGACCAACAACCAGAATAATATCTGAAATTTAAATGAACAACCAAAATAATAACGATGTCTAAATACCATCCCAGACCTGGAGTCATAAGTGCACGAGCTTCTAGAACAGTAAAGAGACCAACAACCGAAATAATATCTGAAATTTAAATGAACAACCAAAATAATAACGATGTCTAAATACCATCCCAGAACTGGAGTCACAAGTGCACGAGCTTCTAGAATAATACAAACAAAGGTCTAAATAAAAATAAAGTTGTCTGAAAGTAAGCAGACAGCTAAAATAAAGTGGAAGGGGCTTCAGAGCTGCGAACGTCGTGCAACTATACCTCAAGTCTCCTCTGATAGCTGAATCCAAGAAATATCTATAGTATGCCGATGGGATTAACTTCGGTATCTGCACAAGAAGTGCAGAGTATAGTATGAGTACAACCGACCCCATGTACTCTGTAAGTGCCGAGCCTAACTGTGATGACCCAAAAATATCATCTTTAAATTTAATAATTAATTATGTGTTTTAAGACCTCAAAAAGCACTATTTATCATTCCTCGACTTACGTGCGCAGTCCGTAAAATTTTCCGGGAACTTTTTATGTGAAAAATGGATTAAAATATGGATTAGAGCTTTAAAACTCAACTAAGTTGACTTTGGTCAATATTTTGAGTAAACGGACTCGGATCAGTGTTTTGATAGTTCCGATAGGTCCGTATCATGATTTGGGACTTGGGCGTATGCCCGGAATCAAATTCCAAGGTCCCTAGCCCGAGATATAGAATTTTGATGAAAACTTAAAAGTTTAAGTTCAAATAGTGACCGGATGTCGAATTATGTGCAAACGACCGCGGAATAAAATTTTGATGATTCAAATAGCTCCGTATGGTAGTTTTGGACTTAGGAGTGTGATCGAAATTGTATTTGAAAGTCTGTAGTGAAATTAGGTTTGAAATGGCTAAACCAAGAATTTAAGTTTGGAAGTTTGACCGGGGAGTTGACTTTTTGATATCGGAGTCGGAATTCAGTTTTAAAAATTTTCATAGCTCCGTTATGTCATTTATGACTTTTGTGCAAAATTTGAGGTCAATCGGACTTGATTTGATAGGTTTCGACATCGAATGTAGAAGTTGGAAATTTTAAGTTTCATTAAGCTTGAATTGGAGCATAATTCGTGGTTTTAGCGTCGTTTTATGTGATTTGAGGTTTTAAATAAGTCCGTATAATGTTTTAGGACTTGTTGGTATATTTGGTTGAGGTCCCGAGGGCCTTGGGTGAGTTTCAGATGATTAAAGGATCAAATATTGGACTTAAAAGCTGCTGCAATTTTTCCTCTTATGTTGGATATTCTGGGTTGTGATCGAGCCCAGCTATCGAGCCCAGTTATTGAGCCCAGGTATCGAGCCCAGGGTTGACGAGGCTCAAGCTTGAGCTTGTGATCGAAGCCACGATCGAAGTCCCAGGCTCGATGCCATGATCGATGCCATGGTCGAAGGCTCAGGCTAGATGCCATGATCGAAGGCTGAGGCTTGATGCTAGGATCGAGGCCATGATCGAAGGGCCAGGCTCGATGCCATAATTTAGGCCATGACCGAAGTCAAGGGTCGAGCCTGTGATCGAATCCATGATCAAGGCTTAGGCTCGAGGGCCATGGTCGAAGCCACGATCGAGGCCCATGGTCGAAGCCAGTTCGAGGCCCAGTTCCGAAGGCTGCCCTAGGTAGAATTTATAAAAGAGGGAATTCGTCCCATTCGCCATTTTTAACAAAATTGGAGCTTGAGCGGAGGCGATTTTAGATAGATTTTCAAGGAAAGACATTGGGGTAAGTGATTCTAACTCGGATTTGGTCTATATACACAAATATATCATTGTTTTCACCATTTAATTAGTGTTTTGAGATTTAAATTTGGGAAATTTTTAGAAATCTCATATAAATGAATTTTTGAGATTTCGGTATCGATTCGGAGTTGGATTTGAGTGAAACTGGTGTGGTTGGACTCGTAATTGAATGGGTTATCGGATTTCGTAACTTTTGCCAGATTCTGAGATGTGGGCCCCACGGTCGAAGTTTTAATTAATTTCGGGATTTTTATTGAAAATATAGTATTTTCTTACAGAATTGATTCCTATAAATTTTAGTGATTGTATCGAATTATTTTCAGTTAGATTCAAACCAATCGAAGTTGGATAATCGAGGAAAAGGCCTACTAGTGGATTAAATTGGAGCAAAATGAGGTAAGTCTCTTGTCTAATCTTGTGAGGGGAAAATTACCCCATAGGTAATTAAAGTAATAATTGTTTCTAATTGTGGAGGCTACGTACGCACGAGGTGACGAGAGTCCGTGCGTAGCTACTATTAATGCTAAAGTCCAGCTAGTTTAGGACTCAAAAGCATGAATTACTTGTGTAAATTGTAGTCATTACTTAATTAAATTATTTGATATATATATATTGTGAATTGTTAGGGAAGATATTAAAGGAGGGAAATCTCATATGCTTAAATTTTCTGTTTAAATTAATTAATTGTTAAGAGAAATTGTTCTTCCTCCAAAATTTATCTTATAATAAATATACTCTCATTCTGGAGGTAATAAGAAAATGTCCCCCTTTCTTGTGGAGCGGGCCGAACGCCTCGGCAGGATAGATGCATCTATGGATTGCGCTGCACGTCCCTCGGTAGTGTATACAATACTTTGGATCGGATCGTACGACCTCGGCAGAAATCTGCTTAATAATAATAATAATTACACGATACTTGGACAGTTTATTGCAGCTTGTAAAGTTATTTGATAAATTAGAAATTTATTGAAATTTAATTGCAACATGTAAAGCTATTTGATAAATTGGAAATTTTATTAAAATTGAAGGATTTAATTAATAGATTAAAAATTGTTGCATTTGATGGATTTTTATTATTTCTGCTAATTGAATAAAATTATTGTTAAATTCTCTGAATCATGCTAATTTGAATAATTATAATTTATTCCACTTATTATTATTGACCTTTAGTGAGTGTCAAAGTCGGCCATCTCGTCTCTACCACTTCGAGATTAGGCTTGATACTTACTAGGTACACGTTGTTTATGTACTCATCCTACACTTGCTGCACTTTTTGTGCAGGATCTGAGATAGATATAGTGGAGGACCTATCATCGCACATCCTCGTTATCCAGGGGCGTAGTGGTGAGCTGCCTTTCTGAGCCATCCTGCAGCTACCAGTGCCTCTTCTTGTATTTTTAATTCGGTCTATTTTTATTTCAGACAGTATTTGAAATTTTGTATAATCTACTAGATGCTCATACACTTGTGACACCAGGTCTTGGCACACACACGTTGGTAGAAATTGGTATCTTATCATTTTTCTTGGATTTAAATTTTATCGATATATATTTAATTTATTAGTTGGCTTGCCTGGCTATAGTGTTGGGCGTCATCACGACCTATAAGTGAAATTGGATCGTAACACTAACCTCGACGAATATTTTGACGAGGCTAAGGCAGGTCGCTTACATCAACCTATACGCAATAACAATAATAATAATAATAATAATAATAATAATAATAATAATAATAATAATAATAATAATAATAATAATAATAATAATAATAATAATAATAATAATAATAATAATAATAATAATAATAATAATAATAATAATAATAATAACAACAACAACAACAACAGGAACATAGGTAAAACAGTTAAATCATATCAATAACTGAAGTCAATTCAACATTCATAGCCAATAATTTCTTTTACCATTCTGTTGCGTCGTGCAACCCGTTCCAACAATATAATCCTTTAATTAATTTCTGTTGCGGCGTGCAACCCGCTCTAACAATATAAACTTAATATAAAATTCGTTGCGGCGTGCAACCCGATCCAACAATATAATATTTTAATTAAATTCCGTTGCGGCATGCAACCCGCTCCAACAATATAAACTTAAAATAAATCTAGTGCGGCGTGAAACCCGCTCCAGCAATATAATTTAACAACACTTGGATGTAAAAATATTCCAATAGTTAACACATTTAATAAGAAATTATTAGGCAACAAAGCATACAGTAATTATGATTTATTGAGGAAACAAGTAATGACAAGTAGCAATTAATTGTGAAAATCAAAGAAAAAATAGGCAACTTGATATTTAATATGCTAAATGTCAAGTGGCAATTAAGATACATAAATCAAGTAAGCACGTAGCAAATTATAACATGAATTCAAGGCATAATATTGGGCAAGGAATATGAGAGAAATAATTAATACCATAATTAATTAATAATTTAAAATAATCTATGATGTTTAGATAAATATGCAAACAATCAATTTGACGACGTATAGGCTCTCGTCACCTCACCTATACGTCGTTACGCATGAAATTCATGTAACAAATAATTCAAGGGTTCTATTCCCTCAAGTCAAGGTTAACCACGACACTAACCTTGTTTTGGCAAATTTCAAGTGATTACTCGACCACGGCTTTTCCTTTCGAATTACCCTCCAAACCAATCAAACCTAGCAAATTATTTACCAATAATTCAATTTAATCTTTAAAAATTATTCACGATTCGAAAGGGACTTAATTTAAGTCATTTTCGAAAAAGTCAACAAAAGTAAACGTGGGGCCCACTTTTCGGAATCCGACGAAAAAATCACGGAATCCGGACACCCGTTCCTATACTAGTTCAACCATACTAAAATTATCGAATCCCGACATCAGATTGCCTTTCAAATCTTCATTTTACATTTTTGGAAGCTTTTATAAAAAATCCAATTTCTTCCATCTAAATCCGAAATAAACGATGAATATAAACATGGATTTATGAAATATAACCAATATAGGATAAGGAACACTTACCGAGTTCGAATTTGTGAAAACTTTTTTGAAAATCTCCCAAAACAAGCTCTAAATCGTGAATAATGAAAAATGGGACGAAATCCCATTTCCAGAACTTAAGTTCTGCTGTCCAGGGATTTCTTCATCGCGATCGCGGAGATCCATTCGCGATCACGTAGAAACATTTCTTCCTAGTTCCATTTTACTCTTCGCGATCGCGGACAATTCCTCGCGATCGCGAAGCACAACTTAGATTGTCCCAGAATTTAACTCTACGTGAACGTGGCAACACTCACGCGAACGCGCAGAACGATTTCTCAGCCTTACGCGATCGCAAATTCCCTCCTGCGTTCGTGAAGCACAAATTGTGTTCCCCATCTTCTGCCTCATTCCTTCTTTGCGGACGCGATCAACACTACGCGTTCGCGATGCACTGGGAGCCAACCTTCCGCGATCGTGTGCCTCTCTTCGCGAACGCGAAGAGTAAAAGTCATAGATCACAATTAACTCTTGCGATCGCGGGAATGACTTCGCGATCGTGAAGCACAATGCACCAGGTGACAGCTGAAACTCAAAAACCATATTTTTCCAAAGTTCAAAAGGTCTGTAGGCTATCCGAAACTTACCCGAGCCCTCGAGTCTCCAAACCACATATGCACACAAGTCCAAAAACTTCATACGAACTCGCTCGCGCAATCAAAATACCAAAATAACACTTAGAACTACGAATCGGACACCAAATCAAATAAAAAATTTAATGAAGCTTAAGAATTCCTATTTTATCAACCGGATGTCCGAATCGCGTCAAATCACTTCCGTTTGGCACCAAATTTTACAGACAAGTCATAAATGACATAACAGATCTATTCCAACTCTAGGAATCTCAATCCGAGCCCGATATTGATAAAGTCAAATTCACGATCAAACTTTGAAATCTTTAAGCTTTCAAACTTCTAGTTTTCGATAAATGACGATAACTCAAGTTAGGGACCTCCAAATTAAATTCCGTTCATACGCCCAAGTCCCAAATTACAATACAGACCTACCGAAACTATCAAAACAGTGATCCTGGTCCGTTTGCTAAAAATATTGACCGAAGTCAACTTAAGTTAGTTTTAAAGTAGTATTTTATATTTTAATCCATTTTTTCACATAACAACTTTCCGAAAAAATTATAGACTGCGCACGCAAGTCAAGAAATGATAAATGGTGCTATTTGAGGTCTCGGAGCATAGAATTGAATGTTAAATTTAAAGATGACATATTGGGTCATCACATTCTCCGCCTCTAAAAAAATGTTCGTCCTCGAACGGAATTAGAAAATTACCTGAGCTGGTGAAAGGTGTGGATATCTACTCCACATGTCCAACTCGGACTCCCAGGTAGCTTCCTCAATTGACTGACCTCTCCATTGTACTCGAACTGATGGATAGCTCTTAGACCTCAATTGTCAGACCTGTCGGGCTAGAATAGCTACCGGCTCCTCCTCATAAGTAAAATCCTTGTCCAATTGGACTGAGCTGAAATCTAACACATGGGATGGATCATCATGATATTTCCATAGCATAGACACATGGAACACCGGATGAACTGTGAGGTGAACTACATACCTCGATCAAAAATGATAGACACGAGCACACCGTGAAGGCGGACAATCTCGCAGATGTAAATCTCCGCTAATCGCTTTGAAGAATAGGTAACCGCTACTGGAATGAAGTGTGCTGACTTGGTCAACCTGTCCACAAAGACCCATACCACGTCGTACGTTCTCTGAGTCCATGGGATCCCAACAACAAAATCCATAGTGATACACTCCCACTTCCACTCATGAATTTCTAATTTCTGAAGCAAACCACCAGGTCTCTGATGCTCGTACTTGACTTGCTGACAATTTAGACACCGAGCTACCTATGCAACTATATCCTTCTTCATTCTCCTCCACCAATAATGTTGTCGCAAATCTTGATACATTTTGACGGTACCCGGATGAATAGAATACCAGGAACTGTGGGCCTCTTCAAGAATTAATTCACGAAGCCCATCCACATTAGGCACACAAATACGACCCTACATTCGCAGAACTCCATCTTCTCCCCACAGCAACCTGCTTGGCACCACCGTGATGCACCGTGTCCTTAAGGACAAGCAAATGAGGATCGTCATATTGTCATTCCCTGATACGTTCATATAAAGAAGACTGAGCGAGTGTGCAAGCTAGAACCCGAATGGGCTCTGAAATATCTAACCTCACGAACTGATTGGCTAAAGTCTGAACATCTGCAGCTAACGACCTCTCACCAACCGGAATATACGCAAGGTTGACCATACTCACAGCCTTTCTACTCAAAGTATTGGCCACCACATTGGCCTTTTCGGGGTGATACAAAATGGTGATATCATAGTCTTTCAACATCTCCAACCATCTTCTCTGCCTCAAATTGAGATCTTTTTGTTTGAACAGATATTGTAGGCTACGATGATTAGTAAATACCTCACACGAGACACTGTAAAGGTAATGCCTCCAAATCTTCAACGCATGAACAATGGCTGCTAATTCTAAGTCATGAACAGGATAATTCTTCTCGTGAACTTTCAACTGCCGCGACTCATATGCAATCACCCTACCATCTTGCATCAATATTGCACCAAGCCCAACGCGAGATGCATCACAATAAACCGTATAAGATCCTGAACCTGTGGATAATACCAATACTGGTACCGTAGTTAAAGCAGTCTTAAGCTTCTGAAAGCTCAACTCACACTCGTCTAACCATCTGAATGGGGCACCTTTCTGGGTCAATTTGGTCAGCGTGGATGCTATGGATGAAAACCCCTCCACAAACCAGACAATAACCTGCCAAACCCAGAAAACTCCGGATCTCTGTAGTTGAAGTAGGTCTAGGCCAATTCTGAACTGTCTCAATCTTCTTAGAATCCACTTTTATGCCTTCAGCCGATACTACATGCCCCAAAAAGGCAACTGAGTCTAACCAAAACTCACATTTCAAAAATTTGGCATATAACTGATTATATTTCAAAGTCTAAAGCACAATCCGAAGATGTTGCTCATGCTCCTCTCGACTGCTGGAGTAATCAAGATATCATCAATGAATACAACCACAAAAGAATCCAAATAGGGCTTGAATACCCGATTCCTCAAATCCATAAATGTTGCTAGGGCATTTGTCAGCCCAAATGACATCACAAGGAATTTGTAATGCACATTCCGAGTCAGCCCAAATGACATCACTAGGAATTCGTAATGCACATACCGAGTCCGGCAACAGATACTTGTTCTTGATAGTAGCCTTGTTTAACTGTTGATAATCTATATACATCCGCATTGAACCATCTTTCTTATTTACAAATAACACTGGTGCACCCCAGGGCGAGACACTAAGTCTAACAAAGCCCTTATCAAGCAATTCTTGTAATTGTTCTTTTAATTCCTTTAACTCCGGCGGGGCCATACGGTATGGTGGAATAGAAATGGGTTGGGTTCCCGGAGACAAATCAATACAGAAGTCAATATCTCTGTCGGGGTGGCATCCCTGGTAAATCTGCAGAAAATACATCTGGAAACTCACAGACTACTGGGATTGAATCCATAGAAGGAACATCCGCATTAGAATCGCGAATATGAGCCAAATAAGCTAGACAACCCTTCTCGACCATACGTCGAGCCTTCACATAAGAGATAACCCTGCTAGTAGAATGGCCAGGAATCTCTTTCCACTCTAATTGAGGCAACCCCGGTATGGCTAAGGTCATTATTTTGGCATGATAATCCAATATAGTATGATAAGGTGACAGCCAATCCATACCCAAGATGACATCAAAATCTACCATATCAAGAAGTAGAAGATTGATGCTAGTCTCAATACTCCCAATAGTAACCACACATGAATAATAGACATGATCTACCACAACATAATCTCCCATCAGTGTGGACACACACACGGAAGCTCTCAGAGAATCACGAGGCACAACTAGATATGAAGCAAAATAAGAGGACATATAGTAATAAGTAGATCCTTGATCAAATAGAACTGAAGCATCTCTATGGAAAACTAAAATAATACATGTGATCACGGCATCGAATGACTCAGCCTTAGGCCTAGTTGGAAAAGCATAAAATCGGGGTTGGACCCCACCACCCTAAACTATGCCCCTGGGACGACCTCTAACTGGCTGGTCTCCACCTCTAATGACCTGACCTGCACCTTTAGTTGTCTGACCCCTACCCTTAGCTGGCTGGGCGGGTGACAGAGTAACTGGTGCCGGTATGATGGCACGAGAATCCTGCTGAGATCTGTTGCTCGACAACCTGGGGCAATATCTCCTGATGTGACCAATGCTCCCACACTCATAACACCCATCCTGCTGTTGTGGCTGCTGAAGATGAACCTGACCCGAACGAGCCGGATAACCGCTGTAGTGAATCTAGAGCGGTGGTGCACTGATAGGACCATGACTCCCTGAAGCACCGTGAGATGCCTGAAGTGTTGAATAAAATGGCCTGGGAGGATGACCCCTACTATAAGTATCCCTTCCTCCAGATGAGGCGCCTCTGAAATTACCGGAATGACGGGGCCTCTTATCTGACACTAGCCCTCTCTCCTGAGCACGAACTAACTCGATCCGCCTAGCAATATTCACAGTGGTCTGGAAGGAAATATCAATCCATGTCTCCTTGGCCATCTGAAGCCTGATAGTATAAGTGAGTCCATCAATGAATCTCCTCACTCTTTCCTTCTCATTAGGATGCAAGACGATGGCATAACGGGCTAAGTCCACAAATTGAGTCTCATACTGGGTAACAGTCATACTACCATGCTGGAGATGCTCAAACTGCCTGTTGTATTCCTCTCTCAGTGTAATAGGAACAAACTTCTCCAGAAATAGTTGTGAGGACTGCTCCCAGGTAAGTGCAGGCTAATTCGCTGGTCTAGTAAGTACATAATCTCTCCACCACCTCTTGGCGGAACCAGCCATCTAAAACACAGCAAAATCGACCCCGTTGCTTACGACTATTCCCATGTTCCGCAATACCTCATGAAAGCGGTCAAGATAATCATGTGGACCCTCAGAAGGTGTACCACTGAAGTGAACTGGAAAGAGCTTAGTAAACTTGTCCAATCTAAATAAGGCCTCAGAAGACATGGCGTGCCTATCACCGGCATGTGCCGCAATAACTGGCTGAACTACCCCAACTGGCGGGGCTGCTGGAGCCTGATACTTCGGAGCCATCTGCTTCGGAGCGGGAGTAGTGGGAGTCTTTGCTCCTCCCCCATCCTGTGAGACGGGCGATGCCACTGGAAATGTTCCATTCTGGGCCACGCCCTCCATAAGGTTCACCAAATAGACTAGAGCATCCTAAAGCACTATAGTAGCTATGAATCCTTTTAGGGCCTGAACTGGTCCAACAGGTACAGTCTGAGTTGGAACCTCTGCTCCCAAATTCACCTGAGGTTCTACAACAGGTGATGATGCCCGAGCTCTAGACTGAGCCCTACCTCTGCCTCTACCTCAGCCTCTAGCACGACCTCGACCTCGGCCTCGGCCTCTACCCCTGGTCATAGTTGCCACCAGGGGCTCTGGTCACTGTCCGTCAGTAGATGTATTACGTGTTCTCACCATCTGCGAGAGACTAAGAATAGAATGATTCAATCATCGATGATAGAATAAAATTGCATGACAGAATAAGAAAGAAGTGATATTATTCCTAAACTTCAAAGCCTCTGAGAGATAAGTACAGACATCTCTGTATCGATCCTTCAGACTCTACTAAGCTTGCTCGTGACTCATAAGACCTAAGTAACCTAGTGCTCTGATACCAACTTATCACGACCCGAAATTCCCACCTTCGGGACCGTGAAGGCGCCTAACATTTCACTTACTAGGCAAGCCAACGTTACAATAATTTTAATCATTTTTAACAATTCATCTTAATTAAATAGTAAAGAGACCAAAAACCATAATAATATCTAAAATTTAAATGAACAACCAAAATAATAACGATGTCTAAATACCATCCTAGAACTGGAGTCACAAGTGCACGGGCTTCTAAAATAATACAAACAAGGGTCTGAATAAAAATAAAACTATCTAAAATAAGCACAGAACTAAAATAAAGTGGAAGGGGACTTCAGAGCTGCGAACGTCGTGCATCTATACCTCAAGTCTCATCTGATAGCTGAATATGAGCAAAATCTATAATACGCCACTGGGACTAACTCTGGTATCTGCACGAGAAGTGCAGAGTATAGTATGAGTACAACCAACCCCATGTACTCTGTAAGTGCCGAGCCTAACCTCGACGAAGTAGTGACGAGGCTAAGGCAGGTCGCTTACATTAACCTGTACGCAATAATAATAATAATAATAATAATAATAATAATAATAATAATAATAATAATAATAATAATAATAATAATAATAATAATAATAATAATAATAATAATAATAATAATAATAATAATAATAATAATAATAACAGGAATAGAGGTAAAACAGTTAAATCATAACTGAAGTCAATTCAATAGTTATAGCCAATCATTTCTTTTACCATTCCGTTGCGGCGTGCAACCCGTTCCAACAATATAATTCTTTAATAAATTTCTGTTGCGGCGTGCAACCCGCTCCAATAATATAAACTTAGAATAAAATCCATTTTGACGTACAACCCGATCCAACAATATAACCTTTCAATTAAATTTTGTTGTGGCATGCAACCCGCTCCAATCATATAAACTTATAATAAATCTGTTGCGGCGTGCAACCCGCTCCAGCAATATAATTTAACAACAATTGGATGTAAAAATATTCCAATAATTAAGACATTTAATAAGAAATTATTAGGCAAAAAGGCATATAATAATTATGATTTATTGAGGAATCAAGTAATGACAAGTAGCAATTAATTGTGGAAATCAAGGAGGAAATAGACAATTTAATATTTAATATGCTAAATGTCAAGTGGCAATTAAGACACATAAATCAAGTAAGTAAGTAGCAAATTATAACATGAATTCAAGGCATAATATTAGGCAAGGAATATGATAGAAATAATTAATACCATAATTAATTAATCATTTAAAATAATTTATGATGTTTAGATAAATATGCAAATAATCAATTTGACGACGTATAGGCACTCGTCAACTCGCCTATACATCGTTACACATGAAATTAACGTAACAAATAATTCAAGGGTTCTATTCCCTCAAGTCAAGGTTAACCACGACACTTACCTTATTTTGGCAAATTTCAAGTGATCACTCGACCATGGCTTTTCCTATCGAATTATCCTCCAAACCAATCAAACCTAGCCAATTATTTACCAACAATTCAATTTAAGCATTAGAAATTATTCACGATTCGAAAGGAACTTAATTTAAGTCATTTTCGAAAAGTCAACAAAAGTCAATGTGGGGCCCACTTTTTGGAACCCGACAAAAAAATCACAGAATTCGGACACCCATTTTGATATGAGTTCAACCATACTAAAATTATCGAATTCCGACTTAGGATTGCCTTTCAAATATTCATTTTATATTTTTGGAAGATTTTATAAAAAATCCAATTTCTTCCATCTAAATCCAAAATAAATGATGAATATATACTTGGATTAATGAAATATAACCAATATAGGATAAGGAACACTTATCCAGTTCGAATTTGTGAAAACTCCTCTGAAAATCTCCCAAACCGAGCTCTAAATCGTGGATAATGAAAAATGGGACAAAATCCCATTTCCAGAACTTAAGTTCTGTTGTCCATGGATTTCTTCATCATGATCGCGGAAATCCATTCGCGAACGTGTAGAAATATTTCTGCCCAGTTCTATTTTACTCTTCATGATCGCAGACAATTCCTCGCAATCGCGAAGCACAAATTAGACTGTCCCAGAATTTAACTCTACGCGAAAGCGGCAACACTCACGCGAACGCGCAGAACGATTTCTTAACCTTACGCAATCACAAATGCCCTCCAGCGTTCGCGAAGCACAAATTGTGTTCCCCAGCTTCTTCCCCATTCCTTCTTCGCGGAATCGATCAACACTACGCGTTCGCGATGCACTTAGAGCCAACCTTCCACGATCGCGTGTCTTTCTTCGCGAACGCGAAGAGTAAAAGTCATAGCTCACAATTAACTCTTCACGATCGCGGGAATGACTTCGCGATTGCAAAGCACAATGCACCATGTGACAGCTGAAGCTCAAAAACCAGATTTTTCCAAAGTTCAAAAAGTCTGTAGGCTATCCGAAACTTACCTGAGCCCTCGGGGCTCCAAACCATATATGCACACAAGTCCATAAACTTTATATGAACTCACTCGCGCGATCAAAACACCAAAATAATACCTAAAAATATGAATCGGACACCAAATCAAAGCACTATTTAATATTTTAATCTATTTTTCACATAAAAACTTTTTGGAAAAATTTACGGACTGTGCACGCAAGTCGAGGAATGCTAAATTGTGCTATTCGAGGTCTGAAAGCACATAATTGAATGTTAAATTTAAAGATGACATATTGGGTCATCACACAAAGCTTACATCTGAGCTAGAAGCGGCCAAGGAAAGAGAAAGTCTTAGAGATGCTCAATTCCTTGGTATGCAAGCTCAGATTAGAACTATCCTTTCTACTGGAGCTTTTCCGTTGCCCCGGTCTCGTGAGTCATCGCTAGAGGCTCGGCCTCCACATGGTCGTTCCTCCCGTATGACCCGTGATCGTTCTTCCCGTACTCCATAAGATCGTTCTCTATACCGTCTTATAGATGAAAGTTCATGAGATGGTGATGATGTTGTAGAAAATACCTCGTGGCCAATACTTTGATATACTTTGAACTAGACTAATAGAACTAGTTTTGAATTAGATTGAACAATTTTGAACTTATTGTAATTACTTAGTTTTTGCTTGGTTTTGGATTGTGATGTTTAATTGAACTTTAATTTGTTAGTTTTAAAGTGTTAATTGGATGTTTGGTTGTTGTTGTTGTTGTTGGATGTTTGGTTGTTGTTGTTGTTGTTGTTGGATATTTGGTTGGATTTGTGGTGAATTAGGGGTTGTATGTGGTGAATTGGTAGTTATTATATGTGAATTGGGGGTATTAGTATGCTGTTTTTATTTGGCAGGTGGTGTTAGCTACCAAAACAAGCATTTTATGCCAAAATTAATCCCATAAAACCGACCAACCTTGGTTGGTAACTAATAAAAAAAATTAATTCCAAATTACCGACCAATGTTGGTCACTTAATGCACATTGAATTCCCAAAAATTCAACATTACCGACCAACTTTGGTCGATAAGTTGTCTGCACTGTCCAGTTTACCGATTAATGTTGGTCGGTATTGTTAAATTTTAATTATATAAAAAAAATTATTTTCCAATACTGACCAACGTTGGTCGATAAGCAAAATTAATAAATTTAAAACACCGATCAAGTTTGGTCGGTAAAATTAAATTATTAAAATAACATTCCGACCAATGTTGGTCGGTAAGTCAATTAAATTATCAGATGGTCGTGTAGAGCATACCGACCAATGTTGATCGGTAATTTCCGACCGTCTTTGGTCGATATGCTCTTCCGACCTTCAAAATACCGATCACACATTAATGATCGCGTTTTGGACGGTTATTGGCCATTACCGACCGACTTTGGTCGATTTTTCCCGAATTTCTAGTAGTGGTTTGACATCAGTTTTGGCTTTATGCTTTTCTCTTTTATTTATTGAAGAATTTGAGATATTCTTCTTCTTTTTTTCTTCTACGTGAGCTAAATTATATTTTACATTTTAGATATAGCATCGTCCTTTCAAAGAGGTTGAGGCTTTGGTTCTCTGTGTCACGTTTCAAAAGGTAAAGTTGGTACTATCCAGGATTTATTAAGATCACAACTACTAAATGTGCGACTAGAACGTAACGATCATTGAAGCTAGAGTATTACTACTATATTTGGAATTGGACTGGATCAACCCAACCCTTCCAACACGCGTGTTTTTCTTATAGGCTCTTTGACACGTTAATTAATTAGTAGCTTAGACCTAATTACCTCAAAACTTTGGTGATGGGGTTCCCTCTTCTTAGCCTCCAATGATGAATTGACATAATTTATATAATGAAATGAACTGAATACCAATACCTTAACTGATCAGTGATCACGTCTTAGTCGCGTATCTGGTGCTGAGTTTTTCGATTTTATTTAATTATAATATTTCTTCTTTTGTTTACGATTAGGTGAGATTTGCGGAAAGAAAGGTTGGATTGGAGAGATAATGGAGAAAATCCATGCACGAAGAAGTAGAAGAAGAAGAAGAAGAAAGTGACGATGTTCTATTTTCTATTTGAAATGAATAAGGTGTATATTGGTACATAAATAAAAGTATCGGATTTAACGTAATTATAAACCAACAGTATATAGTTTCTGTATATTATTAATTTTTATTTATTGGAGCAGATAACCTATCTTATACGTTTTCAATTAGTAATCAATATTAGAGTTAAACTCTCTTTTGAAAAATGCATGGTTCATTGGATCAGCTAGGGATTGAGGTCATGCTGAGAAATGAAGCCGAATACGTAGAGAACAGCTGATGAAATCAATAAAGTGTGGTCTTCTCAATGTCTAATTTGAATTCATGGAATCCAAATATATTTGACCAAACCAAGCTAAGACTTGTATCCAAGAGTTCAGCTTCTACTTTTCTTTATTTCTAATAGGGTAAAGATCATTTAATTACGTCCCCCAAGTTTTCTTTAAAAATCAAACTCATCCTCCAACTTTGAACAAATATCATTCTGCTCCTCATATCAAAGGTGACTTCTTAAAATACCTATTTTACCCTCTACAATTTTTATCTCTTATTTTTATTCTTTAATATAATGATATTTTTTTTATTTTAATTTATGTTAACGACCTACCTATAGACAAATCAAAGAAACTTTTTCGAAACCCAAAAAAGTGAGAAGTAGTAATCAAGCATATAAGTTAATGACGTTCAATAGTGAAATAAATGAGAAAATATAAAAATTACAATAAATAACTTATTCCTATCAGTAATTTTATTAATAACAATCAAAACTCAATATGTTTACAAAATCAAGAATAAATGAGAGTAAAATTTTTATAAATTATACGATGCCGGTAACAAAAATTAATGATCGAAAAATAGAGGTAAATTTTATAATAAATTTACAAAAATTATCTATTTACACTTTACATGAACTTTAATTATACTGTAGAAAAAATTTATTAATAACAATCAAAAATCAAAAACTATATACTCATAGAAAATAATAAAAATAGTGGAACATCACACACACACCGACATACATTCTATGCATTTTAATATACATAATATTAAAATAATAATAATAATAAAAAAAAAGTAGCAATATATTTTTTAATAAATTCATAATATAATTATTTTATTTATAACTTCAGTGAACTTAAATTAAATTATGTGATAAGATAAAATATTATTTAAATTATGAATAGATACCTGCATTAAGAAATATCTAGATAATATAAAAAGGATATTAAGTATATGGGGAGTTGAAAATGTCAAAGGGTAAAATAGACATTGCGTAGGATAAAAAGATGAAAATGAGAATCGTTTAAAATTAGAGGATGAGTTTTATTTTTAGAGTAAACTTGGAGGATGTAAATGATTATTACCCATTTCTAATAACTAGTAGTAGTATATTTTTAATTTGGGATTTACCAGCCAGCTATCATTTGGACCGTTCAAAAAGCCGTAAATTTGGACCAGCTAGCACCCAAGTTTAACGTTTACCCTCTTCAAATTTTGTGTGCTCCTATTATCTTTATTTGAACTATACTTCCAGAATCTTTTTCCCTCCATATGTTTAAAACTCTCCAGAATAAATAAAAAGAACAAAATTTGAAGGAAATAATTGTCAATTTATTCCATCCACTAGCAACGCAAGTGCCGTGCTATTTAAGCTAATTTCTCATTCTAAATGACGGGCTAAGCCCCTAGTTCTGCTTCTAGGCTGGCTCAACCCTTTTGGGGGAATTGGGCTAGACAAGCCCATGATTCAATTCACAGGCTTCCTCCCACTTTACTTATCACTTTTCTCCACAACTCAAAACTCTTTTCTTTTTAACACTTTGATGCAAATGAGAAACGATTATCACTAAACATCAAACAGACTTTTTCGTATATATATATAAGAAATCGTAAAATTATTTAATAGAAAGTAATTAAAGTTTTTTACAAAATATATACAAATTCAGTCAAAATCTATAAGTTATCTACAACTTAAATATAATATTTTGTACAAAAATGCAGTCAAATTTTATAATTAACATATAATTTATATATAACGTGTATATAATTATGTTAGTTATGTATATTTTGTATGTCGTCTCTATACCCGACATACAAAATATATATATAATTTGTTAATGTCTTCTTCGGGGTTCAATCTGAAATTTCTTACCAAAACCACCTTGAATCTTCATCAGATTCTCCCAAAATTGAGATATAAACTCCAAAAGATATTCCCAATCATTTTCAACAACATCCAATCCAAACAAATAACAATTTCCTAAAATTCAATTTTCGAATTCAAAGTTTCGAAACTTTTGAATGACTGTCAGTGGAGTTTAAATTTATGTCTTCGCAGTCCAATTTAGTTTTTTATTTTAAATTTTTGTTTAGTATCAATTATAGAGTTAATTATATATTCAATCAATAATGTGGAGACGAAGGTGAAGAAGAACTCTTGGGATTTTTGTGGGACATAGAGATGGGTACTGTGTACGGGTGAAACCGAGCCCATGGGACGCTTCGATTTCAATGAAGTAAACATAGGAAGAGACGTGACTGTAAGGACCGGAATCGAGGCAAGGAGTCCCTTGAGTCGGGGTTCAGGCAAAACGTCTACCCTCGGGAGTATCGAGGCCACGACCCCTAAGATCGGTTTGAATTCAAAAAATCTCAGAGGGCATTACAAGATAATCAAGCATGACCAACAAAAGGTCGTGATATCTGTGACGAGTCGGATGTCACGACGTGAATCTCGGCACGTATCGGCAGAAATTCGGTGATTAGATAAACGGAAGATTTTTATCTTTTGTAGAATTGCACTTAGGGTAAGACTCACCTACTATATAAAGGGGGGTCGGATTATTTATTAGATATACTGTAACACGTATATCACGGTAATATATTCTTATTTTCGCTATAATTCAAAGTTCTTGCTTTTGTTCATCAATTCATCAACAACGTGAGCCCGGGATCGAAGACAAGCATTTTATTAAACTGTTACTAAGTGCGGGATCACTCATCTTGATTGGTTTGAAAATTTATTATATCCTTTATCTGTTTAATCTAATGCAGTTTATCATTTGTATTGAATTATTCCATGTAGCCTTAAAATTACTTACAAATTTAATTATTATTCCTTTTTTTAGGGTAAACAGTTTGGCGCCCACCGTGGAGCTAAGAATAATAGTGGCAATTTGATACAAATTTCGATAACATACTCTACTTTATACTAGTTCTTTGAGCTTTTAATTTCAGGTCAAATTAAAAATGTCGAACTCCCAATCTCCCCATTTGAACATAGATGATGAGTCCGGCAACCATGGCGAAACAACAACGTGGTACCCAGCAACGAGGTGCCCCTTGCTGACCCCAACGGAGTCCTAGTCGCTGATTTGATCGATGCTAACTCACATGTCTCTATCGAAGCAAATTTGCCTACTGACCCCGAAAATAGCATTCGCGGGGGAGCCCGGTCGATATCCCGGAGTACACACGACGGCGAAGGTGATGGAATCAACTTGCGTGTGATCTTCGAAATGTTACAGGCTCAACAGGCAGTGACATCACAGTTGCAGAACCAAAGTCGATCCCCCATTAGAGTCTAGCCTAAATCGTCCCGGGAAAGCGCCCGCAGATATGAATCGGCCACAGAAAGGCCGGGTGAAATAGAACCCTGGACCAACCCTGAGATAATAATGATTCTTGAGGAACTGACAAAATGGGTGGAATCGGGAGAAAATCAAAGCCAACGACAAAAAAGTGGAGACATATAACTCCAGGGTCAACCAAATATCTGGAGCACCATCGATACTGAAGGGCCTGGATTCCAAAAGAATTGTCCAAAAGCCTTTCCCTCCGAGCGCATATCTGAAGTCGATCCCAAAGAAGTTTCGTATGCCCGAAATTCCGAAGTATAATGGGACAACTGATCCAAACGAACATGTGACCTCTTATCTGTGCACCATCAAGGGAAATGATTTGGAAGATAATGAAATCGAATCTGTTCTACTAAAAAAGTTCGGAGAGATCTTGTTGAAAGGAGTTATGATATGGTATCACAACTCACCCCATAATTCTATTGACTCGTTTGCTATGCTTGCAGATGCCTTTGTAAAAGCGCACGCCAAGGCCATCAAGGTCGAGACCAGGAAATCAAACCTTTTCAAGGTAAAGCAAAGAGATAACGAGATGGTGAGGGAATTCATATCAAGGTTTCAAATGGAACGGATGGATTTCCCTCCTGTCGCAGATAATTGGGCCGCTCAGGACTTCACCCAAGGACTCAATCCCTAAAGCTCATAGGCTTCACATCAGTTGAAGCAAAATTTGATAGAATACCCGACGGTAAGTTGGGTCGAAGCCCATAACCGGTACCAATCTAAAATCAGGGTAAAAAATGATCAGCTCGGGGCCCTTTCCGGGTTCGTTTATCCCGTCAGGACTAGTGACAGATCCAAAAGGTCCGTCGATCATGAAACGAGATCGAACAGAGACCGTTATCAAGCATACAATAAAGATCGAAGGGGTAATGGGTCCGGATGCAACACTGTGAGAAGTGAAAGAAGAAGCGATCGAGGTCATACTAACCGAGGACTCATGAACAAAAACGGTTTTGACAGACCCATCGGATCTTAGGAAACACCAAGGTTATCGGAGTACAACTTCAACGTCGATGCTATCGGCATCCTATCAGCCATCGGACGCATAAAAAATACTAAGTGGCCTCGACTGTTACAATCTGATCCTGTCCAAAGGGGCCCCAACCTAATGTGTAAATATCATGGCACTCATGGTCACATAACCGAAGATTGCCGACAACTGAGAGAAGAAGTACTCGGTTATTCAATAGCGGACACCTTCGAGAATTTTTGAGTGATCGAGCCAAAAATCACTTCAAGAATAGAGACTCCAACAAGCAGATCAATCAAGAGGAGCCTCAGCACGTCATCAGCATGATCATTGGTGTGGTTGACGTCCCCCAGGGGCCGATGTTAAAGCGCACTAAAGTGTCCATTACAAGAGAAAAATGGACTCGAGATTATGTACCGAAGAGAACCGTATCATTCAATGATGAGGATGTTGAAGGCATCATGCAACCACACAATGATGCACTAGTAATATTTGTACTCATAAATAAATCTCGAGTTAAGCGTGTGTTAATTGATCCAGGTAGCTCGGCCAATATCATCAAATTGAGGGTCATGGAACAGCTGGGACTACAAGACCAAATTGTGCCTGCAACCTGAGTTTTAAACGGGTTTAACATGGCATGTGAGACCACTAAAGAGGAGATAACCCTGTCGGTAAACACTACCGGAACCGTTCAGGAAATAAATTTATACGTGATCGAAGAGATATGAGATACAATGCTATGTTCGGGAGGCCTTGGATTCACAACATGAGGGAAGTACCCTCGACACTTCATCGGGCGTTGAAATTCCCCACATCGGGAGGGATCAAAATAGTTTACGGAGAGCAACCGGCTATAAAAGAGATATTTGCGGTCGATGAGGTGGTCCCTATATTCGCACTCTCGACATCGAAGAACCCAAGTTCGGTTACCAAGGAAGAAACCAAATAACAATCACCGATACCGACCGAACTAGATAAGCAGGGGACGGGCGAGGAGGACGATTACGGAGTCCCTAACTCTTTCATAGCCCCTGATGATTCCAGTGCCACCAAGTTGATGGTTGAGGAGCTGGAGCAAGTCATATTGATCGAGCACCTACCCTATCGGAAGGTATACCTGGGCACGAGGCTTACTCCCAAGCTTAGGAAAAAACTCATTGAATTTCTTATAGCTAACATAGATTGTTTCTCTTGGTCCCATCTTGACATGACAAGGATCCCGCCGGAAATAACTACTCACAAGTTGAGCTTAGATCTGAAGTTTCACCCGGTTAAATAGAAGAGGAGGCCTTAGTCCTAAGTCAAGCACGCATTCATCAAAGAGGTATCCAAACTCCTTAAAATAGGTTCCATTCGGGAAGTTAAGTACCCGGACTGGTTAGCAAACGTAGTGGCAGTGCCTAAAAAGAGAAATAATTAAGAATGTGTGTAGACTACTAAGACTTGAACAAGGCATGCCCTAAGGGAACTTTTCCTTTCCTAACATCGATCGTATGATTGATGCGACGGCCGGCCATGAGATACTCAACTTTCTCGATGCCTATTCCGGGTACAACCAGATCCGGATGGATCCGGGCGACCAGGAAAAGACTTTCTTCATCACTAAATATGAAAACTATTGTTATAACGTAATGCCATTCGGACTAAAAAACACCGGTGCCACTTACTAACGCCTAGTAAATCGGATGTTCGAAGAAAAAATAGGAAAATCAATGGAGGTTTACATTGACGACATGTTAGTTAAGTCCCTGCGAGTAGAGGACCATTTGAAACATTTGTAGGAAACTTTCAACATATTGAAGAAATATAATATGAAGTTGAACCTGGAGAAATGCGGCATTCGGAGTCAGGTCCGGGAAGTTCCTTGGATTCATGGTGTCCAACCAGGGAATTGAGATCAATCCCGACAAGATCAAGGCCATAGAAGACATCACCGTGGTGGACAATTTCAAGGTCGTTCAAAGACTAACCGGGTACATAGCCACCTTGGATAGATTCATTTCAAGGTCCTCTGATAAGATCCATCGGTTCTTCTCATTATTGAAGAAGAAGAATAACTTCTCGTGGATCCCAGAACGCCAGCAAGCTTTGGAATAACTCAAACGGTACCTTTCAAGTCTGCCTTTATCATACTCCGATGGCAGACGAGCAGTTGTACCTATACTTAGTGGTATCCAAGATAACGGTAAGTGGAGTCTTAGTCCGGGAAGAAGAAGGTACGCAATTCCCTATATATTATGTTAGCAGGACACTAGGCAAGGCCGAAACAAGGTATCCCCAACTTAGAGAAATTGGTGCTCGCCTTGCTAAGCGTCTCCATGAAGTTAAGTCCATATTTTCAATACCATCCCATATGTGTCTTGACTACTTACCCATTGAGGAACATAATGCACAAACCCGAGCTCTCGCTATGATTGGCCAAATTGGTCATGGAAATTAGTGGGTACGATATTGATTATCGAACCCGAATCGCAATCAAATCTCAAATTTTGGCAGACTTCGTAGCCGATTTCACGCCTGCCTTAATACCCGAAGTCGAAAGGGTATTATTGTTATCCTCGAGGACCTCCTCGGGGATCTGGACCCTCTTTATGGATGGTGATTCGAACGCAAAGGGGTCCGGCCTCGGCATCATGTTGAAGACACCCACGAGTAACGTAGTTAGGCAATCTATTAGAACTGTGAAATTGACTAGCAATGAGGCCGAGTATGAGGCCATAATTACAGGTCTCAATTTGGGTAAAAGCCAGGGGGTCCGAGGTGATCGAAGTTAAATGCGATTCCCTCCTGGTGGTAAATCAAGTCAATGTGTCGTTCGATGTGAAATAGGAACGAATGCGAAGATACCTGGATAAACTACAGGCAATACTATATTGATTCAAGGAGTGGACCTAGCAACATGTACCCCGAGATCAAAACAGTGAAGTCGATGCGCTAGCTAACTTGGGGTCGTCGTTTGATGACAATGAATTCAGCTCGGGAACGGTCGTACAACTCATGAAAGCCGTAGTGGAAGAAGGCCACCCCGAGATAAACTCGACAAGCTTAACCTGGGATGGGAGAAACAAGTGTACAGATTACCTGAAGACCGAGAAGCTGCCATCGGATCCTAAAGAATCGAGAGCTCTGCGCATGAATGACGACAAATTCAGCCTGTCCGAGGATAACACCCTGTTCAGAAGAACGTTCGATGGCCCACTCTCCATATGTCTGGGACTGGGAGACACCGAATACTTTTTGAGGGAAGTTCACAGAGGCACATGCGTGAACCATTCGGGGGCCGAATCGTTGGTTGGTAAGATAACCAGAGCCGGCTATTACTGGATCGACATGGATAAAGATGTGAAGGAGTTCGTACGGAAATGCGATGGTTGTCACAGGCACGCATCGATGATCCATCAGCCCGGGGAGCTACTGCATTCGGTCTTGTCACCTTGGCCATTCATGAAATGGGGGATGGATATCGTCGGTCCCCTGCCATGGGAACCCGGTAAGGCTCAATTTATATTATTTATGAATGACTATTTTTCTAATTTGTTGAAGCTCAGGCATTTGAGAAAGTCATAGAAAAAGAAGTCATTGATTTTATTTGGGACCATATAATATGTTGGTTTGGAATGTCGGCTGAGATCGTATGTGACAACGGGAAGCAGTTCATCGGCAGTAAGGTAAGAAAACTTTTTGAGGACCATAAGATCAAAAGGATCCTGCCAACACCCTATCATTCTAGTGGGAACGGCTAGATGGAGTCTCAAACAAGACCATACTCTAAAACCTTAAGAAGAGATTGACTGACGCCAAAGGAAAATAGAAGGAAATTTTTTCCCGAAGCCCTATAGGCATACCATACGACCTCAACGTCTAGTATCGGGGCCACCCTGTTTTCGTTCGTCTACGGTGCCGAAGCTTTAATAATAGTCGAGGTAGGAGAACCGAGTATCAGGTTATGATATACGACCGAAGAGTCAAACGGTGAGGCCATGAGCACGAGACTAGAACTATTGGATGAGAGACGCGAGGACGCCCTCGTTCTGCTGACCGCCCAGAAATAACGGATCGAAAGGTATTACAACCAGAGAGCCAACCTCCGACACTTTAATATCAGGGACTTGGTGTTAAGAAAGGTGACACCAAACATCTAGAACCCAAATGAAGGGAAGATGGGACCGAATTCGGAAGGCCCATATTGAATTATCGAGATTACCGGTAAAGGTTTGTACAAACTCGAAGCAGGGAATGATGAGCAGCTACTGAACAACTGGAACATAACCTACTTAAAATGATACTATTGCTAAGGTACGACTCCATTCATTCTTTTTTTTTTTAACCTATATTGCGAATTGGACTAACACTTGGAGGAAATATCCAAAGGATGATGTAGTTGTTAGGCCTAAAAGCACACGTTGCACTCTTTTTTCTTGAATCGGTTTTGTCCCAAATGAGTTTTCTAGCAAGGTTTTTAACGAGGCATTAGTGGATCATGCTAACTTAGAATCCAAGACCGATTATAAACCAGAGTCAATGGTCACATCAACAGTATCCGAGACCTCTCAGCGATTGACCTCGAATACTAGGGGTCATCACCCTCGGGTAATGATTTTAGAAAGGAAGGAAACTTTGTTCTTGAATAGTCTAGGCTCAGTGAATAAGATTTATTATAAGAGCCAAACGGTCAAATGAATCGTGCCCGCGTAGACCACCTAAGCCATAACACGAAGTTTGTACACACTTACAATCTTGTATATTACGCACAAGAATGAAATAATGTTTCTACCTTGCAGATACATATTTTGTCCCTTAAGACTATTACATTTTGTTCCTTCCAGACATCAGCCATGGCCTGGACCTCTTTCACTTCAGCCCGGAGCTGGTCGATCTGGTCAAACTTCTGCTGGACCTGCGAGGCTTGATCGTTAGTTTCCATGGCTAAGTCATCATCACTAACTTCGAAAATCTTCATATGTTCCACCAGGTCGGCATACTCCTTCTGAGCTACATCAAACTCGGCCTGGAGACTCTTGACAACTTCTTCGTGTTGCTCGCTGAGAAGCGTATACGTGTCCCTCTTCTCGAAGAGCTCCCTGGCCTCAGCCTTGAGCTGATTAACCTCAGCCCGGTACCAGAGAAAACTTTCATGATGGAGTACCGAGGTCAGCAAAAATATAAAACAGAGAAGACGTGAGAAATATAAATAAAACTAAGTCAGAAGATGGAAGAACGTAATGATGCCTTACCCGGTTCAGCACTTCCTGCGCTTCATTGAGCAATCACGATACTTCCACCTCGTTCATTTTCGCTTGGTCTTCTTCAATTACCAGGCACCGGAGGTAGCTCACAACTCAAACGGGTGTAGAAAGAACCCGGGCATTCTCCGGACGGTGATGATTATTGGCCTCTTACGGCTGGGATCAATGCTCGGAGCCGGTAACTGGTTGATTAATTTTGAGCTCGGGTTCAGCTCGTCGACCTCTGAAGATAGGTCTTTCCTCGGCACCTCCAAGTCACCCAACCCGGAGAAGTCTTCTAGAGCGGTTGAATCCACACCTTAAAAAATAGAACGAATGGGATCATCTGCTCTATGGGCCCTTTCGTTGGATCGCTCCTTCACCGCTTGGGGTTCGTCAAACATGGATTTGGTAAATGAAGGCGACCCTGGAATATCTATGACACCGGGCAGACCGGATCCGGCATCTCGAGAGGTCTCAGCCCTCATCTCTACATCGGTTTCCTGAAACTGAGGGGGATTAGCCCTCGTGGTTTCCCCCTCGGATGTCGCCCGCTCTTCGGGGGAGGTCGGATCACCAACCACAAACATATCACCTTCTTCGGGCTCGTCCCTGAGCCGAAAAAGTGAGTTCGAGTTGGGTGCTCGGGAGCTAGAACTATCCTTTGTCTTACGGGCCAACCTTCTTCTTGGCTTTTTCTTCTCTGAGCTTAGGCAAGCCTGCAAAAAGAAAAGAGAGGGAATGAGAATATGGTGCTAAAAAAGGGCATAATGTTACTTATTTGGGAAAGAGAGCTTACCGTGAGTATGGGCCTCCCAACGACCCTTCGAGAGTTCGTGCCATGTGCGCTTAGAATAAGGCATCTGTGAACAAATGCCCTCGATCCACTCCTTGAGCTGAGGAATGGCGTTTGGGACTCGAGCAACAGCTGCACCACCGCAAATACTGGTGAGGAAAAAGAAGATGAATATAAAATTGACATTTAAAGGAAAGTTATGCTTACGTGATACATTCCACTTCTCGGGGAATGGTCTAAACTTGGCAGGGATCAAGTCTGTGGTCCTCACCTGGACAAAGCGTCTCTACCAGCCCCGATCCCGGTCCTCATCGATGCTTGAGAATGAGGATTTGCTAGCACGGCGTACGAGCTTTATCAGTCCCCATCGAAAGATTCGGGGACTGTACAGATGGAGTAGATGATTGATGGTGAACCGATAGAAGTCGATTTTGTTCACAAAGTATCGAAGGAGGATTACGATCCTCCACAGCGAGGGGTGGATCTGACCGAGGCATACTTTAAACCTTTTATAGAAGTCCAGAATAACCGGATCCACTAGGCCTAGTGTGAAGAGATAAGTGTAAAAACTCAGATACCCCTCCACATGAGTAGTAATAGCGTCCTCGGGCCTGGGGATTACTATGTCTTTATCCGCCCAGACACAATTCTTTAGAATTGCATGAAGGACCTCTTCTGTGATGAAGCATATGTACCTAGATACCGCCTTACACCAGCCCTGCACCGACGAGGGCTTTTCAACCTTAAAATCATCCGCGATCAAGCACCCTCCCGAGACGAACATTTTCAAGGGAGGCTCGGGATCTGGCTCATTGGTGCCACGCCCGGAGTGCTTCTCTCGAGGATGACCACATCGGAAGTGGTCTCTTCGACTTCGGTGTTCGGTTGTGAAGAAGAAGAAGCAACTTTTTGGGGAACAATTTTGGAAGTTTTAGCCAATGATATCTGGAAAAAGTTTTCAAAATATGAAGAAAAGGTGGGAGATAAAAGGTAAAAATTTTACTGAGAAAGTCAAGTGCGCGGGTTTGGATAGAAAATAAGTAGAAGCTTGCAATATATGGAGGAATCTCGAAGAACGGAGGTAAAAATGTTAGAGTATGAAGAAGGGCAGTAATATCCTGAAGACTCGAAAGTAGAATCTTGATCAAAAGGTAAAAAGTGAACGAAGGAGGGGAATATTTATAGAGGCTTCACGTCGTTTCACATCCAGGGACAACCCGCATTTAAAGTCATATTGATGCGACTGACGGGACATTTTGGATTCTTTATCGTTTTTGTCACGTCGTATTGAAGAAGGAATCGAAGTGCACATATCATTTTTCGTCGTTTTCGTAAACCTACTCTCCGAAAAATGAGGGGACTATCTGTGTACGAGTAAAACCGATCCCATGAGATGCTTCGATTTTCGATGAAGCAAACTGAGGAAGACGTGACTGTAAGGGACCGGAATCGAGGCAAAGAGCCCCTAGAGCCGGAGTCCGGGAAAAACGTCTGTCCTCGGGAGTATCGAGGCCACGACCCCCCAGGATCGGTTCGAATCCAAAAAATCTCGGAGGAAATTACCAGATAATCGACCATGACCAACAAAGGGTCGTGATATCCGTGACCAACCGGATGTCACAGTGTGAATCTCGACACGTATCGGCAGAAAACCGGTGATTAGTTAAACGAAAGATTTTTACCTTTTGTGGAATTGCACTTAGGGTAAGGCTCCCCTACTATATAAAGGGGGGTCAGATTATTCATTAGATATACTGTAACACGCATATCAAGGAAATATATTCTTATTTTCTGTGTTATTCAAAGTTCTTACTTTTGTTCATCAATTCATCAATAACGTGAGCCCGGGATCGAAGGCAGGCGTTTCATTAAGCTGATACTAAGTCCGGGATCACTCCTCTTGATTGGTTTGACAATTTATTACGTCCCTTATCTGTTTAATCTAATGCAGTTTATCATTTGTATTGAATTAACCTACGTATCCTTAAAACCACTTACAAATTTAATTGTTATCCGTATTTTAGGGTAAACATGTACAAATCTGTATATAATACATTGTGCTTGTTGTGAATGATGGATCGTAACTTACATAGGCAATAGAAATTTCAAATAAATTTCCAAGAAACTCTAGTTTGAACAACACTAATAGCTTGTTTGGATGGTTGTTCTCTATTGTATTGTATCGTATTGTTACTTTAAATAAAATATTTATTTTGATTGTTACTTAAATTTTATTATATTGTATTGTTAAATTTTGTTGGTGGGTAACATCATGAAACGACGGCAAACGGTACAATTTATCCAAACGTTGTATTCACCAAATAATACAATACAATATAGTACAATACAATATGATACATTATAAAATGACATGTAACAATAAACCAAACTAGCAGTAAAATGTAAATTGCGAGTTACGACTAAGACATCTTAATTCTATAGAAAATATCTTTTAAAACTTTTTAATAAACCATAGATGAGGATCCTAGGTGAGAGACAGGAAAAGGATATGAGGAGAATCTGGAGATTAAGGAGATCCGCATAGAGAAGAGATTTAGGAATATTTGGCTCCTCCTTATACCTAAAATTGGATTCTGGTACATGGTAAATTGTATAAACTAATGTAATTAAATGATAATCTATTTAGGAAGGGTAAATAAGTTTATAATGTAGCATATATAAGTAAAAATTCTAACATGAAAATCATATTCTTGCTCTGACCGAGCTCCCAGTTCCAACATCTATATAAACAAGAAACTTCAAATAATATACAGCCATTCTTAATATTTTCAATTGAAAATCATGCATTATAACAAATATTAATAGACTTAAATTTTGTCTTAACATTATTTAAATATTGAAAAAAAAACTTCTGACATTGGCACGAATGCCGGGTTTATACTCTCACAAAACTAGGGAATAGTAAGAGACATACACTTTGGGGCCCTTGAAGAAGTTTAAAATATAGAGTAGGTAGCATGCTTGCATGCATCCATTTAAAACTTAGATTATTTTATTCCAAAGTTTTTGGCACTATATAAAACAATCAATAATAGGACAAATAATTGCGTACGATTCTAATTATTAACTTAACTGATCTAAAAATCAATCAACTTTTATTATAATACTTGTGGTCAAAAAGATGGGACACACTTAAAATTATAATGGAGCTAAAAGTCAGTTGTAATTTTTTATTTCTTCAACTGTGGCTGTGAGTGAGCTAAGAAATTACGAAAAGGTGAGTCACACTGTAAACTTTCTTCTATGGTCTATTTGGATTGACCTGAAAAAAGTGGATTTTCGTCATAAATAACTTTTAAGACAAACAAATAAAGTTATGATTGCTTAGCTTATTGATTTTGTATTGTTTTAAACAATTTTAACTTATTTTATATATTTTATAACTTTGACAAACACTAGACCCGCTTAAACCGGTGTAATCTATCACTACAAAAAATGACATGAATCAGCACATATAAATTATACCATAATTAGACAAACACATTATTTATTATTTATTATTTATTATTTATTATTTATTAAAGCACCTCATTATCTTTACTGTTCCCAACACGTGGTGGTCCCTTTCCTCGTGAAACTGCAATTGTGGGACCGGTCATGTATACTGAATAAATGGATGGGTTGTGTTTGGGTTGTGTTTTAAAATATTTTAGCTTTTAAATTACTATTTTAATGACTTCTTTTTAAATTAATTTTTATCATGTCACTAAATTTTACTGGAAAGCATATAATCCAGAAAAAATGTTCATTTAAATGAACTATATAAAATTGAGTGGTTTTTTAGAGACAAAACAATTACATAACTTTAATGACTAATTATCCCAAAGACGAGTAACCATTCGTAAAGACGTATAAGACAGCAAACACAAATGGCATAATACTTCTTTAAGTAAATCAACAAAATGCATTTCATTTTTTTTTTGCGCCCAATAAATATACAAAAGCCCGAATCCGAATTATTCCAAAAGATGTTGAATAAAATTAGTTTGCCTGCTTATGGAAACATTTTGGCTTTGTCACCACTTCCAAACTTGTAGAGAAAAAGGTATGTTAATATTTTCAGGATAATATATATATATATATATATATATATATATATATATATATATATATATATATATATATATAATGTGGGCGAAAATAATTTGATAATCAAATAATACTTTAAAAAACCATAGCACATGGACAACTTAAAAGAACTGTTTATGTATTTGGCCTTTTAATACTACAGGGTTATATTTGGCCGTTTCCTAAAATAAAGGTTTAAATTTTGAGACACTTCAACGAGTAGAACACCCTTATCAGCTTGTATATGCTGTGAATTGCTATTACTTCTTTTCTCCGGCGGACTATTTTCTTATACATTAAACAAGTAAAATTATTTTATTGAAGATCTTTTGAAATGATCCGGATTAGAATAATTAAAGGAAGTTTATTGCTAATTAATTATAGAACTATAAAGTATTATTTCATCTGTATTGTCTTAAGTAAGAGTGTCAATGGTTCGGTTCGGACGGTTATTTTATAAAATGCATACCATACTAATTTTTCGGTTATTCTATCATGTATAACCAAAATTAAACTTTTCGAAACCGTCTCAATCTTGTCGGTTTCTCTTCGGTATCTGTACGGTTCGGTTAATTTTCGGTATTATTTTAAATGTCATGTAAAAGTCATTAGTAAAAGTAGAATGCAATAATAAACATACTTTTATACGACTTAGCAAAACTCTCTAGACAATTTTACTGTTTAAATGGTGATATATTAAGAAATATGAAAGATGGTTAGAGTGTAGATCTATTCACTACTCTACATCAGCATAAAAGAAACTAGAAAAAGACAACAAAAAAAAAGAAGATAAATCACACGAGTAGAAAAATATTAACCAAGCTCAGACTCAAAAATAAAGCCTATAGAAGATTAAATATTGATAAATCTAAATCAGACGAAAGGAAACATATTCAATACATTATATTTTGCTACTCATAATCGCTAGAATATTTTGTGTCATTCTAGTAAATATGCCAGAAATAATTTCGTTTTAGTAGTAGTAGCATAATAGGATTGAGAATTAAGATTTTGATTTTAATTACTTATTGGCTTGTAACCATTTTCATAATTTCACTGCCCAAGGAAAAATTTAATGCTTTATTATTTTTAAATTTAATATATAAATATATTTTCCACATATAATTTTATTCGGTACGGTTCGGTATTTTTTCACTTTATTTTTATAAAATAAAACACCTATCCTAATTATCGGTACGATTGTAAATTTATATAAGAACCTACGATTTTATTATAAAAAAATTAAAAATCGATTCAGTACGGTACATTTCGGTCAATTTAGTCGATTTTTAAATATTCAGTGGCACCCTAGTCTCAGCGCATGGTTGTTGGGAGGAATTATTAATTTTTAAAATAATGAAAACTCGAAAAAGGTTAATGATTCATGTGACTTGGACCGTAGATCAAAATATTACAAGTTTACAACTAACTACTCCATCAGTACTATATTTTATATTTTAGCCTATTAGTCTCTTTCGTGTAATAAAATCACAAGAGTTATTATCAATTAGCTAGAGTTGTAAAATTTACTATAAATATTATCCCCACGTTTTAGAGTAAGCTTGTGTTATCTTAGTGTCGCGTGAGAATGACGTTATGTGGAAGAGGCATTGTGTATTGATTTGTAAATTGTGATTTGCCTTACTAAATTAGTATGGTTGGTGGTATGGATGTGCGGGCTTTGCTATATGAGCGGAAGGTCGTGAGAGCGTACCCCACGAGGAGATTTGTATAAGTGTGGCATGTTAGTCACTTGATTGTTAAAGATTAAAATCAAGTATGAAGGTTATGGTAATATCACAAATGCGAGAGTTTATGCCTGAGAGGCGTCCTGTTCCTCGGACTGTGGACCGTGCGAGTTTGTTTCGGATGTGACAGTTGTTCTTATATATCATGAATAGGGCCATTGTGGATCTTTGGAAGGTTATTGACCTAGTATGGTATGATCAGAATCGGTGTGAGGTCCGTTGGTGGGTCTAGTGTGAGTGTGTGCTCTACGTCAGGTCGGATGTGTTCGTTCGCAATAGCATTTCTCAGGGGGGAGTCGTCGGGCATTGGATGTTATTTCCGTTGTCAGCTATTCCATGTAAATCTCTATTGTGCCATGTGGGTTGTGAGGTGGCTTCATTATTCGCACACATGTTGAGGTCCCGTGTAGCTTGTGGTGTTATGTGAGCAGGTGGCTCTCGAGATGCAGGTCACCATTGCACCTTAGTTGTGCTTAGGTTTCATAGCGTATGGCATTATCCGTCTCCCCATAATTTATATTATGCACTTGGCGTACTTGTGGTCCATATTCGGGCATTTTCTAAGTATAAGTATTACGGCTTGATATGTGTGTTTTCTTCTTAATGTTATGTGCAGATCGAGTGGCGCGCCGCTACAGGTACATTGTCTGGACTGGGTGGCACACCGCTACGAGAATTTTATATGAATCGGGTTGCACGCCGCAACAGTGTCATGATAGATCGGGTTGCACGTCGCAATAATGAGATGTTGAGCATAATTCCTTGCACTTATTTTGTGCGCCTTGCTTTTTCATCCCTGAGGTAGGTTCATAGCATCTATTCGACTATTTTATTTGTTACGCAGGCTGGTAATTCCCTGTCAGGGTTCGTTCTTCCTTATGAGTTATATTCGAATGGTAGCTTGTTGGCGCTTTGATGGTGTTGCATAAGATCTTGGTCAGTGTTTGAGGTGACTCATTACCTGAGCAATTTGTACGGGGTGAGACGAAATTATTGGACTTGAAATTAGTGCAATCAGATTTATATAACGTATATTTAAGAGCAAATATCATTATTCAGTTCAGAATGAGGTAATGGTTCTTGTCAGGAGGAGAAACTCCATGATGTGTTGATTCGGTAGGTGGATATTAGTTTCTATGTATCTCCTCCGTTGTGGCAGTATTTCGAGAGTTGGAACAAGACTTATATGCGCCATGAGGCGTATTGTGGGCACCAAATTCGTGAAATTTCAGCTATTATGGTCGGAGGATGTTATTATGGGCAACTGACTTATGTGGTGAAAGACTCACAAGAAGGTTAGCAGCTTTGAGTAGGTTCATTTCCCAGTCATCGGAAAAGTGTTATCGCTTATTTACATTGCGCAAATAGAGGAATAATTTAGAATGGACGCCGGAGTGCTAGCATGCTTTGACGGACCTGAAGAAGTACTTATCAAGCCCTTCATTGCTCTCGAAACCAAAAGAAGGTGAAATATTTCTAGTCTATCTCACGATTTCAGAAGTTGCGGTAAGTGCGGTTTTAGTCTGGAAGGATGAAGGTACGCAGTTTCCTATTTAATAAGTTAGCAAAATTTTAACGGGAGCAGAAACTCACTACCTACATTGGAAAAAACTATCCTTAGCTCTAGTAGTCGTACCTCGGAAACTGAGGCCCTATTTTCAATGCCACCCAATAGCTGTGGTGACTACTTTCCCTTTGCGGAACATCCTTTATAAAATGAGCTCTCTGACAGATTGACCAAATGTGCCGTCGAAATGAGTGAATTCGTCATTGAATATAAACTGAGGAGTACAATTAAGTCACAAGTTTTGGCTGACTTCGTGGCCGATTTTAGTCCAGGATTGCTGCCTCTGGCAACCAAGGAGGCAGGAATGGTGTCGGAATCGACATCAGGAGTTTGGACCTTCTTTACGGATGGAGCCTCGAAAGTAAAAGGGTCCGAGCTCGGAATAGTTTTAATCACGCCTTCGAGGGGAACCTTAAGGCAAGCCATTAGCACGATCTCTTTAACTAACAATGAAGAAGAGTATGGAGCCTTGATTGCAGGGCTCTGATTTGCTTGGGGACTTGATTCCGAGGGTAACAAAATCAAATATGACCCACAGTTGGTAGTAAACCAGGTTTATGGGATCTTTGATACCAAAGAGGAATATATGCAACAATACGTGGTAAAGGTCCAGGCTCTTTTGCCACGATTCCGTGAGTGGTCAATCACTCATATCCCGAGAGAGGATAATGCAGAAGCGGATACATTAGCAAACTTAGATTCACTAACGGAAATAAAGGGACCGGAGTCCGGAATGGTGGTACAACTGATGAGCTTAGTCCTTGATTCGGGTGGTTACTATGAGGTAAATTTGGCTAGTCTGGTCTGGGACTGGAGAAATGAAATAATCAATTACCTCGAGCACGGAAAGTTGCCCGACGATCCCAAAGCATCACGGGTGATACGCACCAAGGTTGCACGTTATAGCTTCAGGAAAGGCCAATTGTATAAAAATTCTTTCCAAGGCCCGCCGACCTGGTGTGTAGGAGCATCATAAGATGATTACGTCATGAGAGAAATCCATGAAAGGATATGCAGCAATCACTCAGGCGCAGAGTCTTTGGTGCTGAAATTGGTACGGGCAGGATATTATTGGCCTCGCATGAAGCAGGACGCCAAAGATTTCGTATGAAAATGTGATAAATGTCAACGCTATGCATCACTAGTACATAAACCGGTAGGACCCTTAGATTCGGTTTTGTCCCCATGGTCGTTCATGCAATGAGGGATGGACATCGGCGCACCGCTGCCACCAGCTCCCAGAAAGGTAAGGTTTCTTTTAATTTTGACTGATTATTTTTCAAAATGGATGGAAGCAGGTTCTTATCAGAAGATCAGAGAACGCAAAGTGGTCGATTTCCTCTGGGAAAATATAATTTACAGGTTTGGAAATCCAAAACAGATAGCATGCGACAATGTAGCATAATTTATCGGTGCAAAAGTTACAAAGTTCCTTGAAAACTTAAAAATAAAGAGAATCATATCTTCGCCTTATCATCTGAGCGTAAACGGTCAAGCGGAGTCGACAAACAAAGTGATCATTCAAAACCTCAAGAAAAGGTTGGAAACAGCAAAAGGCAAATGGCCCAAAGAGTTGCCTGGAGTTCTATGGGCCTACCGAAGAATGACTAAATCAAGTACATGAGAAACTTATTTTCTCCTCATGTACGGTGCTGAAGCCCTAATCCCGGTTGAAGTGGGCGAACTCATTTTGAGATATTCTCAAATAAATAAAGAATCGAATAACGAAACAATGCTAATCAACTTAGAACTGCTCAAGGGACGCAGAGACTTGGCGCATATGAGAATGGCAGATCAAAAGTAGAGGATTGAGTGATATCACAATCAAAGATCCAACTTCCATTTTTTCAAAGTAGGAGACTTGGTTCTTAGGAAACTAACACAGAATACACGGGAACTCAACGCGGGAAAGCTAGGTCCAACATGGGAAGGTCCCTACCGGATTTCAATTGTCACTTGGAAAGGTTCGTACGAGTTGGAGAACCAGAATGGGATGAATCGACCAGCAACTAGAATATAGCACACCTCAAAAGATATTATTGTTGATGAACGATGCTCAAACAGGAAAAAACATACTACGAAGACATCAGCAATAAGACCTTTTATAGCAAGACAAATGAACAAGCTTCCACTCGGGGACGATTAGGTAATCTTTAGTTCGATAGAACATTCCCATCGGGAAGTTAAGTTTGCTACCGAACAGAGGTTACCCAAATATTCACGGGCATAAAGCGCCATAAGACTATTAGGTATTCTTTAGCTCGATAACATGGATTCCTAAGGGGAAACAAGATATGTTGCCGAGTGAAGAATTACTTAGCAATTGATTGGCGAGACACTCGGAGATACAAGACTTCCAGTGTTTCAATTCGTATTATTCGCATTCGAACACTATGGGGAGTGATATGAGGATACAACAACAATGACTACCACGTCAACCTGGAACAAAAATCCAGAAACAAAATGCATCATCGGGACCGGGGACTACGCAGCCAGCCCCGTAGAAATAAGTTATACAAGATAGCCACAAGTAATGACAATTTATTTTCTGCATAGCAAAATGCTTATGTGATTTATGAAAATAGAAGGAATAAAATGAAATCCTTTTTTTATCTTGTTTCTTGTTTGAACGATGAGCTAATTTTGTCATTTGAAAGTTAAACAAGTGCTTCAAATGTTAGTTCTATAATTAACATGAGACGTCCTCTTCAAGATCACCGTAAACATAAGAGGTCCCTCTCTTATAAAACCCTCACGTTAAAGGGTTGGTTTCGGAAGAATCAATGCCTGAAATCCAAAATGCCATCGGAGAAAAATATACCCGAAGCCGCATATGAAAAAGACGCAAAAAGAAATCTTGCGCAAATATTCATAGGAACCCTCATGTTAAAGGGAAACTTGCACAAAAATTCATAAAAACCCTCACATAAAAGGGATAAAAAGCGGAACCTAAATTCTTCGAAGAAAAGGCATCCGAGACTATGTATAGTAAAGTGTGAATTGAACAACATGCGCAGAATGCTTGAGCAAATGCAAAAGTTAAAGGCTTGCATGGATATTCAAATGAAAGTAAAACTCAAACGATATTTGAACAAAAACGTATCTCTTTATTTGCAAGAAAGGGACAAAACGTTACAAGAACAAAATGAGAAAAGAAAGAAAAAGCTTAACTGCAGTGCCTCCAGAAGCAGGATGAAGAAAAGTATATGCATTGTCAGGAAAAACAGTTGGTTCCACTGATGGCTCAGCGCTTTACCCAGTTTCATTTTTGGCCTCATCGCCTTCCGATCCCTCCTTAGTTTCCGAAAACTTAGAACCAGAATCAGAAGAACATGGAGCATCAGACTGCGTCGGGAGTCTATTTTTTGCACCTAACTCAAGCTCTCGGGCCTTAGTACTTTCGGCATCGACATCAATGATACCAACTTTGGCCTCTTCCAATGTTTTTTCTCCTCATGCTATACATGGAATAAGTTTCTTAAGTAATAAGGGAAGCAGCTCGGCGCTTGAGTTTTTCTTTTTGAGTAACCTCACTGGAAAATTTTTCCCGGGTAGATCTAGCAGATTTGAGGGTGATATCAGGCTAACAGACAGTGGAACTAAAGAGCCTATTATGCTCAATGGTTTTCCTGTACTTCTTTTCTAGCTGGGCATGTTTCACCTCCATAGCAGCATGATCTTCACTTTTGGAGTTCAAGGATGCCTCCAAGTTAACCATTCTTTCAGCAGAGGTAGCCTCACAGTCGGCTGCAGCAAGAATGACATTCTGGACTTCATCCCATTTGGCCTTGGACTCATCAAAATTAACCCTTAGCGGCCTAATTTCTTGGCTAAAGGTTACTACTTCTTGCTCTCTTTGATGCAAATGAGCCTCCAAAACAACAACCTCAGTAGCCCTGGTTTCTAGTTTTGAGAGGTGAAGAACAGTCTGGTCTCATTCCGCCAAAAGTTGATCTCGTTCAAAAGTAAGTACTTCCTTCTCACGAATTAACCTTTGAAGGCCGTCAGAGAAATAAAAGTTGGCCTATAAAATAAGAAGAGGTAAAACTTAGAATACATCCGTTCAAAAGTAGAAGAAATAACAGAGGAAGCCAAAGGCATTATGCATAGCATTATTCAACAAACAATAGTTATGCATAACATTGTTCAACAAACACTCGCCCGCGAGTGTCTGAATCTTTTCCCAGTATTTTTCTGAAGTCAAAGGCTTCAGGTAGTTAGAAAGATCCACTGACCGTGATAGTAGGTTGCACCCGGTAGAGACCAAAAGAGTAATGTTCCTCCTCCTTTGTGGATCTTCAGAAGGGGTGGCATAGTTTTTCCCCAAATTCCCATGAATTGGGGACTGTGGAAGAGGAACACCTTCTTAATGGTCAGGTGCGTCCGATGCATATGGTGCAGCAAGAGTTGATAGAAGAGTAGACGAAGATGGAAATAATGTTGCAGTTGCTGGTGTCGGTGAAGATGAAGCTGATGGAGTTAAGGAGTGAGAAGCAACTGCATCAAATGCAGTGCTGGTTATTTGATACTCGCCAACCAAAGGCGAAAAAGACCAGGTACTCAGCCCTGCAGCACCGGTTGCAGCAATTGGGGCCCATACGAGAGTTGGCATATTCTACCAAATCAGATTCTCCCCAAAGTGCCGAGACATCGTCTTCAGTTAGTGTAACTATCTCAACAGGTCGGGCATCCTGTTGAGATTATGAGGATCGTAGCCTTATGTGTAAAGAAGCTCCCTCATCAACAACTTCTTTATTATAATCAATCATCACGGTGTCTATGAATGGCCCAGAAGGAGGACCAGTCATCATCGGCACTGGATATTATTCGAGGGCATCAATCTTTGCCCTTTTATTCTTTTCCTCGGCTGTGGAGGTGAGTCTTCTCTTTGTTTGTTTATCCTCTAGTCGGGGACTCCGTGAAGAAGTATTTTCTCCCAAAACAGGCCCGGAGATACTTGTTCGAGTAAGTGCTTCCTGAAACAGCCTTGATGCATTAGCAGGATAAGATAGAACGTCCTCCTCAGGGACAATAACAGAGCTCACAGGTACACCTAAGTCTATGAACAAAGTCAGAAAGGTTCAACCAAGTTCTTCATATACAAAAATAGAAGCAAGGTAAATTAAAGTTACCATAATTTTGGCCTTCCACCCGTATTTAAGGGCCAATTCTATCCACGAACGAGTTTCGTGCGTTGTGATATCCAAGATCTTCTAAACCCACCGGTGGGAGCCATCGAGTTGCTGAAACATGTGAAGGGTGAAGAGATGATACGACCATAGAAGAATATCTAGTAAGAGGAGTATTATAAAAAGAACTTACGAGTGCGGTTCTAGGCAACCGAAAGGATGAAGCCGTTGTTGGAATGATGTCATTGGTGGCAACTACAACGAACTGTTCTATCCACCCACAGTCATTGTCATCATCTATACTAGAAAAAACAACATGATGACCATGCTCACAAAGGTTTATTATTCCCCCGCTGAAGATTTTGGGGGAATAAAGATTCAACATATGAGCTAAGGTTAGCTCTTCTCCAGTTTCTTGGCACAAACGTCAGAGAAAGGCGACCGTCCTCAACACTGAAGGACTTACCTGTGCCAAACACACCTGGTAGTGAAGGCATAACTCCACAATCACGGAATCGATCTCTCCCCTCAAATAAAACACACACAAACTAAATGGATGCTTTAAAAATATGTAAAACCTTCCTTGGGAAGGGTTACCCGCTCCGATAGATCAGGAGCAATAATTTCCAACTCATTGCAGTGGCATTCCTCCTTCACAACAGGGATACTGGAAAGGAGAATGGAAGAAGGGTACCTACTAACAACCCATGTACGAGGGTTAGCAGTAGGAAATTTCTCTGCAAAATCCTTCAAAGTACTCAACCTTTCTGGGATGATGGAACCCACTGTTGGAGGAACTGAATCCTCGGTTTTGTTATTATTCTTTGTACAACCAGCACATTTAGAGGAAGAAGCCATTGGAAAAGAAAAAGGTAAAGAGTTTGTGTTTAAATAAAATTAGGAAAGGTATGGAAAACAAGAATGCAGATCAAAAGCTCAAGCAATTGTGAAACGCAAAGGAAAAGGAAGTTGTGTATAAGTAAACTCTTGGCGGCTAAATTCATGGCCATGATTACCTCGATAACCGGAAAGCATTCTGCTGAATCATGGGATGACACGTGTTTAGGTCATTAAATGAGGAGAGATGTGTGTCTAATCAACTATGAGAGACCTTAAGAGGGAATTATAGTAATTCCCGCCAAAAGGTATTTCTACCAACATCTCGGTAACACAAAGTTATGTCACCGGAAAGCAGGGGGACTATTTGTATAGGGTAAAATATGATATGACACATGGCTGGCTAAAAGGGGGACACATGGAATCCAATATGGCATGACTGAGGACCGAACACAGCTACTTCGTTTGTCACCGGAAAGGATAATGTTCGTAAAAGTGTATCAAATGCTCTGTGCCCGGTAGCATTTACTAAGGAATATTCTACAACATTAAGAGCGATGTTCTGTTATAGAGAATTCAGCATTTATGTTCACCGTTACATCTTCATCAATGACCTTCATAATTGGCATTAAAGAAGGGTATGATACCAGTACCATTTTCTCTAGACGTAGCTATAAATAGTGAGCTCTGTTATCATTGTAAGGGAACAAATATTTTGGCAAGAACATATACTATATTCTATATAAAGCTTTACACAATTTCACATTCTTGCCTTTTGATCTTATCATTGCTGTGTTCGGAAACTATGTTTACGGAATTACCATCTTTGCTATTTCATCTATATTCTAAGGCTAAGTATTATGTATTTTTTCAATGATCGTATTATTTCAAGATCAAATAAGTTCACCTGTCTAGAAACTGCGTATAAATTCAACTGTACCATTTTACGGGTAATCACTAGTGGGAATTTGCTATTTAATCAAAGATTACCTAATCGTCCCCGAGTAGAAGCTTGTTTGTTTGCCTTGCTATCAAAGGTCTTATTGATGATGTCTTCGTAGAATGCTTTCTGCCGCTGCCTCGTTAAAAACCTTGCGAGAAAAACCCAATTGGGACAAAAGCTGAACGAGGGAAAAAGAGTGCAACACATGCTTTCTGTTTGAACGTCGTTCATCAACAATAATATCATTTGAGGTGTGCCACGTTCTAGTTGCTAGGAAATTTGTCCCCATTCTGGCTCTCCAACGCGTACGAACCTTTTCCAGTGACAGCTAAAATCCGGTAGAGACCTTCCCACATTGAACCTAGCTTTCCTACGTTGAGCTCCCATGTATTTTGTGTTACTTTCTTTAGAACCAAGTCTCTTACTTTGAAAAAATGAAAGTTGGCTCTTTGATTATAATATCGCTCTATCCTCTGCTTTTGAGCTGCCATTCTCACACGCGCCAAGTCCTTGTGTCCCTCGAGCAGTTCCAAGTTTATTAGCATTGCTTCGATTTTTTATTCTTCTTTTGTCTGAGAATATCTCAAAGTGGGTTTGTCAACTTCAACCGGGATCAGGGCTTCAACAACGTATATGAGGGGAAAAGGAGATTCTCTTGTACTTGATTTGGTCATTTTTCGGTAGGCCCATAGAACTCCGGGCAACTCTTCGGTCCATTTGTCTTTTGGTGCTTCCAACATTTTCTTGAGCTTTTAAATGATCACTTTGTTTGTCGACTCCGCTTGAATATTTGCGCTCGGATGATAAGGCGAAGATGTGATTCTCTTTATTTTCAAGTTTTCGAGGAACTTTGTAACTTTTGCACCGATAAAATGCGGTCTATTATCGCATGCTATCTCTTTTGGTATTCTGAATCTGCAAATTATATTTTCCAACTAGAAATCGAACACTTTGTGTTTTCTGATCTTCTGATAAGAACTTGCTTCAACCCATTTAGAAAAATAATCAGTCAAAATTAAAAGAAACATTACCTTTTCGGGAGCCGGTGGCAGCGGTCCGACGATGTCTATCTCCCATTTCATGAACGACCATGGAGACAAAACCGAATGTAAGGGTTCTGCCGGTTGATGTACTAGTGATGCATAGCGTTGGCATTTATCATATTTTCTTATGAAATCTTTGGTATCCTGTTTCATGCGAGGCTAATAATATCATGCACGTACCAATTTCAGCACCAAAGACTCTATGCCTGAGTGATTTCTGCATATCCCTTCATGGATTTCTCTCATGACATAGTTAGCTTTTGATGCTCCTAAACACTGGACCAGCGGGCCTTGGAAAGATTTTCTATACCATTGGCCTTTCATGAAGCTATAACGTAAATCCTTGGTGTGTAACCATCGTGATGCTTTGGGATTATCGGGCAACTTTTCATGATCGAGGTAGTTGATTATTTCGTTTTTCCAGTCCCAGACTAGACTAGCCGAATTCACCTCGGAGTTACCACCTATATCAAGGACTGAGCTCATCAGTTCTACCAGCGTTCTGGACTATGATCTATTTATTTCCATTGATGAACCTAAGTTTGCTAATGAATCTGCTTCTGCATTGTCCTCTCTCGGGATATGAGTGATCGACCACTCATGGAATCGCGCCAAAAAAGCCTGGACCTTTACCACGTATTGTTGCATACATTCTTCTTTGGTATCAAAGATCCCGTAAACCTGGTTTACCACTAACTGTGAGTCACATTTGATTTTGATAACCTCATAATCAAGTCCTCGGGCCAATTCGAGCCCTGCAATCAACTTCATACTCTGCTTCATTGTTAGTTAAATGGATCGTGCTAATGGCTTGCCTTAATGTTTCCCCCAAAGGCGTGATTAAAGCTATTCTGAGCCCGGACCCTTCGTTTGAGGCTCCGTTTGTAAATAATATCCAAACCCCTGATGTTGACTCCGACACCATTACTGCATCCTTAGTTGCCAGAGACAGCAGTCCAAGACTAAAATCGGGCACGAAGTCATCCAAGACTTGTGACCTAATTGCAGTCCTCGATTTATATTCAATGTCGGGTTCACTCATTTCGACGGCCCATTAGGCCTATTCAATGTCGGGTTCACTCATTTCGACGGCCCATTAGGCCAATCTTCCCTAGAGCTCGAGTTTATGAAGGATGTTCTGCAAAGGGAAAGTAGTCACCACAATATAACAATATATACCGAAATTTGTTATAAACGAAGTCTTATCTTGATCTTCCTGGTTTATCTTAATTTGGTTGTACCTCGCATAAGCATCAAGGAAAATCATATTAAGATCTTCCAGGTTCATTTTAATTTGGTTCAATCATTTGAAAAATATTTGGTAGTGGAAACGAATCATTCAGACACGTCTTATTAAGATCTTTATAGTCTACACACATACAAAATTTATTGTTCTCCATATGTAATGACTCAATCGATCATTTTGACTTTTAGAACACTGTTCCCCTAAATAAAACTCCTTGTATGTGCTTTTATAAATTTATGACTTGCGGGGATGGTTGGTTCGGGAATTGGAAGGGTTCGGGTTGAAATCAGAATATTTGGTTCCTTAAGTTGGCCTTAAAATGTTAAGTTTGACTTCGGTCAACATATGGAGAAAACGACCCCGAAATAAAATTTTGATGATTCTAACAGCTCCGTATGGTGACTTTGGACTTAGGAGCGTGTTAGAAATTTTATTTGGAAGTCTGTATTTAAATTAGGCTTGAAATAGCTAAAATAGGAATTTAAGTTTGGAAGTTTGACCGGGGGTTGACTTTTTGATACCGGAGTCGGAATCCAGTTCCGAAATATTTACAGCTCTGTTATGTCATTTATGACTTGCGTGCAAAATTTGAGGTCAATCGAACTTGATTTGATAGGTTCCGGTGTCGTTTGTAGAAATTAAAAATTTCAAAGTTCATTAGGCTTGAGTCTATGTTGGATTCGTGTTTTTAGTGTTGTTGGATGTGATTTGAAGACTCCATTAAGTTCGTATGTTGTTTTAGGACTTGTTGGTATATTTGGTTGAGGTCCCGAGGGGCTCGGGAGTATTTCAGATGGTATTCAGAGTATTTTCCTTCATTTTGGCACTGTTGGTAGCTGCTGATTTCTGGTATTTTAAACCTTCTTCGCGATCGCGAAGATTGGGACGCGATCGCATAGGCTTAGTTGAGGCAGTGTTGATTTTGTTCTTCGCGATCGCGTGAGTTCAATCGCGATCGCGTAGGTTTGGCAAGTTGTGCATCGCGATCGCGTGGCATTGTTTGCGATTGTGTAAGGTTAATTGAGGGCTGCTGAGTTTTGTGCTTCGCAATCGCGTGAAGCAGGATGCGATCGCATAGCTTTGATATTTTGTGGCTTGCGACCACGTAAAGAAGGTCGCGTTCACGTAGAGTAACGAGGCAGAAGCTGGGCCACTCGCTTAATGCTTAGCGATCGCGTGAGAAGGCTTGCGATCGCGTAGGCTTGCGGAGACTGTGCTTCGCGATCGCTTGGGATTTTCCGCGATCGCGTAGAGTTATATCTGGGCAGCGAAATTTTGTACTTCGCGATCGCGTGTGGATATTCGCAATCGCGAAGAGTAAAAGCCTGGGCAGAGAGTTTAAGTTCTGAAAATGGGATGAACCATTTTTCATTTTTAACGATTTGGAGTTCGGGTTGAGGCGAGGTTTGGGAGATTTTCAGAGAAAACATCGGGGTAAGTGTTTTTAACTCAATTTTGGTTAGATTACCCAAATCCATCACTGTTTTTATCAGTTAATTGGTGATTTAAGTTGGAAAATTTTTAAAACCCTCTTGGATAGATTTGAGGATTTGAGGGACGAATTGTTATTGGAATTTAGTCATTTTGGTATGGTTAGACTCGTGGTTGAATGGGCGTTCATATTTCATAACTTTTGTCGGATTTTGAGACGTGGGCCCCACGGGACATTGGCTTTTTATTGAAAAATATAGTATTTTCTTATAGAATTGATTCTATAATTTTTGTTGACTGTATCGAATTAATTATGACTAGATACGAGTCGACCGAAATCGGAAAATCGAGGAAAAAACGTACTACTTGGTTAAATTGGAGCAAGTCGAGTTAAGTGACTTGTCTAACCTTGTGTGGGGGAAATATCACCTAGAATTGGTATTAATTATAATGTGATGAAAGTCGTGTACACGAGGTGACGAGTGTGTACACGGGCTAAATATGAAGGATTATGTTTTAAATTGTGTAGATCACTGTTGCATATTAATTAAATTATTACATCTTGTTATATTCTTTATCATTGATTTGATTTATATACTTTAAATTTGCTTGACCTTTTTTCTGCTAATTGTTTTACTTGTTTAGTTGGAACTTAGTTTCTTTTATTCTATGCATTATTTGCAGGTTGGTTTTATTTAAATTAAATATTATTAATATGAAGTATTTGACATTTTTAAAATTAGTATTGAAGTAACGTATTAAAGATTTTGAAATATTATTTTGCTGAATTATTTATTCCTGAATATTATTGATGATTTATTTTGGCATGAGCCATGAGCTCTTTATTGTGGCAAAACATTGTGGTTAAATCATTTTGGTAAGTTAAATTATTTGATTACTTGAGGTGCAAATTATGATATATTGTGATATTGATACGCATTCGGTGGTATAAGGTCTGGGTATTGAAACGCATGCAGTGAGATAAGGGTGGCTTGATACGCGTGGCTAGTAGGGGAACTACTAGAAGTCATGCGGTGTGATAAGGATGGCTAAAACGCGGGATGCTATTTCGGAAAAAATAATTTCTTAAAAATAAATTTTGAAGGCTTCTGCGGTGAGATAAGGAAAATGAGATATTGTGAATTTATTATGAATTGGGACTACGAGGAGGTACATCGGGAGTGCCCTTATTGATATTGATTTATGGCCGTAGTTGCCTTTGATTTTGTTGTGATATTTCTTAAAGTTGAAAAGAAATTATGTTTTGTTTCACGAGGTATTATTTGTCATTATTTGTGCAATTAAATGGTGACCTACTACTTGATTCATTTCCATTGTCATTTTATTTCATTATATTGTAAAATATTTTACCATGCCATTGATTATTATTTTCTAGTAGGGCCTGACCTGACCTCGTCACTACTCTACCGAGTTTATGCTTGACACTTACTGGGTACCGCTGTGGTGTACTCATACTACACTTCTGCATATTTTTTTGTACAGATCCAGCTACTTCTTACCGGCCCAGACATTAGTGAGTACCTGTGCACGGAGACTTCGAGGTATACCTGCCAGCGTTCGCAGACTCCGGAGTCCCCTTCTATTCTTGTTATGTTGCTTCCTTAGTTTTCTTAGACTCTGTTATATAGAGACATTGAGGATAAATTCTTAGAAGCTTGTGACTTATTTCTACCGGGTTTTGGAAGTTGTAATTCAGTGAATTGTCGATTTATTTATTTCATATTTTTATTATTATTCCGCATTAATAGGCTTACCTAGTCTTAGAGACTATGTGCCATCACGACAACCTACGGAGGGAATTTGGGGTCATGACACCATAGGAACTACTTTAATATTAGCTAGCCAGTCTGGATATCTTACCTCTCAGACCGAACCGATTTTAAGCAAGCGGGTTATATCTTCTTTGATGAATTTATTCCTGGCATAGGCAATAGAGAGCTTCTTTTGTCGTACTGGTGGTGCGTTGGGATCCAAACTCTGTTTGTGCACGACTATTTTCGTTGGGATATCTGTCATATCCTCGTGCGACCATGCAAAATAATCAGCGTTAATTTTAAGGAATTCAATAAAACCAGACATGAGCTCGGGGTGCAGTCCCGTCCCCAAGTGAAAATTTTCTTTCTAAGAATTATTCGAACAATGTCACTTGCTCTAGTTCCTCTTCCGTGGATTTCATTACGTCTGTCTCTTCCGGAACTTGGAAATATCTCAGCACCTGATACTGTTCTGACGATTCTGCCTCTGGAATAACCTCTTCTAACTCGGGAGTAGGCACCGATTCCTGTAATTACAATGTCGTGTGCTCCTTCCCTTTGCTACAGGAAACTGAGCTTGCATTCATCTCCCTTCCTGTCGGTTGGTCACCTCTTATCTGCTTGCTTCCTTCGGGCATTGGAAACATCAACAATTGGTGATATGTCGAAGGTACAACTTTCATCTCGTGTAGCTACAGCCTTCCTAAGATGATGTTGTATCCCATATGACCATCCACTACTTCGAAGAGAGTTGTTTTAATTACTTCTTCAGCGTTTGTGAGTAGCAAGATCTCTCCCCGGGTCGTCACGCTCGCAAGGTTGAATTCAACGAGGAGTTTTATTGCCGAAATAATGCTTCCGGTGAGTTTAGCTTGTTCCAATACTCTCAATTTTATGATATTAGCCGAACTTCCTAGATCCACTAAAAAGATTACCAGTGCATCATTGTGTGGTAACAACAATCCGTCTGCATCTTTCTCCGTGAAAGTGATATCGTCCTCCCGGAGTCCTTTGCTCTGAGTTATCGATACTTTAGTCTTTTTTGCCACAAAAAAGGTGACCCCGTTAATCTCGTTCCCCCCAAAGATCATGTTGATCGACTGGCGTGGGGCTTCTTCTCCTTCTTTTGAAGATTTCGTATTGTCTTTGTTGCGACTGTAATTGTTCTTAGCTCGATCACTCAAGAATTCTCATAGATGACTATTCTTCAATAGCGTTGCCACCTCCTCCCGAAGATGTCGGCAGTCCCATGTCCAGTGACTGTTCATCCCGTGGTATTCACACTATAAATTGGAATCCCTCTGGTTGGAATTAGAGCTCATAGGTCTTGGGAACCGTGTTCCTCATGGATGATACCAGTTCCACTACGCTGACGTTGAAGTTATATTCTAATAACCAGGGGTAAGAAATATCTCGATACCCCGACATTTCTTTATCTTGAAGTGATATATTGTTTCCACCAAGGTCAGTCCCTCTATCAACGATGGACTTGTTTGTTGCTTGGAAATTTCTACCACGGCTTTCGGTACTCTCGTAGGGCAAAAACCGACCCCTTGAAGTTCGCATATCCGTGTCATAGTCATCCTTTGATTTTTCTTTGTTATTCTCTCATCCTTTGGCCGATGATGTAGAACCGACCTAGTCATCTTCGATCCTTATCTTTGACTCATACCAGTTGTGAACATCATCCACCCAGGTTGTTGCTTAAAAATCAAGCAATCTTTCCTTCAACTTTTGGGAAGCGTATGAACTTCTCGGATTCAATTCTTTGGTGAATGCTTCATCTTCCCATTCATCCGGGATGGCCGGGAGTAACATTCTTTCTTTCTGAAATCAGGTAACAAACTCTCATAACAATTCAGATTCTCCTTGTGCGATTCTAAATATGTTGGCCTTCCGCGCTTGTACCTTTCTAGCCCCAGCGTGAGCTTTAATGAAAGAATCCGCGAGCATCTTAAAAGAATCTATGGAATGCTCGGGAAGTGATATATACCACGTTAGGGATCCCCTCGTGAGAGTTTTGCCGAATTGTTATAGCAATACAGATTTAATTCCGTGAGATGCTAGATTATTTCCTTTAATCGCCTTTATAGGTGGTAATATGTTCCTGTGGATCAGAAGTTCCAAATTTTGGAACTTCAAGCATTTTGGAACGCTTCGGGATTAGTTCTAGTGTCACACTTGGCTTGTACGATAGTTAAACATACTTCTTCGAGTTCGGGCCTTTCAATATTGGTGGTGCGCGCGGTATATAATCCATGCGGGCCTTTCAATAAATCGTTCTCGTTGTTAAGACCTGATCTGCTTCCTCTAGGCCCATCAGAGCCAACTTCACCCTTGGAATTTCAGGGTTGTGTGCATCATTAACAGTGTTATCTGCCATTTTTGTGATTTTTTCTAAGATAAAATAATCAAAATACGTTAGTAAAAGAGGAAAGGATCAATTTAATTGCACGGATGTCTAGGCTCCACGGTGGGCGCCAAACTGTTTAACCATAAAATGGCACAGTTTAATTTATTCGCGGTTTCTAGACATGTGAACTTATTTGATCCTGAAATAATATGATAATCGAAAAAATACACAATACTTAGCCTTATAATGTAGATAAAATAGCAAAGATAGTGATTTTGTGAACACGGTTTTCGAACATAGCAATGATAAGATCAAAAAGAAAGAAAGTGAAGTTGTGTAAAGCTTTGTATAGAATATAGTATATGTTCTTGCTAGAAAATTCGTCCCCTTACAATGATAACAGAGCTCACTATTTATAGTTACGTCTAGGGAAAATGGTCATAGGATCATACCCTCATTTAATACCAATTATGAGGGTCATTGATGAAGATGTAACGGTGAACATAAATACTGAATTCTCTGTAACTGACCATCGCTCTTAATGTTGCAGAATATTCTTTAGTAAATGCTACCGGGCGTAGAGCATTTAATACACTTTTACGAACGTTATCCTTTCCGGTGACAAACGGAGTAGCTGTGTTCGGTCCTCAGCCATGCCATCTTGAATTCCATGTATCCTCCTTCTAGCCAGCCACATGCCATATCATATTTTACCATATACATAAAAATTATATTAAAGATACACCTATTGCTCTATCTTAACTAAGTAAGATTTTAAAAAATAAATTGCAAAATAAAAATAACACATTTTTCTTAACTAATTATAAAGATAATGATGATGGTATTATCAACACATACTTTTATTCCTACTCCTACTATTAATAATAGTAGTGATTAAACGATGGAGATACTACTAGTACATATTGTACGCATTAACTTTAATTCATTCCAAGATTTTGAACATGATAATCTTACATATAATCGATAAAGAAAACATACCTGAAGCGGAAGCCATTATCATGAAGCGGAAGCGTTAATTGGTAAATTGGTATCTCGTCCCTTACCCTAGCTTTCGTTACCACCGACTTTAGTGATGGAAAAGAAGAATAAAATAGGTGATAACCCTAATAGGTGGAGGGTAACCAATTTATATATATCCTCACTTAATCTTGTACGTCAATCAAGTAACCGATCGTACGTGCGAGATTTGTCTTTCATTTAAGTATTAATTAGCCTTAAACCTATTGGGACACACACACATGTAGAAAAAACAACTTACATTCTTTCACCTGTCCCAATAATCACATAATATTAATATTTAATAATATAAACATTAGTTGCGCATAAAAAAATTTCTTCTATAATGTCCATCATAAATACCATAATACGATAAACTACGAAATGTGAGTTATGGTGGTCATACATAATTTGTCTACATAGTCCCTTCATATACTACAACATTAGCAACTCATTGTACCAAGTCCATAAGCTATAAAATATTATGGTCCATAATAATATCTCGTTGACACTTATCCTGTAATATCTCAAAATAATATTGTGTACACCATTATGAGAAATATGAAATCATTAATGTATATCAGAAATATATAAGTAGGCTCAGAGTGTCAAAACATCATAAATATAATCAAGACCCATTCTATGTACATGTTTTTAAAATATCTTTGGCCATAAACCTTTCGTTAACATATCTGCAATCATGAGATCAATTCTAATATGCTAAAGTGACACTCTTTGTTTCTGAACTTCCTCCTTGAAGGTAAAAGACTTTAATTCCATTTGTTTGGCACATTTGAAGTACTTATCGTTCTTGGAGAAGAATACTGCTGCAGAATTATCACAATAAATTTTCAGCGACTTGGTAATGGTGTCGACAACCCCAATTCCTGAAATCAAGTTTCACAACCATAATGCATGAATTGTGGCTTCAAAACATGCCACAAATTCTGCTTCCATCGTGGAGGTAGCAATGACAGGCTGTTTGACACTCTTCCACGTTATTGCTCCTTCAACTAATTAGAACAAATAACAAAACATGGACTTTCTAGTGTCAATACATCCAGCGAAATCTGAATCCAAGTATCCAAAAGCTTACAAATGCTTGGATCTCCTATACATGAACATGTAATCCTTCGTTCCATTCAAGTACCTCAAAAATTTCTGTGCAGCTCCCGAGTGATTAATTCATGGGTTACTCTGATATCTTCCCAGCATTTCCGACAGCAAAACTAATATCCAGTCTTGTGCAAGTCTGAGCATATATCAGACTGCCAATAATAGAAGAATAAGTAAATGATTCCATTTCTTTTCGCTCTACATCATTCTTAGGGCATTCCATGAGACTAAATTTGTCCCCTTTTTGAATTGGAACGATTCCTGATGAGCATTTGTTCATGTTAAATCTCTCTCTTTCGATATAGCCTTTGTGAGATAATTCCAATAATCCTTGTGATCTATCACAGAATATTTCTATTCCTATCACATAGGTTGCCTCATCCATATCTTTCATTTCAAAATTCTTAGAGAGAACACTACTAAAAAACGGGAAAAACCGATCGATGTTGATCGGTAATTGGCAAAAATTGATCGAGACCGATTGATTCGTGGCGGTCGATAATCGTAACGTCGGTAGAGCTAGCCGACTGACTTTGGTGAGTATTTTTCCGACCGATTTCGATCAGTCAATTAAATTTAAAAAAAATTGCTGAAAAAACTGATCGCAATTGGTCGGTTTTTTCCGACCAAAGTCGGTCGGTATTTTAATATACACCATCTGGGAATCAAACTGGGGTCTGTAATATGACAGGATACTATTCTACCACTAGATCATTGGTGCATTTTTTTTGTCTCCCTTTTATTTTATTTATACTCTTTAATATGGTCGGTTTTATTAAAAAATAAAATTACAGACTGAATTCGGTCGGTTTTTAAATGGCTAGTCAGTTTCTTGAGAAATAAATTTTGCGAGACTCAAAAATAGTTTCCTACATTTTTGCGCCAAAGAAAACTAACTGAGTTGGTTGGTTTCTTGAAAATTAAATTTTGCGGGGTTCAAAAATAGTTTCCCGTATTTTTGCGCCAAAGCAAATCAACCAAAGTTGGTCGATTTCATAAAAAAAATTTAAAAATAAATATTTTGAAAAACCGACCGACTTCGGTCGTGTTTTGGGCCGGTTTTTTGACCGACCAAAATCGGTCAGTCGACCGCTGTTGGTTTTTGCCGAATTTCTAGTAGTGAAAACTCTTTAGTCTCACGCAATATGCCTAAATCATTAGCTACAAGTAGAATATCGTCAACATATACGACTAAAAATATAAACTTGCTCCCACTAATCTTTAGGTATATGCACTGATCAACGGTATTTTTTGCAAATCCAAAAGATGCTATGGTATTATTAAACTTTATATACCAATAATATTATTGTCGTGAGGCTCGTTTAAGTTCATATATTGACTTCTTCAGTTTCGAAACGCTTTCGAAACGCTCTCGTTGACTCATATAAACTTCCTCCTTGATATCTCTATTAAGAAAAGTACTTTTCACATCCATTTGTTGTAACACTAAATCATAATGAGCCACCAAAACCATAATACTCCCTCCGGTCTACAATAAGTAATTTTTTGGATTTTTCACACAGATTAAGAAATTCATCTTTTAACATTAATTAGCAATGAATTTGACCCCAAGAGCAAATTCATAACATTAATTAGCAATGAATTTGCTCTTAGGGTGACTCGAACTCACAACCTCTTGGTTGGAAGTGGAGGATGCTCACCACTAGAGCAACCCACTTGGAGTAAGGTCTGCGTACACACTACCCTCCTTAGACCCCACTAGTGGGATTATACTGGGTTGTTGTTGTTGTAGCAATGAATTTGACCATATTAACATTTACTATCTCTTCACATAAACACCCCTAATACATACTCCAATATTATTTACTCAGGGGTAATGTAGAAAAAAAATAAGTAATTCATTCTTAAAATCTGAAAAAATCACTTATTTTAGAATACAAAAAGACCAAAAAATTACTTGCCGTGGACCGGATGTAATAATAATTAACTGTCTTTATTTTGGCGCCGGTAATCTATCACTACCCAAACAAAAAAACAAAAAAAAAAAAGACATGAATCAGCACATATAAATTATACCATAATCAGACCAATACATTTATTATTATTTATTAAAGCACCTCATTATATTTACTGTTCCAACACGTGGTGGTCCCTTTCCTCGTGAAACTGCAATTGTGGGACCGGTCAGGTATACTGAATAAATGGATGGGTTGTGTTTTAAAATATTTCAGCTTTTAAACTACTTCCTCCGATTCCAATAATTTAGGATAACTTGTTTGACTAGTCGAATAGTTTTTAAAAAAATAAAGATTTTTAAAATTTGTGATCCTAAATAATTTAAAAAGGGACCCAGAGTATTTGTATAGTTATAAAAACTTCTCATTAAGGATAAAATTGTAAGTTTAAGCAAAAATTATTTCCAAATTTAAAAAGAGATTAATTTTTTTTGGATCAGACCAAAAAGAAAATAGGTTCACGTAAACTGGAATGGAGGTAGTACTATTTAATGACTTCTTTTTAAATTAATTTTTGTCATGTCACTAAATTTTACGTTTAAATGAACTATATCAAATTGAGTGATTTTTTAGCACAAAAAAAATTACATAACTTTAATAGCTAATTATTCCAAAGATGAGTAACCATTCGTAAAGAGCGTATAAGACAACGAACACAAATGCCATAATACTTCTTTAAGTAAATCAACAAAATGCATTTCAATTTTTCTTTTTGCGCCTAATAAATATACAAAAGCCCGAATCCGAATTATTCCAAAAGATGTTGAATAAAATTAGTTTGCCTGCTTATTGAAACATTTTGGCTTTGTCACCCCTTACAAACTTGTAGAGAAAAAGGTGTGTTAATATTTTCAGGATATAATATATATATATATATATATATATATATATATATATATATATATATATATATATATATATATATATATGTGAATGTATTATGAAATTTACTTACCTAAAGTTCACTTTTAACTTACCAAAAAAGTTGACTGAAGGAACTAACCTAAGCATAGCTCTCTTTCAAATACAAATGTCAAGAAAGGGATATATATATAATGCGGGCAAAAATAATTTTATAATTAAATAATACTTCTAGAAAAACCATAGCAATTAGCACATACAAGCAATAATTGAAGTATTAAAATGGTAAAGGGACAAGTTGGGGTGCATGTATGATCATTGAGAACAACTTAAAAGAACTATTTATGTATTTGGCCGTTTCCTAAAATCAACGTTTAAATTTTGAAACACTTCAATGAGTAGAACACCAGGGTCAGCTTGTATGTGCTGTGAATTGCTATTACTTCCTTTTTCACTATTTTCTTATACATTAAACAAGTAAAATTATTTTAGTGAAGATCTTTTGAAATGATCCGGATTAGAATAATTAAAGGAAGTTAATTACTAATTAATTATAGAACTATAAAGTATTACTCCCCTCATTTCGTGAATCTATTTTTTTTTGGTCCGTTCAAAAAAGAATGACCTCTTTCTAAATTTAGAAATAATTTAGCTTAAATTTATAATTATACCCTTAATGAGAAGCTTTTATAACCACACAAATACTATAGGCTCTTTTTTGATTTGTTTAGGATCACAAATTTCAAAAGTCTTCATTTTTTCTTAAATTTCGTGTACAGTCAAACATGTTCATATAAATTGAAACGGAAGGAGAGAGTATTTCATTTGTATTGTCTTAACTCTTAAGAGCATGGTTGTTGGGAAGAATTATTATTTTTTAAAATAATGAAAACTCGAAAAAGTTTAATGATTCGTGTGACTTGGACCGTAGATCAAAATATTACAAGTTTACAACTAACCACTACTATATTTTATATTTTAGCCTATTAGTCTCTTTCGTGTAATAAAATCAAAACTGTTAGCTAGAGTTTAAAATTTAATATAAATATTATACCCACGTTTTAGGATATGTTTGTTTTTTTCTATATGCTAACATTCTATATTCAAATTAAATGTCTTAATAATACTTTTGCTAAGTCAGTCCAATACCAATAATAGGGGTGACATGTGGGCCGAGCCCGGTCCTAAGTGGATTTCGCGGGCCCAGTTCTAAGTGGGCCGGTCCTAAGCGGTCCCGGGTTTCGCGTTGGAACCGGTCCGGGAGCGGGACCACGAACTAACGGTCCCGGATTAAGTGGGCCGGTCCCGGGCCTAAGCGGGCTCAAGCGAGCCCAACAGATACTTTCTATTTTTTAAAAAAATTTATACAAGTTAGAGAAAAAAATGGTAATAAAAATATCTAAGGCAATTTGTAAATTATATTATAGAATTGTCACCTATATATATATATATAGAGAGAGAGTATATTATAGTATATATATATATATATATATATATACTATACTATACTATATATACATCTTAATATATATAAGCTATATTCGATTTATATACTATATATATTATATATATATATATATAGTATAGTATATTATAGTATATACTATATTATACTATATATACAACTTAAGATATATAAAAAGACAAAAATATTTTAAAGAGATATTCAAAGCAATGCATTATAATTTTATTATAGCATTAAAAAATTACGGCAATATCTTTCTTAGTCTTCCTCCCCCCCTATGAAATGAGCACAACAAGGTGCTAATACCACCATTGAGAAGAAAAAGAAACTAATCAAGATGTGCCAAAATACAAGTTACATATTAATTTACATGGTATCTCTTACAAATTTCATAAATCCTTCAAGGTCCGGAGGAATTTTCGTTGGTGGTGGCGGAAAAGAAGCTTGGTCATCACCGCTTCCAAGCGAAGCAACATCCTCCGCAAGTTCAGCTAGCATTTCTTTGTAAGCTTCGTCTACCTCTGGTTGTGATTCAGCAAGTCCAAAATTTCTTTTTTCCGAACGGATCCAATCTTTGAAAAGTACTCATTTTTCCAAGTTCTCCCTCATAGACGCTCTATAATCACCGAGTTGAAGTCTTGCTTGACTGAAAGCGCTCTCTGATGCCATTGTTGAAGCATTAAACTTTCTCATCATCATCACTTACATGAGCATTAAACGTTGAGTTTATGGGGTTTCTATATTCATATGCAACAACTAAACTTTCATACATGTAATTCCATCTAATCGGACAAGGTTTAGGAATCTTTCTTTCTCTTAGGCCAAATTCATTGCATCTTTTAAAATATTCTCTAAGTCTACTTCTACGGTTTGAATAAAAAAGCCAATTAAGAGCCATTTTAACCTTTTCAATTTCAACATTTAAAATCCGCATACCATCACCCACAATTAAATGGTAAATATGACAAATACATCTAACATAAAAAATATTACTAAATGCAGGACTTAGTGTAGTGGTAAGCAAGGCTACAACATTTGTGTTACTAGTAGCATTATCCATTGAAACTGACATTATTTTATCACTAACTCAAAAATATCTACAAATATCTGTAATCGTGCTAGAAATAAACTGTGATGACCCAAAATGTCATCTTTAAATTTAATGATTAATTATGTAATCTAAGCACTATTTACCATTACTCGACTTGAGTGTGCAGTCCGTAAAAAATTTTCGAAAAAGTTTTCAGGTGAAAAATGGATTAAAATGTGAATTAGAGCTTTAAAACTCAATTGAGTTGACTTTGGTTAATATTTTGAGCAAACGGACTCGGATAAGTGTTTTGACAGTTTCGGTAGGTCCGTATCATTATTTGGGACTTAAACGTATGCCCGGAATCAAATTCTGAGGTCCCTAGCCCGAGATATGAAATTTTGATGAAAAATTTAAAGTTTAAGTTCAAATAATGACCGGATGTCGAATTATATGCAAACGACCCCGGAATAGAATTTTGATGATTCCAACAGCTCTGTATGGTGATTTTGGACTTAGGAGCGTGATCGGAATTTTATTTGGAAGTCCGTAGTGGAATTAGGCTTGAAATGCCGAAAGTTGAATTATTGGGAAGTTTGACCGAGGGGTTGACTTTTTGATATCGGAGTCGAAATCCGATTCTGAAAATTTTCATAGCTCAGTTATGTCATTTATGACTTGTGTGCAAAATTTAAAGTCATTCCAAATTGATTTGATGTATTTCAACACAAGATATAGAATTTGAAAGTTCAAAGTTCATTAATTTTGATTTGAGGTGCGATTCGTCGTTTTGATGTTGTTTGATGTAGTTTGAAGCCTCGACTAAGTTCGTATGGTATTTTGGGACATGTTGGAATAATTGGTTAAGGTCCCGAGGGTCTCGGGTGGATTTCGGAAGGTAAACAGAATGAATTTCGGACAAAAAGTGCTGGAAATTTCTGTTGCAGAAATTTCTGTTGCAGAAATTTCTGTTGCAGAAATTGCGTGCGTGGAGACAACTTTGGAAGCTTATATCTCGCAATTCATAAGGAATCAGAACAATGTCAAAACATAAAAGGTGTAGTCGTTTGATCATAGTTTCCAGAAAGTTAAACCATTCATTATTTGGACATGTTTACAGAAAGTTATGACGGATTGAATGAAGGCTGGTAGAGCAGTTTCGCCAGAAATTTCGCCAGAAATTTCTGATGCGTGAAGCCGACTTTGGAAGCTTATATATCGCAATTCATAAGGAATCAGAATATTTTCAAAACATGAAAGTTGTAGTCGTTGGATTATAGTTTCTGAAAAGTTAAACCATTTATCATTTGGACATTTGTACATGAAGTTATGATCAATTGAAGGAAGGCTGGTAGAGCAGTTTCTGGTGGACTTTTAGTGACGAAAAATGGACTTTTAGTGACGGGAAATGGACTTTTAGTGACGGATTGGCAGAAACTTAAGGACCAAAAATGGTCATTTCATTCATTTCATTTTGGATTTTTGGAGCACGGTTCTTGGGCGATTTTCACGCGAAAACATTGGGGTAAGTGTTCCTTATCATATATTGATTATATTTCATGATTCCATACTCATTTACATCATGAATCCGTGAATTTATGGAAGAAAAATCAAGATTTTTGTAAAATCTTCCAAAAACGAAAATTTAAGATTTGGAGGTCGAGTTGTTATCGGATTTTGGTAAAATTGATATGAGTGGACTCGTAATTGAATGGGTTATCGGATTTTCTAAGTTTCGCCGGATTCCAAGATGTGGGCCCCACGGGCAAATTTTGAGCTAATTTCGGATTTTAATGAAAATGTAATATTTTTTTATGAAATTAATTTCTATAATTTTTGTTGACTGTATCGAATTAATTATGACTAGATACGAGTCGATCGGAGTCGGAAAATCGAGGAAAAAGCATAATACTTGGTTAAATTGGAGCAAGTCGAGGTAAGTGACTTGCCTAACCTTATGTGGGGGAAATTTTCCCTAGGATTGGTATTGATGTGATTATTGAAATGTGTTGAAAGTCGTGTGCACGAGGTGACGAGTGTGTACGCGAGTTAAATTGTGAAAGATTATATTTTTAAATTGTGTAGATCACTGTTGCGCATTTATTAAATTTTTTTTTCTTGTTATATTCTTCATCATTGATGTGAGATATATACTTCAAATTTGTTTGATCTTTTCTTACTAATTGTTTTACCTGTTTGGTTGAAACTTGGTTTTTTTAATTCTGTGCATTATTTGAAGGTTGATTTTCTTTAAATTAAATATTATTAATATGAAGTATTTGACATTTTTAAACTTGATATTGAAGCAACGTAGTAAAGATTTTGAAATATTATTTTCCTAAATTATTTACTCCTGAATATTTTTATACTCATTGTGAGGGAGCCGTGAGCTCTTTATTGTGGAAGAATATTATTGATGAATTATTTTGACATGAGCTGTGAGCTCTTTATTGTGGAAAACTATTATTGATGATTTATTTTGGCATGAGCCGTGAGCTCTTTATTGTGGCAAACTATTATTGATGATTTATTTTGGCATGAGCCGTGAGCTCTTTATTATGGAAAACTATTATTGATGATTTATTTTGGCATGAGCCGTGAGCTCTTTATTGTGGAAAAATATTGTTGTTGAATTATTTTGGCAAGTTAAATTATTTGAGCACTTGAGGTACAAATTGTGATATATTGTGATATTGATACGCATGCGGTGGTATAAGGTCTGGGTGTTGAAATGCATGCGGTGAGATAAGGGTGGCTTGATACGCGTGGCTAGTAGGGGAACTACTAGAAGTCATGCGGTGTGATAAGGGTGGGTAAAACGCGGGATGCTATTTCGGAAAAATAATATTTTCTTTAAATAAATTGTGAAGGCTCCCGCGGTGATATAAGGAAATGAGATATTGTGAATTTATTTATGATTTGAGACTACGAGGCGGTACCTCGGGAGTGCCCTTGTTGATATTGATTTATGGCCGTAGTTGCCTTTGATTATTATTGTGATTTTTATAAAGTTGAAAGAAATTCTGTTTTGATTATCACGAGATATTATCTGCAATTATTTGGTGTCATTAAATGTGACATACTATTTGATTCATTTTCAATGTCATTTTATTTTACTACATTGATAAACATTTTACCATGCCATTATTATATTCCAGTAGGGCTTCACCTGACCTCGTCACTACTCTACCGAGGTTAGGCTTGGCACTTACTGGGTACCGCTGTGGTGTACTCATACTACGCTTCTGCACATCTTTTTGTGCAGATCCAGGTACATCTTACCAGCCTAGACGTCATTGAGTTACCTGCGCACGGAGACTTTGAGGTATATCTGCCAGCGTCCGCAGACTCCGGAGTCCCCTTCTATCATTTTATGTTGCTTCCTTATATTTTATCTAGACCTTGACATATAGAGACATTGAGAATAAATTCTTAGAAGCTTGTGACTTATTTCTACCGAGTTTTGGGAGTTGAAATTGTTTGAATTGTAGTTTATTTATTTCAGATATTTATTATTATTCCGCATTGATAGGCTTACCTAGTCTTAGAGACTAGGTGCCATCACGACATCCTACGGAGGGAATTTGGGGTCGTGACATAAACTGTCCTGTGTGACGTGAATTAATTATTCTATAAGCAATAATGTGCTTTTGCATTATCCAATCCTCATCAATCCAATGACTGGTAACAGTAAGGTAATCACAATCATTACCACTTCTACCGATATTAGTTGTAATAGCAACACGATAATTTATATGAGTAAATAAATAGCGCAAATATTGTTCATATTCATGTTTATATTTATAAATATCGCTCTTTACGGTTGTGCGAGGAAAACCTTTATAAGTAGGATTATAAACTTTTCTAATATAATGCACAAAGTGAGGGTTAGAAGAAAAACTATGGGCTAAGCACATAACAATAACCATTTTTTCCAATTCTTCCTGATCTTTTTTTGGATCATAATATAAAATACCACCGGTATCAGTGTTAATTCCCGGTTAAAATTGATTTGACCCGGTACTAAGGTCAGCCTGAGTAGATGCACTTGTCCCCTCGGCCAAAGCTTTCATACGAAAATATCTAGCTTTATCTTGAGGGTGTAGCAATATGTGTCTAGTCAAACTTCCCGTCCCCCCCTCCCCCCCGACTTCCAACATATTTAAAAACTAACTCTTTGCCACAAGTTTTACACTTAGCCCTATTTTTTTCTCTTAGTTGAGTAAAAAATGGCCAAACAAGAGATGTTTTTGCCCCTTTAGAAGGCTGTCTAGAAAACGTAGGGGCAGTAACAGGAGGGTCAGACGGGGTATCATTTGGATTATTATTAGTTGGGTTAACTTCAGGAGCAGGACTAGTGGGTATATCGTCATCCGGTTGCGTTTCATCAAAATCTATTTCTTCATCATCATTTTCATCAATAGTTGGATTACCATAAAGAGCATTCATATATTCATGGTTTAATTGTTCACCGAGTGCAATATTATGGCAAAATTGACTCTCGGTAAATTGTAATAAACTATTATCGCTATCAAGAATAGGAGGTGTAGGACGGGTAACAGGTTTGGGTCGGGGAGCCGGGGGAAGTGAAGGAGGAACAGATTGGCCACTAGATTCACCACTCTTGGATTTTTTTTCTTATTTTTACTAAATATTTTTTTTAAGGAATAAGCCATCTTAATTAATCAAGCAAAGTAAATAAAACAAACAAAACTATAATATTAAAAATTAAGAGTTGGATCAAGTTTACCGAATTGACGAACAACTTATTGAAAATTAATTATCGTTGAAGACTTGAAGACTTCAATTCACTAACTTCATAATTTTGCACAAAATGTAACAATTAAGTAAGCAATTATAGAATGATATTAGAGAGAGATTGATGATTTTGTGAGAAAAATGAAAGAATGAGGGGGTATTTATAGTTGAAAATAGGGAAAAAGTATAATTATAAAAAGTTTAGGGTTAAAACAAAGTTTGGGTGGTTAAATGGCTATTTTGGCAGACCAAACAACTAGTTTTTAAATGGACAAACGGTCAATTTTATTTTTAAAAAATTATCCGTTGGGCCCGTTTAGGACCGTTTAGGACCGCTTGAACCAGCCCACTTCTCAACCGGTCCCGGTCTCGCGGGCCTCCCCTATAGGACCGGCCTACTACCCAGCCCACCTCCCCACGGTCCCGGTCCTATCCGGTTAGGACCGTTTAGGCCCACCGCCCATATGGGCTTGCGGTCCTGGGCCGGTCCCGATCCTAACCGGCACACATGCCACCCTTAACCAATAATTATGAAATATTTCTTGAAATTAACCACATTTTAACAAATTCGGAATTCCAAACTTATTAGCTCTTCATACTTCCTCTCTCCATATCAATGGCCCATCTCTTTCTTCTCTCTCTCTCAAAGTTCTTCAAATAAGAAAAGACAAGGGAAACAGAAAAGTAAGATGGACATTAAATCCTAATCCTTCCGTTTTAATTTAAGGGAACTCATTTGACTGTGCACGGAGTTTAAGAAAAAATAGAAGATTTTTGAACTTGCGGTGTAAACTGAGGCATATTTATTTCGTCATTATAAATCATTGCAAAAAAGTTAATTATTTCCAAATATGAAAAGTGATCATTCTTTTTGGCACGGACTACAAAGGAAATAAGTTCACAATTGAGACGAAGTGAGTATATTTAAATAATTTCTTGTGCCAAGTGTCATGACCCAAAATCCTAACATGTCGTGATGGCGCCTATCTCAATACTAGGCAAGCCAACAACCTCAATAAACCACAACTTCTTTTAAGTTTGAAAATATAATATTTGAATTCCATAGAAAATCTCACAAATTACTAACATAGCATACATTCCCAAAACCCGGTGCCACTGAGTGCATAAGCATCTAAATGATAACAATGTCTGACTGATAAAACACTACTTGAAAATATAGATTAGTGCAAACATAAAAGGAAAGCGAGTCAAGGTCTGTGGACGTTAAGCAGCTACCTCGATAGTCTCCAACAGATAAAACTTCGAAAAACTAGTAATCGCCGTGTCCGAAAGTACCTGAATCTGCACACGAGGTGTAGAGTGTAGTATGAGTATAACCAACTCAACAAGAAACAATACTAAATAAAGAACTGAAAATAGTGACGAGTTTTACAGCTCTAATTATAGTAATTTCCAACATAAGAAAGTAGGCATGCTTGCAAGTTCAATAATTTAGGGCCCAAACATTAATTTCATATCAGGTTTGACTGAAACAAGAGATAATATATTTCAGAAATTTTCCAAAACAGGGATATATGACAACTGTAGTGCAATGAGAATGAAATCAAATGCATCCTCTCACGACGACAATCAATCAGCCATTCCATTCACTCAGCACTCAGCACTCGCACTCAGTAGGTACCTGCGCTCACTAGGGGTGTGTACAGACTCCGGAGGGGCTCCTATATCCCAAGCGCTATAATCCGCACGGACAACTCACGTGCTGCATGGACAACTCACATGCTATAGTATAAATATCTGGATCCGCACAGACAACTCATGTGCTATAGTATAATATCTAGACCCGCATGAAAATCTCATGTGCTACAGTATAATATATGGATTCACACGGACAACTCACGTGCTATAGTATAATATCTCACAATCAGTCCCTCGGCTTCACTCAGTCATAAATCTTTCCAGTCTCTCAAGCTCTCAATAGTCATGAAATCATCCCAAACAACAATGATATGATGCATCAATAATGAATAATAAAGACTGAAATAAAATAAACAAGTAAACTGTGACTCAGTACAAACAACAATTAAGAAGATAGTTCAACATGTACACGATATTTGTGGGTCCCTACATTGCCAACACATAATCTAAACATGATTCGTGGTTCAATTTCTCTACTACATGAAGAATGTACAGATAACAACATATTATTCAACTACACAGTTCTATAGAATTTGAGTGAGTCACAATTCCTACGGTGCACGCCCACACGCCCGTCACCTAGCATGTGCGTCACCTCACAACCGATCACATAACACATAATCCGGGGTTTCATACCCTCAGGCCAAATTTAAAACTGTTACTTACCTAAATCCGAGCAATTCTTTATTCCAATAAGCTTTTGCCTCACGAATCGGCCTCTGAACGCCTCGAATCTAGTCACAATTAATTTGATTCAATCAATTCAAATTATAGGAATTAATTCCATATGAAAATATTAATTTTCCAACAAAATCAAAAATTACATTCAAAATTCTCCCGTGGGGACCATGCCTCGGAACCACAAAAATTACAAACTATGAACGCCAATCCAACCACGAGTCCAACCATATAAATTTCACAAAATTCCAACATTAACTCGACCCTCAAACCTTCAATTAAAGTCTTTAAAGATTTTTACCATTTTCAACCCAATCTTTACCCATTTGAACTCAAAAATCTTTCCACAAACCTTATTGGTACGTGTATGTATAAATAATACTCTTACACTCAAGAATCATACTCCTAATCACCCATATTTACCCAAACTCGAATTTGAAGACTAGGGTTAGAAATTCTTACCTCTTGGAAGTCCTAGCAAGATCCTTGTGAAATCTTCAAACCTTGAACAAGAATTGATGGACAAATGGCTAGGTCTTTACTTTCTCTCTCTAAGATTCTCTCTCATCTCTCTAAAATATCAGATGAAACCCTTCAAAATGACCCATAATAGTGTTTTATAAGAATGGGGCCAGGTATATTATACTAGAAAAATAAAGCTCCGAAACACACTCTGCGGTCGTATAATGCTTCTGCGGCCCATATAATGGGTTGCAAAAAGGCCCTCCGGAACTGGGCCACTGCTTTAGTCTGCGGTCATTATGCGTCCCACATACCTGTTCTGCGGTCGCATAATGTACCGCAGAACTGGTCTGCGGACGCATAATGCGCTGCAAACCTGATCTCAAAACTTGGCCTAACCTGCTTCACTCACCGCTCATTGTTCAACACCAAAAGTCCCAGCCTAGTTCGGCACCACAAAATCATAATTTCCTTAGCAAATAATTTTCGGGGTCGTTACACATAAGTCAACATCCGGTCAACCTTTTCAACTTAAGTTCTAAACCTTGGAACTAAGTGTTCCAAATTATTCTAAAACCTCACCGGGCCCGAACCAATTACCCTGGAAAGTCAAATAACAATCGTAAATCACAATTTTAGAAGTAATTGGGGAGACATGGTTGTAATACTCGAAACGATCGGCAGAGTCGTTACATTCTCCCCCTCTTAAACAAATTTAGAATTATACCTGGAGTCTCAAATAGGTATGGATATTTGCTCTGCATCTCTTGCTCAATCTCTCAAGTAGCTTCTCCGATTGGCTGACCCCACTGCACTTTCACCGAAGTTATGTTCTTTGATCTCAACTTTCAAACCTACCGGTCTATAATGGCCACCGGCTCCACGTTATAAGTCAAATTACCATCCAACTACACTATGCTGAAATCCAAAACATGAGACGGATCCCTGACATATTTCTGGAGCGTAGATACATGAAACACTGGATGAACACTCGATAGACTGGGCGGCAATGCAAGTTGATAAGCCACATTTCCAATCTTCTTAAGCACCTCAAGCGGCCTAATATACCGAGGGCTCAACTTGCCCTTCTTCTCAAACCTTAACACACCCTTCATGGGCGAAATCTTGAGAAGAACCTTATCCCCAACCATGTAAGCAACATCACGGACCTTCCGGTCAACATAACTCTTCTGTCTAGAATGCGCCATGCGAAGCCGCTCCTGAATCAATTTAACCTTCTCCAAAGCATCCTAAACCAAATCAATACCCAATAGCCTAGTCTCACCCAGCTAAAACCAACCCACCGGATACCGACACCGTCTCCCATATAAATCCTCATACAGAGTCATCTGAATGCTTGATTTGTAGCTATTATTGTAAGCAAACTCTGCAAGCGGCAGAAACTAATCCCAAGAACCTCCAAAATCTATAATACAAGCGCATAGCATATCTTCCAATATCAAAATAGTTCTCTCATACTGCCCGTCCATCTGAGGGTGAAATGATGTACTTAGTTGAACATGTGTACCTAATTCTCGCTGTACTGCCCTCCAAAACTGTGATGTAAACTGCGTGCCCCAATTCCAAATGATGGTCACCGGCACACCGTGTAGGCGAACAATCTTGCGGATATAAATCTCAGCCAACCGCTCTGAAGAATAGGTAGTACCAACTGGAATAAAATACGTGGACTTGGTCAACCGGTCTACAATCACCCAAACAACATCAAACTTTCTCAAAGTCCGTGGGAGCCCAACTACGAAGTCCATGTTAATACGCTCCCACTTCCACTCCGGAATTTCAAGTCTCTGAAGCAATCTGCCTGGTCTCTGATGCTCGTATTTCACCTGTTGACAATTTAAACACCGACCTACAAATCTAACTATATCTTTCTTCATTCGCCTTCACCAATAGTGCTGCCTCAAATCCTGATACATCTTCGTGGCACCTGGATGAATGGAGTACCGAGAACTGTGAGCCTCCTGGAGAATCAGCTCACGCAAATCATCTACATTAGGCATATATAGCCTGTCCTGCATCTGTAATACACCGTCATCCCTAATAGTGACTTCCTTGGGATCACCATGCTGAACCGTGTCCTTAAGGGCAAGCAGATGTGGGTCATCATACTGACGTTCTCTGATACCTTCATAAAGAAAAGACTGAGAAACCACACAAGCCAAAACTCGACTCGGCTCAAAAACATTCAATCAAACAAACTGGTTGGCCAAGGCCTGAACACCTAAGGCTAAAGGCCTCTCTCCTACCGGTAAGAATGCTAAGCTGCCCAAACTTTCCGCCTTACGACTCAAGGCATATGCCACCACATTGGCCTTTCCGGGATGATAGAGAATGGTGATATCATAATCCTTATGCAAATCCAACCACCTCCGCTGCCGCAAATTAAGATCCTTCTGTTTAAACGGATGTTGTAGACTCCGGTGATCGGTATAAACCTCACAATGGACACCATACAAATAATGTCGCCAAATCATCAAGGCATGAACAATAGCTGCTAACTCAAGGTCGTGGACCAGATCATTCTTCTCATGTGCCTTTAATTGCCTGGATGCATAGGCAATCACCCTACTATCTTGCATCAACACTGCGCTGAGACCAATACGCGATGCATCACAATACACAGTATAAGACCCTGAACCTGTAGGCAATACCAATACAAGGGATGTAGTCAAAGCTATATTGAGCTTCTAAAATCTCTCTTCACATTCATACGACCATCTAAACGGAGCACCTTTATGGGTCAATTTAGTCATAGGTGATGCAATAAACTAGAAATCCTCCACAAAATGACGATAATAACCGGACAAGCCGAGAAAACTTCGAATCTCAGTAGTTGAAGATGGCCTGGGCCAACTCTGAACTGCCTCTATCATCTTCGGATCCACCTTAATCCCTTCACTAGACACTTTGTGTCCCAAGAATGCCACCGAAATAAGCCAGAACTCACACTTAGAGAATTTGGCATACAGTCTCTCCTCTCTAAGCCTTTGTAATAAAATACCGAAGTGTTGTGCATTCTCCTCCTGGCTACGTGAGTACACCAGGATATCATCAATAAAAATTACGACGAATAAATTAAGATATGGCTGGAATACACTATTCATCAAGTGCATAAATGTTGCTGGGGCGTTGGTCAGCCCAAACGACATTACGAGAAATTGATAGTGACCATAACGGGTCATGAATGTCGTCTTTAGAATATCCGAATCCCGATTTTTCAACTAGTGATACCCGGTTCTCAAATCAATTTTGGAGAATACATTCGCTCCCTATAGCTGGTCAAATAAATCATCAATATGCGGCAAAGGATACTTATTCTTGATTGTAACTTTGTTTAGTTGCCTATAATCGATGCATATCTACATAGTACCGTCTTTCTTTTTCACAAACAGAATCAGTGCACCCCAAGGCGATACACTAGGCCTAATAAACCCCTTATCAGGAAGTTCTTGAAGTTCCTCTTTTGACTCTTTCAATTCAACTGGTGCCATATGATACGGAGGAATAGATATGGGTTGTGTGCCCGACACCAAGTCAATACCGAAATCAATATCCTTATCGGGTGGCATACCCAATAGGTCTGCAGGAAATACATCCGGAAAGTCTCGCACTACCGGTACTGAATCAATAGTAGGGGTATATGTATCAACATTTCTAACAAAATCTAAATATGACAAACACTCCTTCCCCACCATACGTTGGGTCTTCAAATAAGAAATTACCCTGATGGGAACATAATCTAGAGAACATCTCTATTCGACCTTTGGCAACCCCGACATTGTCAATGTCGCAGTTTTTGTGTGCCAGTCCAGAATAGCATGACATGGGGACCACTAATCCATACCCGGGATTGCATCAAAATCAACCACACGGTCCACCATAATAGTATCTCCCACCGACGTAGATACACAAATAGGTGAAACTAAGGACTCACGGGGCATATCCAGATAATGAGTAAAGTACGATGATACTTACGAATAAGTAGAACCAGGGTCAAATAATATAGATGCCTCCTTGTCGCACACTGACACAATACATGTGATCACTGCATCTGAGAAAATGACATTTGGCCTGGCAGGAAAAGCATAGAATCAGGCCTGACCACCACCTGATCGGCTTCACCCTCTTCGGCGACCTCTAACTGGTTGATCCCCACCCCGAGCTAGGTGGGTGGGTGGTGTAACTACTGGTGCTAGTACCGTTGGCCGAGAACTCAATTGTGGAGCCCCACTCAACACCCTAGGACAATCTCTCTTGAAATGACCAAATTCTCCACACTCGAAACAAACCCTCCTCTGGCGAAACTTTTTCCCATGATAACCTGAGGAATTAGTTGTCAAAGCTTGAGCAGACGAGGCATGATAAGAACTCTACGCTGGTAGTGCACTGAATGAAGATTGGCCTGAGTGAGCACTATAAGAACTGTGGCTAACTGATGCACCAAGATGAGCTGGACAAGTCGTATGAGTGGGCCTATAAGGGCGACCCCTGCTGTGGTAGGACTGTCCCCTAGAAGGTATCCCACCAAAACCGCCCGAACCTCAAGGCCTCTTGGCCTCCCTATCACCATGCTCCTAGCTATGGACTACCTCTATCTGTCGAGCAATGTCAACCACCTCATCAAAAGTGGCACCAGATATCCTCTCCCTAGTCATAAGCAACCGCAGTTAATACGCGAGGCCATCAATGAACCTCCTAATCCTCTCTTTATCAATGGGAACCAACCAAACTGCGTGACGAACCAACTCAGAAAACCTCATCTCGTACTAGGTCACATACATGCCATCTTGCTGAAGTTGCTCAAACTGTCTGCACAGCTCCTCCCTATGAGACTGCAGCACGAACTTCTCAAAAAAGAGAATACAGAACTCCTTCCATGTAAGTGGTACTGCACCGATCGGCTTGCGCCTCTCATAAGCCTCCTACCATCTGAAGGCAGCCCCAGAAAACTGAAAAGTAGTGAATGAGACCCCAGTGGTCTCTAGAATACCTATTGTTCGAAGCATCTACTGGCACTTATCTAGAAAACCATAGCATCCTCTTACTCAGCACGCTAAATGATGGAGGTCAAAGCCTCCCAAATCTCTCAAGTCTCCTATGCTCATCATCTGTCATAACGGGGACCACCGGGGCTTGAGTAGTTTCAACTGACTGGGCTTGTAGTGCTCTATGTTGGAATCTCAATGGACACAACTGGTACCTGAGCGGGTCCCGCCGTCTCAACTACATCTAGAATCTGCTCTTGATATGGAGCAACTGGTGGTGCTACAGGTGCTGCTCCAACTGTGGTACAAGCGACACTACCTCTACCTTGGGACCGCCTCTACTACGGCCCCAGCCTCTTACGACCCTAACTAGTAGCTGACCGTGCGATTCGGTAGTACGTGTTCTCACCACGTGTGAGAGAATAAAATAACAAAATTTTAGTTTTTCGTAATCAATAAGTTCGCATGATAGAATACAAGAAAGTGAAAGTTTCCTAAGGGTTCGATATCCTCTCGAAGATAAGTACAGATGTCTCCATACCGATCCCCAAGACTCTACTAAACCTGCTCATAACTTGTGATACCTATGTAACCTAAGCTCTGATACCAACTTATCACAATCCAAAATCCTAACCTGTCATGATGGTGCCTATCTCAATACTAGGCAAGCCGACCACCTCAATAAACCACAACTTCTTTTAAATTTGAAAACATAATATTTGAATTCCATAGAAAAGCTCACAAATTATTAACATAGCATACATTCCCAAAATCCGGTGTCACTGAGTACATGAGCACCTAAATGATAACAATGTCTGACTGACAAAATGCTATTTGAAAATATAAACAGTATAAAGCCTAAAAGGAAAGAGAGTCAAGGTTTGCGAATGTCAAGCAGCTACCTCGATAGTTTCCAATAGATAAAGTTTTGAAAAATAGCAACCGTCGTGTCATGAAGTACCTGGATCTACACACGAGGTGCATGGTGTAGTATGAGTACAACCAACTCAGCAAGTAATAATACTAAATAAAGAACTTAAAGTAGTGACGAGCGTCACAGCTAAGTCCAATTACAGTAATTTCCAACATAAGAAAGTAGGCATGCTTGCAAGTTGAACAATTTAGAGCCCAAACAGTAACTTCGTATCAGGTTTGACTGAAACAAGAGATAATATCTTTCAGAAATTTTCCAAAACATGGATATATGACAGCTATAGTGCAATGAGAAAGAAATCAAATGCATCCTCTCAAGACCACAGTCACTCAGCCATTCCATTCACCCATCATTCAGCACTCACACTCAGTAGGTACCCGCACTCACGGAGGGGGGGGGGAGCGGGGTGTACAGATTCCGGAGGGGCTCCTACAGCCCAAGCGTTATAATCCACACGGATAACTCACGTGATGCACAGACAACTCACATGCTATAGTATAATATCTAGACCCGCACGAACAATTCACGTGCTATAGTATAATATATGGATCTGCACGGACAACTCACATGCTGCATGGACAACTCACGCGCTATAGTATAATATCTCACAATCAGGCCCTCGGCCTCACTTAGTTATAAATCTCTCCAGTCTCTCGGGCTCTCAATAATCATGAAATCAGTCGAAACAACAATGATATGATGCATCAATAATGAACAATAGAGACTGAAATAAAATAAACAAGTAAACTGTGACTGAGTACAAACAACAGTTAAGCAGATAGTTCAATATGTACACGACCTATGTGGGTCCCTATAGTGCCAACACATAATCTAAACATAATTTGTGGTTTAATTTCTCTACTACATGAAAAATATACAAAAAATAACAGATTATTCAACTACACAGTTCTATGGAATTTGACCAAGTCACAATTCATACGGTGCATGCCTACACTCACTATGGGGGGTGTAGACTCCGGAGGGGCTCCTTCAGCCCAAGCGTGATATAAAGTCGATATGGCTTGCTGCAGGCGGGTAACCCCGATCCATATAATGATAAATCCTATAAGGCCTGCTGCAGACGGGCAACCATATTCCATATATATATATATATATATATATATATATATATATATATATATATATATATATATAAAGCCAACATGGCTTGCTACATGCGGGCAGCCCCAATCCCCTAAATATCCTCACAATGAATGAACATGATTGAGTATGAAAAAAAAATATATTTTTAAAACAATTAAATTCAACAGCAACATGACCCTATGGGTCCTAAAATATCGGCACGTAGCGTAATCATGATCTTTAATACGAGTCTCAGCTCAATTTCCTAACACGTGGAGAATATACGAATAATAACATGATTATTTAATTTTACAACTTCACATGATTTATTCAAGTTATAATTTCTATGGTTCTCGTCCACACGCTTGTCACCTATCGTATGCGTCACCTCCAAAAAATTTAAATAACACCAAATTAGGGGATTCATACCCTTAGAACTAAGTTTATAAGTATTACTTACCTCGAACAAGACAAATCCAATGTCGAGCAAGCTAAACAATACTCCGAAAATTCTATTCTGATCGTATCAACCTCTGAACGCCTTCATATCTCCTCAATTCCATGCCAAATGATTCGAAACAAATCAAACAACATGCAAATTAATCAAAATACACTCAAATGCTTGAAATTTATCAATTTAGAAAAACTATTCCTAAATCCGCTCAAAATATTGACAGTGGGGCCCACATTTCTGAATCCGATGAAACTTACAAAATTTGACAACCCATCCAATTACGAGTTCAACCATACTAATTTCACTAAAATATGACTCCGAATCGGCATTCAAAACTCAAAAATTCTTTTTATAAAATTATTGAAATTTCTTTCGACTTCTCTTGCAAATTCGATAATCATACACGAAAAATGAAGATTAATTCATGAAATATAATCACAAGGGAGTCAAGAACACTTACCCCAAGTTGTGTGGAAAACTTCTTCTCCAAAGTCGCCCAAACCGAGCTCCAAAATGTCCAAAATGAGTAAAATATCGAAAACCCTCGTTTTTGCCACTGCCCAGGCATTTCCGCACCTGCGGAGCTTGGGCTTACACTTGAGCATCATTGTTTTCGGAAACAAATATGCTTCTGTGGACATCACTTACCCAGCGAGCCTCTGCTTCTTCGATCCCTGCCCACATCTACGCAATCGCAGGTGCGGAAATCCCATCGCACTTGTGACCGCTGCCGACATCCTCTAACTCCGCACCTGTAACGACCCGGCCGGTCGTTTTCAGTATTACAGCCCTGTTCCCCAATTTACTACTCAATTTATTCTTTACAGTCATTTTAACACTTACCGTGTTAGTTGATTCGGGTCCGGAGGAAATTCGGAGTGAAATGAGACGCTTAGTCTCATAATTAAAACTTTTAAGTTAGAAAAGTTGACCGGATATAGAATTATGTGTAAATGACCTCGGATTTAGATTTTGATAATTCCAATAGCTCCGTATGGAGATTTCAGACTTAGGAGCGTGTCCGGAGGAATTTTTGGAGGTCCGTAGAGGAATTAGACTTGAAATGCCGAAAGTTGAATTTTTGGAAAGTTTGAGTGAGGGGTTGACTTTTTGATATCGGGGTCGAAATCCAATTCTGAAAATTTTAATAGGTATGTTATGTCATTAATGACTTGTGTGCAAAATTTGAGGTCAATCGGACATCATTTGATAGGTTTCAGCGTTATTTGTAGAAATTAAAAATTTCAAAGTTCAATAGGCTTGAATTGGGGCGTAATTCATGGTTTTAGCATTATTTGAGGTGATTTGAGGATTCTACTAAGTTTGTATAATGTTTTAGGACTTGTTGGTATATTTTGTTGAGGTCCCGAGGGCCTCAGGTGAATTTCGAATGGTTAACGGATCAAAAATTGAACTACAACAGCTGCTGCAATTTCCTTATGTTGGAAATTTCTTCTGCCAGATTCGAGCCCAGAAATCTCTCAGAATCGAGCTTAGAAATCGAGCCCAGATGTGAGCCCAGATCGAGCCCAGGGTCGAGGGCCACGATCGAAGCCATGATCGAGCCTAGGGTCGAGGGCCACGATCGAAGCCATGATCGAGCCCAGTGTCGAGGGTCACCGTCGAAGACATGATCGAAGGCCAGGGTCGAGGGCCATGATCGAGGATCAGTATCGAAGCCATGATCGAAGCCCATGATCGAGGGCTAGGATCGAGGGCCAGGACCGAGGCCCATGATCGAGGCCTAGGATTGAGGACCTCGATCGAAGGCCAAGATCGAGGCAGAATCGAGGTTGTCTGGGTAGAATTATAAAAATAAGGACTTCGTCCCATTCGCCATTTTTGACAAATTGGAGCTTGAGGAGAGGCAAAATTTGATATATTTCAAGGAAAAACTTGAGGTAAGTCCATTGTGATCATTTCTACTCCATAGTATTGAATTATCATCGAATAATCCGACTAGATTACATAATTTTGAGGTGTAAATCGGAGATTGGAACTTAGAAATTTGGAAATAAGATTTGTAGATTTGAGGATCGAGTTGAGGTCAGAATTTGGTAAAATTGGTATGGGTAGACTCGTGGTTGAATGGGCTTTCAAATTTTATAACTTTTGTCGAGTTCCGAGATGTGGGCCCCACAGGCGATGTTTGAGCTAAAATTTGGATTTTTATGGAAAACTAGCATTTTCTTGTGGAATTAATTCCAATAAATTAATTTGACGGAAAATAATTATTTATGGATAGATTCGAGGCGTTTGGAGACCAATTCACGAGGAAAGGACATTGCAGAATAAGAATTTCACGGCTTGAGGTAAGTAACAGCTTTAAATCTGGTCCTGAGGGTATTAAACCCCAGATTTTGGTATCATGTGATTATTTTGGAGGTGACGCACATGCTAGGTGAAGGGCGTGTGGTCATGCACCGAGGGGATTGTGATTTGATCGATCCCGAGAAATTGTAAAGTTGAATAATTTGTTGTTAGCTATATGCTCTCTATGTGTTGATAAAATTTGGCTGTAAATCATGTTAGAAATCATGCTTAGGCTATGTGATAGTACTGTTGGAACCCACAGAGGTCGCGTACTTGTTGAATTGCCTGCTAAATGCTATATGTACCCAGTCTCAGTTTTTACTTGCACATTTTATCTCAGTCTCTGTTATTATTATTGATATATCATATGATTATTGTTTGGGATGATATCTTGATTAATGAGAGCCCGAGAGACTAGAGGACTTGAGGCCATATTTAGACCACAACTTAGGCTCGGTAGCTTCAGTTGTAACCTGTACATTTGGACTCATATGTACGGTAATGTCCCTACAAGTGGAATTTGTGGCTCGATGAGCGGTGGAATGGCTTTGTGATGAGTATGATGTAACTGCGGGATGTGATAAGACGATTTGAATGTGATGAGAAGTGTTTCCTTGAAATTTAAAGGAAGGCCATTGGGTGCTTTATTTTCATTTTGATGTGACGTACAATCTCGAGTGTGAATGTTTTGAAAGTTCTTTCACGTTGTTAAATTCTGGGGCAAATTAAATTCTCGTGTCTGGTTAATGAGTTTGGACTCAGAAAGATTAAGTGATTTCATAGTAATTGTGGTTGCAAAGGGGTATAACAAGATGGCAATTTGAGATTAAGTAGGTGGGTTATATCCTGCGGAGTAATCTACATAGATGTGCTCCTTATAATGTTGAGTGGAGAGTTTCTTTTCTACCAGCGGGGCGTATGTGTTGAGATTTGAATTTGAATCTGGTTGAGAAAGTTGACTTGATTGTCGCGAGAATAAATGCGAACTTAGCGGATGATTGAGGTATTTTATGGTGGGTGTTGCATAAGCTTGAGAAGAATTTTCGTTGAACTGACTGCAATATTATGGCAGTAATAAAGTATGGGTGTTATGAGTTATCGAGTTTTTTGTTCTATGGCTTTGAGCCAAGCGGAGGAGTCTGCTATTGACAATTCAATTTCATGGATATATGTTAAATTTTAGTTTTGGTCTGAGGCATACTTGCGGTTTAGTTATGACTTACAGAGGTGGAGATCGAGGATGACTCGGGTAAGTAAATTCCTGGATACGGGTTACATTTCACTTTATGAAAATATGAAAATTATGGAATGATTAAGTTATTATTTTGAAGGATGTAGTGCACACGAAGTATGAATTTGATTGGCCGTGTTAAGCCAGGGTTACTTATTTGAGTGTTGATTGTGCTAAAGGAGCACATGTCTTTCGGCCCGTTTGGGGTGGAGTAAATTAGATTTGAGCAGAGTGAATGACTATCGAGAGGGTTCTAATGGATTCAAAATGTATTTATGGTAATTGAAAGTTTTTCAAATTTGTATATCACTAGAATCAGTTACTTACATTTGGATGGTATCAGGATGTGCGGTAATTCTGTTTGACTATGGATTCTACATTTCAGTATAATAAAGGAAAAAGGAACAATTTTAAATTCGCATAAGGTATTTTCAGAGTGGGTGTTTCGGTTGTGGTATTTATAGGGATAATTATGATGTGGTGAGACTCTATAGATGTTTTGGTGGCAATATTCTTGGGTTTTGGTGACCTACGTGGTTTGGTCGAGTTAGAGGAATTCAGTTCTGATAGCTTGGTTATGTGCAAATGGATTTCAAAGTGTTCATGATGGTTTCCACTATGGTTTGAACCGGATATTTTCTACTGGTGTATGAAATGTGTTGTGTATTGTGATTTCCTCCTGGAAAGAAGCAAGAGAGAGGTTTCTAACTAATGAGATATGTAATTTGCTGGTGACTCAGAGTTGATAATGGGATTCTTGTGCTTGTCACATGATGGAATAATAGATGTGGTGTGTTGTGCGGGATTAGGATTTACATGTACAAGGTGACAGTTCAGTCTTGAAGAGAAGGTAACGAATGTTGGATAGCATGGTCAGTTTCAGATATTTTGATGAATGTTATAACTTCTCGGTAATTCATGAGAAGGGTGCGCATTTCAGAAGGCGCATTGTGTTTTGACTTACGGATGTTCATCGGTATTGCAGTACTCACCTGGTTGATAGACTGCTGATATTCAAATTATTGCTATGTGACACGAAAGAATTATGAAAGTATTCCTCATGGTATTATCTTGAATGGAAGATGTGTTAGTCATTTTAGTTTTGGAGTTGGGATCAGTTACGATGATTCATGTGATGAATTTGGAGATTGGGAGTGCTCAGAAGTATATTGTTTCGGGGTTGCGACCTATTTGAGGTGACTATTTTATTTAAAGCTCGGTGGAGGCACTAGTTGCGTTAATTATTTGTAATAGCTATGCGTTATGAGTGTGCATATATGTGAGGTTTGAGCCCATGTGCGGGCATTAGAGCAAGTATTCATACTCGGAAGAATGCTTAGGCTATAATATGCCTAGAATTGACTGTTAAGTGTAAAGTTATAACGTTTCTCATATTTGTACCTTTGTTGAGAATTATCTGGGCTATACTTGAGGTTACAAAGAAGATGATTCCCTAAATATACGGGATAGTTACTAATTCTGCATAAAATTGCCGATTTGAAGTGTGACAACAGACTTTGCACATGCTTACACTATGGCGTGCTATTTATACCAGTCCAGGAGCATGAGAATCTTATTTCATTATCATATACAAGTGTACTTGTTTAATTGCCCATGTATGATATGCTGGGGCTGGAGGCCTGTGACCATGCCAGGCGATTCATATTATTGGCACGTGAGTTATCTGTGCCGTGTATAGGAATTTTATTTCTATGGTAATTTATCTGATTCATTAATTTCCTTCCTCTACAATTGTGCATATACGCCTACGGTTATCCTCTTCATGAAATTTAAGGAGTTGGTTGTAACATTGTGGTTGTGGTGGTGCTTGTTGAACTTGCAATATGGTTCTCTTCCTTGAGACATCTCCCATATTTGGGTACACGGATTGCGCAGTGGTGGCTGAAGTTATATTAATGTGGCGTGTCTATGGGATAATTGTGTTTAATAATATAAGGTCATTGTACCTAGAATGGGTACTATCAGGCTTGATTATAGTTCTTGTTGGGGCGATAGAGCTCCATGGCTAGTTGATCTGATGAGTGGTTATGAGTTTTTGATTGTTTCTTTCATCATTGGCAGTATACGAAGGTTTTAGAATGAGGTTTTGTTGAATGCAGGGTTTTATACTAGTACTTGGTTGGTTTTGAGTAGTTATTGTGATCAGAAATGGTGCTACGAGTATGCGAGTTGTGTAGTATGTAATAGGATTATATCTGGGGTTATGGCTATGGCTTGATATAACTTGTTCAGACTTATACGGTGTAGATGTGAGATTTAGATTTTGGAAAGAATTCTAGGTGTTACAAATTGGGCTCCAAGTTTTGGGCTAAGGTTAAATTAATGATTTTCAGTTGTGTTATGTTGACAGGCCTATATAAAATAAGATGACGTGGGATCACCCCCGGGTACGGGCGTGGTAAGATGGAATAGTTATTTGATTGCTTGGAAACAACTCTTGGCACGTTCGAGGACGAACATATGTTTAAGTGGGGGAGAATGTAACGACCCGATTGGTCATTTTGAGTATTACATCCCCGTTCCCCCATTTACTGCTCAATTTATGCTTTACAGTTGTTTTAAGACTTACCGGGTTAGTTGATTCGGGTCCGGAGGAAATTCGGAATGAAATGAGATGCTTAGTCTCATAATTGAAAATTTTAAGTTAGAAAAATTGAACGGATATAGACTAATGTGTAAACGACCTCGGATTTGAATTTTGATAATTCAAATAGCTCCGTATGGTGATTTCGGACTTAGGAGCGTGTCCGGAAGAATTTTTGGAGGTCCGTAGAGGAATTAGACTTGAAATGCCGAAAGTTGAATTTTTGGGATGTTTGACCGAGGGGTTGACTTTTTGATATCGGGGTCAAAATCCAATTCTGAAAATTTTAATAGGTATGTTATGTCATTAATGACTTGTGTGCAAAATTTGAGGTCAATCAGACATGATTTTATAGGTTTCGGCGTTATTTGTAGAAATTAGAAATTTCAAAGTTCAATAGCCTTGAAATGGGGCGTAATTCATGATTTTAGCGTTGTTTGAGGTGATTTGAGGATTCGACTAAGTTCGTATGATGTTTTAAGACTTGTTGGTATATTTGGTTGAGGTCCCGAGGGCCTCAGGTGAGTTTCTGATGGTTAACGGATAAAATATTGAACTACAACAGCTGCTGCAATTTCCTTCTGTTGGAAATTTCTTGTGCCAGATTCGAGCCCAGAAATCTCTCAGAATCGAGCCCAGATGTGAGCCCAGATCGAGTCCAGGGTCGAGGGCCACGATTGAAGCCATGATCGAGCCCAGTGTTGAGGGTCACGGTCGAAGGCAGGGTCGAAGACATGATCGAAGGCTAGGGTCGAGGACCATGATCGAGGATCAGGATCGAAGCCACGATCGAGGCCCAGGATCGAGGGCCAGGATCGAGGCTTAGGATCGAGGGCCAGGATAGAGGCTTAGGATTGAGGGCCAGGACCGAGGCCCAGGATCGAGGACCTCGATAGAAGGCCAAGATCGAGGCAGAATCGAGGTTGTCTCGGCAGAATTATATAAACATGAACTTCGTCCCATTCGCCATTTTTGACAAATTGGAGCTTGAGGAGAGGCGAATTTTGATATATTTTCAAGGAACAACTTGAGGTAAGTCCATTGTGATCATTTCTACTCCATAATATTGAATTATCATTGAATAATCCGACTAGATTACATGATTTTGAGGTGTAAATCGGAGATTGGAACTTAGAAATTTGGAAATAAGATTTGTAGATTTGAGGATCGAATTGAGGTCAGAATTTGGTAAAATTGGTATGGGTAGACTCGTGGTTGAATGGGCTTTCGAATTTTATAACTTTTGTCGAGTTCCTAGACGTGGGCCCCACGGGTGATTTTTCAGCTAAAATTCGGATTTTTATGGAAAACTAGCATTTTCTTATGGAATTAATTCCAATAAATTAATTTGACTGAAACGAATTATTTATGGCTAGATTTGAGACGTTTGGAGACCAATTCACGAGGAAAGGACATTGTAGAATAAGAATTTCACGGCTTGAGGTAAGTAACAGTTTTAAATCTGGTCCTGAAGGTATTAAACCCCCGAATTTTGGTATCATGTGATTATTTTGGAGGTGACGCACATGCTAGGTGACGGGTGTGTGGGTGTGCACCGAGGGGATTGTGACTTGGTCCGTCCCGGAAAACTGTAAAGTTGAATAATTTGTTGTTAGCTATATGCTCTCTATGTGTTGATAAAATTTGACTGTAAATCATGTTAGAAATCATGCTTAGGCTATGTGATAGTACTGTTGGGACCCGCAGAGGTCGCGTACTTGTTGAATTGCCTGCTAAATGCTATATGTACTCAGTCTAAGTTTTTACTTGCATATTTTATCTCAGTCTCTGTTATTATTATTGATACATCATATCATTGTTGTTTGGGATGATTTCATGGTTAATGAGAGCCCGAGAGACTAGAGAGATTTATGAATGAGAGAGGCTGAGGGCCTGATTGTGAGATATTGATATCATAGCACGTGAGTTGTCCGTGCAACACGTGATCTGGCCGTACATATCCTTATATTTTACTATAGCACGTGAGTTATCCGTGCGAATCATTATATTATACTATAGCACGTGAGTTGGCCGTGCGGATCTAGATATTTATATTATGGCACGTGAGTTATCCGTGGAGATTATAGCACTTGGGCTGTAGGAGCCCCTCCGGAGTCTGTACACCCCAGTGAGCGCGGGTACCCATTGAGAGTGAGTGATGAGGGCTGGGAGCCCAGGGAGTGATGAGGGTTGGGAGCCCAGTGGGTGATTGTTGTCCTAAGAGGTTGTACTTGATTTCCATTTGTTGTTGCACTTAGTTGCTATCTGTCATTGTTGTGAAATCTCTGAAAGATTGTTGATATACGAATTTCATGAACAAGAATTGTATAAAAATTGATTTGACATTAAACTGCCAGATTTCATAGCATGTCTATTCTTTGCTGGAATTACTGGAAATGAACCATAACTGTGTAGCTCGTTACTATCTTCAGTTCCTTATTTATTATTGTTACTTGCTGAGTGGTTGTACTCATACTACACCCTGAACTTCGTGTGCAGATCCAGGTGTTCCCGGGCATAGCGGGTGTTGATTCTTTCACATAGTTGATTTTCTGGAGATTCTGAGGTAGCTGCCGTGTTTCGCAGACCTTGTCTCTCCTTCCCTATCTCCTTATTTACTATATTTGGTCTCAGACTGTTACAGACCGTATTTTTCAGACTTGTATTCATAATTAGATGCTCATGTACTCAGTGACACAATGTTTTGGGAGTGGTTGTATCGGTAATTGTAAGATTTGTGGATGTTATTTGAATATTATATTTTCAGACTTGAAAGAAGTTGTGGTTCATTGAGATTTTGGCTTGCCTAGTATTGAGATAGGTGCCATCACGACTGGTTAGAATTTTGGGTCGTGACAGCACCAGTGCTCGAGCTGCCGCACCTGCGGCATCGCACTTGTGTCCAAGACCCTCGTAGGTGCAATCATACTAGAGGAGCTGCAACTTCAGCAACCTCACAACTCCAATTCTTGATCCGTTAATCATCCGTAACTCACCCGAAGCCCCCGGGACCTCAACCAAAGTCACCAACAAGTCCTAAAACGTTATATGAACTTAGTCGAAACCTCAAATCACATCCAAAAATGCTAAAACCACGAATCATTCCCCAATTCAAGCTTAACGAAACTAAAAATTTTCAACTTCTACATTCGATGTCAAAACCTATCAAATCAAGTCCGATTGACCTCAAATTTTGCATACAAGTCATAAATGACATAACAGACCTATTTAAATTTCCAGAATCAGATTCTGACCTCGATATCAAAAAGTCAAATCCCTGGTCAAACTTCCAAACTTAAATATCTATTTTAGCAATTTCAAGCCTAATTTAATTGCGGACTTCCAAATAATTTTCCGAATACGCTCCTAAGTCCAAAATCACCATACATAGCTATTGGAATCATCATAGTTCTATTCCGATATTGTTTACACATAAGTCAACATCCGGCCAATCTTTTCAACTTATGTTTTAATCTTGGATACTAAGTGTCTGAATTTATTTCAAAACCTCACCGGACCTGAACCAATTTCCCTGGAAAGTCACATAACAAATGCAAAGCATAATTTGAGATGTAAATGGGGGAACTGGGTTGTAATACCCGACTTAAACATACGTTCGTCCTCGAACGTACCAAGAGTTGTTCCTAAGCCTTTAAATCACTGCTCCACCATACCATGCACATACCCGAGGGTGATCCCACGTCACCCTATTTTATATAGACCTGATAACCCAACATAATTGAAAGTCATTAATTTAACCTTAGCCCATAAACCTTGGAATTCAATTTCCAACATTTAGAATTTCTTTTCAAAACACGAGTCTCACATCTACACACTGTATGACTCTGAACAAGCTGTGTCAAACCATAACCATAACCCCAGATATAATCACAAAACATACTACACAGCTCGCATGGTCGTAGTTCCATTCTCGATCACAGTAACTACTCCAAAGTAACCCGGTACTAGTATTAAACCCCATATCAAGCCAAACCTAGTTCCAAAACCTTCGTACAATGTTGATTATTAAAGAAACACGCAGAATCTCATTACCCCTTATCATATCAACAAGTCATGGAGCTTTCTCGCCCCAACCAGAACAATAATCACTTTCTAAGCCGACTTTCAATGTCATCCTCACAAATATACCATAATCAAACCTGATAGTACCCATTCTAGGTCCAATGGCCATATATTATTAAACACAACTATCCCACAGACATGCCACACCAATATAACTCAAGTCACAATTGCGCAATCCGTGTACCCAAAAATGAAAAATGTCTCAAAGAAGAGAATTGTATTGCAAGTTCAACAAGCACCACCATAATTGCAATGCTATACGCTCATCATATATATAGTATAACCAAGACACACGAATCTATAAACGGTAACCAACTCTTTTAGAGCTCACATTAATATCAAACACACAAATAATTCACGTGCTATAGTATCAATATTTGGACCCGCACGGACAACTCACGTGCCAATAATATAAATGTTTGGACCTGCATGGATAACTCACATGCTAATAATATCAATTGCCCGGCATGGTCACAGGCCTCCAGTCCAAGCATATAATGCAGGAGCAATCAAATAAGTACACATGTATATGATAAATAAAATAAAATTCATATGCTCCTGGACTAGTATAAATAACACACAATAGAGTAGGCATGTGCAAAGTGTGCTATTATAACTCAAATAGGCAAGTTAAAGCAGAAATAGTAACTACCCAATTTATTCGGGGAGTTAGCCTCTTTGTAAACTCAAGTGTAGCCCAGATAGTACCCAACAAAGGTACGAATATGAGAAACATTATAACTTTACGCTTAACACTCAATTCTAGGCATATCTTTGCCTAAGAATTCTTCCGAGTATGAATACTTGCACTGATACCCGCATATGGCTCAAACCTCACATATGTACACACTCGTAGCGCGCAACTATCATAAATAATTAACACAATTAGTGCCTCCACTGAGTTTAAATAAAATATTCACCTCAAATAAGCCGCAACCCTGAAATAATTTGCTTATGAGAACTCCCAGTCCCCCAAATTCATAGAACACATAAACCACCTTAACTGGTCACAACTCCAACACTCGAATGACTATCATATCCTTCATGCACGATCATCCCACTATGAATACTTCCATAATTCTTTCGTGACACATAGCAATAATTTTAATATCAACAGTCTATCAACTAGATGAGTACCGCAATATCAATGAACATATGTAAGTCAAAACACAATGCACCTTCTGAAATGCGCACCCTTCTCAGGAATTACCGAGCAGTTATAACATTCATCTAAATATCTAAATCTGACCATGTTGTCCAAAATTTGGGAACTTACCTTCAAGAATGAACTGCCACTTTGTACATGTAAATTTTAATCCCACCCAACACCGCATCTATCATGCAATCATGTGAGAAGCACGAGAATTTTATCAACTCTGAGTTACCAGCAAATTACATACCCGGTTAGTTAGAAACCTTTCATTTGCTCTCATCCATGAGGAAATCACGATACACAACATGTCCTTCACAACGGTAAAAAATATCTAGTTCGAACCATGGTAGAAACCATCAAGAACACTTTGAAATCCATTTGCATATAACCAAGCTATCAGAACTAAATTCCTCTAACTCGACCAAGCCACGCAGGTCACCAACCCAAGAATATTTTCACTAAAACATTTGTAGAGCCTCACCACTTCATAGGTACTAAAAGAACCAATCATACCATACTGGTCCAACCTACTACCCAGTCGTCCTATTTTCTCTGAGTTTATTCTGAATTACCCTCAAGTTGACACTTTTCTCTGTCAAAATTCCATGATCCTTACCCAAAGCTCAATACAAGACATCCTAACATAAAATCACACTGCCTTAAGGCCCATAAGACATTGTATTCTTCTTAAGCACCTCCATAAATAACACAACCGTAACACTCACTCTGAAAATACCTTATGTGAATTTAAAATTGTTCTTTTTACCTTTCTTATACAAAATGTAGAATCCATAGTCATACAAAATTACCTCAAGCCCGGCCCCATTAATTGTAAATCTCAGATTCTATCCATACACAAATCCAAAAAAATTATCGATTGCTATATATAAATCTCGAACCCATTATAACCTTTTCGGGAGTCATCCACTTTGCTCAAATCTAAATTTCACCGCCCAAACGGGCTGAAAGACACGTGCCCCATTAGCACAACAACACTCAAAGAGGTAACCATACCTTAACACCACCGATCAAATTCATACTCTGTGCGTACTACATCATTTACAAATAACAACTCACTCATCCCATGATTTTCATATACTCATAAAGCGCAATATACCCCATATTTAGGAATTTCAGTAATCGAGTCATCCTCGATCTCAACCTCTGCAAGTCATAAGTAATCCACAAGTATGCCTCAGACCAAAACTAAAATTTAACATATAACCATGAATTGAATTGTCAATAGCAGGCTCCCCCACATGGCTCAAAGCCATAGATTAAAACACCCGATAACTCACAATACTCATACTCTATTATTGCCATAATACCACAATCAGTTCAACGAAAATTCTTCTCAAGCTCATGCAACGCCAACCATAAACATATCTCAATCATCCGCTAAATTCGCATTCATTCTCTTGACACTCAAGCAAACTTTCCCAACCAGATTTAAATTCAAATCTCAACACATACGCCCCGCTGGAAGAAAACAAACTCTTCACTCAACATTATAAGGAACACACCTACATAGATTACTACACAGGGGATAACCCACTTGCTTAGCCTCAAATTGGTATCTTGTTATACCCTTTCGCAGTGACAATTACTATGCAATCACATAATCTTTCTAAGTCCAAACTCATTAACAAGATATGAAAATTTAATTTGTACCAAAATTTAACAACGTGAAAGGTCCTTCAAAACATTCATACTCGAGACTGTACGCCACATCAAAATGAATGTTATGTGACAGTCCAGAATAGCATGATATGGAGATAGCCAATCCATACCCAGGATTACATCGAAATCAACCATACTGAGTAATAAGAGATCAACTCTAGTCTCCAGTTCCCTAATAGTTACTACACACGACTGATACACATGATCCACAGTAATAATATCGCCCACCAGTGTAGATACACAAATAGGTGAAACTAGGGACACACACGACATATCCAAATAATGAGAAAAATACGATGATACATATGAATAAGTGGAACCAGGGTCAAATAATATAGAAGCCTCCCTGTGGCATACTGAAACAATACCTGTGATCACCGCGTCGGAGGCAACAATATCTGTCCTGGCAGGAAAACCATAGAATCGAGCTTACCCGCCACCTGATCGGCCTCCCCCTCTTGAGTGACCCCTAGCTGCCTGACCCCCACCCCGAGATAGTAGGGTGGGTGGTGTAACTGCTGGTGCTGGTGCTGTCGGTCGAGAAATCTACTGTGAAGCCCCACTCAACAGCCTAGGACACTCTCTCTTGAAATGACCAAATTCTATGCACTCGAAACAACCCCTTCTCTGATGAAACTGTTGCTCCTTATAACTCGAGGAATGACCTGCAGAATCTTGTGCGGACGAGGCATGATGAGAACTCTGCGCTGGTAGTGCACTGAATGAATACTAGCCTGAGTGAGCACTGTAAGAACCATGGCTAGCTGATGCACCACGATGAGCTGGATGACCCGTTTGAGCATGTCTATAAGAACGACCCCTACCTTGGTGAAATTGACCCCTTGAAGGAACATCGCTGTAATCACATGGACCACGAGGCCACTTAGCCTCTCTCTCTCTCTACGTTCCTGGCTACAAACCATCTCTATCTGTCGAGCAATGTCCACTACCTCATCAAAAGTAGCACCAGATACTCTCTCCCTAGTCATAAGTAATCGCAGTTGATATGTGAGGCCATCAATGAATCTCCTAACCCTCTCCCTATCAGTAGGAACCAACCAGACTGCGTGATGAGGAAACTCAGAAAATCTCATCTCGTACCGTGTCACAGACATATCACCCTGGCAAAGCTGCTCGAACTGTCTGCGCAGCTCTTCTCTGTGGGACTGAGGAACGAACTTCTCCAAAAAGACCACGGAGAACTGATGCCAAGTAAGGGGTGTTGCGCCAACAGGCCTACATCTCTCGTAAGTCTCCCACCATCTGAGTGCAGCCCCATAAGACTGAAAAGTAGTGAATGAGACCCCACTGGTCTCCAGAATACCTGTTGTCCGAAGCATCGGTTGGCACCTATCCAAAAACTCCTGAGCATTCTCTGACTCAGTACCTCTAAATGGTGGAGGCCGAAGCCTCTCAAATCTCCTCTGATCATCGTCTGCCATAACAGGAACTACTGGGGCCTGAGTAGCTGCAACCGGCTGGGCTGGTAGCGCTCCCGGTATCTGAAGTCCTTATACTACCTAGTCTGGAGTACGGGCAACAGGGGTATGGGTAGCTCCCCAGCCTGAGAAGTGGCAGGTGCGGCCTGAGACGAAACCACCTGAGCAAGACCAGTGCAGGCTGCCAATATCTGGGCCAAAGTCTCCTGAATGCCTGCAATCGCAATAGGCACAGCTGGTGCCTGAGCTAGAGCAACTGGTGGGTCTGCAGGTGCTGCCCTAGTTGTACCTTTGCCCCTATCGCGACCTCTATTGTGACCTCGACCACTCGCAACCCTAGCTGGTGGTACTGGTGACTGTCCATCCTGCCAAGTAGTACATGTTCTCACCATCTGTGAGAGAATAGAATAACATAAATTCAGTTTTCATTATCAACAAATTTGCACGATAGAGTACAAGAAATTGTAATTTTCCTAAGGGTTCGGCAGCCTCTCGAAGATAAGTACAGACGTCTCAGTACCGATCCGCAAGCCTCTACTAAACCTGCTCATGACTCGTGAGACCTATATAATCTAGGCTCTGATACCAACTTGTCACGACCTAAAAAACCAACCGTCGTGATGGCGCCTATCATGGTACTAGGCAAGCCGCTACTCAACTATCTCAACACAGTAAAAGCTTCAAAATATAGGCAAAAACAATTTAATAGTTAAGGAAAAAACCTTTTAAAAACAGAAATATCCAAAATATAATACAATCCATCCCAAAATCGGGTTGTCACTGAGTACATGAGCATCTATGTCAGAATACAGTCTACTACAATGTCTAAGGAGTAAAAACTGAAGTATAGATGAAGATAATGAAGTAGAGTCAAGGCCTTGCGAATGCTATGCGGCTACCTCGATAGTCTCCGAGATCCTATCTCCTCAATCAGTAGCCGCCGTAACCAGAAGTTCCTAGATCTGCACACGAGGTACAGAGTGTAGTGTGAGTACAACCAACTAAGTAAGTAACAAACCCAAACTGTGGGCTGAAAGTAGTTACGAACTCAACCGGCACAGTTCAAAACAGAAAATAACAGTGAAGAAATATAGACATGCTTTCAAGTTCGGTAGATATCTTAAAACAGTAAAATGGATCAATATGAATGATATGAAAAATATAACTCCTCAACCTCTACCATGCCAATGCAATGTTGTATGTGATGCACCATGCTGACAGCCTCATGTGCTCACACTCTCGAATACTCAACCACCCGATACTGTATTTGGCCCATACGGCCCAGGGAAGATCCATCCTGGAACATATACATCAATGACTATAAGTCACCCAGTACCGAGGAAGGCCAATTCAGCCCTGTGGAGTAGATCCATCTCCAGGTTCACACTCTCAAATAATCAACCACTTGGTACTGTATATGGCCAATACGGCTCAGGGAAGGTCCATCCCAGAACATATACATCACTCAATATAAGTCACCTAGTACCGAGGAAGGCCAATCTAGCCATGTGGAGAAGATCCATCTCCATATAATATCAACCGCGCTCACTAGGGGTGTGTGCAGACTCCGGAGGGGATCCTTCATCCCAAGCGCTATCATAAATTAGTATAACCAGTGCGGCGTGTAGTCCGATCCCATAAATACCACTCATACTCAAGCACTCGGCCTCACTCATGGGCTCTCTCTCATGGGCTCACAATGTCATGATACTAGCCCGAAAATAATGATATGATGCATCAATTAATAACAACAGAGATTGCGATGAGATATAAAATGAATGAATATGACTAAGTATGAAATATCAATGAAATCAGTAAGACAACAACAAGAAATGACCACTGTGGTCCAAACAGTACCAACATAAATCCTAAACATGATATCTAGCACGAGTGACAGCTCAATTACTTTATCACATGATGAATACACAGGTATCAACAAGATAAAACCACTATACGGTGCCATGGAGTCAACCAGGTCACAGTTCTAATGGTGCACGCCCGTCACTTGGCATGTGCGTCACCTCAATACCAAGCACATAACACATAATTCGGTGTTTCGAACCCTTAGAACTAAGTTTGAAAGTGTTACTATCTCAATTCGGGCGAAATTCTACTCCAAAATGCCCTTGTCTCTCAAATCCGTAAACGTCCCGAATCTAGCTACATATAGTATAAAACAATCAATATAGGCTAAAGGAATTAATTCCACAAGAAAAAAATAAAATTATAGCCAAAATATGAAATCGGCCCAAACCCGGCCCACGGGCCCATATCTCGAAATCTGACAAAAGTCACAAAATCCAAAAGCTCATTCACTCACGAGTCTAACCATACCAAATTCATCAAAATCCAACACCAATTGGTCATTCAAATCCTCAAAACCAACTCTCCAAATCCCTAGCCTCAAATCCCAAATTTATACCTCAAAAAGACACCATCTAAGTGCAAACTCCGTGGGGAAATATAATTATTGAATAAAAATAAACACAAGGAACTTACCCAAAGAATCCCCTTGAAAAACCCTTTCCAAACCTCCAAATTTCGAGCTAAAAAATGTTAGACATGGACAAAAAACACGGATCCCGCTGATATAGATTCTGCCCAGGCATTTCCACACCTGCACGCCCGTTGGTGCAAAACATCTGGGCGCACCTGTGAAAATGACTAACTCTGGCTGCCTCCGCTCCCGCGACCAATGGTCCGCATCTGTGTTATCGCAGGTGCAGAGAAACCATCGCGCCTGCAGCCCCTACTGGTCTCCACCCCTTTCCGCACCTGCGGCATCGCATCTGCGGTCCCCTCTCCGTAGGTGCGGTCACACCAGCAACTCTTACACTTCAGCAACTTCTCAAATCAAATTCCAAGTACGTTAACCACCCGAAATCAACCCGAGGCCCCTAGTACCTTAACCAAACATACCAACAAGTCTTATAATATCATAAGAACATAATCGAATCTTCAAATCACCTCCAACAAATATCGAAAACACGAATTACACACGGATTCAGGCCTAAGAAACTTTGAAATTTCAAAATTCTACAAACGACACCAAAACCTATCAAATCACGTCCGATTAACCTCAAATTTTGCACACAAGTCATAAATGACCCCACGAACCTACTGCAGCTTCCGGAATCGAAATCCGACCCCGATATAAAAAAGGTCAACCCCTCGGTCATACTTTTCAAAATTTAACTTTCGCCATTTCAAGTCTAATCCCACTGCAGACTTCCAAATAATTTTTCGGACACGCTTCTAAGTTCAAAATCACCATACGAAGCTACTGGAATCATCAGAATTCGAATCTGAGGTCATTTACACATAGATCAACATCCGGACGACTTTTCCAACTTAAGTTTTCCATTTAAGAGACTAAGTGTCTCATTTTACACTGAATTCACTCCGGACTCTAACCAACTAACCCGATAAGTCATATAACAACTATAAAGCATAAATGGAGCAGTAAATGGGGGAACGGGGCTACAACTCTCGAAATGACCGGCCGAGTCGTTACAAAAACCTGGTATAAGTTATCCCGAGATTAAAATTAGTATCGGGATAACTTATACCTTGTAGAGGGTGGGGTAATTAGTGTCGAGATAACTTATGCATTCTTCTTAGAAATTATGCAGTTGTCATTTTAAATAAAATATACCAGATAATGGATAAAAAATAATATTAGGATAACTAATTCCAGCATAACTTATCCCGGCATAAGCCGTATTTAAACCAAACGACCCCATCTTTTATGAATAACTAATAAGAGATTCATTGCTTTTAATGTAATCCTACTAGGATGCTTAATTTTAATCATTGTATACATAAGAAGCTTGAGCTTTGTTACCACGTGTCAGTAAGATAAACCTTGTAAGTTACATTAGGCATTCCTATATCTACATATACTCTTCTCATAGAGGAATTTACAATTTTAAATCTAGCTGTGAAGGATTGGTTTAAATTACCGGGGGAAGGATACAAAGTTAATTTGGTAAAAGTATGTTTTATGAAACTATTAACCAAGAGATACGGATTTTAAGAAAAATACGATGGTATTGTTTTTGGATGACCAATAAACTTATTTTTTTATCATCTTGACTTTCCTTTTAGTGTGAGATATTACGCTTTTCTCCCTTATTTTAATTTCTTTTGTAATAGTAATATTTTTTACCTATTTATTATAGAATTTAAAAACTCTGATATGACAAAATTGCCCTTTCATATTGCATAAACTGCTGAAGGTTTGCTTGATTGAAACGATTGACATCTGTCAACCTGCTATTGCATAGTAGCTGTAATCGGAGAAGGATCTCTAAATCTTTCCTTCAACATCTGACCAACTACCTTGTACTCTTTCATTCGCAATCGACATCTTTAGGGATTTGTCCAGTTACATATCTAATTATCATGGGAAGTCTTTTAGGGTTCTTATTCATACCCAAATCTAAGATTTAATTTTGTGGGTTCAACATTTAATATTTTTAGTATTTGACCCATTATATTTTAAAGTTATGGATTCATTCATATCTACTATTTTTGGTAAGTTTAATAATATTTACACATAAATTTATGTTCTGATCAAAAGTAATGAGTTCTGTTAAACCCAATAGCTCTATGTTGCATCCGCCCTTGCTCCCACTAGGGATGTTTATCGGGCGGATCGGGCGAATAATTAAACTTAACGGTTATCGGATTATAAATGTAGTAATCCGCTAGCCATCCAATAAGACAACATGCGGATTTATACCAGATTAACAATTATCGGGCGGATATCAGGTGACTTATCGGCTAAACCAAATAGAATTTTTTTGAACAATCATTCAATCAATACCAAACAGTTTCAAATCAATACCAAATTTTTAATACCATATAAGATCTAACAAAACAGTATTTTTTAATTGAAGAGTTTTCAAAACTACTCATACATTTACACACGTATTAACCAAATTTGTAATACCATCAAGACTACTCATACAGACATACACATATTAATCATTGTGATTTCGATTTTTTGACTTCTCAGTTTTCAGTTCAAGAGAGACGTGACTGGCGACTTCTCTGCCTCTAGTGGCTGCAGACAATTGAGAATTAAAAAATAGAAATTAGGGATTTAACCATTTAAGGTTTCAATAATACTTTATATACATAGGGGTAAAAGTATAAATATAAAAATTCTTAACGGGTTAATGATTTACCCGATAAGAAAATTGAGTAATCCGCCCCAAAATCGTTAAGCCATTAATTATAAAATCTTAATTTGTTCACCATCCATTACTCCGATAATCTGATACCAATAAGCCAATAAGTTATTGATTCGATTCGCTTAACGGTTTCAGTTCGATTTTTAACCGCCCTAACTACCACAACCTCCGATCTTATACACCACCGAAAAAGACGGACTAATTTTCAAACACTATGTTCTTTTATTTTATTCAGTCAGTTGTTTTATTGTAGATTTTTTTTCAGAAAAGATGTTTCCAAATTTAGACGGAAAATTTATCGTATTACAATTTTATATAATTAAAAATAATTAGGTTAAAAAGAATGTTTACTAGAAACTTAAAATAAGAGAGGTAAGTGTAATATCTTAAACTACGAGGGAGGTCGATGTGATGGAGTGAAAGTTTAGGGACAAATTTAGACTTTTTAACTTGTCTGTTTTTTTCACTAGTCTCACTTATGATCAACATAGAAAAAATATGAAAGCTGGAGGTCTATTTGAATGAAGTGCATATACACTGATAGAACAAAACGTGATTTATCTTCCAAGCAATTTCATTATAAGAATGGCAACAAAAGAGAATGGAGAAATTAACTAAAATTTTTGTTGCCCTCATTTTTTTAGAGACTATTCTAATGTTGAACGAATGAAAGCTTCCTTCCTTTCACATAGTTAAGCTAATCTCTGTAAATTTAAGCTATGACAAAGGAATTTGGCTTTGGCTATGGAATTTATCACATCTATATTCCTTTTTCTTGGCACATTTTCTGATGATGAAGTGGATGAAGAAGAGGATGGCTCGGGTGAGCGCGTACGACTACGCCTCGCTGTTACTCTAGCCGGCTTAGGCATGTTTGAGCCAATTAAGTGGGGAAAATTGAGCCGAGCTCTCGAGCCGCGGATTTTGAAAGCGGCTTGATCGTAAGCCAACGCTGCATCCTCTGCGGTCTCGTAAGTTCCTAACCACAGCCTTGCACCTTCACCTTTCCTACTTGGGTCTCTTGTCTCCGCCGAAAACGTCCCCCACGGCCGCCGTTTCACTCCTATATACCGCGTCCAATCTCGCGGCGCGTTTTTCTCACGCACCACCGCTGGGCCCTGGGTTTGCTCCTCGGACTCGGAGCACTTCTCATGTGAAGGATTCTGATCAGTTGGTATTAATGTTTCCTCAAAGTTTTCATCCCAATTGAGGAAGCTGCAGTCGAAGCTGCTAAAACTTGAGCTAGGACTGTTAGGCAATATTTCGTTGCTTGAACTCATCGGCGAAAAAATTTCAGAAAAATCTGAATCATCAAGAAGATGTTGCTTTATCGATTCAAGGAGATGAGACTCAGAGAAAAACAAGGTTTCGTCAGCTAGATTCATTTCCATTGCCCTAATAAGGTTTTGGATGAAAATGAATATATATAGTTTCTTGCTCCTTTTATCTTTTATATTGTGGAGGATGAATGAAAAGGTTGACACCCACATCTATTTATATATGCTTTGCCCTATTGCACGCAGCACTAGATCGTATCTTCCTGTTTCTCATTAATTATGTTGTATAAGAAGGTTATCTGAGTAAAACTTTTGTGGGACTTTCAATTTGTATCGTTTTAAAAACTTTTAAATAAAAAGTTTTTAATTAAAATATAGAAATGTATTCTCTTCGGCTTAAATTATCTGTCGTGTATTTCTTTTACACGTCCCTTAAGAAATCATTAATTGGAAAGAGATTTTAACTATTTTACTCTTATTTATGTCTTAAGATGTATTCTCTTTTCATTTAATATTTAGTCTATTTATGTGCTATCTCTATTTTCAAGAACAATTACTATTAAGGGTAAAATTGAGAAGATATAATTAATTTTATCTTGAAATTCTAAAATGATAAATAATTTGAGACAACTATTTTTAAAAATTACAATAGATAATATATTTGAGACGGAAGATATATCATTCTTTTTAGAATGGAGTAGTACCGAAAGTGTATCACATAAATAAATGAAGAAATGAATAAGAGTTTGTGTGAAGTTTCCATTCTAAGTAGCTGCTTGTTATGCCTTTTAAGTTTTATTATATAAAAATGGAACGAGCACTCGTATATCCCATTAAGAAACGAATGGTTGCTCATATATTAAAAAGAGTTAAAAAATACACTTCGATGTGAATGTGAATATATACATGAAGTGCGACAAAAGTACTACAACACTATTGAATGCAGATCCATTTTAGACCTAGAGGAAGATCTTTACACGTTCACATAATCTATTGAATCCCGAGCAGAAACGTATTTTATTTGAAATACAGGCCCAGAGATTGGTTTATTTGTATTTTTACTTTTGTCTTTTTGGTGAAAATGAGCTGTCAAATTAAATATAAGAAGGATTTATATATACTGGAAACCGTGAAGAGCTGATACAGAAATGCAAGTGCTAATTTAAAAGAGATCTGGCAAGCTTGTCCTTTTAACAAATTTCGCAGCTCATTTTATCACCAAAAGAATATACGACATGTCAAGCTAAGATACGCTAAAATATTTCCATTATGAAGGTGGCAATAAAGATCTTCTTGATCTAAAATGGATCCGAATATTTCAGAAATGATCGTCTCTTTGTCATTCTGATGTATATTATCATTGTTCTTTATTACTACCTCTTTATGATTGTTGCACAAAACAGTACTAGACAGAGTATAAAAATACTCAGATGATTATGCCCCATTATAAAAATACTAGACGTTAATGTCTTTCGCGTTAAAACCACTCGCCATAAGTATACATGACAATTAAAACATACTCTCTCCGGTGATGGCTATAAAAACTTTTCATTTTTTCTTTTTAGACAAAATCAAACACTAACTTTGGCATCTAACAAAATTCATTCGGCACCATTGCGGATCACTCACAATACTGTCAATATGAGTAAACACTAATGCAACAATCAATATCTAAAAGTTTTAAATAAAACTTCAGACATGCCTGAGGGCAAGATATTAAAAGGAAAGATTTGAGTTCTTACAAATTCTTCATTCCCTAATAACTCTATGAAAAGCATAAATCCTTCTTCACAGGTCTTGCACGCTCAAACCTGGAGGAAGTGATTGCTTCAACTTGTCAGCCTTCTCAAAGTCGGACACGCAGTGTGTAAAGGTCATGGGCGGCTGATGGGTAAGGCTGCTAAAGCCACTACCTTAGGCCCCAAATTCTAAGAGGTCCCAAAATACTATTTCATACTATATTTATTTAATATTTAAAATATACTATTCTTATATATTATGTAATTTGTGTATTTATTATTATTAATTAGAGATTTTAAAATTTAACATTTTCTTTAATTTATTGAGATTGTACAGATGAGCGGTTATAGTATATTTATCTCCCTCTTTACTTCTTATTTTTCTTCCATAAACATTCATTTCTTGTTTTCATAAACTCACAACTAGGGACTAAGTGTCCCAAAACTCCTCGAATTCCATAACCAAACACTCCGGCAAATTCCAAAAGCAGAAATAATTATGGGAAAAGCAGATATTAGGGGATCAGGGCTCAAATTCTCAAAACGACTAGCCGGGTTGTTACATCCTCCCCCCCTTAAAACAATCGTTCGTCCTCGAACGAGTATAAAGACATAACTGAAACTGTGAAAAGATGAGGGTATTGGCTGTGCATATCCTGCTCGGTCTCCCAAGTCGCCTCCTCGACCGGCTGACCTCTCCACTGAACCTTTACTGAAGCAATATTCTTTGACATGAGCTTTCTGACCTGCCTGTCAAAAATGGCTACTGGCTCCTCAATATAAGATAGATCCTTGTCCAACTGGACTGAGCTGAAATCCAATACATGAGTCGGATCACTGTGATACTTCCGGAGCATAGACACGTGGAATTCCGGGTGAACTCCTGCTAGGCTGGGAGGCAAGGCAAGCTCATAAGCAACCTTCCCAACTCGCCGCAATATCTCAAAAGGACCAATGAACCTCGGGCTTAGTTTGCCCTTCTTCCCGAACCTCATGACGCCCTTCATAGGCGATACCCGAAGCAAGACCCGCTCACCAACCATAAATGCCAAATCATGAACCTTACGGTCCGTATAACTCTTATGCCTAGACTGGGCTGTGCGAAGTCTCTCCTGAATCACCTTCACCTTATCGAGGGCATCCTGGACCAAATCTGTACCCAACAATCGGGCCTCGCCTGGCTCAAACCATCCTACTGGGGACCGGCACCGCCTACCATACAAAGCCTCATACGGTGCCATCTAAATGCTGGACTGGTAACTGTTGTTATAAGCGAACTCTGCAAGTGGCAAGTATTGGTCGCATGACCCTTTGAACTCCATCACACAGGCACGGAGCATATCCTCAAGAATTTATGTCGTGCGCTCAGACTGCCCGTCTGTCTGATGGTGAAAGGCTGTGCTCAACTCCACCCTAGTACCCAACTCTTGTTGTACGGCTCTCCAAAATCGTGATGTGAACTGTGTACCTCTGTCTGAAATGATAGATATTGGGATACCATGAAGGCGGACAGTCTCTCTGATATAAATCTCAGCCAACCTCTTAGAAGAATAAGTGGTCGACACTGGAATAAAATGAGCTGACTTGGTCAGCCGATCCACGATACCCAAATAGCATCGAACTTTCTCAAAGTCCGTGGAAGTCCAACTACAAAGTCCATGGTGCTCCGCTCCCACTTTCACTCTGGGATCTCTAACCTCTGAAGTAATCCACCCGGTCTCTGGTGCTCACATTTGACCTGGTGACAGTTGAGACACTTGGCCACAAACCCAACTATATCCTCTTTCATCCTCCTCCGCCAGTAGTGCTGTCTTAAATCCTGGTACATCTTCGCGGCACCGGGATGAATGGAGTACCGCGAGCTGTGGGCCTCCTCGAGAATAAACTCCCGAAGCCCATCTACATTGGGCACACAGATCCGGCTCTGAATCCACATCACACCGTCATCACCAATAGTCACATCTCTGGCATCACCTCGTCGAACCCTGTCCCGAAGAACTAGAAGATGAAGATCATCATACTGGCACTCCCTGATACGGTCATAAATAAAAGACCGAGCAACTACACAAGCTAATACCCGGCTAGGCTCTGAAATATCCAATATCACGAACTGGCTGGCTAAGGCATGAACATCCAAGGCTAAGGGCCTCTCAGCTGCCAGAATGGCCTTCCCCGGGTGATACAATATAGTAATATCATAGTCTTTAAGTAGCTCCAACCACCTCCGCTGACGCAAATTAAGGTCCTTCTGCCTGAGCAAGTGCTGCAAACTCCGGTGATCAGTGTAGATCTCACAAGTAACACCGTACACATAATGACGCTAGATCTTCAGGGCGTGAACAATAGCTGCTAACTCAAGATCATAGACCGGACAATTCTTCTCATGCACCTTTAACTGTCTAGACGCATAGGCAATCACCCTACCATCCTGCATCAATACCGCTCCAAGGCCAATCCTCGAGGCATCACAATAGATAGTGCAGGACCCCGAACCTGTAGGCAATACTAATACTCGGGTTGTAGTCAAAGATGTCTTGAGCTTCTGAAAGCTCTCCTCACACTCCTTGGTCCACCTGAACGGAGCACCCTTCTGGTTCAGCCTGGTCATAGGCGCTGCAATGGATGAAAATCCCTCCACAAAGCGACGGTAGTACCCCGCCAAACCAAGGAAACTGCGGATCTCCGTAGCTGATGACGGTCTAGGCCAACTCTGCACTGCCTCCACCTTCTTCAGATCTACCTTTATCCTATCACAAGACACTATGTGGCCCAAGAATGCCACTGAATCAAGCCAGAATTCATACTTAGAAAATTTTGCATACAATTTCTTCTCCCTCAAAGTCTGAAGCACGGTCCTCAGGTGCTACTCATGATCTTCCCGACACCGGGAATATACCAGGATGTCGTCAACAAACACAATGATGAAGAAATCAAGATAAGGCCGTAACACACTGTGCATCAAATGCATAAAGGCTGCTGGGGCATTGGTCATCCCAAATAACATGACAAGAAACTCATAGTGACCATATCTGGTCCTTAAAGCAGTCTTCGGGATATCCGGCTCCCGAATCTTCAACTGGTGATAGCCAGAATGCAAGTCAATCTTGGAAAACACCCTGGCACCCTGTAACTGATCAAATAAATCATCGATGCGAGGCAAAGGATACCTGTTCTTCACTGTAACCATGTTCAACTACCGGTAATCAATACACATACGCATAGAACCATCCTTCTTCTTCACAAATAAGACCGAAGCACCCTAAGGTGATACACTAGGCCTGATGAAACCCTTATCAAGCAACTCTTGCAACTTTTTCTTCAACTCCTTCAACTCAGGAGAAGCCATATGGTAAGGAGGAATAGATATGGGCTGAGTGCCCGGCAACAAATCAATGCCGAAATCAATATCTCTATCGGGCGGCATGCTTGGAAGATCAGCTGGAAACACATCTGGAAAGTCCCTCACTACTGGAACTGACTCAACTGTAGGGGTATCAATACTGACATCTCTCACATAGGCCAAATACGCATCACACCCCTTCTCAACCATTCGCTGAACCTTAAGAAATGAAATGACCCTGCGGGGAGTATACTCTAAAGTACCTCTCCACTCTAATCTCAGCAAGCCTGGCATAGCCACCGTCACGGTCTTAGCGTGACAATCAAGAATAGCATAATGGGGCGACAACCAGTCCATGCCCAAGATAACATCAAAATCTACTATACTGAGTAATAACAAATCGGCTCTGGTCTCAAAACCACTAAGAGCAATCAAACATGACCGATATAAGTTGTCCACAATGAGAGAATCTCCCACGGGAGTAGATATATAAACAGAAAAACTCAAAGAATCCCGAGATATTCCCAAATGTGGAGGAAAATAAGAAGACACATATGAATACGTAGAGCCTGGGTCAAATAATACTGATGCATCCCTTTGACAGACAGGGACGATACCTGTGATGACTGAATCTGAAGCAACGGCCTCTGAACAGGCTGGAAGGGCATAGTACCTGGCCTGGCCTCCCCCTCTAGGGCAACCTCGACCTCCCCGACCTCCACCTCGAGCTGGCTGAGGAAGTGGGGAGGCAGCTGGGGCTGGAAGAATGGCCGGAGGACCCGGTGGAGCACGTGGAGGCTGATAAGTCTATGAAGGTGTACCCCACCTGGATCTGGGGAAATCTCTAACCATATGATGAGTGTCCACACTCAAAATAACCTCTCGGAGGATGTGGCAGCTGAGACTAACTCGGACCTGGCCTGCTGGACTGGCCGGTAATAGCACCTCGAGTAAAAGGCATACTGGATATTGGTAGTGCATAATAGGGCTCCTGAGGTCTAGGAGGAGCTGGAACACCGCTGGCTGCTGGAAGAGCTGAATGAAAAGGGTGACTCACAAAACCCTTACCATAGCGTGCTACTGGTGCACGAGCTCCTGAATAATGATCAGTCTTTCGAGACCTTTTGGCCTCTCTCTCCTCTCTGTCCCGGGTAAACATGCCCTCCACTCTCCTGGCAATGCTCACTGCTTGCTGATAAGTGATGTCCATCTCCAACTCCCTAGACATACTGGTCCAAATATTGGAGTGGAGTCCCTCAATGAAGAGACGAACCCTCTCTCTGACTGTAGCAACCAGAGCTGGTGCATGGCGAGCTAACTCACGAAAATGGACTGCATACTCCGACACAATCATAGCACCCTGACGCAACTGCTCAAACTCTGCGCGCCAAGCATCCCTGAGGCTCTGAGGAACATACTTATGCAAGAATATTTATGAAAACTGAGCCCAAGTGAGTGAGGTTGCCTCTTCCAGAGTACTTAGCTCATAGGCACGCCACCACTGATATGCTTCTCCCCTCAGCTGGAAAGCGGTGAAAGAAACCCCACTCGTCTCCACAGTGCCTATAGTGCGGAGAATACGATGACACTCCTCAAGAAAACCCAGAGCATCATCTGAAGCTAGTCCACTGAAAGTAGGTGGGTGGTACTTCTTGTACGTCTCAAGTCTGGGTTGCTCTGCCTCATAAGCAGCTACCCTAATCTCATGCTGAACCGGAGCAACTGGGGGCATAGGAATATACTCTGGGGCCTGATCATCCTGGACCCTCTACTCAGGAATGCGGCCTGCGCGAGTCTGTGCCCCTCCCCCGGCCTGAGATGTAGCGGGAGCTATCGGAAATAGTCCAGCCTGAGCTAGAGTGCCAAACATGCTCATGAACTGAGCTAAGGTCTCCTTGGAGGGCTGGAGTAGCAATAGGGATCTCCGGTTTTGGCCCTCAAACTGGAGCTGCTAGGTTCTCCTCTGACGCAGCTCTCGCAGGTGCTCGGGCTACACCACATGGTCGTCCTCTACCCCGACCCTGGCCTCTGGCGGCTCTGACAGGGGGCTCGAGTGCCTGATCGTCGGTCCTCCCGGTACAGGTTCTCACCATCTGTGAGAAAGAATAGAATAGAATTTTAGAATTTTGATGTCAATAACTTACACGACAAGGAAATCAAAGAAATATGATTGTTCTTAACAGTTACATAGCATCCCGAAGATAAGTACGGACGTCTCTGTACCGATCCACGAGACTCTACTAAATCGTCTTGTGACCCGCGACTCCTATGAACCTAGTGCTTTGATCCAACTTATCACGACCCAAATTAACCCTCCGTAAGGTGTCATGATGACACCTAGTCTTTACGACTAGGTAAGCCTAATATTACGAAAAATATAAAGAAAATACAACATTTTAAAGATAAACAGCATATTGTGAATAGCCAAGAGTAGTACCACTCGGCATATACAAATAATTTCCTAAGACCCGGAATATCACTAAGTCACAAGGTGCTATAATCTATGTAGCTCTATACAAAAGTCTAAAGATAATAAAGAAAGTCTCTAGGTAAGGGAGTAGAAGGGGACTCCGAAGATCTTCGGATGCAAGCAATAGTACCTTGGAGTCTCCTAGAGTCAGCAACACGCACTAACCCCGAGGCTGATAGCTCGCACCTGGATCTGCACACGAAAATATGTGCAGGGAAGGGCATGAGTACACCACAATGGTACCCGATAAGTGCCAAGCCTAACCTCGGTCGAGTAGTGACGAGGTCAGGTCAAGGCCCTATTGGAGTAAATATAATAAATTAAACAGTAAAAGATATAAGTAAAATTTATGGTAACACAGTTAAAGCAATTCTTGAAAATTGAACAGTTAAGGGAGCCCTCGGCTTAGAACAAAGTAAACACAGTGGGGAGTCTCTTGGGATACCGTCCCGTAGTTCCAAATGAATATGCAGTACAGGGGGATCTTCCGGAATACGTCCGTAGTCCCAAAGTAAATATGCAGTGCTGAGGGATCTCCCGGAATACGTCCGTACTCCCAAAGTAAATATGCAGTGCTGGGGGATCTCCAGGAATACGTCCGTAGTTCAAAAGTAAATATACAGTGCTGGGGGATCTCCCGGAATACGTCTGTAGTCCCAAAATAAATATGCAGTACAGGGGAGGGGGGATCTCCCGCAATACATCCGCAGTACCAATTTAAATATGCAACGCAAGATGAAATAGCAGGTATGGCATCGAGTTATACAGTTTATACTGGACACAGATAAGGAAAATAGGGACTTAACTAAGCATGACACACAAAATGTCAATTAGGCAGTTAAAACACGTAAGCATGCTTCTCTAATCTAAGTTTAGCAATTAAACGTATCAGTGTAATATAATAAGGAAAAACAGTTTATGATTTAGAAAGTAAAAACGGGATTTTTGCAATAATAGCCTGTGTACGTACTCGTCACCTCACGTAAAAGGCACCCACACATCAATTAATATCAAACATCCTAAGGGAAAGTCCCCAACACAAGATTAGGCAAGCCACTTACCTCGAACCGCTCAAATCAACTCGATATCATGTTCTTGCCACGAGTATCCGACTCCAAATGGCCGGAATCTATTCAAATTAATTGCATAATATAAATATAACTACAATTAACTAATTTAGATAATTAATTCGAGGCTAAAGTTTGAATTAGGAAAAACGGCCAAAAGGTCTCCTCGGGCCCACGTCTTGGTATCGGGTAAAAATTACAAATTTTGAACACCCATTCACTCACGAGTTCACTTGAACAAAAATTATCTAAATCCAACGTCAAATTCCCATTCAAATCTCAGATTTTCAATTGGGGAACCTTTTCCCCCACTTCCAAACTTCTACCCTCAAATTCCTTAATTAGACGAGGAAAACAATAATAGATTTATGTATTATGATCAAAATAGAGTTAGAATTAGTTACCCTAGAGTTCTCCTTCAAAATCCCTCGAGGAGTGAACCCTCGAAGCTCTAAATCGAATTGGTGAAAAATGAGGAGTGAACCCTCGAAGCTGCCTCTTCAACCCAGCGATTTCCGCACCTGCGCTCATGGGGCCGCATCTGCGAAAAAGTTATCGCAGGTGCGAAGGTCACTTATCCGAGATGGGTCTGCACCTGCGCGCTTGAGTCCTCACCTGCGGATGCGCTTCTGCGCTCAATCGTCCGCTTCTGCGGAACCTTGGGTCCTTCTCACCTCCGCATCTGCGACTGACCTTTCGCAGATGCGGCTCCGCTCCTACGGCTCATTCGTCACATCTGCGAGCATTCACTCCCTGGCCTAAAAGTGCACCTGCGATACCAGCCTCGCTTCTGCGCGGCCGCACCAGCGGACTCCCCACCGCAGGTGCGAAAACACCAGAACCAGCAACTCAAAAATTCCTCTAAGTCCAAACTTTCACCCTTTAAGCACCCGAAACACACCCGAGGCCCCCGGGACCTCAACCAAACCTACAAACCAATCTTATAACACCATACAAACTTAGTCGATCCTTCAAACCACATCTAACAACACCAAAATCATGAATTAAGCACGGATTCAAGCCTAAGAATTTAGAATTTTCCAAATTCTACAAATGACGCCGAAACACGTCAAATCTAGTCCGAATGACCTCAAATTTTACACATAGGTCAAAAATGACACTACGAACCTACAGCCACTTCCGGAAATCCATTCCGAGCTCGATATCAAAAATTCCACTATCGGCCGAAATCGTAGAAAATCTAACTTTGGCCAATTCAAGCCTAAATCTACTATAAACCTCCGAAACACATTCCAGACACACTCCTAAGCTCAAAATCATTCAACGGAGCTTACAGAGTTGACAGATATTCATTCCGGATCCGTCTTCACACAGTTCTGACTACGGTCCAATCTCTAAGGCTTAAACTCACAACTTAGGACTAAGTGTCCCAAAACTCCCTGAATTCCATAACCAAACACTCCGACAAATCCCAAAAGCAGAAACCATTATGGGGAGAAGAGATATTACGGGATCGGGGCTCAAATTCTCAAAACGACCGGCCGGGTCATTACAAAAGTATAGTTGAATGATGTCAAATACATCTATACAACTCATCTCTCAAAATAGGATCTTTAGTGTAATGATCCGGCCGGTCGTTTTGAGTATTGTTTCCTCGTTCCCCCATTTATTGCTTATTCTGTGTTCATTTATTGTTACATGAAGTGTCGGGGTGGTTGGTTTGGTTTTGGGGATGTTTCGAATTGAGTTGGGATACTTAATCCATTGGTTGGAAGCTTAAGTTGGAAGAGTTGACCGGATGTTTACTTATGTGTAAATAACTCCAGAATAGAGTTTTGATGGTTCCGATAGCTCAGTATGCTGATTTTGGACTTAGGAGTGTGTGCGGATGTTGATTTGGAGGTCCATAGATGATTTTGGCTTGAATTGGTAAAAGTTGAAAAAGTTGAAGTTGGAGAGTTGAGAAGTTTGACCGAGTGTTGACTTTGTGTTTACTGAGCTCGAATTTTGGTTTTTTGAAATTAGTATAGGTCCGCTGTGTCATTTATGACTTGTGTGCAAATTTGAGGTCAATCGGAGTTGGTTTGATAGGTTTCAGCATCGATTGTAGAAGTTAGAAATTTATTAGTTTATTAGGCTTGAATTAGGGTAGGATTCATGTTTTTATGTTGTTTGATGTGATTCGAGGTTTCAACTAAGTTCGTATCATATTTTAGTACTTGATGGTATGTTTGGATGGGGTCTCAGGGGCCTTGGATGAGATTCGGATTGAAAACAGATTGAAATTTGGACTTAGAGGGATGCTGTTGTTGTTGTTGAAGTCTTGTGTCATCGCACCTACGGAGAGAGTGGCCGCAGGTGCGAGATTTAGGGAGGAGGTCTGCGAGCGCAGGAGTGAGGACTATTACACATTTGCGAGGTCGCAGATGCCGAAGAGAGGTCGCTGAAGCGTAACTGGCCAAGATGGCCTGGGGGCGTAGAAGCAAACTTGGTCCGCATGTGCGTGTGCGTAGAAGCATTTGTTGCCCGCAGAAGCGGAAGCGTAGGTGCGCTATTTTGGACAGCAGAAGCGGTGACTATTGGCTTGAGTCGAAGCCTCACCTGCCATGGATTTTCTGCAGAAGTGGCTGTTGGTCCATAAAAGCGAAAATCGATGGGCAAAAATAGAAAGTTCGAGGGGTTTTCATTCATTTTTCATCTTTTGACCTAAAAATCTCGGTTTGTGGCGATCTTACGAGGGTGCCTATGACCCCGCCGTGCGGATTGTGTTATTATGCTTGTGACCATACCGGACGGGTTTTGTTATTGGCACATGAGTTGTCCATACGGGTCGAGATATTGATGTTACTAGCACGCGAGTTGTCTGGCAGCGCATGCGTTGTCCATGCGGGTCGAGATATTGATGTTACTAGCACGCGAGTTGTTTGGCAGCACATGAGTTGTCTGTGCGGGTTCTATTATTAGCGCGTGAGTTGTCCATGCAACGTGTGGATACATATCCACCCCCTAGGGTCACCCTCTCATGTTTCTCTCTTGATGGTGTACATGCAGATATTTAGAATACTGATAAGTGGTTTGGAACAAATATGGAAAAATTATGAAACCTGGCCAGTGTTTTGTTGGATTTTGCATTTCATCTTTACTTGCAATTTCCTTGATCATTTATCTGATTTAGCTGCGTATCACCTATATATGCCAAGATATTGTCCAAGCAGAGTACTTGAGAAATTGTACATATATACACATGGATGTTTTCATACTAAACGTTGCCGTGTTTATCTACGATACTTATTGAGTACATTGGGTCGGTTGTACTCATACTACACTCTACACTTAACTGTGGAGATCCAGGTGTGGGGACCAATTATCAGTAGTAGGTTGCTTGTTGGACTATCTGCTAGAGGCGAGGTAGAGCTACATCCTTGGTTGCAGTTTGACTTGTCTTTTCCTTTCGTAGTGCTGTTATAATTCAGACAATGTATATATTGTTCAGTTTCTGACTTGTATTCCGTTGTAGAAGCTCATGACTTCATACTTACTAGTTTCTGGGAGAAATACTTTGTATTTATTAGTTTTATTGTATTGAGACCTCAGATTTATGCTATTTTTATGAATTTCATTATGCGGTTGCCTTCATTATCATATTTTGGCTTGCCTAGCTGGTGTGTTAGGTGCCATCACAATAGGTTGGGATTTTGGGTCGTGACAAGTTGGTATCTGTAATGACCCGACCGATCATTTTGCTTTCTAGATCCCTGTTCACCTAATTAAGACTTCATGTATGTGCTTTTATTATTTTATGACTTGCAAAGATGGTTGGTTTAGGTTTGGAAGGGTTCGGATTGAAATTAGAACACTTAGATCCTTAATAGTGGCCTCTAATGGCCAAGTTTGACTTGAGCCCAAGTTTGAGAAAACAATCTCGGAATCGGGATTTGATAGTTTCAATAGGTTCCTATGATAATTTTGGAATTGGGCGTGTGTTCGGACTGGGTTTCGGGTGATCCAGGAGTATTTCGGCGCTTAATGCTGAAAGTTGGTTCATTGAAGGTTTTCTAGTTCTTTATATTTGTTTTGGAGTATACTTTGGTGTTATCAAGGCCTGTTTGGGATTCCGAACCTAGGAATGGGCCTGTATGGTAACTTATGACTTGTACGCAAAATTTGGTGTGATTGTGAGTAGTCTTAGTGTGATTCGGCGCATTCGGAGCTAGTGAAGAAGTTTGAATTTCATAAGTTGATTCAATTTGGTTTTGGGGTGCGATTCTTAGTTTCGATGTTATTTTATATGTTCTGAGGGTTCTAGAAGGTCTGTATTATTATTATAGACTTGTTGGTGGATTCGGATGGGTGTTTCGTGGGGAGGGGGAGGGGGGCTCAGGTGCATTTTAGATTGCCTGGAGCTAAGTCCAAACTTGCTGGTGTGCTGGTTCTGGTTTCCTTCTTCATGAACGCGGAAGGCCCATCGCATTTGCGATGAAGGATTTGGGGACTAGACGCTTTTGCTCTTTGCGTTTGCAAAGAAAGGGCAGCGTTCGCGGAGGTTTGGAACCAGTGACCTTCACGTTCGGGGGTGACTCATCGTGTTCGCTTAGAAAGGCTGGGCGACTCCTTTGCCTTTTGTGTTTGCGAATGGAGGCACGTGTTCACGATGAGTTGGTGGCTCAATGCATCGCCTTCACAAGTGGCTTCTCGCAATCGCTAAGGGGAATTTTTCGTGGTGTGTGACTTTGTCATTTGCGATCGCGAAGGACAACCACGACCGCGAAGAGGGCAGTCCTGGGCAGTGACTTAATAAAAATCGGGATTTTGGCCATTTTGTTCACTTCTCTCATTTATTGGCCGATTTTGGAGCTTTTTAAAGAGGGATTTTCACCTAGCATCTTGAGGTAAGTGTATTCTACACAATGTGAGTTTAATACCTAGATTACGAGTAGATCTTAACATGAAAAATGTGAAAATTTTAGGAGTTTGTTGAAAAATCTAAATTTTGACTAAAATAAGATTTGACCACGAAAATGATTATGGAATTGGGTAAAAATTATATATTTATGTTCGTGAGGTTATGGGTAATATTTATTTATGAAAATGTCCAGAATCGGGGCATGTGGTTCCGGAGGTGAATTTTAGGAACCTTCCAAATTGGGTTGGGTAATCACTCTTATAGTTAAATTATGAACTTTTGAGCAATAATTGATTAGTTTGTACAACCTTTGGATAGTTTCAGATTGTTCAGCACTGACTTGAGGCTTTTAGAGTGAATTGTGGACCGAAAAGTGGACTTGGGAACGAGGTAAGTCTCTTGCCTAACGTTGTAAGAGGGAATGAAACCCATCGGTGTTTAAATTGTTATTTGCTACTAATTGTGGGTTCTATGACCGCATGAAGTGACGAGATTCTGTGCGTAGATCATATTTATGTTATGTCCGGGTAGACATAAACCTTTATCATGATTAATTGCACTATTTGAACTTAACCTGCTAGTTTAATTGCTTGTATTAATAAGAAAAAACGTGGTTAAAGATTATGTTAAATCAAGCTTCATTAATTATAGATTTTGTGGAATGTTTAATTACTGATGAAAATTATATTCTCTTATGGGCTTACCTTGGAGTTGTAAATGCACAATTCGTAATCTAAAGACCTTGGAGTTGTAAATGCACAATTCTTTTACGACCTCGGTAGTGTATGTACACGATTATTATGGATCGGGCCGTACGACATCGGCATAACTCGTGTGTGTTGTCACTCGGAGTCCGATTATACTGGATATGTCTTTTATGATTAGGATTTATAAATACATGTTAAGTCCTTACTTGTTGAGATTAGCATGTTATATTTGGGGACTTTTAATTGCTATTTTGATTAAAGGATCGTTTAATTATTTCCTCTGATTCCATTATTGATGTTGTATTTCATGCCTATTAAATATCCTTGTACATTATGTATATTGCGCACTAGTAAGTGTCTATGTCGAACCCTCGTAACTACTTTTTTGAGGTTAGACTAGATACTTATTGGGTACACGTTATTTACGTACTCACGCTACACTACTGCACAAATTGTGCAGGTTTTGAGGCAAGTGCATCTGGAGTTTGTCCGGGCGCATATTCGCATTACCCGAAGGCTTAGTGGTGAGCTGCTTCTCATGCTCCTTTCTGCAGACCATGAGCCTTCTCTTATAATGTTTTATCATTTCTGTGTATTTTATTTCAGACAGTAGTTCTTAGAGAATTTTGTATATTTTACTAGATGCTTGTGCACTTGTGACACCGGGTTTTGAGAATTTTAGTAGACACTCATGGGTTTTGATTATTCAATTCACTATCTTACTTTCCCATTTAGTTTATGCTTTACATTACTATGCTCACTTTCTAATTGTTCTCGTGTTAAATAAAAAATCTAAAGACTTTAAAAATATTCAAATGAGGAATTAAATGGGTAGTTCATAGTTGGCTTACCTAGCGGTGACGTTGGGTGCCATCACGACCTATAGTGAAAATTGGGTCGTGACAACTTGGTATTAGAGCTCTAGTTTCATATAGGTTTCACAAGTCATAAGCGGTCCTAATAGAGTCTTGCTGATCAGTGAGGAGACGTCCGTACTTATCTTCGAGAGGCTATAGGGTATTAGGAAACTTCTTTTTCTTTGTCTCCTATCGTGTAGTTGATGTTGTTCTAAGTATCTTTCTCTTATTCTCTCACAGATGGTGAGAACGCATGTACCTATTGGTGGAGGGACTGCTCCCCCTATTTCTAGAGGCCGAGGTAGAGGTCGGGGGAGAGCTCCAGCTCCTGCTAGAGGATGAGGGTGTCCTAGAGTTTCTCCCATCATACCACCAGCCGATCCAATGGAGGATCATGTCATTGGGGAGCAGCGTGAGGTGCCTGCAACATTGGAGGGACAAGCTGCAGAGACAAGATGCACAACAAGAGAGTATTGGAGTCCAACAGGGTGGACTTTACCATATTTCAGTTGGAGGGCAAGGCCCATAGATGGTGGCGGTCCTATCTTCTTTGAAGACCAGCACGTTTGCCTCCCTTGACTTGGGATCAATTCACATGTCTCTTTCTGGAGAGATATATTCCAACCTCTCAGAGAGAAGAGCTACGGGGTTAGTTTGAGCGGCTCTAACAGGGTCAGATGTATGTGACCGATTATGAGGCGAGATTTTCTAAGTTATTCCACCATGCACTTATGATACTCCCCACCAATACAGAGAGAGTGCGAAGGTTTATTGCGGGATTGCATTATGATATTCAGGTTATTATGGCCCGATAGGTAGAGATAAGGACTCTTTACGAGCAGGTTGTGGAGATAGATCGGCGGATTGAGGGTATACGCAGCTAGAGACGATTGTATACGACAGGGGAGAAGAGGCCTCAGCATTCTGGAGGATTCAACGACATCCTGTCTAGGGGCAGAGGTCAGTTTGTGAGGGGTCAATCCAGTAGACCCACTTATTCAGCACCACCGCCTTCTCGGGTTGCACCTGTGTGGACATATTTTAGTGCTATCCTAGAGAGCTCCTATAGTCCACTGGCTATTCAGGGTCCTTCCAGTAGGTATTCAGGTCCCCGGGGTCAGACTTAGGTTCAGTCATCTTCCGCACCGAGAGGTTGCTGTGAGTGAGGGAAGCTTGGTCACATGAGGAGATCTTGCCCCAAGATCCGGGGCAAGGTAGTGTAGCATGGCCAGCTGGGCCATCATTCCATGATTAACGCACCAGATGCCGCACCGGCTTGCCATAGGCGGAGGGCAGGTGGGTAGGGGTCTCCCTAGAGGTCGAGGCCAGTAAGGTGGCGTTCCATCTAGGTTCCATGTTTTTCTAGCTAGACCAGATGCAGTAGCCTCAAATGCCGTGATCATAGGTTTTATTTCTGTCTACGGTAGGTGTAAGGCCTAAGAAAATTTCGCTAAGGAATTTAAGGTTCTGTGGTTCCAAGGTAGGCTAATTTATTGTATTTTCGAACATTTTGGGTTGAACAGTATGTTGGGGAGTTAAATCATTTCTACCTCGCATCGCCAGCTCCTAGCATGCCAGACCGTGCTATAACCCTTGCGATGCCAGGTCTGTAGCGCTAGACCATGCTATAACCCTCACGAAGCCAGGTGTAACGATCCCGCCGGTCGTTTTGAGAGTATTAGCCCTGAACCCCTATTTACTACTCCCTCTATTTATATTTTGTGGTTACGTAACTTACCGAGAGTATTTATTTTTAGTTTCGGAGTGAAATGGGACAGATAGTCCGTAAAATGAAAGTTTAAGTTCTCAGTATTAACCGTAGTTTGAAGTATATGAAGCTAACCTCATAATGGAGTTTTGACAATTCCAATAGTTTTGTAGGGTGATTTTGGTCTTAGGAGCGTGTTTAGATGTTAAATTGGAGGTACGTAGGTCATTTTAGCGTCAATTGGTGAAAGTTGGAAATTTGATGAATTTTGGAAAGTTTGATTGGGAGTGGACTTTTTGATATCGGGGTTGGATTCAGATTCCGGAAGTTAGAGTAGGTCCGTAATGTCAATTATGACTTGTGTGCAAAATTTGAGGTCAATCGGACTTGATTTGATAGGTTTCGGCGTCAGATGTAGAAGTTTGAAGTTTAAAGTTGATTAGGCTTGAATCAATGCGCAATTTGTATTTTTAGGATCGTTTGATGTGATTAAGGGCTTGTCTAAGTTTGTATGATGCTTTAGGACTTTTTGGTGCATTTGGTTGAGGTCCCGGGGGGCTCGGGTGTGTTTCGGGGTGAGTTTTGAATGAGTTTGGGCATTTCGGCACTCTGATGATGTTGTGGGATCAGTTGGAGTGCGGGGGCACATTTTGGAGTGCTGAGGAAAAGTCTCATGTGCGGACCTTAGAGGAAAATTGCGGATCGCAGAGGAAAATTGCGCACCGCATAAATCCTCTTGCAGGTTCGATGGTCTGACTTCGGAAGGTTATATCTTTTGATCTATAAGGAATTTGGAGATGATCCAAAAATGAAAGTTGTAGTAGTTTGAGTCTAGTTTTCATAAAGTTAAAATATTTATCATTTAGACATTTGTACAGAAAGTTATTATAATTTACTAAAGACTGGTAGTGCATATATTGCTGAACTGCGAGCACAATTTGGGTTACGGTCGCAGAGACCTTAAAGGTGCGGACCGCACAAAAGAATTTGCGGCCAGCACAATAAGAGATCATATTTTGTACTATATGAATGAGGGTTAGAGTATTATTTTACATTTGGACTTTGGGAGCTCAGTTTGTAGCGATGTTTTGTGGGTTTGTCAAGAAATTCATCGGGGGTAAGTGATTCTAACTCGGATAGGGTTAATATACACGAATATATCATTGTTTTCTTCATTTAATTAGTATTTTGAGATGCAAATTTGGGGAAAATTGTAGAAATTTCATAAAACAAATTTTTGAGATTTGAATATCGATTCAGAGTCGGATTTGAGTGAAACTAGTATGGTTTGTTTCGTGGGCGAATGGGTGTTCGTTATTTGTGACTTTTACCCGATTCCGAGACATGAGCCCCAATCGACATTTTGGACCAAATTTTTGATTCTTTGCTAAATTCGTAGTTTCATTATTTAAATTAGTTCCCTGCAGTTATATTTATAGTATAAAATAATTTTAACTTGATTCGAGCCGATCAGAGTTGAAAAATCGAGGGAAAGGCATACTACTTGACTGATTGAGCGAGATTTGAGGTAATTGACTTGTCTAACCTTGTGTGTGTGGGGGGGGGGGAATCCCCTTAGGATTTGGTACTCTTGTGACAATTTGTAATATGTGAGCATCGTGTACACGAGGTGACGAGTGCGTACTCGGGATAATGTGGAAATTCTGGTCCTCGCTGAGTTATCTTCTTTTAAATTCCTTAACTGAGTTACCTTAGCATATGTAGTGATCATGTTTAGCCTAGTATCGTATGTCTACGTGCCTTAACTCTTACTTGCAATTTGTGCAACATGCTTAGTTGAATTACCTGCTTCCCCTCATTTGAATTAAATCTGTAACTGTAAGATGTCTTGCTGTAAATTCTTTGTTCCTTCGGTTCGGTTATCTGCTGCATATTTACATTGGGACTACGAGGCGATTCCTTGGGAGATCCCCTTGTACTGCATATTAACTTTGGGACTACGAGGCGATTCCTCAAGAGATCCCCCTGTATTGCATTTTACTTTGGGGCTACGAGGAAATTCCTTAGGAGATCCCCCTGTACTGTGTTTTTACTTTGGCACTATGAGGCGGTTCCTCGGGAGATGCCTATGTAATGCATATTTACTTTGGGACTACGAGGCGGTTCCTCGGGAGATCCCCCTATACTGCATATTTACTTTGGGACTACGAGGCGGTTTCTCCGGAGATCCCCCCTGTCTTGCATATATACATTTTGGACCACGAGGCGGTATCTCAGGAGTGCCCCTGTTATTTACCTCTATTTTGCTGTGCTATTATTTTCTGAAGCTTCTCGTTATTTAAATTCTCAGTCATTTCAAATATTATTATATCTTCTAGCTTACTTTTCTTTTAAACCAGTAGGGCCCTGACCTGACCTCGTTACTACTCTACCGAGGTTAGGCTTGGCACTTACTAGGTATAGTTGTGGTGTACTCATACTACACTCTGCACATCTTTTTGTGTAGACCCAGGTTTTTCTTACCAGGCCAGATACTAGTGAGCTGGAATGTACGTGGAGACTTCAAGGTATATCTGCCAGCGTACGCAGACCTCGGAGTCCCCCTCTATCCTTATCCGCAGACTTCAAGGTATATCTGTCGGTATATCATGTTGATGTATAGAAACACTTAGTATTTTCTCTTAGAAGCTTGTGACTTATTTCTATCGGGTTTTGGGAGTTGCAATTATTTAAAATGTAGTTTCTATTTATAGATCATGTGTTAGGATTTGAGTTCCTATTGTTATTTAGTTATTTCGCAAATTGTAGGCTTACCTAGTCGTAGAGACTAAGTGTCATCACGACATCCTGCAGAAAAAAAAATGGGTCGTGACAAATTGGTATTAAAACACTAGGTTTATAGGTGTTATGAGTCACAAGCAGGTTTAGTAGAGTCTCGCAGATCGGTACCGAGACGTCTGTACTTATCTTCTGGAGGCTACAGAACTATTAGGAAAAAGCTTCACTTCTTTGATTCCTTATCGTGCGAGATTTTGTCTTCGGACTCTAAATTTTTGTCTTTCTATTCTCTCATAGATGGTGAGAACACGTACAACTAGATCGGATGACCAGACACCCATGCCCCCTGCTAGAGTCGTGAGATACCAAGGTCGGGGTAGGGGCAGAGGACGTCTACGTGGTGCAGGCAGAGCACCTGCACGAACTGCGACAAAGGAGCCACCAGTAGCTCAAGTTGAAGGGCAGGAACCTGAGACGCCTGTTACTACACCAGCCCTCCAGGAGACAGTAGCCTAATTTCTAAGCATGTTCAGCACCTTGGATCAAGCAAGATTGATACCGCTTTCTCTTGCCGCATCTCAGGCCAGGGGAAGAGCATAGACGGGTACCCCAGAGCAGCGGGTTCAGGCCGACTAGGTTCTAGAGATCATACCGATGTAGCCGGTAGCCCCAGTTCAGCCCGAGGTTAGGGCAGTAGTTTTTGAGGTGGAGCAACTCAGACCCGAGAGGTATAAGAAGTACCACTCTCTTACTTTCAGTGGCTTGGCGTCAGAAGATGCCCATGGTTCTCTTGAAGAGTGCCACCGTATCCTCCATACTATGGGTGTTGCGGAGACTAGTGGGGTTTCTTTCACTACATTCCAGCTTGGAGGAACGGTCTATTAGTAGTGGCGCGCATATGAGTTGGATAGTCTGGCTGAGGCAGCTTCACTCACTTGGACTCATTCTCAGATAGGTTTTTGAGGAAGTATGTTCCCCAGAGTCTCAGATATTCTTGGTGTGTAGAGTTTGAGAAGTTTCGCCAGGGTTCTATGACCGTGTTAGAGTATGCGGTCCGATTTAGTGATTTGGCTAGGCATGCACCGGCCTTGTTTGTTACTGTTCGAGAGCGGGTTCATCGATTTTTTGAGGGGCTCAGACCCAGTATGAGATTGAGCATGGCCCGAGAGTTAGAGATGGATATTGCGTACCAGCAGGTAATAGGGATTGCTAGGAGGTTAGAGGGTATGCTTACTCGGGATAGAGACAAGAGAGAGGCCAAAAGGTCTCGAAAGTCTGGCTTATAGTGGTACTCATGCCCCAGCGGTAGCTCGTTGGGGCAGGGGTTATATGGGCCACCCTGTTCATTCAGCACTTCCAATCGCCAGCGGTGCTCCGACCACTACTGGGCCCCAGTCCTTACTATGCACTGCCAGTGTCTAGTGTGTCTCTTGTACGGGATGCTTTCAGTGATCAGTCCAGTCGATCAGGCCCGAGCCAGTCATAGCAGTCACGCCCTCCGATAGCTTACTTTGAGTGTGGCAACACTTGTCATGTGGTAAGGTATTGCCCTAAATTCAGGAGGGTTGCACCTCCATAGATTTCTCAGGCACCGCGTGCTCCACTAGGTCCTGAGGCTATGGTTACAACACCAACTACCACCCCACCTGCACAGCCAGCTAGAGGTAGAGGTCAGACAGGTAGCGGTCGCCCTAGAGGGGGAGGCTAGGCCAGATATGATTCCCTTCCTTCTAAGACGGACGCAGTTGCATCAGATTCTGTTATCACAGGTACTGTTCCGGTCTGTCATAGACATGCAAATGTCTTATTCGATCCAGGATCCACTTATTACTACGTGTCATCTTATTGTACTTCATATTTGGGTGTATCCCGTGATTCTATGAGTTCACATATCTATGTGTCTACACCTATGGGCGATTCTATTATTGTTAACAATGTGTATCAGTCGTATTTGACTGTTCTTATTGGTTTTGAGACCGAACCAATTTATTATTGCTCCGTATGGTGGATTTCGATGTTATTTTTGGCATGGACTAGTTGTCTCCCTATATTGCTATCCTCAATTATCAATCTAAGACGGTGATGTTGGCTATGCCAGGTCTACCATGGCTAGAGTGGATAGGTACCTTAGATCATGTTCTTAGCAGGGTTGTCTCATTTATTAAGGCTCAACGAAAGGTTGAGAAGGGTTGTGATGCATATCTGGCCTTTGAGAGATGTTAGTGTTGATACTCCTACCGTCAAGTCAGTTCCGGTAGTGAGGGAGTTTGCAGACATATTTCCAGCAGATCTTCCGGGCATGCCGCCTGACAGAGATATTGACTTTGGCATTGATTTGTTACCGGGCACTCAGCCCATTTCTATTCCACCTTATCGTATGACCCCAACAGAGTTAAAGGAGTTAAAGGAATAGTTGCAAGATTTGCTCAATAAGGGCTTCATTCGACCCAGTGTGTCGCCTTGGGGTGCTCGTGTCTTGTTTGTAATGAATAAGCATGGTTCTATTCAAATGTGTATTGATTATCGCTAGTTGAACAAGATTACAATGAAGAACAAGTATCCATTGCCATGTATTGATGACCTATTTGATCAGCTTCAAGGTGACAGAGTGTTCCCTAAGATCGACTTGCATTCAGTCCATCATTAGTTGAAGATTTGGGAGCCAGATATCTCGAAGAGTGCTTTCAGGACTCGGTATAGTCATTAGAAGTTCCTTGTGATGTCTTTTGGGCTGATCAACGCCCTAGCAATATTCATGCACTTGATAAACAGTGTATTTCAGCCTTATCTTGACTCCTTCATCATTGTGTTTATTGACGATATTCTGGTGTACTCCCAGAGTCAGAAGGATCATGAGTAGCACCCGGGTACTGTGCTTCAGGCCTTGAGAGAGAAGAAGTTATATGCAAAATTTTCGAAGTGTGAATTCTGGCTAGATTCAGTGGAATTTTTGGGTAATGTAGTATCGAATGAGAGGAGCAAGGTAGACGCGGAGAAGATTGAAGCAGTGCAGAGTTGGTCTAGACCATCCTCAGCTACGGAGATCCAGAGTTTTCTTGGTTTGGCGGGGTACTGCCGCCGATTTTTAGAGGGTTTCTCGTCTATTGCAACACCTATGACTAGGTTGAGCCTGAAGGGTGCTCCGTTCAGGTGGACCAAGGATTGTGAGGAGAGCTTTCAAAAGCTCAAGACTACTTTGACTACAACTCCAGTGTTGGTGTTGCCTACTGGTTCGGGGTTCTATATGGTTTATTATGATGCGTTGCACATTGGTCTCAGTGTGGTGTTAATGCAGGATGGTAGGGTGATTGCCTACGCATCCAGACAACTGAAGGTGAACGAGAAGAACTATCCTATCCACGACCTCGAGTTAGCGGCTATTGTTCATGTCTTGAAGATCTGGTGGCACTATTTGTATGGTGTTCCTTGTGAGGTTTTCACTGATTACCGGAGTCTACAACATTTGTTTAAACAGAAGGATCTTAACTTGCGGCATCGGAGATGATTGGAGCTGCTTAAGGATTATGAGATCACCATTCTCTATCATCCCGGGAAGGCCAATGTGGTGGCCGATGCGCTGAGTCGCAAGGCGGAGAGTTTGGGAAGTTTAGCATATCTACCAGTAGCAGAGAGGACTTTAGCCTTGGATGTTCAGGCCTTGGCCAACTAGTTTGTCAGATTGGATATTTCCGAGCCGAGCAGAGTTTTGGCTTGTGTGGTTTCTTAGTCTTCTATTTATGATCGTATCAGAGAGCGTCAGTATGATGACTCCCATCTGTTTGTCCTTAAGGACACGGTTCAACACAATGATGCCAAGGAAGTAACTATTGGAGATGACGGTGTATTACGGATATTGGGCAGGCTATGTGTGCCCAATGTAGCTGGTTTGCGTTAGTCGATTCTTCAAGAGGCTCACAATTTGCGTTACTCCATTCACCCAGGTGCCCCAAAGATGTATCAGGACTTGAGGAAGCACTATTAGTGGAGGCAGATGAAGAAGGACATGGTGGGATATGTAGCTCGTAGCCTAAATTGTCAGCAGGTGAAGTTTGAGCATCAGCAACCGGTCAGAAGTTGGAGATTCCAAAATGGAAGTAGGAACGGATCACTATGGATTTCGTTGTTGGGATCCCACAGACTTAGAGAAAGTTCGATGCAGTTTGGGTGATTGTGGATAGGTTAACCAAGTCAGCTCATTTCATTCTTATGGTTATTACCTATTCTTCAAAGCATCTGGCTTAAGTTTACATTCGTAAGATTGTTAGACTTCATGGCGTACCGGTATATATCATCTTTGATCGGGGTACATAGTTTACATCATGGTTCTGGAGAGCCGTGCACTGTGAAATTACTCATGTGGAGTTGAGTACAACATTTCACCCTCAGAAAGACGGATAGTCTGAGCGCACTATTCAGATATTTGAAGATAGGCTTCGTGCGTGTGTGATTGATTTTGGTGGTGCCTGGGATCAGTTCTTGCCACTTGCGGAGTTTGCCGACAACAACAGTTATCAGTCGAGCATTCAGATTGCACTGTATGAGGTTTGTATGGTAGACGGTGCCGGTCTCCAGTGGGTTCGTTTGAGCCGGGTGAGGCTAGACTACTAGGTACATATTTGATTCAGGATGCCTTGGAAAAGGTTAAATTGATTTAGGATCGACTTCGTACAGCCCAGTCCAGGAAGAAGAGTTATGCAAATTGGAAGGTTCATGACATTGCATTCATGGTTGGGGAGCGGGTCTTGCTCCGCATTTCACCCACGGAGGGTGTTATGAGGTTCGGAAAGAAGGGCAAGCTGAGCCCTAGGTATATCGAGCCTTTTGAGATTCTTGAGAGTGTTGGAGAGGTGGCTTACAGACTTGCACTACAACCTATTCTCTCTGCAGTTCATCCAGTGTTTCATGTTTCCATGCTCCGGAAGTATCACGACTATCCGTCTCATGTGTTAAACTTCAGCTCAGTCCAGTTGGGCAAGGATCTATCTTATGTTGAGGAGCCAGTGGCCTTTTGGGGCATGCAGGACCGAAAGCTGAGGTTAAAGAACATCGCATCAGTGAAGGTGCAGTGCAGGGGTCATCCGATCGAGGAGGCAACTTGGGAGGCCGAGCATGATATGCGCAGCCGTTATCCTCATTTTTTCACCAGTTAAGGTATGTCTCTATACTCGTTCGAGGACAAACGTTTGTTTTAAGAGGGGGAGGTTGTAAGACCCGGCCGGTCATTTTGAAAGTATTAGCCCTGAACCCCTATTTACTTCTCCCTCTACTTCATTTTGTGGTTACGTAACTTGCGGGGAGGAGTTGTTTTTGGTTTCGGAGTGAAAAGGAACACATAATCCCTAAAATGGAAGTTTAAGTTCTAAATATTGACCGTAGTTTGAAGTATATGAAGACGGTCTCGGAATGGAGTTTTGACGATTTCAATAGATCCGTAGTGGTATTTTGGTCTTGGGAGCGTGTTCGAATGTTGAATTGGAGATCCGTAGGTCATTTTAGCGTCAATTGGCGAAAGTTTGAAATTTGATGAATTTTAGAAAGTTTGATCGGAAGTGGACTTTTTGATATCGGGGTTGGATTCTGATTCCGTAAGTTGAAGTTGGTCCGTAATATCAATTATGACTTGTGTGCAAAATTTGAGGTCAATCGGACTTGATTTGATAGATTTCGGCGTCGGATGTAGAGGTTTGAAGTTTAAGGTTTATTAGGCTTGAATCGATGCGCAATTTGTATTTTTAGTGTTGTTTGATGTGATTTAAGGGCTCGACTAAGTTTGTACGATGTTTTAGGACTTGTTGGTGTATTTGGTTGAGGTCCCGGGGGCCTCGGGTGTGTTTCAGGGTGCGTTTTGAACGAGTTTGGGAATTTCGGCACTCTGGTGATGCTCTGGGAACAGTTGGAGTGCGGGGGCACATTTTGGAGTGCTGAGGCAAAGCCTCATATGCGGGCCTTAGAGGACAATTGTGGACCTTGGAGGAAAATTGTGGTCTGCAGAGGAAAATTGCGGACTGCAGAAATCCTCTTGAGGCTGCAGAAATCCTCTTGCGGTTGCAGAAAGGAGAATCTATAGGTTCGATGGTCTGACTTCGGAAGCTTATATCTTTGATCTAAAAGGAATTTGGAGGTGATCCAAAAAAGAGTTGTAGACCTTTGAGTATAGTTTTCAGAAAAGTAAACTATTTATTATTTGGACATTTGTACAAAAAGTTATGGTCAATTTACTAAAGCATGGTAGTGCAAATGCTGCTGAACTGCGACTGCACAATTTGGGTTGCGGCCGCAGAGACCTTAAATGTGCGGACCGCAAAAAAACAAAAATTGGCCAGCACAATGGGAGATCTAATTTTGTACTATATTAACGATGTTTAAAGTATTATTTCACATTTGGAGTTTAGGAGCTCGGTTTGTGGCGATTGTTCGTGGATTTCTTCAAGAAAGTCACATCGGTAAGTGATTCTAACTCGGATTTGGTTAATATACACGAATATATCATTATATTCATCATTTAATTAGTATTTTGAGATGGAAATTTGGGAAAAATTGTAGAAACTTTATACAATGAATTTTTGAGATTTGAATGTCGATTTAGAGTCGGATTTGAGTGAAACTAGTATGGTTGGACTCATTGTCAAATGGGTGTTCATAATTTGTGGTTTTTATCCGATTCCGAGACGTGGGCCCGGGTCGACCTTTTGGGCCGAATTTTCAATTTTTGCTAAATTCGTAGTTTCAAATTTTAAATTAGTTCCTTGTAGTTATATTTATAGTATGAAATTGTTTTGGCTAGATTCGAGCTGATCAAAGTTGGAAAATCGAGGGAAATGCATACTACTTGACTGATTGAGCGAGATTTGAGGTAAGTGACTTGTGTAACCTTGTGTGGGGGAAATCCCCTTAGGATTTGATATTGTTGTGACAATTTGTAATATGTGAGCACCTGTACGTGAGGTGACGAGTGCATACACGGGCTAATGTGGAAATTTCGGTTCTCGTTGAGTTGTCTTCTTTTAAATTCCTTAACTGAATTACCTTAGCATATGTAGTGATCATGTTTAGCCTAGTATCACATGTATACATGCCTTAACTCTTACTTGCAATTTGTGCAACATGCTTAGTTGAATTACCTGCTTCCCCTCATTTGAATTAAATCTGTAACTGTAAGATGTCTTGCTGTAAATTCTTTGTTCCTTCGGTTCGGTTATCTGCTGCATATTTACTTTGGGACTACGAGGTGATACCTTGGGAGATCCCCTTGTACTGCATATTAATTTTGGGACTACGAGGCGGTTCCTCGGGAGATCCCCATGTACTGCATATTTACTCTGGGACTACGAGGCGATTCCCTGGGATACCCCTCTATACTGTATATTTACTTTGGGACTACGAGGCGATTGCTCGGGAGATCCCCTTGTACTTCATATTTACTTTGGGATTACGAGGTAGTTACTCGGGAGATCCCCCTGTACTGCATATTTACTTTGGGTGTCATGCCCCGAACTCAGGGAGCGCGACCGGCGCTCAACCGAGTAAACCCAGTTGAGCAAACCTAATTTACATTAACCTCTCATCATTACTCATGCATGATTTACCATAACATAATTAGATTTTAACTTTCATATTGAATACATTTGACTCAATGGTCCATAATTTCTTTCTCATGATGGTTACATAGCTTTATAAATAACTGTAAATAATGTGAACATAAATACATGACAAAACTCAAATCTTTAATTACATGACCCACACTGTACATGGAGCTTCTATGACAATAGATACCTAAATACATAAAATGAACTAGACCCAAACACCCACTAGAACTGTAGCGGGCTCACCATAAGCTGAGCAGTGAAGAAAATCCCTATCAAAGATCCATATCATCCTGTAGAAGTATGCATGCATCCATTAAAAGATGCAGCGCCCCCGGCAAAAGGGACATGAGTACATGTGGAATAGTACTTGTATGTAAGGCAGTCAAAACAACATATGAAAATATGGTAACTCAAATAAGAGGCAAATAAAGTACATCAAGAAACTATGAAACAGCCCATATAATCACATTTCAAGTCTTATTATACTTGCATCATTGTAAATTTCTTTTAGGATCAACTGAGCCATATGCACTATACGTGGAATACATAATATAATGTAATTGTAACAACATGTACAAACAAGGCCAATGAAAGTGGCACCTCCTCCCTTATTTTACACATATACATTTCATAGACCGTCCTTAGTGTTCACATATCATATTATACACCTATGCATCTCATAGACCGTTCATAGTATCACCTATACAATACATATGTGTGTTTCATAGACCGTTCACAGTATCACCTATACAATACACCTGTGTGTTTCATAGACCGTTCACAATGTTTACTTACACAATACAAACATGCCTATTCAAGGGCTTGGAAATACAACATGAATATGATGAATCATGGTAATAGTAAAAGGGCTTAGATAGCCGTTAACATCAAGAAAATTTATTAAGAGCTTCCATTAAAAATATAGATATTAAGTCGGGGATCCACTATAACTACCTTCACACAAAGCAGCCATGCCGCCTCACCCCAACATATGCGGGTGTAGGTGTATCACGATACCACAATATCTACACAAAGCGGCCGACCGCCTTACCCCAATATATGCAGGTGGAGGTGTGTCACAATACCACAATCTCTACACAAAGCGGCCCTACCGCCTCACCCCAATATATGCGGGTGGATGGAAGTGTATCACAATACCATAATCTCTACACAAAGCGGCCTTATCACCTCACCCCAATATATGCTGGTGGAAGTGTATCACAATACCATAATCTTTACACAAAGTAGTCCTACCACCTCACCCCAATATATGTGGGTGGAAGTGTATCACAATATCATAATCCTTACACAAAGCGGCCCTACCGCCTCACCCCAATATATGTGGGTGGAGGTGTATCATAATACTACAATCCCTACAAAATTGGCTCTGCCGCCTCACCCCAATATATGCGGGTGGAGGTGTAACCACAATATCACAATTTGGATTCTCAAACGATAATAGTTAGTACAAAAGATTTCCTTTCAAATCATATCCTTTGGCACCTTTGATCTTAACAATAATATAAGTTCATAAGATTTTGTCATATGTGAATTAGAATTTGATCACATTGAATCCGTACAAAACTTTCTCCCCAATGGGGGTATAACATAATTGCGTAAAAATAGAGGATCATTATGCACATGACCATATATAAAAACCCAAAGCTACATGAATAACGCTACTTTTGAGGTCGTAAGTTCCCGGATCATTGGAACACTTCATGTTCATATTCATGCTCATCATGGAGAAATACACCTCATTATATTAGCACATGTATGGTAAAATCAATAAGTCAATTTCAATGGCACATGGCCCATATACGTTTTCCATAACATTTATCGTCACTTAGCATAGGACATCCCTCTTCCACCTCATTATATACTCCCTTGTCATCTTAATTCCATTAGATATGTTCATGATTCTTGGGGACTTAACATAGAAGTCATTTACATTAATTATTTTAGAAGCATACATACTATGATTGAAGCCATTGGGACATATAACACCTCATAATTCTCATTTTGGAAAACGGCCACATTTCATGTTTATACTATCACTTACTTGTACTTGCCATGGGTGATCACAGGACATCAAGAACATTTGAAATATTTAGGAACACCTTAGCCTCTCCTCATGAGGGCGTTGGAGCTTACAGCACATTGGAAACAAAAATACGAATATGTTCATCTCATAACCTTTTCACATCATATATCACTTCATTAGTATTTTCAACTACTTACACATCATTATTTCATTGGCTCCCTTTGCCATACATATTATTTTTCATTCATGGCACTGTGGCCGTATATCATATTCTACACTTAATTTTTTTTCTTTCAAGGATTATCATCATAATCATCATCCTATAGAATACTCTTCAAGTACCTCTCCCCAAAAAGGGCAATACATAATTTCAACTCATGAATATGTAATAACTCACAACATATTGGAAATACCTACGAAGCATAGCATTAGTTAGAACAACCACATTTGGACATGACTTGAGCACATAAGCTTTTGGACAATGCTATTTTCGGAGTCAATTTGGAATAGTTGAACCAAGGCTCATTTCATAATCTTTCACACATCATTTCATTTTATTGGTGCTATTGGCCAGAAGTATAACTTTCATTCTTAGTACGTTGTCTACACTTTATATCCACTACTCACTACTTTCACTTTCAAGTATCTTTATAGATTATCGACAACAAAAAATCTCCAATCACGATATTTAGTACACATATGAACAATTAAGAGTCTTAAGCACCTTGAGATTTCTTACACAATCTGGCATATTAGCCTTGACTTGAAACACGACTTGAAGTCATAACATTTTAATACCCAACTCATGCTTTGAACGCATTCCCGAAGGATAACATCCTATGATAAGAGCACCCAGAATACATTTTGAACATATACCTTTCAACACAAAACTTATTTGGAATAGGTAATTTATAATGAATAACTCGAGACTTACAAGAACATCGTGGGACTCAATTCTAAGATAGAAGTTTAGCCAACATACCTTAAATTCGTCCCTTAATGATACTACAACAATCCACAATACTAAGCAACTTTAATCTACAATAACAACATCCAATGGGACCATTATTAGTAACAAATTCCATAATTTAGGCCATTTAGGCACTTTATCAAACACATAATAGGCATGAATCTCTACATCTCTTAACCATAGAATTAGTTCATCCAACTACTACCATTTACCAACAATATATCCTACCATCATTTTTACACAATTCATCATCCACACCTAACCAACAAAATTCCATCAAATAATCAACTTTCAATCTCTACAATGGTTATGTATTTAAATTGGATACTTATGGTTTTTAATCACCATATCATAAGTTCCAATACTTAATTCATACTCATATTCACATAATATATCCATACATGTAAGTCTAAGGGTGTAGGATTACATTTTGGAAGAAATCTTGCAAAACCCTTCTTTGAGTTCTTGAAGAAATTTCTTGAAGATCTAAGTATTTTATGAGAAGAATTATCAATACTAGTGTAGAAATTATGGAATTTCACACCAACATAATGTGGATTGATTACCTTGAATAATAGGGGAGTTGGTGGTCTTGAGAGAGAGTGGAGAAGAGCTCCAAAATACGTTCAAATGAAATGGGAAAAATGAACCCCGAAATTGTATTGTATTAATAGGCCCAGATTTCTGGGTTTTGGATGATACCCTGGATGCTTCGCATCCCCACTTCACTCCTCTTTGAATCTCCGATGCGGACCATAATGCTATGGAAGCACTTCACTGCCAGCTTGTCTTTCGGATGCGGCCTCGGATGATTCGCATCCGCAGACTCCTCCGCCAGCCTTTGGTAATTTGGTCATAACCTCTTGTAGGAATGTCCAAATGATTAACGGTTTTTAGCATTAGAAACTAGAGTCAAATAAATTTAATTTAATAGGTCATTCATCACATAACTCCTTATAAATATGTAGTTATTCTCGTCCAAAGTTTGGTCTTGTGCGTACTCATTTGGAACTTTAGTCTATCCAGAAATTTCCAACTTGACTTGGACTTAGGGCTCTCCTTAGCCCCCACATCACTTATAATATGCCTGGTACATTTATTATCATATTCAATTGATATCCATCCTATTAATAGTCCTCGTCTTTACACATAATAATATAATTAGCACACATCGACTTTCTTAATAGCACTTAAGTACTTCTAATTTTTCCGGGGTGTTACATTGGGACTACGAGGAGGTTTCTCAGGAGATCCCCTGCACTGCATATTTACTTTGGGAATATGAGGCGGTTCCTCAGGAGGTCCCCCCTGTGTTGCATATTTACATTTGGGACTACGAGGTGGTACCTCGAGAGCGCCCCTGTTGTTTACCTCTATTTTGCTGTGCTATTAATTTCTGAAGCTTCTCGTTATTTAAATTCTCAGTCATTTCAAATATTATTATATCTTCTGCCTTACTTTTCTTTTAACCAGTAGGGCGCTTACCTAACTTGCATCTGAGAACCAAGATGCGCCCCCCCAGGTCTGCATCTTCAAATAGGCATCCGCGTCTGTGGACTCGCACCTGCGGACTTGACCTCGCAGGTGCGGAAATATAATAACAGGAATGCCAACTAAGGCCAAGATAATCCGAAGCTCATTCGAAACTCATTCGAGCACCTTGGGACCTGGTCCAATTACACCAAAAAGTCCTAAAACATAACGCGGACCTACTCGAGGTCTCAAATAACATAAAATAACATCAAAACCATGAATCACACCTCAATTTGAGCTTAAGAAACTAATCCATATTTCCAAATCCCAAACTTATGTCGAACTCGCCTAAAAAACTCTGAATGACCCCAAATGAAGAGATGCAATTACTTTTTCAATAAGGTAATATTATCATATAACTTTGTGTCATGTGAAGTTGATTAATATCTCTGCATTCTTATAAAAATATTTGTATTTGATTTAATTATTACAACTAAAAAGGAGCAACTTCTCAATATGATAATGCAATGACGTACAATGTTCTTCGATGCAGCGAATTTTGCATTTTATTTATTTATTTTATTTTGCATTTTGATAGCGTTTCTAATTTTATATAACGTCTAATTTTATACCGTTATAATCAAAATTTAGATCTGAGTTCTTGTCATCAAGCTTCATTCTCGATCTAATGCTTTATAATATATGTTAGCAGGAGACTTGATTCCGAAAATTAAGCTCTTTCTGATGACCACCCCCAACTAGGGGCAAATGTTACACTTATATATAAGGTTTGAATTGTTTTTTATGTATATATAGATGATACGCTAAACTCATCACTACTCTACCAAGGTTAGGCTTGGCACTTACGAGGTACTGTTGTGGTGTACTCATACTACACTCTGCACATCGTTTTGTGCAGATCCAGGTTTTTCCTACCATGCCAAATACTAGTGAGTTGGACTGTACATGGAGACTTCAAGGTATATCTGCCAGCGTCCACAGACTTCAGATGTATGTATTCAAAATATAGCGCGCTATTCCCGAAGTAAATAGATACTGCGTTTTGAATAATAAATACTGAACATCTTCGGGAATGTATGTATTCAAAATATGTTCCAATTATCACATTATGTTATCCTTCGGGAATGTGTACAAGAATGATATGTGTATTAAAATGTTATGGTTTTGAGTCGCGTTTCGAATGAAAGTTATGATGCCAAATTGTGGGAGAAAAACTCGATGTACTTAAAACTCTTAATTGCTCATATGTGTACCTAAAGTCTTGATTTGAAATGCCTTGTTGTTGATAATCTATAAAGATGCTGGAAAGTGAAAGAAGTGGGTTGAACATGTAAAGTGTGGCCACCGTGCCAATAATGAAAGTTATACTTGTGGCCAGTGGTGCCAAGGAAATGAAATGATGTGTGAAAGGTTATGAAATGAGCCTTGATTCAACTGTTCCAAAATTAATTCAAAAATAGAATTGCCTAAAAGCTTTTGTACTCAAGTCATGCCCATATGTGGCTGTTGTAACTAATGCTATGCTTTGTGAGTATTTTCAATGTGTTTTGCGTTCTTACATATTTGTGAATGGAAATTGTGCATTGCCCTTTTTGGGGAAACGTATCTGAAGAATAAATGGTGTGTCACTTCTTTATGATTTTAACTTGCGCATCAATCGCCAATCATTTTACTCCATTAATCATAACTTTAAGTTCATTATAAAAGAAATCATACTAAGTTCATTTATGATGAACTTAAAGTTATGATTTCCGAAATATTCTATTTGTTGATATTTATGATGATGAGGAAAGGAAAGAAATGAAAGTGTGGAATATGAAATACGGCAATTGTTCCATGAAAGAAGAATTATATGTATGGCCAAGAGAGCCAATGAAATAATTATATTGTAAGTGGTTGAAAGTACCAATGAGGCTATATACGGTATGAAAAGTTATAAGGTATGCATTAGTATTGTTGTTTCCTTTGTACGCAAATCAAAAATATTTTTTGCAGTATAGTTAGTCACCGAGGAAGGGTAGGTAACAACCTAACCCCGAAACTACACATGCCGGTGTAGGAGTGATTGAGGGGTAAATTCCCGTATTTATCTGATGAAATTATTCCCCTTAAATGGGATGAGATTGATGTGATTAAATTATTCCCCTTAATTGGGATAAGATTTATGTGATGAAATTATTCCCCTTATTTGGGATGAGATGATTGCTATAAAAGGGTGATGTCAATCCACACCGTATTGTGGTGAGACGGCTTAGCCGATCGGGTCGTGATCGGACGCTATGCCGCACACATGGTTGTGATTGTGCTAGAAATTATAATTGAAATTGTGATCAAGATTGTTACTGTGGTTGATGTCTCAGATGAGACGGCCTACCCGATCGGGTCTTGATTGGACTCTATGCTAAAAGTACGATGGTATTGTGAATAGTGGTATATCGATGCTAAAGATCTCCCAACCAAAAATAATATTATCTTTTTATTTTGGAAATTAGTATGCTTTAACTTGGCATTTGGATATCATTGATTATTGATTGTTGTTTCCATGGTTTTCCCTTTCTTACATTGTCATTCTATTTTGAAAGATGACAGTTAGCTTTACATACTAGTACTATTCCATATGTACTAACGTCCCTTTTGCCGGGGCGCTGCATCTTCAATGGATGCAGGTGGTTCATCAGCGGGCAATGTTGGTCCTCGTCAGTAGTTACTCCCTTTAGCAGGTTTTGGTGAGCCCTACTCTATTCCGGGCGTGATGTCATTTAATGTTGTATATTGTGTTTGAGGTATAGTCGGGGCCTTGTTGCCGGCACTTCCATACTACTCTTCTATTGTACTATATGCTCCGTAGATAGGTTGTGGGTGGTGTTTGATATTGGGTAATGAACTAGAAGTGTTGGTATGTGGCAAACATATTTTTCATCATATCTATAAACTAGTAATATTTTGGAAGTCGTAAATGAATCTCCTTGATTAATGGAAAAGAATGGGAGCACTTGACTCCTCTCATATATATTTCTGGTGACTGATTCTTATATTTTTAATGGGCAAGGTTGGGTAGAAGGCATCTATTAGACTTACTCGATCGGGGTATCTCGGTTGAGTGCTGGTCACGCTCCCCGAGGTCGAGGTGTGACAAACTTAGTATCAAAGCCTAAGGTTTTAAAGTGTCCTAGGATATCTCAGAGCCGTGTCTAGTAGAATCCTTCTTATCGGTGTGTTATCGAACACATCTATAATTAGGAGGCTATATGGGCATTTAGGAATGTCACCCTTATTTAGTATTCCAGATTGTGCGGTAATGCTCAAAATAAGAAGTTAATTTCCTCGTCATGTCTCATTTTCCAGATGAGTAACCCATGAGTTCGAGGCAACGAGGAGCAAATGAAAGAACTAGTTACTAGGGGAAGCGTCCTTGTTCATATTAATGTCACTGCGCCACCAGATCATGTGGTGAGGGAACCTAAGAAACGAAAGAGGATTGTCGGCTCTAATAAGCCGGATTGTTTGATTTGTAAGAACCACCACTTGGGTTTATGTTTGGTCACTATTGAAATATGTTATGGTTGTGGAAACAGGGGGCACAAGAAGAACAAATTCACTAGGTTGGGTACACCTAGCCCGGTCTACCCGATATGCGGGCAAGAAATATTTTTGCCGTGTTAGGGGTGGTAGGCTTGAGGAATTCCAAAGCCCCACACAGAAAACCGATATAAAGATTGTTAGTCCCGTCATAGGGGTTCTGGAGGAAGGATAGGGGAAAGTTTTTGATGTATGCAAAAAGGGTAAATATCAGGTCGGTGGTGCGAGTTAGTTTAACAGACCTCATCCTCATTGTGTGAAGTGTAAAAGATTTCATTGAGGGGTATGTCACTATGGTACCAATGTATGTTACGGATGTGGAGTCAAGGGGCATCAGTTAAGGTACTTCCCTATCAATCTAAAATCACCAAGTAAATCACTCATTTCTACCTCATTGTGAACACCACATTATTTTATTTGTTGTATATGTACATCCATATTAAAGGGGCCTACATAGATATGGTCTTAACCAAATCGTTGAATCACAAAACATTGCATGTACCTACTCTTTGAATGAGACGCAATATTCGTGAAGCCTATTGATCACAATTCTCTTATTTACGACCTCTTGAGGAATTGAGTTCTATAATTCTGTCCTTGAATTGAGTTATAACTCTAGGATTAATACTTCCCACTTGCTTTCCTAAATTCTCGACAAGGGACTATACCTGATGAATTTCTTACAGAACATTTTGATTCAAATGGGTAATATCTGCTCAGTTGTGCTTATGCATGCACAGTCATAAAGTTTACCTATGTGGTATCAAATCCAATGTATAGCGGCCTAGTGTTGAGATCCTTCTTGAGCCACTCTTTTTATCTCCGGTGTATTTGGCTCCTATGGTTGGAACAATCACTTTACTACTTTGTGAATATTATCATGAATCCTTTTTGCTGTCTAGTAGCATGAGAGAATATCTTAGCACCTATCATATGTATACATGTCAATTGAAAGGGGTCACTTGTCCGTATAAAGTTTCTGGGAAATTTGAGATTTTCATAAATTCGTCACAGAAAGATCTTTTTGTTCGCCCATCTCAGTATGACTTTCATGTCCACCTAGATCATGCCTTAGTGAGTAACTCAGTTTGTTCCTTGTATTGTAATTGCCCATGATAGTGCCTGGTATTATAGCTTGAGAGTTATTATGGCAAAAACATGTCTAGCTCATAGCAAAGTGTTCATTCTCTCTAACCAATACATGATTTCACCCCACTATTAAGATGTCCTAGCTACATGGTTTCACTCGTGTATGGTTGAAAGTTAAGTAACCTTACCGCGACCTTTCCCTCCTAACCTCAGGTGGATGTTTAGGATTCTAGCACATAGCATGAGTATATTGATTTGAAAGAAAATTTTGTCGTATCTCTGGTCCTCTCATATAGGATCAACTATTATGAAGGGTTAAGTTGTTAGAACGATAATAATCTCGCAAGTGTTCAACTTCCTTTTCAACATCATGGGCTTGTGGCATAGATTCCTTGTGCTAGTTACTGTTAGGAGCATAATGCAACTTCATGTATTTTGAAACCCATATCACATTCAAGGTGCTAGAATATTCTAATTTGAGTTAAACCAATTTTCCTTACACTCACGAAGGCAATTGGTGTCACGTACTTGGTTATTTCTTCTTAAGGCTTACTATTGCCGAACAAGGCACATAGGGAATGAAACAATTGTTGTTGTACTTTTCATAACTCATAGTCTTCCAAGAATAACTGATGCTAATGTCTTTATCCTCCCGATAATGCCTCCCATATATCACATGTCTACAATGACTCACTTCTTTTACATCTTAAGATCATGCACATGGTTCCCACTTTATCAACGTCTACTAGGCAACTTTATGCCTCATGTGTCGAATTAATGATGTCATCACAACGAATAACCATGTCAGCGCTATCGATAGTAACCTTTATGTCTCTAGGATATAACCTCCCGAAATACCCTGCTCAGCACATTGATGGATCTTGAATAATTCCAACCCAATATCAAATCTCGTTGTTCCTATTTATAGTAAACCTACGGGGGTTGAAGGTTCAAACATGTCAAAAAAGAAGCATAATCTCGTGATCAAATATATTGGATAAGAAGTTTTATGGTTATATTCAAGCCATCACATCTTAGAGTAATTGTTGGAGGTCGCCAAAGGTTTAGTTTGGGTGTTCGGCGTAGAGATTTAGAGTTGAAGAAAGTGAACTAATTATTCTAAATATTTTCTCCATGAGGATGTTATGTGAATTGCTAATAAAGGTAAAGTATGTGAAGTCACATTGGGCCTTATAAAATCTTGAAGGAAATATGCCGAACTATGAGTATGATAATTCCCCATCATTGTCCTTCATGTACCCGGCGTTTCATGTGTCTATGTCTAAGAAGGTAGTTGAAAATCCTTTGTCTATCATTTCGGTGGAACCTAGTAAAGGTGAAGTTATTGGATAATTGGCCTACGAGAGGTACTTAATTGTCATCCTTGTTAAATAAGTCCGGAAGTTGGGATAGCCTCAGTCGAGTATTATGGCGAAGTCTATGAGTCGAGGAGGCCACCTCGAAGGCCGAAAGTGTTAAGGAAAAAAAATGTTCTCACTCTATTGTATAGTCAAATGATTGTGAATCGAAAGATACTTTCTATGTGTTATGATTTAAATATGTGCAGCGCATGTCCAGATATCACTCTTAATAATATAATGCCTGTAATGTTGAGATTAGTGTTATTGATATACATTGTATTTCTTTGTCGAGTTGTGGATGTGTTGATAGGGTGGTTATGGTGATTTTCTGGCAGATGGTAAGGCCCAATTGCAGAGGAGACTCTGACGAAATTTCTGAAAAATTTGGGAGTTACTCAAATTTGGGAGCTTAAGATGTGTGGAAGAAGAAATGATTTATGTTAAGTGTTTGAGGACGGACTCTACTCCCCATTCGAGAACGAATGATCCTTAGCAGGGGAGAATGTAAGGCCCCTAAAAATTTCGCTAAGGAATTTAAGGTTCCGTGGTGCCAAGGTAGGCTAATTTATTGTATTTTCGAACTTTTTGGGTTAAACAATGTGTTAGGGGAGTTGAATCATTTTGACCTCGCGTCACCAGCTCTTATCGCTCCAGACCGTGCTATAATCCTCATGAATCCAGGTCTGTAGCACGCTAGACCGTGCTATAACCCACGCGAAGCTAGGTCTGTAGCGCGTTAGACCGTGCTATAACCGCCGCGAAGCCAGGTCTGTAGCGTGCTAGACCGTGCTATAACCCTCGCGAAGCGAGGTCTGTAGCGCGCTAGACCGTGTTATATCCCTCAAGAAGCCTCGTAAAAACTTGGTCTGTAGCTCGCTACAGAGCGTGCCTAGCCTGGTTTGTAGCCCGGTTCGTATTTTGGAGGGTCCGTTTTTCTAATTTCATAACCCGACCCTAGTTCCTATAAAACGATCTTAGGGTCATTTTGGATGGTTAATCTGATATTTTTAGAGAGGGGAAAGTTCCCTAGAGTGGGAGGAGAAATTCCTAAGCCCTTATTCATCAAATCTTGCTCAAGCCTTGAAATCCAACAAGAAATCCCTCAAGTTCTTCATCTAAAAGGTAAGGTTCCAAACCCTACTTTTCAATTTCGAATTTGGGTAGAAGATGGTTGATTAGGGATATGATTCTTGGGTGTGAAGTATTATTTATACATGAATGTACCAATAAGATTTGTGGAAGATTGTTGAGCTCAAATGGGTAACGATTGGGTTGTGGAGTGAAGAAAATCTTTTAGAAGAACCTTGTAGTAAAATTTGCACACCTAATGTTAGATAAAATGCTCAAATGAGTTGAAACCAAGAATATCTTCCTAATCTGTGTTCAATTTTGTCATGTCTCAAAATAGATTGAAGTTGCTAGGATTTTTGGGACATTGTAGTAATCTAAGGAAAACTCAAAGGAGGTATGTTGGCTAAACTACTCTCTTAGAATCGAATACCAAAATGTTCCCGTAAGTTTCAAGTATGGCTGGCTCAAGTTCCTAATTCCCATGTTCCGAGTTGTTCCTAATAAATTCGATTATCCCGAGTAAGCAAAGTATCGAAAGATGTATGTATTCAAAATTGTGTTCCAATTATCACATTATGTTATCCTTCGAGAATGTGTCCAAGAATGATATGTGTATTAAAATGGTATGGCTTTGAGTTGCATTTCAAAGGATAGTTATGATGCCAAATTGTGGGAGAAAAATTCGATGTACTTAAGACTCTTAATTGCTCATATGTGTACCTAAAGTCTTGATTTGAAATGCCTTGTTGTTGATAAGTTATAAAGATGCTGGAATGTGAAAGAAGTGAGTTGAAAATGTAAAGTGTGGCCACTGTGCCGATAATGAAAGTTATACTTGTGGCCAATGGTGCCAAGGAAATGAAATGATGTGTGAAAGGTTATGAAATGAGCCTTGATTCAACTGTACCAAAATTATTTCAAAAATAAAATTGCCTAAAAGCTTATGTACTCAAGTCATGCCCATATGTGATTGTTTTAACTAATGCTATACTTTGTGAGTATTTTCAATGTGTTTTGCGTTCTTACATATTTGTGAGTGAAAATTTTGTATTGCCCTGTTTGGGGAAAAGTATTTCAAGAATAAATGATGTACTACTTGTTTATGATTTTTACTTGCGCATCGATCGCCAATCATTTTACTCCATTTCTTTTAAAGAAATCTATTGTGCTTAAATTCTTCATTTCTAACGAACTTAAAGTTGTAATTTCTGGAATATTCTATTTGTTGATATTTATGATGATGATGCAAGAAAGGAAAGAAATGAAAGTGTGGAATATGAAATACATCCATTGTTCCATGAAAGAAGAATTATATGTATGGTCAAGAGAGCCAATGAAATAATGATATTGTAAGTGGTTGGAAGTACCAATGAGGATATATACGGTATGAAATGTTATGATGTAAATGCATTTGTATTGTTGTTTTCTTTGTATGCAAATCAAAAATATTTTTAGGAGTATCGTTAGTCACCGAGGAAGGATAGGTAACAACCTAACCCTGAAACTACAAGTGCCGGTATATGAGTGATTAAGGGGTAAATCCCCGTATTGATATGATAAAATTATTCCCCTTAATTGGGATGGGATTGATGTGATGAAATTATTCCCCTTAATTGGGATGAGATTGATGTGATGATATTATTCCCCTTATTTGGTATGAGATGATTGCTAGAATAGGGTGATGTCGATCCACACTGCATTGTGGTGAGACGGCCTAGCTGATCGGGTCGTGATCGGACGCCATGCCGCACACATGGTGGTGATTGTGTTGGAAATTATAATTGAAATTGTGATCGAGAATGTGATTGTGGTTGATGTCTCGGATGAGACGGCCTAGCCGATCGGGCCGTGATCAAACTCCATGCTAAAAGTGCAGTGGTATTGTGAACAGTGGTATATCGGTGCTAAAGATCTCCCAACCAAAAATAATATTATCTTCGTATTTTGGAAATTAGTATGTTTTAACTTGGCATTTGGATATCACTGATTGTTAATTGTTGTTTCCATGGTGTTCCCTTTCTTACATTGGCATTCTATTTTTAAAAAGGACAGTTAGCTTTACATACTAGTACTATTCCATGTGTACTAATGTCCCTTTTGTCGGGAGCGATGCATCTTCAATGGATGCAGGTGGTTCAGTAGCAGGCAACTTTGATCCTCGTTAGCAGTTACTCCCTTTTCAGCAGGTTTTGGTGAGCGCTACTCTATTCCCGGCCTGATGTCATTTGATGTTGTACATTGCGTTTGAGGTATAACTGGGGCCTTGTTGCCGGCACTTCCATACTACTCTTCTGTTGTATCTAGAGGCTCCGTAGACAGGTTGTGGGTAGTGTTTGATGTTGGGTAATGAACTAGAAGTGTTGGTATGTGGAAAACATATTTTTCATCATATATATAAACTTGTAATATTTTGGAAGTCGTAAATGAATCTCCTTGATTAATGGAAAAGAATGGAAGCACTTGACTCCTCTCATGTATATTTCTGGTGACTGATTCTTATATTTTTAATGGGAAAGGTTGGGTAGAAGGCATCTAGCAGGCTTGCTTGACCGGGGTATCTCGGTTGAGCACCGATCGCACTCCCCGAGGTCGGGGCATGACAGTAGGGATGCTTTAGTATTATTCAATCTAGGGTCTACATATTCATATGTTTCTTCTCTATTTGATCATTATTTGGATGTCTCTCATGAGACCTTGGGTGCTCCTGTATATGTGTCCACGCACATGGGCGATTATGTTACTGTGGATCGAGTCTTCCGTTCCTGTATTGTAACTTTCTGTGGTTATGAGACCATAATGGATCTCCTGCTGCTCGATATGACTGACTTTGAGGTCATCCTGGTCATGGATTGATTGTCTCTATATCATGACATTCTTTATTGCCATGCCAATACTGTTACCTTGGCAATGCTAGAGTTGCCTAGATTGGAGTCGAGGGGTTCATCTATCAGTGCATCTAGTCGGGTTATCTCTCTCCTAAAGGCTCGACACATGGTCAAGAAGGGTTGTTTGGCTTATCTAGCTTATGTTCGAGATACTACTGCAGAGACTCCTACGATCGATTCAGTGCCCGCACCACCCGTGGTACGGGAGTTCTCCGATGTGTTCCCTTCTGTTTTACCAGGCATGCCACCACATCGTGATATTGATTTCAGTATTGATTTGGCATCGGGTACCTAACCTATGTCTATTTCACCGTACTACATGGCTTCAAAAGAGTTGAAATAGTTAAAGGAGCAGCTTGAGGAGTTGCTAGCAAGGGGGTTCATCAAGCCAAATGTGTCGCCTTGGGGTGCACTGGTGTTATTTATGAAAATAAAGGATGGGAGTATGCCGATGTGAATTGATTACTGCTAGTTGAATAAAATTATCATTAAGAACAAGTACATGTTGCCCCGTATTGATGATTTGTCTTACCAGTTGCAGGGTGCTAGGGTGTTCTCTAAGATCGACTTGAGATCTGGGTATCATCGGCTGAAGATTCATGCTTCGGATGTTCCGAAGACCCCTTTCCGGACTAGGTATGACCACTATGAGTTTCTAGTGATGTCTTTCGGCTTGACCAATGCCCTAGCGACATTTATGGATTTGATGAACTGGGTGATCAGGCCATATCTTCACTCATTCGTCATTGTCTTCATTGATGACATATTGATCTACTTGCGTAGTGTGGAGAAGCATGAGCAGTAATCGAGATCAAGAGTTTCTTGGGGTTACCAAGTTATTATCGTTGGTTTGTGGATGACTTCTCATCTATTGCAGCACCGTTGACTAGATTGACCCAGAAAGGTGCTCTGTTCCTATGGTCCGATGATTGCAAGGTGAGCTTTCAAAAGCTCAATATAGCATTGACTACATCACCTGTGTTAGTACTGCCTTCTAGTTCAGGGATGTAAATTGTGTATTGCGATGCTTCACGCATTGGACTGGGTTGTGTATTGATGTAGGAGGGGCGAGTTATTGCATACGCTTCACGTCAGCCGAAGCCCCACGAGAATTATTACCCCGTACATTATTTGGAGTTGGCCGCGATAGTTCACGTTCTCATGATCACGAGGCATTATCTTTATGGGGTGTCCTGTGAAGTCAACACCGATCATCGTAGCTTGCATCATTTGTTTAAGCATAGGGATCTTAACTTGAGGCCGTGCAGGTGGCTTGCGTTACTAAAGGACTATGATATCACCATCCTTTACCACCAGTGCAAGGCAAATATGGTTGCGGGTGACTTGAGCAGAAAGGCCGAGAGTATGGGTAGTTTTGCATTTACTTCAGCAGAGTAAAGGCCATTGGCTTTGGACATTCAGTCCTTAGCTAAAAGACTTATGAGGTTGGATATTTTAGAGCCCAGTCGAGTTCTTGCATGTGTTTTGTCTCAGTCTTCATTATTTGAGCGGATCAAGGCTCGTCAGTATGATGATCTGCACATTTTGGTTCTTAGAGAGATGGTACTACGGGGTGGTGCCAAGGAGGTTACTATTGGCAAGGATGGCGTTCTGTGACTCCAAGGTCGCTTATGTGTTCCTAATGTTGATGGATTGAGGGAGAAGATTCTAGAGGAGGCACATAGTTCTCGGTATTCTATTCATCTTGGTCCTATGAAGATGTATCGCGACTTGAGGCAGCATTATTGGTGGCGGCGGATGAAGAAGGACATTGTTGAGTATGTAGCGAGGTATCTAAATTGCCAGTAGGTTAAGTATGAGCACCAGAGGCCAAGTGGCCTACTCCAGCAAATGGTTATACCGGAATGGAAATGGGAGCGGATCACTATGCACTTTATAGTTGGGTTTCCGCGGATGTTAAGGAAGTTTGATGCCATTTGGGTCATTGTCAATAGGCTAACCAAGGCGACACACTTTATTCCAGTTGTGACTACGTATTCTTCAGAGAGATTGGCCCAGATTTACATTCAGGAGATTGTCCGGTTGCATGGTGTGCATGTTTCCATCATTACAAATAGAGGCCCTCTGTTCACTTCGCATTTTTGGAAAGCAGTACAAAGTGAGTTGGGCACCCGAGTAGAGATCATCACAACCTTTCATTCGCAGACCGATGGGCAGTCGCAGCAAAAAGTTCAAATTCTACAGGATATGCTCAGAGTGTGTCTCAAAACACAACACAAAATTGATGCTCGCTAGCCAAAGATAGTATAGTATGATTATCATCTCCATATGGATTGGATTTAAACAATGCTCTAGTAATTTATAGTTTAACTGCTATTCAGGATGATCAAAACTTGATTGGAATGATTGCGAACTATGATTAACTACTAAAGTAAAGCAATTGACAATTGACTGCAAAGAACTAGAGATTAGCAGAATTTGTTTCTTATCAATGTGAGAAATAAGGGTTTTGACATGATAGGTGCAAGATTGTTATTCTAAATATGATGCTGTTATATTTCACTCTTGAGGTTCTATCGATTCTCACGAATTCAATAGGTGATTAGCTTATACTTTCGATTCAGACTCCTTCTCGATTAAATCTAAATCTTTTAAATAAACTAATGTGAAGCGTGGTGAAACTTCCAAGAATCTATTGGTAGAAATGATCTAATAGAAACTTCTCGTGAATATTTCTCAATCTTAATTTAAATGGTAACTCAAAAATCTCTCTCGATTACTTCAAAGAATCACCAAAATAAATTAAGGCATACGCTGCAATGTAAAACCCTAAGATAAACTACTCCATAATTATGGAAGAAGTCATCACAAATATAATTAAAGAGTGAGAAAGCATCAATCTAATCGTTACAATCCAAACTCCTGTATTGAATTGATGGAAAGATGATGAAATCTCGTGTCTTGTAGCCTTCAATGCTCTCCCAAAGCTTCCAAGACCAAAAGTCCTCTAAAATTGTATTTTTGGTGTATTTATACCATATAGGAATGGGCCCGGATGAAACTATCCTTTTCAAGTCGAAGTGGAAAAAGTAGACCGTGAAAATACACTAATGCGTTGCGCTATGCCTCGCGCTAGTGTAAATTTTCAGAGAGCAGATTTTTGTTAGACACGCCACTTTGCACTACTGCGCCGCGCCTCACGACACTCCATGCAGCGTGGTAGTGTAATTTTATCAGATTAATTTCTTTCGTGCACTTTTTGATATCCAGACTTGTTACTCGACCCCCGAACGTGATACCAACTTAATTTCTTGGGCTTTTACTCAGACTTCAAATCTTCAACTTGTTCAAATTAGCTCCAAATTATCTTAATAGCTCGGAATCATTTCCTACAAGACATAAAACATATAATAAGCGCAAATCACCATTAATTAAGCTCAACCACAAGTAAAATATAGTGATTAGAGTGCAAACTATGATTAAAACATGGGTTTCTAGCCTACCATCAAGGTAATGGGATTGATTCTTGCTTTTGGACGAGTTTTATTATAACAATAGTTATTAGTCCAGCACTGATGGCTCCATTTGAGGATTTATATGGTCAGCGATGTAGTTCGCTCATCGGGTGGTTTGAGCCTGGCGAGGCTAGGTTATATGGCACTGATTTAGTGAAGGATGCCTTGGAGAAGGTAAAGTTGATTCAGAAGCAGCTTCGCACAGCACAATCCAGACAAAAAATTTGCGAAAATCAGAAGGCTCGTGATTTATCATGTATGGCGGGCGAGAAGGTTCTCTTGAAAGTCTCGTCGATGAAGGGTATCATGAGATTCGGGAAGAAGGGCAAGCTGAGCCCAAGGTTCATTGGCCCATTTGAGGTGTTGGGGCGAGTTAGGGAGGTTGCTTAGTATCTTGCTTTGCTTTCCAGTCTATCGGGAGTTCATCCGGTCTTCCATGTCTCTATGCTCTGGAAGTACTATGCCGACATGTCATATGTGTTAGATTACAACACGGTTCAGCTAGATGTGAGCTTGGGTTTTGAGGAGGAGCTAGTTGCTACTGTTGAAAGGTAGGTTCGCCAGTTGAGGTCCAAGAAACTTTTTCCGGTAAAGGTCAAGTGGAGGGGTCAACAAGTTGAGGAAGCGATTTGGGAGACCGAGGAGGATATGCTGAGCAGATATCTACATTTATTCACCACTCCATGTATAATTCTAGACCCATTCGAGGGCGAACATTTTTTTTAAGAGGTGGAGAATATAATGAACCGACTGGTTCTTTTTCTTTCTAGATTCTCGTTCCCTTAATTAAGACTTCCCGTATGTGCTTTTACTGTTTCATGACTTACGGAGATGGTTGGTTTGGGTTTGGAAGGGTTTAGGTTAAAATCGTAACACTTAGTTCCTTAATAGTGGCATATGATGGCCAAGTTTGACTTGAGTCCACATTTTGAGAAAATGACCTAGGGACCGGGATTTTATGGTTTCAATATGTTTGTATGATAATTTTAGACTTAGGCATCTGTTCGGACAGGGTTTCGGGTGATCCAGGAGCATTTCAGCGCTTAATGTTTAAAGTTGGTTCATTGAAGGTTTTCTAGTTCTTTAAATTTGGTTTGGAGTAGACTTTGGTGTTATCGAGGCCCGTATGGGATTTCGAGCCTGGGAATGGATTTCGGGTGCTTCGATGTTGTTTTATGTATTCTGAGGGTGTGAGCAGGTCCGTATTATGATTATAGACTTTTTGGTACATTTGGACGGGGTCCCGAGGGGCATGGGTGTGTTTTGGACTACCCGGAGCGAATTCCAAAACTACTGGTGTGCTAGTTCTGGCTTCCTTCTTCGCAAAAGCGAAAGGCCCATAGCGTTTGCGATGAAGGATTTGGGTACTGGACGTTTTTGCTCTTCGCGTTCGCGAAGAAAGGGCCGCGTTCGCGGAGGCTTAGAACCAGTGGCCTTCTTGTTCGAGGGTGACTCATCACGTTCGCGTAGAAGGCCTGGGCCTGGGCCTAAGCGACTCCTTTTCCTTTTGCGTTCAGGAATGCAGGCACACATTCATCATGAGTGGGCGGCTCAGTGCATCGTGTTTGTGAGTGGCTTCTCGCAATAGTGTAGGGGAGTTTTCCTGGGTGCGTGACTTTTGCCTTCGCGATCGCTAAGAGGTCAGACTTGGGCAGTGACTTAATAAAAATTGGGATTTTTGCCATTTTTTTCATTTCTCTCATTTATTAGCCGATTTTGGAGCTTTTGAAAGAGGGATTTTTATCTAGCATCTTGAGGTAAGTGTATTCTACACAATGTGAGTTTAATACCTAGATTACGAGTAGATCTTAACATGAATAATGTGAAAATTTTTGGAGTTTGTTGAAAAACCTAGATTTTGATAAAAATGAGATTTGACAACATAAATGATTACGAGATTGGGTAAAAATTATATATTTGTGTTCGTAAGGTTATGAGTAACATTTATTTACGAACATATACGGAATCCGGGCACGTGGGTTCGGAGGTGAATTTTGGGAACCTTCAAAATTGTGTTGAGTAATCACTCTAATAGTTAAATTATAAACTTTGAGCAATTATTGATTAGTTTGCACAACCTTTAGCTAGTTTCAGATTGTTCGGCACCGACTTGAGGCTTTTAGAGTGAATTGTGGACCGGAAAATGGACTTGGGAACGAGGTAAGTCTCTAGCATAACCTTGTAAGAGGAAATTAACCCCATAGGTGTTTAAATTGTTATTTGCTACTGTCCGTGCATAGCTAAATTCATCTTATGTTCCGGTAGACATAGGCATTTATCATGCTATTACTTGCACTATTTGAACTTAACCCTCTAGTTTAATTGCTTGTATTAATAAGAAAACAACTTGGTTAAAGATTATGTTAAATCAATCTTCATTACTTAGAGATTGGGCGGAATGTTTAATTATTGATGGAAATTATATACATATACATATATATATATATATGGATCGGGTTGTACGACCTCAGCATAACTCGTGCGTGTTGTCACTCGGAGTCCGATTATACTTGATATGTCTTTTATGATTTGAGGATTTATAAATACATGTTGAGTCCTTACTTGTTGATATTAGCATGTTATATTTGATTCCATTACTAATATTGTATTTCATGCCTATTAAATATCCTTGTACATTATGTATATTGCCCACTAGTAAGTGTCGATGTCGGCCCCTCGTCACTACTTTTTTGAGATATATATATATATATATATATATATATATATATATATATATATATATATATATATATATATATATATATATATATATATATATATATATATATATATATATATATATATATAGGGATGCATCCACGGATCGGGCCATACGACCTCGGTAGTGTACGTGCACGATTATTATGGATCGAGCCATACAACCTCGGCATAACTCGTACGTATTGTCACTCGGAGTCCGATTATACTTCATATGTCTTTTATGATTCGAGGATTTATAAATACATGTTGAGTCCTTACTTGTTGCGATTAGCATGTTATATTTGATTCCATTACTAATGTTGTATTTCATGCCTATTAAATATCCTTGTACATTATATATATTGCCCTCTAGTAAGTGTCGATGTCGGCCCCTCATCACTACTTTTTTGAGGTTAGACTAGATACTTACTGGGTACACATTGTTTACATACTCACACTATAGTTCTGCACAAAAATGTGCAGGTTCTGAGGTAGGTGCATCTGGAGTTCGTCCGGGCGTATATTCGCATTACCCGGAGGCTTAGTGGTGAGCTTCTTCTCATGCTCCATTCTGAAACACCCGGAGCCTTTTCTTATTATGTTTTATCATTTTGGTATATTTTCTTTCAGACAGGGTTTTGGGAATTTTAGTAGACACTCATGGGTTTGATTATTTAATTCACTATCTTAATTTTAGTAGACACTCATGGAACCATAATCAAGTCAATCGAGGGTCGGGTTTTCAAAAGCCCCCGATGTATCAACAACCGAACAACCCGCCTACTTATCATTCCCATGGTCATAGTTCTTCAACCAATGAGATGGGGCGTATTGAGAATATGTTCAAGAAAATGATGGAAAAGAATGCCGATTAGGATGCCCAACTTGACTCACACAACACATCGATTCGAAACTTAAAAGTGTAAATGAGGCAATCTCCCAAGCTCTCAATTCTCGTCCTAAGGGGCACTACCAAGTGACAAGATGGTGAACCCAAAGGGTGGGAATGACACGGGGCATGCCATGGCCGTTACGACAAGAAGTGGAAGAGGTGGGAATGCACCCACCTCAAGTCAAAGGCAACTTGTGGATGATGAGCAAGTGGTACAAGAAGAAGAGGTCCCGAACAATGTGGTGCAAACAAATGATGAAGTTCAGATTGATATTAATGATAGTGTGGAAGAGACTCAAGAGAAGGTGAACCCGTCTAGGGATCACGTTATTGACATACCGGAACTGGTAGTGCAAAAGGCTAAGGCACCACTGCCTAAGCCTCCGCCTCCATATCCTCAAGGACTTGCCAAACAAAATGGCAAGAATCAATTTAAAAAGTTCATTCAAATGATGAAGAGTCTCTCAATCAATGTGCCATTAGTTGAAACGTTGGAACAAATACCCGGTTATGCAAAGTTCATGAAGGATCTTGTGATAATGAATTGGTCAATGAATTTTGAAACTATCAAGGTCACTTATCAAGTGAGTGCAATTGTGCAATCAATGGCCATAAATTGGAAGATCCATGTGCTTTCACAATTCCTTATACAATTGGAAGCGCCGAGTTTGCTATAGCTCTTTGTGATCTTGGGGCAAGTATCAATTTAATGCCATATTCGATTTTCAAGACCTTGGTAATTGGGCAACCAATACCCACCTCTATGAGATTGCAAATGGACGATCGTACAATGAAGAGAACATTGGGAGTGATTGAAGATGTCTTGGTTCGTGTTGATAAATTCATCCTTCCGGCAGATTTTGTCATTCTTGATTGTGAAGTGGATTATAAGGTGCCGATTATTCTTGGAAGACCTTTCCTTGCTACGGGGAAGGCTCTTTGTGATGTGGAAGTTGGAGAACTCACTTTCTAGGTGGGTGATGAAAAAGTGATATTCCATGTCTGCAAGTCTATGCGGGGTGTGTTCTTTTGTGGTCTTAGTGACCGTTGTTATTGTTGATGATACAAATGCCACAATCAATGTTGGACATATGTTGGAGGTTGTATTGCTCAACTTTGATGATGACAAGATCGATGGCTTCATGGAATGTGTGAACTCTTTGCAAGGAATGGGGTCATATAATTATGCACCCCGGAAACTATCCTTGGATCTCAAAAATAGGAAAACTCCTCCTACAAAGCCTTTCATTGAAGAGCCTCCAACCTTGGAGTTGAAGCCGTTGCCTCCACATCTTCGGTATGAATTTCTTGGCCCTTGTTTTTATTTTACCAGTTATTCTTTCCTCTTGTTTGACTAACGTGCAGGTAGATTCTACATTGGCAGTGCTACATAAGAGAAAGAAGACTATTAGATGGACATTGGCGGATATTCGGGGGATAAGCCCCGCATTTTACATGCATAAGATCAACTTGGAGGAATGTGACAAACCATCTACTGAACATCAAAGGAGACTAAATGAGGCTATGCAAGAAGTTGTCAAAAAAGAGATTATAAGTGGTTGGATGCCGGGGTTGTCTACCTCATTTCCGATAGTTCATGGACTACTCCGGTTCAATGTGTCCCAAAGAAGGGGGGCATGACGGTGCTCACCAATGACAAGAATGGGTTGATTCCTACAAGAATGGTAATCGGTTGGAGAGTGTGTTTGGACTACCATAAGCTCAACAAAGTCACAAGGAAGGATCATTTTCCACTTCCCTTCCTAGACCAAATGCTTGATAGGTTGGTCGGCCGTGCTTTCTATTTCTTTCTTGATGGGTATGCGGTCTACAACCAAATCCTTATTGCTCCGGAGTATCAAGAGAAAACAACCTTTACATGTCCCTATGGTACTTTAACCTTCAAGCGGATGCCATGTGGTTTGTGTAATGCACCGACGACTTTTCAAAGATGTATGATGGCTATCACCACGGACATGGTAGAGGACTACCTTGAAGTTTTCATGGATGACTTCTCGGTGGTTGGGGATTAGTTTAATGATTGTCTTCCAAATTTAGATAAAGTGTTGGCAAGATATGAAGCAACGAATTTGGTGCTCAATTGGGAGAAGTGTCATTTCATGGTCGAGGAAAGCATTGTCCTTGGCCACAAAATCTCAAAAAATGGAATTGAAGTTGACAAGGCAAAGATTAAGGTTATTTCTAAACTTCTACCTCCAACTTCGGTGAAAGGTGTGCGGAGTTTCTTAGGCCACGCGAGGTTTTACCGGCGTTTCATCAAAGATTTCTCTAATGTGGTGAACCCGTTGTGCAAGATTCTAGAGAAATATGTGAAGTTTAACTTCAATGATGATTGCGTGAGAGCCTTTGAATTGTTAAAGTTCAAGTTGACAACCACTCCCATCATCACCGCTCAAAATTGGAGTGTCCCCTTTGAGCTTATGTGTGATGCTAGTGACGTAGTGGTTGGGGCTGTTTTGGGGCAACACATCAACAAGATTTTTTGTCACGCCCCAAACTCGGGGAGCGCGACCGGCGCTCAACCGAGTGAACCCAACCGAGCAAGCATGTTAGATTTTCTTCTACCCCAACTCATCCATGAATAAAGAGGAGATGCACTCAATTAATCAAGCACTAAAAAGATTTCATTAACAACTCCCATTACATTCCCATTAGCAGCTTCATTCATAATTTTCAAATTTTTACAAATTTATAGATTTAATGAAAAACATGTTTGCCAAATACCAATACTTTTAGTTCAATTTCCCATATCAAACACCACCCACAACTTGTCTACGTAGCCTCTAAGTACAACAGAAGAGTAGTATGGAAGTGCCGACAACAAGGCCCCGGCTATACCTTAAAGGACAATGTACAACTCAAATGACATCGGGCCTGGAATAGAGTATGGCTCACCAAAACCTACTGAATAGAGAGTGGCTGCTAACGAGGACCAAAGCTGCTCGTTGATGAACCACCTGCATCCATTGAAGATGCAGCGCCCCTGGCAAAAATGGACGTTAGTACATATGGAATAGTACTAGTATGTAAAGCTAACTGTCCTCTTTCAAAATAGAATGCCACTATAAGAAAGGGAAATTAATAGAAACAACAAGTCACAATCAATAATATCCAAATGCCAAGTTAAAACATAATAATTTCAAAATTACGAAGATAATATTCTTTTTGGTTGGGAGGTCTTTAGCACCGATAACCACTGTTCACAATATCACCGTTCACAATACCAATACACACAATACCAATACCACCGTACTTTTAGCACGGAGTCCGATCACGACCCGATTGGCTAGGCCATCTCATTAGAGACATCAACCACCATCACTCTCAATACCAATACCATCGTACATTTAGCACGAATTTTGATCATGACCCGATCGGCTAGGCCACCTCATTAGAGACATCAACCACAATCACAATTTCAATTACAATTTCCAGCACAATCACCACCATGTGTGAAGCATGGTCTTCGATCACGACCCGATCGGCTAGGCTGTCTCAGCCGAGACATCAACCACAATCACAGTTTCAATTAAAATTTCCAGCACTATCACCACCATATGTGCAGCATGGTGTCCGATTACGACCCAATCGGCTAGGCCATCTCACCACAATGTCGTGTGGATCGACATCATCCTTTTCTATCAATCATCCCATCCCAATTAAGGGGAATAATTTTATCACATCAATCTCATCCCAAATAAGGGGAATAATATCATCACATCAATATCATCCCAATTTAAGGGGAATAATTTCATCATATCAATATGGGGATTTACCCATCAATCACTCCTACACCGGCACGTGTAGTTTCGGGGTTAGGTTGTTACATACCCTTTCTCGGTGACTAACGATGCTCCAAAAAAATATTTTTTTGATTTGCATACAAAGGAAACAACAATACAAATATATTTACCTCATAAGTTTTCATACCGTATATAGCCTCATTGATACTTTCAACCACTTACAACATCATTATTTTATTGGCTATTTTGTCCATGCATATGATTCTTCTTTCATGGTATAATGGCCGTATTTCATATTCCACACTTTCATTTCTTCCCTTTCATGGATCATCATCATAATTATCAACAAATAGAATATTTTGGAAATCACAACTTTAGGTTCTTTAGTAATGAAGGCTTTAAACACAATGGATTTCTTTTCAAGAAAATGGAGTAAAATGATTGGCAATCGAAGCACAAGTTTAAAAATCATAAACAAGTAACACATCATTTATTCTTGAAATACTTTTCCCCAAAAAGGGCAGTACACCATTTCAACTCCTGAATATATAAGAGTTCAAAACATATTGGAAATACTTACAAAGCATAGCATTAGATAAAATAGCCACATTTTGGCATGACTTGAGTACATAAGCTTTTAGGCAAATCTATTTTCGAAGTCAATTCGGAATAGTTAAATCAAGGCTCATTTCATAACTTTTCTCACATCATATCATTGCATTGGCACCATTGGCCACAAGTATAACTTTCATTCTTGGCACGGTGGCCACAATTTCTAACACCAACTCACTTCTTTCACTTTCGAGCATCTTTATACATTATCAACAACAAGTCATTTTCAATCAAGACTTTAGGTACACATATGAGCAATTAAGGGTCTTAAGCACATCGAGTTTTTCTCCCACAATTTGGCATGATAACTTTCATTTGAAACACTACTCAAAGCCATAACATTTTAATACACATATTATACTTGAACATATTCCCGAAGGATAACATAATGTGCTAGGAACATTCGGAATACATTTTATATACATAATTCTCGACACTTTGCTTACTCTGGATAATCGAATTTATTAGGAACAACTCGGAACATGGGAATTTTGAACTTGAGCCAACAATACTTGAAACTAACGGGAAGATCATGAAATTCATTTCTAAAAGAGTAGTTTAGCCAACATACCTGGAATTCGCCCCTTAATAATACTACGATGTTCCACCATACTAAACAACTTCAATCTACAACAATGCAACACAATTGCACCATCATTAGCAAGATTTCTATACTTTAAGTCATTTAGACTTTTTATTAAACATTTAGTGTGCATATCTTTCTACAACCTCCTCCAATGGAAATTTCTTCACCTAACAACCACCTTCCACACCAATGATTCACCTTACAACCGTCTCTAGCACATCCATGCATGCCCAACAATTCACTCCCAACCCATAAATCTTATCAATTAATTCATTTTACAATCTCTACAGTACCAACACAACCTAGGTTAGGCATTTGTGGCCTCCAACCATCCCATAAGTCCTAACACATAATTCATACATAAATAATCACCATAGATTAGTTAGAGATGGTGGACATACCTCTTGTAGACCAAATTTTGAAAAATAACTTTTGGGGTATTCTTGAGATTTTGAAGAAATTCTATGGAATTCAATCAAAACCTTGGTGTAACTAGTGATTGAGAAGTGAAATAATCATAAAAACACACTTAAAAACTCACCTTAGGAGTGTATTGGAAGCCTTGGCCGGATGGGTGATGGAGAGAAAGCCCTAGTCTTGAAGAAATGACTTAGCCCCTCTCTCTACCCATTCTTTGGCTTATTTAATGGGCTCCTACGTGCGCAGCCGCGCACCTGGGCAAGTGGCCATGCATCTGGACGTGCACACAAGGCAGAAACTCCCAAATATGCGTGGTCGCGCATCTGGGCGTGCATATGACATAGGTCTAGTAAAATAGCCACAACGTTCTGTAGAAATATCCAAATGGCAAACGGTTTGATGCGTTGGAAACGAGACTCAAAGGGCTTTAATTTTATAGGTAGATCAACACCTTAGCCATTATATTGAGGGAGTTATAATCATTTGAAGTCGGATCTTATGCCAGTTAAAACATCCTTTCCACTTAATGTATCCAACTTGTTCCACGCAAGTTCTTTCCATTCACAAAACTCCTTAGTATATTCCAACACTCCTTAAACATACATTATCAATTCAAAATGTTGTGGCTCTATCACATAGGTCTTCTTTAATACTCAAATACATTATTCCCAAATACCGTTGGCGCACTTTAAAATCTTAAATCATTAGAAAATGTTTACGAGGCCTTACATTTTTCATCCGGTATACTATGCTAGTAAGACAATGAATGATGCCCAAGTCAACTATACTATTACGGAAAAATAGATTCTTGCCATTGTATTTGCAATTGAGAAGTCCCGCCTGTACTTGATGGGTGCAAAGGTTATTGACCACATGGATCATGCGGCACTTCGTTATCATATGAGTAAGAAAGATTCCAAAGATCGGTTGATGAGATGCGTGATGTTGTTGCAAGAGTTTGATATTGATATCCAAGATAGAAAAAGGAGTGAAAACCAAGTGGCGAACCACTTGTCTCGTTTGGAGGAGGAGGGGAGGCCGCATGATGGCCTTGAAATCAATGACTCCTTCCTCGATGAGCAACTCTTGGCTATTTCAATGAAGGAGGTTCCATGGTTTGTGGATCTAGGAAATTTCCTTGTGTGTGGAATCATCCCGGATGAGTTCTCTTCAAACCAAAGGAAGAAGCTCAAACGGGATTGTCAAGATTATTATTGGGATGAACCATACCTTTTCCGAATTTGCACGGATGGGTTGATTAGAAGATGTGTACTGGAAGAAGAGCAAGGTGAAATTCTTGGGGCTTGTCATTTTTCGCCATATGGTGGTCACCATGGTGGAGCAAGAACGTCGACCAAAGTGTGAAGTTGTAGTTTCTATTGGCCCGTCTCTTTAAAAGGATGCAAGTGATTTAGTGAAATGATGTGATGAATGTTAAAGGCCTGTGGAATCTCGAAGAAAAATGAAATGCCTCTCACTATCATTTTGGAAATTGATATCTTTGATGTGTAGGGTATTGACTTCATGGGTCCTTTTGTGAGTTCTTATGGAAACACCTACATCTTGGTTGCGATTGATTATGTGTCTAAATGGGTTAAGGCCATTGCTCTACCCAACAATGAGGCGAGAAGTGTGGTGGTGTTCTTGAAGAAGAGTATTTTCACAAGGTTTGGTACTCTGAGGGCTATCATAACGATGAGGGGATGCATTTTTGCAACAAGGCTTTCGACACTTTACTTAGTAAGTATTGTGTTACTCATAAAGTCACGAATCCTTATCATCCACAAACAAGCGATCAAGTGGAAGTCTCCAACTAGGAAATAAAAAGTATTTTGTCCAAAACAGTGAATGCTAACCGAACGGATTGGTCCAAGAAGCTTGATGATGCATTATGGGCTTATCGGATGGCTTACAAAATACCTATCGGAATGTCTCCATACCGATTGGTGTTCGGAAAAGCTTGTCATCTTCCGGTGGAACGTGAGCAGAAAGCCATGTGGGCTCTAAAGAAGTTGAATCTTGATTGGGATGTAGCCGCTAACTTGAGGGTTGCACATTTGAATGAATTTGATGAGTTCCGGTATCATGCCTATGAAAGTTCGTCCTTGTACAAAGAAAAGATGAAATATCTTCATGACAAATACATTTGGAACAATGAGTTCATGATGGGTGATCTCGTATTGTTGTTCAACTCGAGGTTAAGGATGTTTCCCGGAAAACTAAAGTCTAAATGGAGTGGTCCTTTTGAAATTGTGGGTGTGACACCTTTTGGTGCATTGGACTTGAAGAACAAAAACAATGAAGTATTCCGAGTCAATGGACATCGAGTGAAGCACTATTTGGGAAAAGTTGGAAATAGCCACTTCGTGGCGGTGATTCGTTTCAACTGAAGGTACTCTGCGTTGTGTCGCGACATTAAATCATGCCCTTTCTTGGGAGGCAACCCATGTTTCTTTTTCTTTTCTTTGTTTCTTTTGTAGTTATGTTTATTTTTGCGCTTACTTGATTTGAAGTGTGCTACAGGGATGAGTGTGTTTTACAGGAATTGTGGCCAGAAATTCGGTTAAGTGTGAAAGAATTGCGGACTGCAGTTGCATTGTGCGGACTCCACAATTATGGTTGCTACAACAAAAGGTACTCTGCAGCCATACAATTAACTTGCGGACCGCACAAATTGAAGGTGGAAAATGATAGCTCTCTGAAGTTGGCCTGTCAGAAAAATGGCCGATCTACCGCGGCAACACAAAATTTGCGGTCCGCAACAAGGATCTGCGGCCGCACACAAAGGTTTTGCGGACCGCAGACAAAACAAAGGTTTAATCTCACCAGGTAACAGAGTGCAGTCTGTAACTGGAATTCTGCTGCCGCACTCACACCTTTTCCCCTTCTGAACTTCAAGCATATAAATAAGAGGGCTAGGGCTACTGTTACCCTTTTCTCTCTCTGAGTACAAAACTTGCACCAATTTGAATCCTCTTGGTAAATCATCTGCCCACACGCCTGGCAATTGTTGAACACCCATTTCTTGCACTCACTCATATCTGGTATGCTTTAATTACTTGTTAGAATTTTTTAATTTTTAGTTTAATTTATAGTATTTTAATTAGTTTAGGCCTTTTGTTAGTAGAAATAAATTGTACAACCATGTGGGGGTAAATCTGTAGTGGTCAACTAGTACATGCTCTATGGGAACTGGGTCAATAGATTTTCATGCTTGTACGTTGTTTCCATGTTAAAAATTGTGCAAAAATTGCAAGCCCAAGATAACATTACTGACCTGTTCATAATTGCTTGATGCGGCCGCACAAGAAATTGTGCGGTCCACAGAAGTAGAGTCTAGGGTAACTCTAGGAATGAATAGGTCTGTGTCCGCAAGGAAAATTGTGCGGACCGCAGATCCCTGTCTTCAGAGAAGTGTAAAACTCTAGGAATTTCCATTGCGGCCGCAAAATATCTATTTTACTATCTTCAGAGAAGTGTAATATTTGTGCTTCAATGTGTGGCTACAAGAAAAACTATGCGGTCTGCACTTCACATCTGCGGCCACAAGAGAGAATTGTGCGATCTGCAAGTCCCAATCTGCGGCCGCAATGATAAATGTACGAACCATAGATCCCTATCCTGCAAGCATATTCCAACTGTATTCCTCACTGTGTCTTCTGGTGTGTCCTTACATAACTCAGTGTATGTCTGAGCTTGAATTGCAACTAATAATTGCCTTTGCTTGGTACAGAAAATGGTATGATTTAGAGATAGAGGCGACACTTCGAAAGGAAGAGGTGTATCTTTCAGGGTTCGAGGCAAGAGTGCTTTACCCATCGGCCTACAAAAGACAATCACAAAGAAACTTGCAACCGGCAGAGGGAGAGGTGCAGACCTTTCCGAGACCAGCACTTATGTCCCATTTAGGGAAGAATCAAAGGGCAACTCTTCCTCTGTACAAGAGCAGCCGGCCGTTCAGTCATGGTCGCTAAGGAGGTATCAACTCAGGGACGAGTCGTCCTCATCTCATAGCACTTCCAAGGGATCGAAAAGTGCTAGTCATGCTTCTGAGCCATCCAATACACCTGTCACTGAGGCACCGATACATCAGTTCAGGGCATCCCCGTTGATGACAGAGGGGGAGATGCTGCAGTTGCCAGCCTTGAATGGTCGAGGAAGAAAGAGGTATGGGAGGACCGGTTTGTTAGCTTGGATGCTTTCTCTAGCTTCCCTGAATGATGGCCAGTGAGGTTGCTCACTCTTGCGTGACAGTTTCAGTTGAAAGATCTGGAGAGGAATAACCCGGAAGTATTGAGACAATTTAGAGAACGCAAAGGGAGGATGTGGTTTACCTAGAGCGTGGTGGATGCTAAAGAGTACCTTGTCCGGGAATTCTACGCAAATGTGGCACATATCAAAAATGGGATAACGGTGACGAAAGTGAGAAACCTCAAAGTGCAATTTGATCAGCACACATTGAACACATACTTGGGATTTGATGATGTCGAGCCCACATAGTACTTAGATAAATGTGTTCTTAGGGATGAAGCTCTCCCTTGGCTAGCAGAGATTCTAGTAGTCCTTGGGCCACCACCACCATGGATCACAGCGGGGGTTTCTATTCACGGGAACACTTTGAGCTTTGAGGCAAAAGGGTGGCAAACCTTTGTCTACAGCAGACTAGACCCGTGCCAGAATGAGACCTATCTTCTGATCCCTCGGGCTATTCTAGATGCTTCTATCATGGCTGGGTACCCTATCAATGTAGGTGTCGTGATGTCGGTCAACATATCTGTGATCACTCAGCAAGCTGACACGTCCTACCCTAAACTGATGGGCCATCGGTGGTAGTTGCAGAGGAAGTTAATGTTCCATCCACTTCGGTCGAGCCTTCATCTAGTGTCACAGCTATGCCTCCACCACCATCTTATATTCCCACTACAGTTCCTGTTACAGGTTCCACTTCAGCTTTGAAGCCGGTGCCCATACCTACTGCTCAACTTTCTCCGTTGCGAGTCTCCTACACATTGGCGAGCCTTAACAACTGGATGCAGATAGCCACTACAAAGTTGTCAGACTTATCCAGTACTATTGCAGCACATTCTTCTATTCAGGCATCTCATTGAAGAAGCTCCTAGAGAACTAGAACACAATCATGGCTACCTTAGTACATCACATGTCAGTGATCGAAGAGAAGGGCAAAGAAGTAAAGAAGATGAGAAAGTTCTAGGCCAGTAAAAAGTCGGTGGACAAGCTCCGAAGGCAGGTGACCAAGGTTGATGTAGCTGGAGATATTCTGTTTGACATGCTGATTGACCCACACCCTTCAGGCCCAGATCCTGCAACACCGTTGGCACAGCTGGCCAGTCTGAGGAGCCAGACTTTGATGCCGACACTGCCGAGGCAGTGTGTCAGATGTTCACTAACCCAGTCCCACCCAGAGCTGAGGTTGATGAGATCCAGTTAGATGAGACTGAGGGTGGTGATGTTTCTGTGGACACAGATGTGTCCAATGATCCAAAGGGAGTTTTCTTCACTCTTTCCCTTCCTTTACTCTTATTTTGCTAAGCATTGGGGATAATGCTTATTTTTCTATTTGGAGGAGAGGGAGGTTGGAGTTTATTTGATCTTATTTGATGATTCTGAGACATTTGTCTTGTAATAACTTGATACTATTTTCCTCTTCTTCTCTCATTATGTATATATCTTCTCTTTCTCCCTCATTATGTATATTCGTTATGCTTTCGACAATTTTTGCTTTGTAGCTTCTTTATGTTTGTTTTCTTATTAGTTAGTGTTTAATTTAGTAGCTTCTTTTTGAATTAGTAGCTTTTTTTTATTTGGTAGCTTCTTTTTATATTTCAGTAGATAATAAGACTTTGATTTTCTTAATGCCACGGTTCTTTCCAAAGGTAGTTATTGTGTGAACCGGGTGACTCGTCCCAATGGTGGATTGCATGACAACCTTCTTAAGGGAATGGGTTCGTTTTATGTTTAGGTAATAATAGTAGTAGTAATGAATAAAAAGACCTAATTGAGTCATGCTCGAAGAGTCAATCATGCTTCATTTGGTACCAACACACTTAACTACGTGCTTATGGTTAAAAATAAGGTTTTTGAAAGAAATAACTCTAGTTAGTGACTTTGTGACTCTTGTGTTGACTTTGGCAACCATCTAATGGTTTAATTGAACCATAGTGATTTTCAAACTTAAATATGGTCGTTGTGGGCCCTCAACTCTGTCCTCTTTAACAATCCAGTTGCGTGAGAGGTGAGTTGCTATGGTGTTAGTCCAAGTACCCGTGCAAAAGGTCTAGAACTTGCCCCGAATGTGTTTTAAGGAGAAATCCTAAGTTTTGCTTGGCTTGAGAAGTGATTGTAGGCTTTCCTTGGCCCGTTTGAGTTTTCTATTGCCTACCAATGATGTCATCCCTAGTCAACCTCTTCGAGCCTTTAGCCTTCTCATTTGAAAATCATGCTACAAGCCTTTACCCATTCTATTGAGACCCTCTCTTGACACCCGAGCTTTCCTTAATACTCATGTGAAAAAATGGCTAAAAACATAAGTTTGAGGGAGAGGCAAGGAAATTCAAAAGAAGAAAAATGCAAAAAAATGAATAAGTAGAAGAGTTGAAGGGATTCAAAGAAGGCAATGATCCCAAACATGGAGAAATATGACTGTAATGATCAAGAAAGAGTGATGTTAAGTATCTCTAGTCCCCCAAGGAAAAGAAAGTGCATCAAGGAATTGGCAAAGTGTGAGCCGAGAAATGAATGATGGAGTGCTTAAGGAAGGTGGAACCACTCAACCAGATTGTATCCAACCCTAATCCAAAAGCCTTCATTACATCTCGAAAAAAGTCCTATTTGATCTCAAGCTGAGTGATCTTACATTAGTGGCGATCTACATGAGGAGCAAGCCTATGGTACTTGAAGCCGTACTTGTGACATTCTCTTGAGAGAGATGAGTGGACCTTTCATAAATCGTTGGATTGAGTGCTAAAATTCTTAAGTGAACCAGGAAACCGAAAAGTAAAGGAGGAAGACTTTAGAATCCACAATGACCTACATGATAGAGAAAGAATCCTAGATGACTAAAGTCAATCTTTGATGCTCAAATGTCACTTTAGAACTATATGTGCATAAATGGTTAACTTATCGCCTTGTTGACAATACATAGGTAGTGTGGGTAATTGTTGGTCCCAACTGATGTGTGGATGGCTCACATTCGACTCGCTGAAATGACCCTTAACTTGTAGATGTGGGAACTAATTTATTTGCTTGAGGACAAGCAAATACTTAAGTTTGGGGGAGTTGATAAGTGGGGATTTTGACTGCTTATTAGTGCCTTTTAGATTTTGTTTTAGCCCAAAAGCTTTGAATTGTGTTCCCAAAACTAATGAAATTGTGCAAAATTGCAGGAATGCTGGAAGTTGGGCTCCCGAGATGAAATTCGACTCAAAGAGGAGTAGTCCAAGTACAAGGCAACAAATGGCATAGAAACATACAATGTGCGGTCCGCAGAATTCCACCTGCGGCCGCAAACAAAGAAGGAAAACGCAGCAGACAATTGTCCAAATTATGGTCCGCACATGAATTGTGAGGCCGCAAAAAATGGGCTAAAGGTCAAGATCAGAGAGATTGCAAAAGGACCAAGTCCAAAGCTTCAGAGAATTGCGGACCGCACAAGATTTGTGCGACCGAAGAAAATTGTTTTGCTGCACTATTGCGGACCGCAAAAGAGTGACTTGCGGCTGTAGTTCTAAATCTGTGGATCGCACAAATGTTGCCCAGCGGCCGCAGTTCACAATTGTGCGGCCGCAGAATCCCAGCTCCTTCCAGATGAAGAAGTCTGCGGACCATACATGGAAGTGTGCGGCCCCAAAACCTCCTGAGGGGCATTTTTGTCCGATATTTTCAGACTTGTATAAATAGAAGAGCTTTATGAAATTAGGTGAAGTTTGAACCTCTGTAAACATTGTAGCCCTTTTTCTTTGCCATTTTTGGAAGTTTGCTTTGCTTTGGTGTAATTTACGATAGATTTAGCTATTTTAATTTTTTATTATGAGTTTAATTAATCCTTCTTCTTCATTTTCTTCAAACCCAAGTATGATAGTGATAAGTGGAGATTTTGAGTACCTATTAAGATCTTTTAGCTTTTTTTTTAAGTCTAAATGCGTTGAATTGTGTTCCCGAAACTGATGAAATGTGCAAAATTGCAGGAATGTTGGAAGTTGGACTCACGGGATGAAATTCGACTCAAAAAGGAGTAATCTAAACATAAGGCAATAAAAGGCACAAAATCTCACAAAGTGCGGACTGCAGAATTCCATATGCGGCCACAAATAATGAAGAAAAGCCCATCATGCTTTCTAGAAAACTGCGGACCGCATAGGAATTGTGCGGCCGCAAATGACGAGCTGGAGATCAACTTTAGAGGGTTGCAAAATTTCCAAAGTCTAAGACCCTCAAAATTGCGGACCGCACAAGAATTGTGTGGTCGCAAAAGAAGTGCCTTACGGCCGCAAAAGTAAATATGCGGACCACAGAAAACCAGATTGCGGTCGTAGAAGTAAAGATGCGGACCGCAGAAGACCAAATTGCGGCCACGGTGATAAATCTACAGACCGCAGAAATATTGCCTCGCGGCCGCAGAATCCCAGATCCTGCAAGATGAAGAATTCTGCGGACTGCACATGGAATTGTGCGGCCGCAGAACCTCCTGAAGGACAATTTTATCTGAAATTTCTAGCTTTGTAGAAATAGACGACTTTCACAAAATTAGGTCAATTTTTAACATCAGCAAGTCCTTTAGCCATTTTTCTTGGCCTCTTTTGAAAGTTTTCTATATTTTGGGGTATTTTACTATAGATTTAAATATTTTAACTTTACAATATGAGTTTAATTGATATTTCTTCTTCCATTTCTTCATTTCAAGCATGAGTAGCTAGATTTTTACTAGGGTTGTATCCCAACCCTAGTGTTTAATCCTTATGGGTATCTAATTTAGTGCTTGTTTGTGATTGGGTATTTATTATTTAGCCTCGTTCATGCTTTAATTTATGGAATTAATGGTTGCAACCATTAGTTCATGCCTATTTGATTTAGTCTCTACTTGAGAAAGAAAGACTTAGTCTAGGAAAACTTGGCTAACAAGAAATTGGGTCAATTGAGAGATTGATCAACCCAATTAAAGGGTTCAACCTAGAGATAGTAATAACCCGACTTGAGCTATTATCAACCGTTTTGTGTGATTATGCATTTTGACTTGAGAAAGCCAAATTGGGCAAAACCACTCTCTGATCGAGAGGTATTGAATGGGTAATTGAGAGTTGATAGCTATAATACACCCCGATCAACAAAACAAGCATTAAGATTAATATCTCATTAGGCGAGCACCTAGGTGATGGTAATAGCCCTAGGCTTTTTACAAACTTGAAAAGATAACAAAAAAATAATTATCCTAGTCTTATTCCTTCTAGTTGACAGTCTCTAGTTTTAAAATAGAAATAGAAACAACACCAATTTGTAAAAGTGCAAATTAAGATAGTTCAAATTCACGCACTAGATTATATACTCCTAGCTCCCATATAACTCCTTGTGGATTCGATCCCGACTCTTTGTTGGGTTACTATAATTGCAATCAACCGATTCATATCTTGTATTGAGGTGTGCATTGTGTGCGATAGGTCAAATTTTGGCACCGTCACCGAGGAGTCAAAAATTGTGTTAGCTATATATTTGAGTGTGTTTTTGGAATATCTTCTTTTCCTTTTGTGTTACTAACATGTTGGGAAATTGTAGGTGCAACCATGGCAAACAATGAGCTCAGAAATATTGCTTTGGGGGATGTGGACGTTGAGGATAATAAAATGGATGAGGTTCCTCTTGAACCTCAAGCCAATAGACGAGGTCGAGTGTCCTATGACAATGTGCCCGCTCCACCCTCACCTCCACCATGAGCGGCTCCACACCGAGTATTGCCGAATGAAGGATATGCAAGTGCAATAGTCCTTCCCCGTATTAGGGCGGTCAACTTTCAAATAACCAACGTGATGTGCACCTTGCTTGAGCAACGATGGGTTTTCACCGGTTCTTCGGGTCAAAATGCATACAAACACTTGAAGGGGTTTACGGATACGTGTTGGGGGAGTAAACAAACAAATGTCTCCGAGGATACTTTGAGGCTAAGGCTTTTTCCCTTCTCTCTACGGGGGGAAGCTTTAGATTGGTTGGAACGTTTGCCAAACCATTTCATTCATACTTGGGATGAACTGGCGGAGAACATTATTTCTAAGTACTTCTCTCCCGAGCAAATGGCTATACTTCGGGATGAAATTCTAGCATTCAAGCAAGAGCCCAATGAACCACTACACGAGATATGGGAACGATATAAACCAATGGTTAAAGAGTATCCCAACAAAGATATGATGGAGAACATAATTCAACAAATTTTCTATAGGGGGATCAACACAACCAACCAATGTGTAGTGAATCAACTTGCCGGTGAGAACTTCATGACTACGCCTTATACGGAGGCGTGTGATATTTTGGATGAAATGGCGGACACTTCTCCTGTGTGGCAATCCCGGGCTAATGTTCCACAAGGTGATCCCAGTGTAATTCACATTCACAAAGAGTTGCATGACTATGGGCAAGCCATAGCCAAATTGACCACTACCATGAACCAATTGGCAAAGGCTAAACTTCAAAAAGTGCAAAACCCGAGGCAAGTCAAGGCAATGGAGAGAGTAAACATGATGATGAACAAACGGAGAACGAAGGGTCCACAAGTGCAACAAAGAGTGGATAATTGTTTGCAAGAAGATAGTGGGTTTGATCAATATGACTCTTATAATGACCAAGAAGAAGAGGTCCAATATGTGAACAACTTTCAAGGGTAAAGAAACAACTTCCAAGGCCCAAGACAACAACAATGGCGACCTCAAAACAATCAAGGAAATTGGAATTCTCACAACCAAGGCAATTGGAGTGGTGGAAACAATCGAAGCAATTGGAATAATAAAAACAATCAAGGAAATTATAGTGGTGGAAATAATCAAGGGAATTGACATAACAACAATAACCAAGGCAATTGGGGATGTAACAACCAAGGCGGTCGGGGGTCGGGTTCTCAAAGTCCCCCGATGTATCAACAACTAAGCAACACGCCTCCTTATCCTTCCCATAGTCCTAATTATTCCAACAATTAAATGGGATGTATTCAGAACATGTTCAAGCAAATGATGGAGAAGAATACCAATTCTGATGCCCAACTTGCCTCACATAACACATTGATCTGCAACTCAGAAGTGCAAATGGGGAAAATCTCTCAAGCTCTAAATTCTCGTCCTAAGGAGGCACTACCAAGTGACACAGTGGTGAACCCAAAGGGTGGGAACAACACGGGGCATGCCATGGCCGTTACTACAAGAAGTAGAAAAGGTGGGAATGCACCCACCTCAAGTCAAAGTCAATTTATGGATGATGAGCAAGTGGTACAAGAAGAAGAGATCACGAACAATATAGTGCAAGCAAATGATGAAGTGCGGATTGATATTGATGACAATGTGGAAGAGACCCAAGAGGAAGTGAACCCGTCTGGGGATCATGTTATTAACATACCGGAACCGGTAGTGCAAAAGGCTAAGGCACCATTGCCAAAGCCTCCTCCTCTGTATCCTCAAAGGCTTTCCAAGCAAAATGGCGAGACTCAATTCAAAAAGTTCATTGACATGATGAAGAGTCTCTCAATCAATGTTCCATTAGTTGAAGCCTTGGAACAAATGTCCGGTTATGCAAAGTTTATGAAGGATTTGGTGACAAAGAAACGGTCGATGAATTTTAAAACTATCAAGGTCACTCATCAAGTGAGTGCAATTGTGCATTCAATAGCTCCTATATTGGAAGATCCCGGTGCTTTCAAAATCCCTTGTGATCTTGGGGAAAGTATCAATTTGATGCCCTATTCGGTTTTCAAGACTTTGGGAATTGGGCAACCAAGACCCATATCTATGAGATTACAAATGGCCGATCGAACAATGAAGAGACCATTGGGAGTGATTGAAGATGTATTGGTTCATGTTGATAAATTCATTCTTCCGGCGTATTTTGTCATTCTTGATTGTGAAGTGGACTGTGAGGTGCCGATTATTCTTGGAACACCTTGCCATGCTACGGGTAAGGCTCTTGTTGATGTGGAAGCCGAATAACTCACTTTACGGGTGGGTGATGAAAATGTGGTGTTCCACGTATGTAAATCTATGCGGCAACCAAATAGTAATGAAGTGTGTTCTTTCGTGGACCTGGTGACCGATGTGATTGTTGATGACACAAGTGCCACGATTAATGTGGTTGATATATTGGAGGTTGTCTTGCTCAACTTTGATAATGACGGGATGGATGGCTTTATGGAATGTGTGAACTCTTTGCAATGGATGGGGTCGTACAACTATGCACCCCGAAAACTTTCCTTGGATCTTGAAAATAGGAAAACACCTCCTACAAAACCTTCAATTGAAGAGCCTCTGACCTTGGAGTTGAAACCATTGCCTCCACATGTTCGGTATGAATTTCCTGTCCCTTGTTCTACTTTACCGGTTATTCTTTCCTCTTGTTTGACTAATGTGCAGGTTGACTCTACATTGGCAGTGCTACATAAGAGGAGGAAGGCTATTGGATGGACATTGGCAGATATTCGTGGAATAAGCCCCGCATTTTGCATGCACAAGATCAACTTGGAGGAAGACTCCAAACCATCTATTGAACATCAAAGGAGACTCAATGAGGCTATGCAAGAAGTTGTCAAAAAGGAGATTATCAAGTGGTTAGATGTCGAGGTTGTCTACCCTATTTTTGATAGTTCATGGACTTCTCCGGTGCAATGTGTCCCAATGAAAGGGGCCTGACGGTGGTCACCAATAACAAGAATGAGTTGATTCCAACAAGAACGATGATCGGGTGGAGAGTGTGTATGAACTATAGCAAGCTAAACAAAGTCACAAGGAAGGATCATTTTCCACTTCCCTTCCTCCAAATCCTTATTGCTCTGGAAAATCAAGAGAAAATAACTTTTACATGTCCCTATGGTGCCTTCAAGGGGATGCCATTTGGTCTATGTAATGCACCAGTGACTTTTCAAAGGTGTATGATGGCGATCTTCATGGACATGGTAAAGGATTACCTTGAAGTTTTCATGGATGACTTCTCAGTGGTCGGGGATTCCTTTGATGATTTCTTGGCAAATTTGGATAGAATATTGGCAAGGCGTGAAGAAATGAACTTGGTGCTAAATTGGGAGATGTGTCATTTCATGGTCGAGGAAGGCATTGTCCTTGGCCACAAGATCTCAAAGAATGGCATAGAAGTCGACAAGTCTAAGATTGAGGTAATTTTTCTAAACTTCAACCTCCGACTTTGGTGAAAGGCGTGCAAAGTTTCTTAGGTCACGCGGGGTTTTACCAGCGCTTCATAAAGTATTTCTCTAAAGTGGTGAACCCGTTGTGAAAGCTCTTAGAGAAACATGCTAAATTTCACTTCAATTATGATTGCATGAGAGATTTTGAATTGCTAAAGATCAAGTTGACAACCACTCCCATTATCACCGCTCATAATTGGAGTATCCTTTTTGAGCTCATGTGTGATGCTAGTGACATAGCGGTTGGGGCTATTTTGGGGCAATGCATCAACAAGATTTTTCATCCAGTCTACTATGCTAGTAAGACCATGAATGGTGCCTATGTCAACTACACCGTTACAGAGAAAGATCTCCTTGCCATTGTGTTTGCAATTGAGAAGTTTCGCTTGTACTTGATGGGCGCAAAGGTTATTGTTCATACGGATCATGCGGAACATTGCTATCTTATGAGCAAGAATGATTCAAAAACTCGGTTGATGAGATAGGTGCTATAGTTTCAAGAGTTTGATATTGACATCCAAGATTGAAAAGGGAGTGAAAATCAAGTGGCGGACCACTTGTCTCGTTTGGAGGAGGAGGGAAGGCCGCATGATGGCCTTGAAATCAATGACTTTTTCCCTGATGAGCAACTCTTGGCTATTTCAATGAAGGAGGTGACATGGTTCGAGGATCTAGCAAACTTCCCTATGTGTGGAATCATCCCGGATGAGTTCTCTTCAAATCAAAGAAACAAGATCAAGCGAGATTGTCAAGATTATTATTGGGATGAGTCATACCTTTTTCGTATTTGCATGGATGGGGTAATTAGAACATGTTTATCGGAAGAAGATCAAAGTTATATTCTTGGGGCTTGCCATTATTCGCTTTATGGTGGTCATCATGGTGGATCAGGAATGGCGGCCAAAGTGCTAAGTTGCGGTTTCTATTGGAAAATTCTTTACAAAGATGCAAGTGAGGTGGTGAAAAGATGTGATGAATGTCAATAGGCCGGTGGAATCTCGAAGAAGAACGAAATGCCTCTCAATACTATTTTGGAGATTGATATCTTTGATGTGTGGGGTATTGACTTCATGGGTCCTTTTGTGAGTTCTTGTGAAAACACCTACATCTTGGTCGTGGTTGATTATGTGTCTAAATGGGTTGAGGCCATTGCTCTATCCAACAATGATGCAAGAAGTGTGGTGGTGTTCTTGAAGAAGAATATTTTCACAAGGTTTGGTACTCCGCGGGCTATCATAAGCAATGGGGTTTTGTATTTTTGCAACAAGGCTTTTGATACTTTGCTTAGCAAGTATGGTGTCACTCATAAAGTTACGACTCCCTATCGTCCACAAGCTAGTAGTCAAGTGGAAGTCTCCAACCGGGAGATAAAAAGTATCTTGTCCAAAACAGTGAATGCTAACCGAATAGATTGGTCAAAGAAACTTGATGATGCATTATGGCTTATTGGACTACTTTTAAGACACCTATCGAAATGTCTCCTTACCGGTTAGTGTCCGGAAAATCGTATCATCTTCCGGTGGAACTTGAGCACAAAGCCATGTGGGCTTTAAAGAAATTGAATCTTGATTGTGATGCAGCCGCTAACTTGAGGGTTGCACGTTTGAATGAATTGGATGAGTTCTGGTACCATGCCTATGCAAGTTCGTCCTTGTACAAAGAGAACATGAAGTACCTTCATGAAAAATACATGTATAACAAAGAGTTCAAGGTGGGCGATCTTGTTTTGTTGTTCAATTCTCGATTGAGGATGTTTCCCGGAAAGCTGAAATCTAAATAGAGTGGTCCATTTGAAATTGTGGGTGTGATCCCTTTTGGTGCATTGGACTTTAAGAACAAAAATAATGAGGTATTTTGAGTCAATGGTCACTGGGTGAAGCACTATTTGGGAAAGGTTAGTGATGGTCGCGTTGTGGCAGTGATTCATTTCAAATGATGGTAATTTGCATCGTGTCGCGACATTAAATCAGGCACTTCTTGGGAGGAAACCCATGTTTCTCTTTCTTTTCTTTTCTTATTTTGTAGATAGGTGTTATTTTTGTGCTACCTGGATTTGAAGAGTATTGTAGGAATGAGTGTGTTTTATAGGAAGAGTACCCATAAATCAGGTTAAGTGTGGAACGAATTGCGGACCGCACAATTTTGATTGCTGCACCAAAAGGTACTCTGCGGCCGCACTATTGCATTACAGACCACACAAGGTAAAGGTGGAAAATGTCAACTCTATGAAGTTGGTCCATCAGAGAAATGGCCAATCTGTGGCCACAACCCAAATTCTGCGGACCGCAACAGAATCCGCAGACGCACAACAAATTATGCAGACCGCAAAATGCTAGGGCATATGGGCCCTCAGATAACAGAGTGCGGACCGTAATTGGAATTTTGCGGCCGCACTCACCTCCCCTTCACTTGCCATAAACCGATCACTACAAATAGAAGAGGCTAGGGCATTGTTCCCTTTTGCCTCTCTAAGCTCACACACTAAATTGAAATTGTTTGTTACATTATCTGCTCACAAGCCTAACAACTGTTGATCACTTATCTCTTGCACTCATTCATATCTGGTATGCATCATCATCTTGATTAATATATTTTAAATTTTAGAGTTTTAGTGAAATTTTGGACCATTTGTTTGATTAAATCTTTTTGAACAACCATGTGGGGTAAATATGTAGTGGGTAAACTGGTAACTGCTCTAAGGGGGATTGGTAAATTGTTTCTCAAGATTAGATATTGTTTCCATGTAAATATTGTGCAAACATCTCAAGCCCTAGGTGAAAAACGGCCATATATTCGTAATTGTTGGTATCTCTGACCGTACAAGAAATTGTGTGGTCCGCATAAGTTAAGGTCTAGGGCACTATAGTAAGGAATGGTTCTGCGGCCGCAATGAGAAATGTGCGGATCGCAATACATTTTTGGGGCCGCAAAGGAAAAGTGTATTGTCCGCAATGCCCATTATGCGATCGCAATGACAATTGTGCGGATCACAATTCCCTACCCTGCAAGCATGTTTCTACTGTGTTTTTCCACTGTAATCTCTTGTGTGTCCTTGCATTCATTATGTGTCTGAAATTGAATTGCAACTAACAATCGCCTTTGTTTGGTACAGAATATGGTTCGATCTAGAGGATAAAGAGACATTTCAAAAGGAAGGGGTGACCCTTCTCGGGGACGAGGGAAGAGACCCTTACCCATTGCCCAACATCCTAAAAGTAGAAAGAAGTTAGCAGTCGGCAGAGGGAGAGGTGCAGACCTCTCGGAGACCAGTTCTTATGTCCCGTCTAGGGACGTCTCCAAGGGCAACTCACCCTAAGTTCATGAGCAGTCGGCCATGCAATCAAGGACACTAGGGAGATATCAGGTCAGGGATGAGCCGTCTTCACCACATAACACCTCCGAGGTTTCGGAGAGTGCCAGTCAGGCTTTTGAGCCTTCCACTACACCTGTCCCCCAAGCACCAGAGACATCAGTTCAGGACATTTCAGATTATGGCCGATGGGGAGATGCTACAGTTGCCGGCCTTGAGCGGTCGAAGAAGAAAGAGGTGTGGGAGGACCGGTTCATCAGTTTAGATTCCTTTTCTAGCTTCTGTGAGTGGTAGCCAGTGAGTTCGCTCACTCTTGAGTGATAGTTATAGTTGAGAGATCTAGAAAGGTATAACCTTGTAGTTTTTAGGCAGTTTCGAGAGCGCAAAGGGTGGATGTGGTTCACCAGAGCGTGGTAGATGTAAAGGAATACCTTTTCCGGGAGCTCTATGCCAATGTGGCGCATATCATGAAAGGAAAAATATGACTAAAGTGAGGAACCTCAAGGTGCATTTTGACCAACACACATTGAATACCTACTTGGGGTTTGATGATGTCGAGCCCACAGAGTATTTAGAGAAGTTTTCACTTGGGGATGCAGCTCGCCCATGGCTAGTTGAGATTCTAGCAGCTCCTGGGCCACCACCACCATAGATCACAATAGGGGTGCCTATTCACACAAATACTTTGCGTTTTGAGGCAAAGGTGTGGCAGACCTTTGTATGAAGCCGACTAGACCCGTGTCAGAATGAGACATATCTTCCGATCCCGCGGGTAGTTCTTATCGCCTCCATCATGGCCGGGTACCCAATCAATAAGGGTGTCGTGATGTCGGACAACATCTTTATGGTCGCCAGGCAAGCTGACACATCTTATCCGTATCCTAACACCTTTAAAGAGTATCTTACAGATGCACGAGTATAGCCAAGAGATTTTTATACGAAGGATGCGCGAGGTTTAGAATTGGCCCAGACCATCTTCAACTGCTGAGATTCAGAATTTTCTCGACTTGGCCAGATATTATTATCGCTTTGTGGAGGGTTTCTCGTCCATTGCAGTGCCATTGACCAGGTTGACCCGGAAGGGTACTCCATTTAGGTGGTTGAATGAGTGTGAGGAGAGCTTTTAGAAGCTCAAGACTGATAGCTCCAGTTCTAGTTTTGCCTTCAGCATCAGGTTCTTACACAGTGTATTGTGATGCTTCTCAGATTGGTATTAGGTGTGTCTTGATAATGAGTTTGATCGCTTATCTAAATTTGAGGCAACGAAGATGGTTGGAGCTGTTAAAAAACTATGATATTACCATTTTTTATCATCCCGGGAAGGCCAATGTAGTGGCCGATGCCTTGAGTAGGAAGGCGGTAAGTATGGGTAGCCTTGCATATATTCTTGTTGGTGAGAGATCACTTGCATCGGATTTTCAAGCCTTGGACAATGAGTTCATAAGGTTAGATGTTTCGGAGCCTAGTCGAGTTCTAGCTTGTGTGGTTTCTCGGTCTTCTTTATATGATCGCATCAGAGAGTGTTAGTATGACGACCCCCATTTGCTTGTCCTTAAAGACACGGTTCAGTACGGTGATGCCAAGGAGGTTTCTATGGTGGATGATGAGGTGTTACAGATGCAGGGTCAGATTTGTGTGCCCAATATGGATGAGCTACATTAGTTGATTCTAGAGGAGGCCCAAAGTTTGCGGTATTCCATTCACCCGGGTGCTGCAAAGATGTATCGAGACTTGAGGAAGCACTATTGGTGGAGAATAATGAAAAAAGACATTGTGGAGTTTGTAGCTCAATGCTTGAATTTCCAGCAGGTGAAGCACGAGCATCATAGGACGGGTGGTTTGCTTCAGAGGCTTGAGATTCCTGAGTGGAAATGGGAGTGTATCACCATGGATTTCGTAGTTGGGCTCCCACGAACTTTGAGGAAGTTTGATGCTATTTAGGTGATTGTGGACCAGTTGACTACGTCCGCACATTTAATTCCAGTTGGGACTACCTATTCTTCGGAGCGGTTGGTTGAGATCTATATACGTGAGATTGTTCACCTTCACGGTGTGCCGATGTCTATTATTTCAGATCGGGGCACACAGTTCACATCGAAATTTTGGATATTAGTGCATCGAGAGTTAGGAACACGGGTTGAGTTGAGTATAACATTCCACCTTTAGATGGATGGACAATCCGAGCGCACCATTCAGATATTGGAGGATATGCTACGCGCGTGTGTCATGGACTTCGGGGGTCCTTGGGATCAGTTTCTACGATTGCAGAGTTTGCCTACAACAACAACTATCAATCGAGTATTCAGATGGCTCCGTATGAGGCCTTGTATAGGAGGCGGTATTAGTCTCCGGTTGGTTGGTTTGAACGTGAGAGGCTTGGCTATTGGGTACTGACTTGATTCAGGATGCTTTGAAAAAGGTTAAGTTGATTCAGGATCAACTTCGCACAGCATAGTTTAGACAGAAGAATTACACCGATCGGAAGGTTTGTGATGTTGCCTACATGGTGGGGGAGAAGGTATTGCTCATAGTTTCGCCCATGAAAGGTATTATGAGGTTCGAGAAGAAGGGAAAGTTGATCCCTCAGTATATTGTCCCTTTTGAGGTGCTTGAGAGGACTGGAGATATGGCTTACAAGCTTGCATTACCACCTAGTCTATCGAGTGTTCTTCAAGTGTTTATGTTTTCATGCTCCGTAAGTATTTCAGTGATCCATCTCATGTTTTGGACTTCAGCACAGTTCTGTTAGATGGAGTTTGACTTATGATGTGGAGCCAGTGGCCATTTTGGATCGGCAGGTTTGAAAGTTGAGGTCAAAGAATATAATTTCAGTGAAGGTGCAGTGGAGAGGCCATCCAGTCGAGGAGGCTTCTTGGGAGAACGAGCGGGAGATGCAAAGCATATATCCACACCTATTTGAGACTCCAAGTATTATTCTAGACCCATTTGAGGATGAAAGTTTGTTTAAGAGGGGGAGAATGTAACGACCTGGCCGGTCTTTTTGAGTATTGCAGCGTCATTCCCCCATTTATTGCTTATTCTATGTTCATTTGTTGTTACATGACTTGACGAGGTGGTTGGTTTGGTTTCGAAGATGTTTCGGAATGAGTTGAGACACCTAATCTCAAGGTTGGAAACCTAAGTTGGAAGAGTCAACCGGATGTTGAAATATGTGTAAATGACTCCAGAATAGAGTTTTTATGGTTTCGATAGCTCCATATGGTGATTTTTGACTTAGGAGTTTGTCGAGATGTTGATTTTCAGGTCCGTAGATGATTTTGGCTTGAATTGGCGAATGTTAGAAAAGTTGAAGTTTGGAGAGTTGAAAAGTTTGACCGAGAGTTGACTTTATGGTTACCGGGCTCGAACTTTGGTTCCGGAAGTTGGATTAGGTCTGTTGTGTCGTTTATGACTTGTGTGCAAAATTTGAGGTCAATCAGAGTTGGTTTGATAGGTTTCGATATCGATTGTAGAAATTGAAAATTTATTAGTTTCATTAGTCTTGAATTGGGTACGATTCGTGTTTTTGGTGATGTTTGATGTGATTTGTGTCATGCCCCGAAATCGGGGAGCGCGACCAGCGCTCAACCGAGTGAACCCGGCCGAGCAAGCCTATTAGATTTTCTTCTACCCAAACTCATCCATGAATAAAGAGGAGATGTACTCCATTAATCAAACATTGAAAAGATTTCATTAACAACTCCCATTTCTTTTCCATTAGCAACTTCATTCATAATCGCCAAAATATTACAAGTTTATAAATATAATAAAAAACATGTTTGACAAATACCAACATTTGTAGTTCAATTTCCAACATCGACTACCACTCACAACCTGTCTACGGAGCCTCTAAGTATAACAGAAGTGAAGAATGAAAGTGACGGCGACAAGGCCCCGACTATATCTCATAGTACAAAATACAACATAAGATGACATAAAGCACGGAATAGAGTAGGGCTCACCAAAACCTGTTGAATAGAGAGTGACTGCTAATGAGGACCAAAGTTGCCCGCTGATGAACCACCTGAATCCACTAAAGATGTAGCACCCCCGGCAAAAGGGACGTTAGTACATATGGAATAGTACTAGTATGTAAAGCTAACTGTTCTCTTTCAAAATAGAATGCCAACATAAAAGAAAATATCATGGAAACAACAATAAACAATCAGTGATATCCAATTTCCAAGTTAAAACATAATAATTTCCAAAATATGAAGATAATATTATTTTTTGTTGGGAGATCTTTAGCACCGATATACCACTGTTCACAATATTACCTTTTACAATACGATTATTCACAATACCAATACCACCGTACTTTTAGCACGGAGTCCGATCACGACCCGATCGGCTAGGCCATCTTATCCGAGACATCAACCACAATCCCAATTTCAATTATAATTTCTAGCACAATCACCACCATGTGTGCAGCATGGTGTGCGATCACGGCCCGATCGGCTAGGCCATCTTACCGCAATGTTATATGGCTCGACATCATCCTTTTCTATCAATCATCTCATCCCAATTAAGGGGAATGCTTTTATCACATCAATCCCATCCCAAATATGAGGAATAATTACAATCCACTTCTACACCGGCATGTGTAGTTTCGGGGTTAGGTTATTTCAACCTACCCTTTATTAGTGACTATCTATACTCCCAAAAATATTTTTTGATTTGCTTACAAAGGAAACAACAATACAAATGCATTTACCTCATAACCATTCATACTATATATAGCCTCATTGGCACTTTCAACAACTTTCAACATCATTATTTCATTAGTTCTTTTGGCCATACATATGATTCTTCATTCATGGCACAATGGTCGTATTTCATATTTCACACTTTTATTTTTATCCTTTCATGGGTCATCATCATAAATATCAATATATAGAATATTCCGAAAATCACAACTTTAAATTCATTAGAAATGAAGATTTTAAACACAATAGATTTCTTTCCAATAAATGGAGTAAAATGATTGGCAATCGAAGCGCAAGTTAAAATAATAAACAAGTAACACATCATTTATTCTTGAAATACTTTTTCCCAAAAAGGGCAATACACAATTTCAACTCAGGAATATGTAAGAACGCAAAACCCATAGAAACTACTTACAAAGCATAGCATTAATTAAAACAACCACATATGGGCATCACTTGAGTTCATAAGCTTTTAGGCAATTCTATTTTCGAAGTCAATTTTTGAACAGTCGAATCAAAGCTCATTTCATAATCTTTCTCACATCATTTCATTCCATTGGCACCATTGGCCACAAGTATAACTTTCACTCTTAGCACGTTGGCCACACTTTATATCCCCAATTCGCTTATTTCACTTCCAACCATCTTTATAGATTATCAACAATAAGTTATTTTCAATCAAGACTTTAGGTACACATATGAGCAATTAAGAGTCTTATGCATATTGAGATTTTCTCACACAATTTGGTATCATAGCCTTCATTTTAAACATGACTCAAAGACATAGCATTTTAATACACATATCATTCTTGAACATATTCCCAAAGGATAACATAATGTGATAGGAACATTCGTAACACGTTTTGAATACATAATTCTCGACACATTGCTTATTCGGGACAATTGAATTTATTGGAAACATCTCAGAACATAGAATAAGGAACTTGAGAAGACCATACTTGAAACTTACGGGGACAACATGGAATTCATTTCTAAGAGAGTAGTTTAGCCAACATACCTTGCTTTGAGCTTTCCTTTAATTACTACAACGTTCCGAAAATTCTAGCAATCCCAATCTATTTTGAGACAAAACAAAACTGAACACAAATTAGGAAGATATTCATGGTTTCAGCTCATTTGAGCATTTTATCAAACACTAGGTGTGCAAATTTGGCTACAAGGTTCTTCTACAAGATTTCCTTCATTCCACAACCCAATCTTTACTTATTTAAACTCAACAATCTTCCCACAAACCTTATTGGTACATACATGTATACATAATACTCTCACACCCTTTAATCCAAATCCCGAAATATAGGTCTAGGGAGTAGAATCTTACTTATTAGATGAAGATCTTATGAAATCCTCAAACCTTGAGCAAGAATTGATGAACAAAATAGCTAGGTCTTCTCTTTTTGTCTCTAAGATAGCTCTCTCCTCTGTCTAAAAAATCACATTTTACCTTCTAAAATGACCCCCTAAGGCCTTATATCAAAATTGGATTGGATACGAAAATTTCCAATAATGACCCCTAAAGTCAATTATGCTATAGCATAATCGTTTTACGGGCAGCATAATTGATTTTGCGATAGCATAATCGATTATGCGATACTATAATCGATTATGTGATCGCATAATTAATTATACGGTAGTAGAATAGTTTTTTTCAAAATTTTTCTGTCTCTGCTCCACTTTGCGATGCTTATGCGGTCCGCGGAACCGTTTTGCAGTAGCAAAATTGACCGCAGATCTAGCCTTTGGGAATTTGTTCATAAATTCTTGTAGGAGTGTCCAAATGACAAGTGGTGTGAAGCGTTAGAAACTAGACTCGAAGAGCTTTCATTTTATAGGTTGTCCATCACATAACGCCTTATATATATGTAGATATGCGCATCCCAAATTTGGTCTTGTGCGTACTCATTTGGAACTTTAGTCTATCATGCAATTTCCAACTTGGCTTATACTTAGGGATCTCCTTAGACCCCACATCACTTATACTATGACTCGTACTTTTATTATCATATCCAATTAATATCCATGATATTAATAGTCCTCGTCTGTACATAAAATAATATAATTAGCACTTAAGTACTTCAAAATTTTCCAGGGTGTTACAATTTGAGTTTGTATCTTGTTTTTGGACTTGTTGACATATTTGGATGGGGTCCCGGGGTCCTTGGATGAGATTCAGATTGAAAAGGAATTGAAATTTGGACTTAGAGGGATGTTGTTATTGCTGAAGTCTAGTGTCATCGCACCTGCGGAGGGAGTGTCTGCAGGTACATGTGTGTCGTCGCAGGTGCGAGATTTGGGGAGGAGGCCTAGAAGCGTAGTTGCGAGGAATATTCCACACCTGCAAGGTCGTAGATGTGGAAGAGAGGTCGCACAAGTGGAATTGGCTAAGATGGCCTGAGGGCGCAGAAGTGCACTTGGTCCGCATATGCGTGTGCGCACAAGCACTTGTTGCCCGCAGAAGCGGAAGTGCATGTGCGCTATTTGGACCGCAGAAGTGGAGATTGTTGGCTTGAGTTGAAGCCGCACTTGCGATGGATTTTCTATAGGTGAGGAGCCACAAAAGAGAAAATCGTTCGGTAGAAATAGAAAGTTCGAGTGTTTTCCATTCATTCTTCATGTTTTGACCTAGAGAGCTCGGATTGTGACGATATTTTGAGAAATTTTCAATGAAGTTATCGGGGTAAGTGGTTCGAACTAAAATTTAGCTATTATGCATGAATCCATCATTATTTTTGTCATTTAATTGGTGTTTTGAGTTGGAAAATTTGGAGGAAATTTGTGAAACTTCATAGATCGAATTTTGGGGATTTGAAAGTCAATTTAAGGCCGGATTTGAATAATTTTAGTATGGTTGGACTCATTATTGAATTAGAGTTTGGATTTTATAAATTTTATCGGATTTCGAGACGTGGGCCCCCGGTTGACATTTTGATTTTGTTTAAAGATTTTAACTTTATCATTTGGAATCAATTCCTATAGATTTTATTGATAGTATTACGTTATTTTTGGCTAGATTCGAGCCTTCCGAAGATTGATACGCGTGGGAAGGGCTTTCTAGCGGAGTAATTTGATTTGTTTGAGGTAAGAATCTTATTTAAACTCGGTGAGGCACTAGTTGCCTGAATTGTTGTAATAGATACGTGTTATTGGGTGCGCACATGCATGGGGATGAACCCATGTGCGGACACCGGGGTTATTTATTCATGTTCGGGTTGTGCTTAGGCTCTTATAAGCCTAGAATTTAACTGTTATACCTTAAGCTTCGATGCTTCACAGATTGTGATATTGTTGTGAACTAGGGGTGGGCATAATACCGATCGAACCGAAAAAATCGATCGAACCGTAAACTTCGATTTATTCAATTTCGATTTTTTGGCTTATTCAGTCGGTTTGCGGTTTATGTTTTCTATAATTTTGGTATTTGGTTTGGTGCTCAGTTTTGCAACTTCTGTTTTCGGTTAAACCGGAAAATCAAAATTTTCTAATATGGGTCCTAGCTTCTGGGCTCTTCTTAAGTTGTCTAGCCCAACTTTTTCACATGTTTACATTATAAAATATGAAACCCAAAGTCAAATAAAGTCCCACATTCTGTAAATTATCCATTCCGCCTAATCTTTTACTTTTGGTACCTTCTGAGTCATATCTTCCTAAGAATGGAAAATCAAGTACACCAATGCCGTCAGTTCGTTTTTTTTCATTTGTTTTATGAGAAGAAAAATTAACAACAATAATAACAATAACATGTTTGCCAATGCATCTTTCATCTTTGTTTTACTTGCGTGCCGCCGATGTTGTGGTCTACGAGATAGTTATATTGTAAGTATATTTTTTCAAATAAATTTATATTTCCTACATCAACTAAATAATTTGGCTAATCATATTATAAGTATTAGTTTTAGTTGCACTAAAACATAAATTAGTCATATTTTTTAGTAGTCCGATTTAAAAGCTTAATACGACAAGATCAAACAGACCAAATTGAACCGAAAATCGACTGAAACGAATTAACAAAAACCGAAGAAACCGAAGTAGTTTTGGTTCGGTTATTGCTGCACCAAATAGAAAACCAAAAATCGAACAAACCGAACCGAACCAGCTGACGCCCACCCCTATTGTGAACTATTTGAGCCATGTTTGAGGCTACATAGTGGTTTAATCCCTGAATAAACTGATAAATGTTATTCTTTGATGAAATTTGTTGGTTTGAGTTATGATAGTACACTTTCACATGCCTACACGTTAGCATGTCATTTATACCAGCCCACGAGCATGAGATTTATTATTCACTCGTTTCATACATGTGTACTTATTTATTTGCTCCTATATGATATGATTGGACTGGGTGCCTGTGACCACGGCAGGCAGATTGTGTTGTTGTGCTTTTGACCATCCGGACGGATTGTGTTATTGACACGTGAGTTATCTGTGCGAGTCTAGATATTGATGTTACTAGCATGTGAATTGTTTGTGCAACACGTGAGTTATCCGTGCGGGTTCTATTATTAGCACATGAGTTTGTCCGTGTGATTTCTATTATTAGCACGTGAATTATCCGTGCAACGTGTGGATATGGATCCATCCCCCTAGGGTCACCCTCTCATGTTTCTCTCGTGATGGTGTACACGCGAATATTTAGAATATTGATAAGTGGTTTGGAACGGATATGGAAATGTTAGGGAACCTGGCTAGTGTTCTATTGGATTTTTCATTTCATCTTTATTTGTAATTTCCTTAATCATTTATCTGATTTAACTGCATGTCACCTCTGCCATGATATTGTCTGAGTAGAGTACTTGAGAAATTGTACACATACACACACGGATGTTTTCATACTAAAATTTATAATTTGATTCCAACATTGTTCTGTACTGATTTAAAGGATAAAACTACACAGGTGATAGCTAGTATCATTAATAATTTGTGCTTCTCTTACCTTGCCGTGTTTATTAACGATACTTATTGAGTATATTGGGTTGGTTGTACTCATACTACACTCTGCACTTAAATGTGCAGATCAAGGTATGGGGACCAGTTATCAGCAGTAGGTTGCTTGTTGGACTATCTACTAGAAGCGAGGTAGAGCTGCATCCTTGGTCGCAGTTTGACTTGTCTTTTCCTTTCACACTATTGTTATAGTATAATTAATGTATTTATTGTTCAGTTTCAGACTTGTATTCCGTTGTAGAAGCTCATGACTCCATACTTACCAGTTTCTGGGGGAAATACTTTGTATTAGTAGTTTTATTGTATTGAGACCTCAGATATATGTTATTTATATGAATTTCGTTACTATGTTGCCTTGGTTATCATATTTCGGCTTGCCTAGCTGGTGTGTTAGGCACCATTACGACGGGTTGAGATTTTGGATCGTGACATCTAGGTAACCCATAATCTTCTAATTAAATACAAATCCATTATTTATTAGCCACTATATTTGTTAAATTAGGTTAAACCAATGGCATTCTTTCTATCTGATCTCTAGACTGTATTCTCTCTTTTGCTCTCATGTTGTGATTCAACTATATTATTGAAGTTATTTGCTCAAACATTTACGTGGCTTCTTACAGCAGAAGCTTTGGGAAATATCCCATTCTCCTAAAATTCTTACATATTTCATAATATACACATTTGTAAAACTCACTTTTCTTATATACCTATGTTTTGAAATTGCATCAAATATTTCAAATGTATTACTGTCACGACCCAAAATCTCACCTATCGTGATGGCGCCTATCTCAATACTAGGCAAGACAACAATCTCAATAAACCACCACATTTTTTAAGATTAAAAACATAATATTTAAATTCAACGGAAGAAATTTCACAATACAGTTATAATCACTCCCAAAACCCGGTGTCACTGAGTACATGAGCATCTAAATGAATACAAAGTCTGGCTGATAAAATCACTGTCTGAAAATATAGAACAGTACAATAACTAAACAAGAAGGGAATCAAGTATGCGGACGTCAAGAAACTACCTCGATAGTCTCCAACAGAAATAACTCTCAAATCTAGCAGTCGCCGTATCCGGGAGCACCTAGATCTGCACACGAGGTGCAGGGTGTAGTATGAGTACAACCAACTCAATAAGTAACAAGACTAACCTCTGGGATGAAAGTAGTGACGAGCTCCGCAGGTACAGTCCAATATAAATAATGGTACAAAAATGTAGTCATGCTTACAAGTTCAACAGTTAAACTCAGTACAAGTGAAATAGATCAATACTGCATGATATGAGGTATATGACATCTCAGTTGAAAGACCTCATGTAATACTGGTCACAAATCATTCGGTCACTCGGTACTATTTATGGCCAATCAGCCCAGGGATATTCCATCCCGTATATATATACACATCAACAAACAGTTAGTCACTCAGTACCGTATAAGGCCAATCCACCCCTGGGGTAATTTATCCCTAATTGTAAATGATACAGACAAGATCCATGTCAAGGGAAAATACATCACAGTATAAATAAGTAAGGCAAGTCCATGCCCTGGGAATTCCATCCCGTATATATAATAATCTACGCTCACTTGGGGTGTACAGACTCCGTATGGGCTCCTTCAGCTCAAGCGTTATATAAAGCACATATGGCGTACTGTGGCGTGCAGTGCGATCCCATAATAATAATAATAAAGCCTATAAGGCCTGCTGCAGTGCGCAGCTCGATCCATATAATAATAATATGTATCAAACCAATATGGCATGCTGCGGCACGCAGCTCGATCCATAAATATCCTTACAGTGAATGAATATGACTTAGTACAAAATGTACATTTTTAAAACGTTTAATTTAACAGCAACACGACCCCATGGGTCTCAAAAATATCGGCACGTAACCTAAACATGATCTTTATTAAGAGCCTAAGCTCAACTTCTCTAACACGTGGAAAAGATTCAGATAATAACATGATTCTTTAATATACGACTTCATAGGATTTGTTCAAATCAAAATTTCAATGGTGCATGTCTGCGCACTCGTCACTATCGTGTACGTCACCTCCAAACAATTTATATAACATCAATTCGGGGATTCATACCCTCAGAACCAATTTTAGCAATGTTACTTACCTCAAACCGCATAATTTCTTACTCCGCTATGCTCTTTCCTCGTGAATTGGTCTCTGAAAGCCTCATATCTAGCCAAAATTAATTCAATTCAGTTGATACAAATTATTGAAATTAATTCCATAAGAAAATACTAATTTTCCAATGAAATCCGAAATTTAACTCAAAAATCGCCCGTGGAGCCCACATCTCGGAACCCGGCAAAAGTTACAAAATCCTAAAGCACATTCAACCACGAGTCCTACCATACCAATTTTACTAAATTCCGACACCAACTTGACCTCCAAATCCTCCAATCTTATTTTCAAATCCCTAAGTTTAAATCCACGATATACACCTCAAAATCACGTAATCTAGTCGGATTATTCGATGATAATTCAATAATATGAAGTAGAAATGATCACAAGTGACTTACCTCAAGTTTTCCTTGAATTCTCTCTGAAAATCGCCCCAAAAGCCGTGCTTGAAGGTCCAAAAATGGCAAAACTCGTAACCCCTTCGAAATGTATACTGTCCAAGGGTTCCGCACTTGTGACTCACTTAGCCGCTACTGTGGTCTCACAGGTGCAAGAAATCAACCGCTTCTGCTGTTTGCCAAAGCCTCCACTGGAGTCGTTTCTGCGAGCTAGGAGCCGTTTCTGCGGGCTCACATTTGCGAGGCTTGCTCCTCTTTTGCGGAGAACTCGCTTCTGTGCCCATCCGTTCGCATCTGCGATCACGCAGGGGCAGAAATTTCCTCACACCTGCGAACACTACCTCACAGCCCCCTGTCCGTAGCTGCACTTTCTAGGCTCACTTCTGGGAGCTCACACCTGCTAGCCAATTTTCGCAGGTGTGATTGCATCAGATGGCAGAAACTTTTAGATTTTTCTTTTAAGTCCGAATTTGATTCGTTAACTATCTGAAACTCACCCGAGGCCCCCGGGACCTCAACCAAAAATACCAACAAGTCCTAAAACATCATATGAACTTATTCGAGCCTTCAAATCACATAACACAATGCTAAAACCATGAATCATACCCCCAATTCAAGCCTAATGAACTATGAAACTTCCAATTTTCTACAAACGAAGCTGGAACCTATCAATTCACGTCCGATTGACCTCAAATTTTGCACACAAGTCATAAATGACATACCGGACTATTCAAATTTCCAGAATCAGATTCCGACGTCGATATCAAAAAGTCAACCCCCCGGTCAAACTTCCCAAAAATTCAACTTTCACCATTTCAAGCCTAATTCCACTACGGACCTCCAAATAATTTTCCGGACACGCTCCTAGGTCCAAAATCACCATATAGAGCTATTGAAATCATTAGAATTCAAATCCGAGGTCATTTACATATAAGTCAATATCCTGTCAACCTTTCCAACTTAAGTTTTCAATTATGAGACTAAGTGTCTCATATCACTCTGAAATCCTTACGGACCCGAACCAACTAACCTGGTAAGTCATAAAACAAATGTAAAGCATAACTTGAGCAATAAACGGGGGAACTGGGTTATATACTCAAAACGACCGTCTGGGTTGTTACATTCTCCCCCTCTTAAACAAACATTCGTCCTCGAACGGGTTTAGAATCATACCTGAAGTCACAAATAGTTGTTGATATTTTCTCCGCATCTCCTGCTCAATATCCCAAGTAGCTTCTCCGACTGGATGTCCTCTCCATTCTGCCTTCACTGATGCTATTTTCTTTGACCTCAGCTTTCGAATCTGCCGGTCTAAAATAGCCACTAGCTCTACCTCATAAGTCAAACTACCGTCGAGTTGTACTGTACTGAAATCCAAAATATGAGACGGATCCCCGACATACTTTCGGAGCATGGATACATGGAACACTGGATAACCCGGCTCAAACTAATCCACCGGCGACCGGCACCGTCTCCCATATAAAGCCTCATATGGAGTCATCTGAATAATCGATTGGTAGCTGTTATTGTAAGCAAACTCCGCCGAGTGGCAGAAATTGATCCCAAGAACCACCAAAATCAATGACACAAGTGCGTAGCATATCCTCCAATATCTGAATAGTGCGCTTGGACTGTCCGTCTGTCTGAGGGTTAAATGTTGTACTCAACTGAACCTGTGTGCCCAATTCCCGTTGCACTGCTCTCCAAAACTATGATGTAAACTGCGTGCCCCGATCTGAAATGATGGACACTGGCACACCGTGTAGGTGAACAATCTCGCGGATATAAATCCCAGCCAACCGCTCCGAAGAATAATTAGTACCAATTGGAATAAAATGCGTGGATTTGGTCAACTGGTCTACAATCACCCAAACAACATCAAACTTCCACAAGGTCCATGGGAGCCCAACTACAAAGTCCATGGAAATACGCTCCCACTTCCACTCCAAAATTTCAAGTCTCTGAAGTAATCCGCCCGGTCTCTGATGCTCGTACTTTACATGTTGACAATTTAAACATCGAGCTACAAATCCAACTACATATTTCTTCATTCGCCTCCACTAATAGTGCTTCCTCAAATCCGGATACATCTTCGCGGCACCTGGATGAATGGAGTACCGCGAACTGTGAGCCTCCTGGAGAATCAACTCCCGTAACCCATCTACATTAGGAACACATAGCCTGCCCTGCATCCGTAATATGCCGTCATCCCCAATAGTGACTTCCTTGGCATCACCGTGTTGAATCGTGTCCTTAAGGACAAGCAGATGGGGGTCATCATACTGACGTTCTCTGATACGATCATAGAGAGAAGACTGAGACACCACATAAGCCAAAACTCGATTCGGTTCCAAAACATCCAATCTAACGAACTAGTTAGCCAAGGCCTGAACATCCAAGGCTAAAGGCCTCTCTGCTATCGGTAAGTATGCTAAGCTGCCCAAACTCTCTGCCTTACGACTCAAGGCATCGGCCACCATATTGGCCTTTCCGGGATGATAGAGAATGGTGATATCATAATCCTTAAGAAACTCTAACCACCTCCGCTGCCGCAAATTAAGATCCTTATGTTTAAACAAATGTTGTAGACTCCGGTGATTGGTATACATTTCATAATGGACGCCGTACAAATAATGCTGCCAAATCTTCAAGGCATGAACAATAGCTGCTAACTCAAGGTCATGGACATGATAATTCTTCTCATGTACCTTTAACTGTCTGGATACATAGGTAATCAACCTACCGTCTTGCATCAGCATTGCGCCGAGACCAATACGCGACGCGTCACAATACACAGTATAAGACTCTGAACATGTAGGCAACACCAACACTGGGGCAGTAGTCAAAGTTGTCTTGAGCTTCTAAAAGCTCTCTTCACACTCATCCGACCACCTAAACGGAGCACCTTTCTGGGTCAATTTAGTCAAAGGCGATGCAATAGACGAGAAACCCTCCACAAAGCGATGATAATAACTAGCTAAGCCGAGAAAACTACGAATCTCAGTAGCTGAAGATGGCTTGGGCCAACTCTGAACTACCTCTATTTTCTTCGGATCCGCCTTAATTCCTTCACTGGACACTATATGTCCCAAGAATGCCACCGAACTAAGCCAAAACTCACACTTAGAGAATTTGGCATAAAGTCTCTCCTCTCTCAGTCTCTGTAATACAATACCCAAGTGTCCTCCTAACTACGTGAGTACACCAGGATATCATCAATAAATACTACGACAAATAAATCAAAATATGGCTGAAATACACTATTCATCAAGTGCATAAATGCTGCTGGGGCATTGGTCAGCCCAAAAGACATCATGAGAAATTCATAATGGCCATAACGAGTCCTGAATGCCGTCTTTAGAATATCTGAATCCTAAATTTTCAACTGGTGATACCCAGATCTCAAATCAATTTTGGAGAACACCCTCGCTCCTTGAAGCTGGTCAAATAAATCATCATTATGCGGCAAAGGATATTTATTCTTGATTGTAACTTTGTTCAGATGCCTGTAATCGATGCACATCCGCATAGTACCATCTTTATTTTTTACAAACAGAACTGGTGCACCCTAAGGTGACACACTAGGCGTAATAAACCCCTTATCAAGGAGTTCCTGAAGTTGCTCTTTCAATTCTTTCAACTCAGCTGGTGCCATACGATACAGAGGAATAGAAATGGGTTGAGTGCCCAGCACCAAGTCAATACCGAAATCAATATCCCTGTCGGGTGGCATACCCTGCAGGTCCGCAGGAAATACATCCGAAAATTCTCGCACTATCGATACTGAATCAATAGGAGGAGTACCTACATCAACATCTCTCACAAAGGCCAAATATGACAAACATCCCTTCCCAACCATACGTTGGGCCTTCAAATAAGAAATTACCCTGCTAGGAACATAATCTAGAGAACCTCTCCATTCAACCTTTGGCAACCCCGGCATCGTCAACGTCACGATTTTTACGTGACAGTCCAGAATAGCATGACATGGAGACAACCAATCCATACCTAGAATTACATCGAAATCAACGATACCGAGTAACAAAAGATCAACTCTAGTCTCTAGTTCTGCAATAGTTACCACAGGACAGATACACACGGTCCACAGTAATAATATCGCCCACTAGCGTAGATACACGAACAAGTGAAACTAAGACTCACGGGGCATATTCGGACAACGAGCAAAATACGATGATACATATGAATAAGTGGAACCAGGTTCAAATAATATAGAAGCCTCCATGTGGCACACTGAAACAATACATGTGATCACTGGATCTGAATCAGCAGCATCTGGCCTGGCAGAAAAAGCATAGAATCGGGCATGACCGCTACCTGATCGGCCTCCCCCTCTTGGGCGACCCCTAGCTGTCTGAGCCCCACCCCGAGCTGGCTGGGCAGGTGGTGGCATAACTGGTGCATAAGTAGTAGCCTGACTTCTCTGCTGAACTGGACCTCAAGTAAGGCGGGGACAAAATTTCCTCACATGACCCAGCTCTCTACACTCATAACACTCCCTTTCGAAGAATGGTGGCAAGTTCTGAGGCGGACCTCGAGAACCATAATAACTACCAGAAGAACCTGGTACCGATGATCCATGAATTAAAGGAGCATGGGGCGTACTCTGGGCTAGAAGGTCACCGAGAGATGGCTGACCCTGATGAGAACTGTATGAACCATTGCTGGATGATGCACCACGGTGAACTAGACGACCCGTCTGAGCGTGTCTGTAAGAACAACCCCTACCGCAGTAAAACTGACCCCTGAAGGGACACCGCTCAAACCACCTGGCCCACGAGGCCTCTTGGCCTCCCTCTCTAAACGTTCCTGGCTACGGACCATCTCTATCTTCCGAGCAATGTCAACTACCTCATCAAAAGTAGCACCAGATACCCTCTCCCTAGTCATAAGTAACCGCAGCTGATATGTGAGGCCATTAATAAACCTCCTAATCCTCTCCTTATCAGTGGGAACCAACCAAACTGTGTGATGAGCCAACTCAGAAAATCTCATCTCATATTGTATCACAAATATGTCGTCCTGAAGTAACTTCTCAAACTGCCTGCGCAGTTTCTCTCTACGAGACTGCGGCACAAACTTCTCTTAAAAGAGTACGGAGAACTCCTTCCATGTAAGTGGTACTGCACCAATCGGCCTGCACCTCTCATAAGCCTCTCACCAACTGAAGGAAGCTCCAGAAAATAGAAAAGTAGTGAACGAGACCCCATTGGTCTCCAGAATACCTGTTGTCCGAAGCATCCACTGGTACTTATCTAGAAAACCTTGAGCATCCTCTGACTCAGCACCGCTAAATGATGGAGGTCGAAGCCTCCCAAATCTCTCAAGTCTCCTCTGCCCATCATCTTCCATAACGGGGAGTGCCCCCGGTATCTGAAGTCCCTGCACTACCTGATCTGGAGTACGGGCAACATGGGTATGAGTACTTCCCCCGGCCTGAGAAGTGGCAAGTGCGGCCTAAGCCACCTGAGCAAGACCAGTGCAAACTGTCAATATTTGGGCCATAGCCTCTTGAAGGCTTGGAATCACAATGAGCACAGCTGGTCCTGTCGGCTCAGCTATATCTGGAATCTGCTCCTGAGCTGGAGCAACTCGTGGTGCTATAGGTGTTGCTGCAACTGATGTATGAGCTACACCTCGACCTCTACCTCGGCCCCGGCCTCTACCACGGCCCCGGCCTCTCGCAGCCCTAACTGGTGGCATTGGTGGCTGACCGTCCGATCCAGTAGTATGTGTCCTCACTATCTGTGAGAGAATAGAATAACAGAAATTTAGTTTCCGGAATAAACAAATTCGTACGATAGAATGCAAGAAGCTGAACTTTTCCTAAGGGTTCGACAGCCTCTCGAAGATAAGTATAGACGTCTTCGTATCGATCCACAAGACTCTACTAAACCTCCTCATGACTCGTGAGACCTATGTAACCTAGGCTCTGATACCAACTTGTCACGACCCAAAATCTCACATGTCGTGATGGAGTCTATCTCAATACTAGGCAAGCCGATAATCTCAATAAACCACCACATCTTTTAAGTTTAAAAACATAACATTTAAATTCAACGGAAGAAACCTCATACAGTTATAATCACTCCCAAAATCCGGTGTTACTAAGTACATGAGCATCTAAATAAATACAAATTCTGACTGATAAAATCACTGTCTGAAAATATAGAACAGTACAATAACTAAAGAGGAAGGGAATCAAGTCTGCAGACGTTAAGCAGCTACTTTGATAGTCTCCAACAGAAATAACTCTGAAACCTAGCAGTCGCTGTATCCGGGAGCACCTGGATCTGCACACGAGGTGCAGAGTGTAGTATGAGTACAACCAACTCAATAAGTAACAAGACTAACCTCTAGGCTGAAAGTAGTGACGAGCTCCGCAGGTACATTCTAGTATAAATAATGGTACAAAAATGTAGGCATTCTTTCAAGTTCAATAGTTAAACTCAGTACAAGTGAAATAGATCAATACTGCATGATATGAGGTATGACATCTCAGTAGAAAGACCTCATGTAATACTGGTCACAAATAATTCGGTCGCTCGGTACTGTTTATGGCCAATCAGCCCAGGGATATTTCATCTCGTATATATATACACATCGACTGACAGTTAGTCACTCAGTACCGTATAAGGCCAATCCATCCCTGGGGTAATTTATCCCCAATTATAAATGATACGGACAAGATCCATATCCAGTAAAAATACATAACAGTATAAATAAGTAAGGCAAGTCCATGCCTTAGGAAGTCCATCCCGTATATATAATCATCTACGCTCACTGGAGGTGTATAGACTCCGGAGGGGCTCCTTCAGCCCAAGCGCTATATAAAGCTGATATGGCCTACTACGGCGTGTAGTCTGATCTCATTATAATAATAATAATAATAATAATAATAATAAATCCTATAAGGCCTGCTGCGGTACGCAGCTCGATCCATATAATAATAATATGTATATAGCCAATATGGCCTACTGCGGCGTGCAGCTCGATCCATAAATATCCTCACAATGGATGAATATGACTTAGTATAAAATGTACATTTTTAAAATGTTTAATTTAATAGCAACACGACCCCATGGGTCCCAAAAATATCGGCATGTAACCTAAACATGATCTCAATTAAGAGCCTCAGCTCAACTTCTCTAACACGTGAAAAACAATCAGATAATAACATGATTCTTTAATTTATGACTTCATAGGATTTATTCAAGTCAAACTTTCAATGGTGCACATCTACACGTTCATCACTATCATATGCGTCACCTCCAAACAATTTATATAAGATCAATTCGGAGATTCATACCCTCAGAACTAAGTTTAGAAATGTTACTTACCTTAACCCGCGTAATTTCTTATTCTGCTATGCTCTTGCCTCGTGAATTAGTATCTGAAAGCCTCGTATCTAGTCACAATTAATTCGATTCAGTCAATACAAATTATTGGAATTAATTCCATAAGAAAATACTAATTTTCCAATAAAATCTGAAATTTAACTCAACAATTGCCCGTGGAGCCCACATCTCGGAACCCGACAAAAGTTACAAAATCTGAAAGCTCATTCAACCAAAAGTCCAACCATACCAGTTTTACTAAATTCCGACATCAACTCAACCTCCAAATCCTCCAATCTTATTTTCAAATCCCTAGGTTCAAATCCTTGATTTACACCTCAAAATCACGTAATCTGGTCGGATTATTCGATGATAATTCAATATTATGAAGTAGAAATGATCACAATCGACTTACCTCAAGTTTTCTTTGAATTCTCTCCGAAAATCGCCCCAAAAACTGTGCTTGAAAGTGCAAAAATGGCAAAACTCGAAACCCCTTCGAAATGTATATTGGCCAGGGGTTCCGCACCTGCAACTCACTTAGCCGCTTCTGTGGTCTCATAGGTGCGAGAAATCAATCGCTTATGCGGTTTGCCAAAGCCTCCACTAGAGCCGCTTCTGCGGGCTCGCATTTGCGAGGCTCGCTCCACTTCTGCGGAGAACTCGCTTCTGCGCCCTTCCGTTCACATTTGCGATCATGTAGGTATGGAAATTCCCTCACACCTGTGACCACTACCTCACAGCCCCCGGTCCACATCTGCGCTTGCCAGGCTCGTTTCTGTGAGTTCGCACATGCGAGCCAATTTCCGCAGGTGCGGTTGCATCATATGGCAGAAACTTTCAGATTTTTCTTCTAAGTCCGAATTCTATTCATTAACCCTCTGAAACTCACCCGAGGTCCCCGAGACCTCAACCAAAAATACCAACAAGTCCTAAAACATCATACGAACTTAGTCGAGCCTTCAAATCACATCAAAAAAATGCTAAAATCACGAATCATACCCCAATTCAAGCTTAATGAACTTTGAAACTTCCAATTTTCTACAAACGACGTCGGAACCTATCAATTCACGTCCGATTGACCTCAAATTTTGCACACAAGTCATAAATGACATAACGGACCTATTCAAATTTTCAAAATCAGATTCCGGCCTCGATATCAAAAAGTCAACCCCCCGGCCAAACTTCCAAAAAATTTTACTTTCGCCATTTCAAGCCTAATTTCACTACGGACCTCCAAATAATTTTTCGGACACGCTCCTAAGTCCAAAATCACCATACAGAGCTATTGGAATCATCAGAATTCATATTCGAGGTCGTTTACACATAAGTCAATATTCGGTCAACTTTTCCAACTTAAGTTTTCAATTATGAGACTAAGTGTCTCATTTCACACCGAAATCCTTTCGGACCCGAATTAACTAACCCGGTAAGTCATAAAACAACTGTAAAGTATAACTTGAGCAGTAAATGGGGGAACGGGATTATATACTCAAAACGACTGGCGGGTCTTTACAATTACACCCTATATCTCCAAAGCTTTCTCATATATTCTAAAACATACTACAATATTCTAATTTGTATTACAATCCAAATCAAACATACCACAATATTCTAATTTGTATTACAATCCAAATCGAACATACCACAATATTCTAATTTGAAATATAATATTCAACTAAACGTAGTAGAGTATTTTAATTTGGAATACAATATCCAAATCACACATATCATATTATTCTATGAAGAATACAATATTCAAACCAAACATACCACAATATTCTAATTTGGAATGCAATCCAAACCGAACATACCACATTATTCTAATTTTAAATACATTATTCAAACTGAACACACCACAATATTCTAATCTAGAATGCATTATATAAACCAAACATATCATATTATTCTAATGGAGAGTACAATATTCAAGTCAAACATATCCTAATATTCTAATTTGGAATATAATATTCAAATCAAACATACTACAATATTTTAATTGAAATACAATGGTCAAACCAAATATACTACAATATTCTAATTTAAAATACAATAACTATACCAAATATACTATAATGTTTTAATTTGGAGTACAATATACAGACCAAGCATTCCATAATTTTCTAATTTGGAATACAATATTCAAATCAAACATACACTAATATTCGAATTTATAATACAGTATCCAAATCAAAAATATTACAGTATCCTAATTTAAAATACAGTATCCAAATCAAACATACCAAAATATTCTAATTTAGAAGACACAATATTTTATTTTGAAATACAATAAGTATACAATGTAAAATAAATTTATAAAGTAGGTATACATGGTAAAATAAAATATTTTAATTATATATGATGTTAACTGGTATTTTCAGTAGACATACCGTGTGGGTTTCGCTTTATTTTATTTTTCTTTTCTCGTCATTTCAAATATCTGAAATACTCTTTATATTTAGGGATATTAGACAAATTGTCTCCCGAGAATCATTCGCCGTATCCAACTAAAAAAGTACTATTTACTTTTTTCTCTTATTGAAACACACTACTCAGGTATTCTTTCAATTTACTCTCTTCGTCCCATTTTAACTATCATTTTACCTTGGGAGTACTTTTATATATACAAAATTAGGACAATACTTACCCCATTGAGCTAGATTTTCCTATTTACAAAAAGTAACTAAGGTTTTTATAAAATATATTCAATTCCGATCAAAAGCTACAATTTATACATAATTTGTATACATGTTTATGTTGTACAAAATCCGGTAAAAACTGTAATTTACATATAACTTATATGCAACTTGTATATAATTTTTTGTTGTATAGAATCTGGATAAAATACATACTATTTTTATGTAACTATGTTAATTGTATATATGTTGTATGTCATTTGTGCACCCAACATATAAAATACATACAACTTATTATTTTTTGCCTCTTCAAATTTTAATCTAAAATTCTAACCCAAACCAAATTAATTTTTTACCATACTCTCTCAAAGTTGAGATATAAACTCCAAACAATATTTTCAATCGTTTGCAACAACATCCAATCTAAACAAATAATAATTTCGCAAAATTTAGTTTTGAGTTTAAAGTTTCGAAGTTTTTTAGTAGCTGTCAATGTAGTTTAAGCTTATGTCTTCACGTTTCACACCCAAATAAGGTTAAATTAGTGTGTGATTCAAAATTTCAGTATAATTTCAATTATACAATAATTTGAAAAAATGGAAACCCTTCTTATTGGACGATATGCTTTCTTCCATTTATTTATCTATCACTTGGGAGGTCCAACCAGTAAGCACCATCACTTGAACAATCTTGAAGAAGATTTGAACCTGTTGGCTGAATACCAACGGGCGAAGGTTCTGGCCTGTTGGTGCATAATAATGCTCTATTATGAAAAAATTGTGTCACTTAGGAGGGGTAGAACTTTTCATCAGAGTGAAAATAAATTCATGGAAGAGGGAGAAAAAATGGAAAAGATTGTAGTATAATACATTACTTTATATAATATATATAAAATTAAGTTACAATCTCTCGAAGGAGGATAAATAAGTTTATAATGTAGTATAGATATATCAAAATACCTTTCAGCTTTTTTCACATCCATTAAGCAAAATAATAAAATACAACGTATAGTTTATTAAAATATCCCTATATAATGAAAGTAGTTTGATATTTTTCTTTTAAATACCATGCATTCTTATTAATATTAAGGGTATAATCTAAAACAATTAACAAGTTTAATTTTGAATTCCTAAAGTGATAGTAATTTTTTCTAAGACAATTTTTTAATTTTGAGCTAAAACGAAAGTAGTTAATGTCAACAAAGTCTTGTGGTGGTCTTTACGGCGTCCAGCTTTTTTTCTTAGGTTAACTAATTAATCTTGTCTGCATTATTTTTCTTCCTTTTCCGTTATACTCTTTCAGTGACATGTGCGGTGGTGGTTTTCTTTTCTCCTTCTTCTAAGAGCATTTAATAGTAAGAAATTTTATTTAAAGGATGCAACAATATGCAATTTTTGGGACAGATTTGATAAAGAAAACAAAGAGCCACCTCATCGTACTTTTAACAAATGAAGAAAGTTAACACTAAAGAAGGGAAAGCTGGCGTCTTCATGTTAGATGGAGATGGCGATGAAATTGTGGGGACGGGGGAGTATGCAGATTGATAAAAAAAATTATTTTTTATTTTCAGGAGCTGCAAGATTGGTCCCAGAGTAAATTCAATAAAGAAAAGAAAATTTAAAAAGAAAAGAAAAATGGCCATTGAATTTGGGGAAAGGCCGATTGATGCATACTCGTCTAGTATTTTTGTACTCATTCTATATTTGAATTCTCCAGCAATCATAGAGTGATATAAATTATTAAACAAGATTTTAAATTCAGAAAAGCTATTGGTACACTCATAAGCTTGTTCTTTATCAAACTATTTGAAGGTGAATTATCACTATCAACCTGCAACACTTTAATATTCCCTGAACTTATTTTCTTTTTAGTCCGTGCCAAAAAGAATAACTTCTTTTTTTATTTGAAAATAATTTACCTTTATGCATTGATTTATAGCCACACAAAATATATGTCCCTTATTTTACAACACAAGTTCAAAAGTCTTATATCTTTTCTTAAATTCCGTGCCCAATCAAATGAGTTCACATAAATTGAAAAGGTGGGAGTAATTTAATTTGTTACCTCAACCAACCGAAATTAGAATAGAGAATGCTTTCTGACATTTGGTAGCACATGCTGTCACCATAAGAATACAAACTTGTTTATCAAATAAAATCTTTCCTTTATATACGTGCAAAGATTATATTCCAGTGATTTGAAATAAACAATCCGAAGTTTTTGGAAATGAGGGTGATCTCGTCATACATGATGTACTATATTAATATACTTTTTCCGTTTCAATTTATTTGAATCTATTTCCTTTTTAGTTCGTGTAAAAAAAATGACTTTTTTCCTTATTTGGAAATAATTTACCTTTATATAATAATTTATAGCCACACAAAATATATGTGCCTCATTTTACACCACAAGTTCAAAATTCTTCTCTATTTTCTTAAACTCCGTGCCCAGTCAAATAGGTTCACGTAAATTGAAATGAAGTGAGTAGTTGTTTACTCACGTTTCAAGAAGGAAGTATAATATTCATTACATATAGTAGATTATCAGTTCACATTATTTATTTCTCTTGAAATTTTACAATAATGAATGTAAAAAGCACAATATGCGGGTGCTTGAAATGTAATCTTCGTGGAAGTTCCTACCAACATATCAAGAAAAAAAAAACTGAAAATGTATAAGTAGCAGTAGGGTTTCAAACATTCCATTCATTTTGTACGTGAAAGTGCAATAAATTAAACTAGTCATCCAAAAATTATAGGGAAAAGAAAATGAATCCAGCTGATGAAACCTTATCTTTCTCTAACCTTGATTTCCTTGAATCTATCAAGCAGAACCTTTTGAATGATCCAATTGTTTTTGAGAATTTTTCAAATGACGCATTGTCTAATAGCCCTAGCTCAAGTTCAGCAGAAAACAGCTTTAACACCTCCCTTTGTGATGAAAACTGTGAAAAGTCCGAGTCCGAGGAGGAAAGAAAGGGGCCTATGGTGGCGCGTGAGAAAAAAGCGCCGCAAGATTGGAGGCGCTACATAGGAGTGAGGCGGCGGCAATGGGGGACGTTTACGGCGGAGATAAGAGATCCGAATAGGAGAGGCGCGAGACTGTGGCTAGGAACTTATGAGAGTCCGGAGGATGCAGCATTAGCTTATGACCAAGCCGCTTTTGAGATCCGCGGCTCGAAAGCACGTCTCAATTTTCCGCACTTAATTGGCTCGACCATAACTAAGCCGGCTAGGGTTACAACGAGGTGTCGTATGCGCTCACCGGAGCCATCGTCTTCAGCTTCTTCAGAAAATAGGACAAGGAAAAGTAAGATAGATGTGATAAACTCCATAGCTAAAGCAAAATTTATTCGTCATAGCTTGATTAATCTGCAAATGTTGGTATAATTGTGAGGAACTAAGGTTTCTTCGTGTTTGACAATTGCAATATTCTCAAAGAAAAAGAAAAAAAAAACAAAGCTGCTGGACGATGACTTGTAAATGTACTTTCTCTTACGTGACCTTTCTTTTTAACGGGATAAATTAGTTGCCAGATAAATCACTTCATAAAATGTCGTTTTTTCTTTTGGCTTCTCTTGTTCATATACGGTTAGATCTCTCTATAGGATCCTTATATAATATCCATTCACTATAAAAGTTAAATTTTTTTAGAACCGATTTTTAAATTATATTTTACCTCTCTATAACAACTTTTTTACCTATAACACCAATAACCATATTTATAGCAAAACACTCTTTGTAAAATTACCCCTCTTTATCAACCATATATTTTCTTTAAGATTACTAGTAATAACTCTAAAAATATGCACACAATCTTTTCCATTAAATAATATTTCTATCTTGCATAAAATATAATATTTGAAGATTTGCACATGATAACTTTTTCATTGGATAAATTCCAAAAAAATATGTAGATGGAATATTTTTAAACTCTTAGATTGGCTTCAAGTGAAAACTATTGAATACTTTTTTGCTGGAAATTTGGACACAAACCTTCGCCAATTCAAGCGTTATGTTGCTAGTAAGAGAATGAAATCTACGAAACAAGCTACAATTACAAAGTTCTTACATCACTCTTAAAAGAATTTATTTTTGCTAGGTAGTTTTAAAATGTCTACCTTAGAGTTTAAATCTTTATATGTTTAGTTGTGAATTTATTACTAATATATGAGCTTTCTTCAATATTTAACTAGTGAAATATGCATATCATTTGAGATTTTAAATTTGAATAATTTTTTAATCTTTTATATGTAATATTAAAAATAAAAAATAATTGATTTTTGGATAATTTTTTATCTATAACAGCCAAAAAATATTTAAACGTCAAATGCTGTTATAGGTGTTTAACGGTCATTCACTATAAAGCCAAAAAATATCGGAACAAACGAGACTATTATAAAGAGGGTTGGTTGTAAAAACCTTAACACGAAAGGATGACAAGAGGTAAAAAAATGTTAGAGTGAGAAGTGAGCTTCTCTCTACTCTCCCCCACTCTTTCTTCCCTTCTAACGGTTACTTTACAGTGATTAACGACTAATTTTTTTCCCAATTTTGCTCAATGAGCATGTCCATTGACATTTTCGGACACCCATCCTCAAAATACCAATGCCATCGGACCCCAACATTAACAGAGATGCCTCCTCATCTAAAACTTTTCCACCTTTGCAAAGAAGAGCAATGGAAAACGACACAATACCCAAGCAATCGCAACTAGAATCTCATGTAGGAGCTCAGGGCTACAAAGTTAGAAATCGAACGGGACTAAAAGTAAGACTACCACCAAGAGCACATGAAGTGATTGAAGGCAAAGCGGTGGTTGTTCTTATCAACGAAGAACATGAACTCCTCGCAGACACATGCCGATGGACCATCATCGGTAAGTTTCTTCGAGGCAAACCTTCCATTGACAAAATTAGGGCTGATTTTGCTCGATTATTTGTCTCTAAAGGAGAAATTAAAATTTATGCAAAAGATAAATACCATTTTTTGATAGATGTTAAAAATAAAGATGACTTCAATAATATTTACTCAAGAGAGTTCATTAATCTCTCGAAAAATGTCAGCATGAAGATTCTGAAATGGACAACAATTTTAAGCCTAACGCTAAAATATCCCTGGCCCCTGTCGGGATTAATCTCCCGGATGTACCTTGGCATTACTATGGCTAGAAATTGAGAGTTACATTGGAGGGTGTCGAGACTTATGGCATTTTTATAACATTGTAGATTATGCATTTCAGCATCAAGAAGGTGAAGAAAATAGTGTTAGGTTCACACTCCTTAGAGTGGGTGTCGCGGTTGTGGTGCTTTGGGGTACTTAAGTAGGAAGTCAACGGCTTATGGGCCTTAGGGCGTTGTGGTTTTATACTAAGGTCTTTTGTGTGGTAAATTTTGGTTAAGGATCATGGTGTTCCAGCAAGGAGAAGTATCAATTTGAAGGCAATTTGGAAGGGACTTGGAGGAATAGGACAACGTGGTAGTAGGTTGGATCATCACAGTAATGGATATAATCGGTTCTTTGGGTACTTATGATGTGGCGAGCCTCCACAGGTGTTTTGTGGCAATGCTCTAGGGTTTTGCCGGCCTGCGAGGCTGGGTTGAGTTAGAGAGATTCGGTTCTGATAGCTTGGTTGTGTGCAAATAGTTTTTGAAGAGTTCTTAATGGTTTTTACCAGGGTTCGAGGAGTATATTTCCTACCGGCGTGAGGAATATGTTGCATATTGAGATTTTCTCCGGGATGAGATCAAATGGAAGGGTTCTGACTGATTGGGTATGTATTCTGCTTGGGACTTAGAGTTGATTATAAGATTCTTGTACTCTTCACAGGATGGCATGGTAGATGCGGTGTATTGTGTGGGATTGAGATTTACATATGGAAGGTCACAGTTCAGTTTTGAAGGGAAGGACATAAATTCGTAGGCAGCATGGACGGTTTCAGATGACTAGGTGAATGATATTACTTTTTGGTATTTCTTGAGGAGAGTGTACATTTCAGGAGGCGCACTGTGTTTTGATCTATGGATACTTCATTGGTGTTGTGGCGCTCTCCTGGTTGATCGACTGCTGATTTCCAAATATTGCTATGTGGCACGGAAGAATTATAAAAGTATTCCTCGTAGGATGATCGTATATGAGAGATGTGTTAGACATTCGGGCGGTGGAGTTGGGATCAAATATGGTGATTCGTGTGTTCTATGGAGTTGGAGACTAGGGTTTCTTAGGAACAGATTGTTTTATGGTTGCGGACTGTGAAGTCGTGGCCGAAGCTAGCCAGATGATAGTATGTGTTATGATTCAGTCGTTATGGACTTTTGGAGGGTTAATTATCTATTGGTGGGTGACCAGAGTTGACTTGGGGGTCCATTGGTAGGCCCAATTAGGATGTGTATTCTACACCAAGCCGGATTGGTTGGCTACACACTGCTATTGTTGAGGGATGTACCATTCTGTTGTTGTTAAACTTATTCGTGTTCTGAAATAATCTGTGAGTTACTCTTTTATGCAATGAGGAGTTGTGATTCGTTGGTTACAAGCACACCTGGTGCGGTTTTATTTGTGCTTTATAGTAGAATTTGAGCGAGATGAGTAATTGGGTATTGCATGGTTAATGGCATATGGGTTATGTTCTTTCGGGTTTTATGTAGCATTATGTCATCTGCTTCTCCATAGTTATGGTAATGCACCTTGAGTACTTGATTTCGGATTACGTGTGGTTATTGATTTTGAGCATGGTGGCTGAGGTATTTCATATGGATCAGTGTTTTGATGGGGTCGCGCATGGCGGCAGAGTTATGTTGAGATATGATCCTTTGTGTTAGATTCGTGTGTTATGGTTCTACGGTGTGATGGGTTCTTAGCATTGCGTTGGGGTGGCACCCGTCGAGCTTACGGGACGGTTCACTTGTTTGAGTCATGTTCGTGATTGAGTCATGTTCTCTTGCAGGATAGGAATGTTGCTTATTGGTGCACTGATTGCACGGTTTGTGGCTTTAGCTAGTATTGGTGTGGCATGTCAGTAGAGTAGCTGGGATTTGATAAGATGAAGTTGTCGGATTTAGGATGGGTACTATCAGATTTGATTGTGGTATATTTGGAAGGATAATATCGAAAGGCGGCTTAGAAATTTGCTATGATTCTTGTCAAAGGAGAGAGAGCTCCACGACTGGTGGATCTGATAAATGGTTAAGAGTTTTTGCATGTTTCTTTCATTATCGGTAGTGTACAAAGGTTTTAGAATGGAGTCTTGTTTGATATGAGGTTAATTACCGGCATTGGGTTATTTTGCGAAGCTACTATGATTAGAAATCATTGCTACGAGTATCTGTGTTATGTGGTATATCATGCGATTGTATCTTGGGTCATGGTTGCGGCTTGGTACAACTTGTTCAGACTTATACAGTGTGTAGGTTGCGAGATTCATATCTTATGAGAAATTCCGGATGTTGGAAATTGGATTCTAAGGCTTGTGGGCTAGGTTGAATTGAGAAATTTTAGTTATGTTGTGTTATCGGACCTGTATGGGATAGGGTAACGTGGGATCACCCCCGGGTATGTGCATGGTAAGGTTATACGGCAATTTGATGGTTATGGGAACAACTCTTGGCACATTCGAGGACGAACGCATGTTTAAGTGGGGTAAGATGTAACGACCCGATCGGTCGTTTTGAGCATTTGCACTTCGCTAGGTTGTTTATGGGCATGAGTAGCTCCGTATGATGTATTTTGACTTGTGTGAATCGTCGGTTTGGTTTTCAGGTTATTCGGGACTGATTTGGAAGAATAATTCTCAACTAGGGAGCTTTAAATTTGAAAGACTTGACCAAGTTTGACTTTTTAGCATTTGACCTCGGATTGGAATTTTGATAATTCTATTAGCTCTGTTGGGTGATTTTGGACTTAGGAGCGCGTCCGGATTGTGATTTGGAGGTCCGTGGTTGAATTTGCCTCGAAATGGCGAAAGTTGAAATTTTGGAAAGTTTGACCGAGAGCGGACTTGTTGATATCGGATTTGGATTCCGATTCTGGAAGTTGGATCAGGCCCGTAATGTTGAATGTGACTTGTGTGCAAAATTTGAGGTCAATCGGACGTGATTTGATAGGTTTCGGCATCGGTTGTGGAAGTTTGAAATTTTAAAGTTCATTGATTCGAGTTGAGATGTGATTCATCATTTTGATGTTTTAATGTGTGTTTTGAGGCCTCAAGTAGGTCCGTATTGTGTTATGAAACTTGTTGGCATGTACGTACGGGGTCCCGATGGGCTCGGGTGAGTTTCAGACGAGGCTCGGACCATTTCATTGCATTTTTTGATTTTTGCTAGCTGCTGGTTCTTGTGTGATCGCACCTACGACTGGTTTGCGCAGGTGCGATGGTTGCAAAAGCGACAGAGGAGTCGCAGAAGCGTGCAGGGGAGCTGGCCGTGAGGATCGCTGGTGCGGGTGCTTGGACGCACCAGCGCAACCGCAGATGCGGTTCAAGTGCGCAGAAGTGAGATCGCAGAAGCGGCTTAAAGACCACAAGTGTGAGGGATTGTTGGGTCAGTTGTTTTCGCAGAAGCGAAGTTTTACCGCAAAAGCGGTGGTCGTGGATGCAACGAATTGTCCGCAAATGAGGAATCGCTGGGCAGAAGCTATATTATCGAGGGTTTTGGTTCATTTTTACATTTTTGGAGTTATGGAGCTCGAATTGAGGCGATTCTTGAAGCAATTTTCATCTTGTGGACTAGGGTAAGTGTTCCCTACTCATTTTTTTTATTTTATATCACGAATCTACCTTCGTTTTTGGTAATTGGATTGTGAATTTTAAAGAGGAAATTGGGGGTTTTGGCCTAAAGCTTCATAATATGAAATTTTGAGTTTTGAACATCGAATTGGAGTGGAATTTGAGTGAAACTAGTATGGTTGGACTTGTAATTGAATGGGTTGTTGGATTTTCTAAATTTTGTCGGGTTTTGAGGTGCGGGCCCGGGTTGGGCTTTTGGCCGATTTTGGGCTTTTGATTCAAGAATTGATCTTTTTTGATCGGGATTGGTTCCTTTAGCATTGTTTGATGTACTTGAGTTGTTTTTGGTTAGTTTCGAGCCGTTCGAAGGTCGGAATGCGGGATATGGCATTTTGGAGCATCGCTTGGCTTGCTCGGTGTTGGAATTGGCTTGTTCGAGGTAAGTAACTCTTCTAATCTTGGAGCTGAGGGTATGAAACCCTAATATACGTGTTACGTGATTAGTGTTGGGGTGACGCACATGCTAGGTGACGGGCGTGTGGGTGTGCACTATGTGAATTGAGATTCTGTTGTTCCCATAGCACTGTATAATGGTCCTACTTTGTTGATATCTGTGTTTTCACCATGTGATAAAGTAGTTAAGCTGTCAATCATGCTAGATATCATGTTTAGGCATTATGTCGATACTGTTTGGACCCATAGTGGTCGCTTCTTACTATCATCTCATCGATTTCATTGATATTTCATACTCAGGCATATCCATGCATTCATACCATATCTCAATCTCAATTATTATTTATTGATACATTATATCATTATTGTCGGGCTAGTTTCATGACAGTGTGAGCCCGCGAGTGAGACTGGAGAGATTGATGACTGAGTGAGGCCGAGGGCCCGAGTGAGAGTGATATTTTGGGATCAAGCTGCACGCCGAATCGATATATTGATTACATTTTATAGGATCACGCTGCACGCCACAATGATATATTGATTACATTCTATAGGATCGGGCTGCACGCCGCAACGATATAGCGCTTGGACTAAAAGGAGCCCTTCCGGAGTCTGCACACCCTAGTGAGCACAGTCGACTATAAATATGGATCGGGATGCACGCCGCAGCGGGTATTGTACAGCGCTGAGTGATTGAGAGTGCTGAGCATAGTAAGAGATAAAGCGAGATAGTGAAATTGAGTACTCTAAGAGTGTGAGTACATGAGCTCATCATCGAGATGCATTGCATTTGACATGCATACTTGTGATACATGCATAGAGGTGCATTTCCTTATGCTACCCAGTTTTGGGGACATTTATGATTTTACTTGTATCTTGACATGTAGGCATAGAGAAGTACTTTCCTTAAGCTATCTGAAAATGAAACATCTTACTATTTGTTGAAAGGACTTTTAGGAAAAATCACAGTTTTCAAACTTACTCGTATTTTGGCTTTTTTTTGTAAAAGATTTGGTTTTTCCTGAGATACTTGAAAAGAAATGCCCATTTTTTTGGAACTGTGAACGAACTGAGTCTTTTATTTCTGAGATAGTCTTTTGTTACTTGTACTATGCTGTTATGAACTGTTGTGGAATATTGGTGTTGGACCCGATCTTTTTGTTAGCTCGTCACTACTTTCAACCTAAGGTTAGGTTTGTTACTTATTGAGTACATGGGGTCTGTTGTACTCATACTACACTTCTGCACCTTGCGTGCATATCTTGGCTGCTGATGTTGCCGTGTTCGATGGGAGCTGGATTTGAAGATGTACCTGCATTCCGATTATAGCTGCCTCTTGTTCGTGGTAGCCTTAGATCTATAAAAATTCTGTTTATGTATTTTTTCAAACAGACGATGTATTTATTTCATCTCAGCTTTGTAAACTCTATTCTTAGAAGCTCATGATTTGTACTACCAGTTCTTGGGGAACGTATAAGATTCAGATAATTTCTTTACTTAATTGCTTTATTAATTGTTATTGGAATTGGTTAGTGGTTAACTGGCTTACCTAGCAGGTTGGATTAGGTGCCATCACAACTAGTTGGATTTTGGGTCGTGACAGGTGGTATCAGAGCTCTAGGTTCATAGGTTCTGCAAGTCATGAGCAAGTGTCTAGTAGAGTCTTGCGGATCGGTATGATGATGTCCATACCTATCTTCGAGAGGCTACAGGACATTTAGGATATACTTTCCCATCTTTCTTTCCTTATCGTACGGCATTGATTCAACTTGAAGCGTAACTCTTTGAATTCCTTCCATGCATTCGTATGCGCATGTGAGCGCTTGATATCGGTTGTGCGTCGGTGGCTTGTGATTCTATGAACGAGGTTCGAGATGTGTATTCGATATTTTGGTGATGGGCCAGTCTGGTGGACTTGAGGCCATGGTTAGACCGTAGCTTAAGCTCGGTAGCTTCAGTGGTAACTTGTACATTTGGACTCATATGTCCGGTAATGTCCCTATGAGTGAAATTTATCGCTCGATGAGCGGTGAAATGGCTGTGTGGTGAGTATGATGTGACTGTTAGATGTGTTTGGATTGTTCGAATGTGACGAGAAGAGTTTACTTGAGATGTAGCAAGGACTGTGGGGTGTCTGATTTCTGTCTTGATTTGGCGTATGGTCTTGAGTTATGGGTGTGTTGAGGGATCTCTCATGTGTGTTTAGTTGTAGAGTGAAGTAGATTCTCATGTCTTGTTGATGAGTTCAGAATCAAGAAGATTAAGTGGTTGCGTAGTAGTCGTGACTGTGGAAGGGTATAGAGAGATGTCACTTTGAGGTAGAGCAGGTGGGTTATCTCATGCGAGGTGTCCTGAGGTTGTATGATCCTTATGATGTTTTGGAGAGAGTTCTCTTTTACCATTGGGGTATATTTGTGCGATTTGAGTTTGGATCGGTTGTAACAGTGGACCTGACTATCACGAGGATGAATGCGAGATTTACAGATGATTTGAGGTATTATATGGTTTGTGTTACATGAGCTTATGCAGGATTTAGTTGAATTTCAGTGCGGGATTCTGGAAGTAATAGAGTATGGGTATCGTGATGTTATCGAGTGTTTTGTTATGTGGCTTTGAGCCAAGTGGGAGAACCTGCTATCGACGAGTTGATTGTACGATTATGTGTTGTATTGGTTTCGGTTCGGGGTATACTGGTGAATCAGTTATGACTTGCAGAGGTCGAGATCGAGGATGACTCAGGTAAAGGAAATTCGGGATACAGGTTGTATTACACTCTATAGGTGTATGGGAATCATAAAATAATTGAGTGGTTATTCGTGAAAGGTATAGTGTACATGGAGTAGGAATATGCTCAGTTGCTCAGGAGTGTGGGTTATTCCCTTGGGTGTTGGTGTGCTAATAGGGCACAGGTCGTTCGGTCAGTTTTGCCGGTTTAATTGAGATTTGAGTAGAGTGGATGACTCTCAAAAATGGTTCTGATGGATTCAAGATTTTTATGTAGCGATTTGGAATTTTCAATATGTGTATATGGGTAGAAACTGAGAGTTACATTTCGAACGAGCCAAGAGTTGTTCCCATAACCATCAAATTTCCGTATAACCTTACCATGCAGATACCCGGGGGTGATCCCACGTCACCCTATCCCATACAGGTCCAATAACACAACATAACTAAAATTTCTCAATTCAACCTAGCCCACAAGTCTTAGAATCCAATTTCCAACATCCGAAATTTCTCATAAGATCTGAATCTCGCAACCTACACACTGTATAAGTCTGAACAAGTTGTACCAAGCCGCAACCATGACCCAAGATACAATCGCATGATATACCACATAACACAGATACTCGTAGCAATGATTTCTAATCACAGTAGCTGCTCAAAACAACCCAAAACCGGTAATAAACCTCATATCAAACAAGACTCCATTCTAAAACATTTGTACACTACCAATGACGAAAGAAACATGCATAAACTCTTAACCATTCATCAGATCCACCAGTCGTGGAGCTCCCTCTCCTTCGACAAAAATCATAACAAATCTCTAAGCCGCCTTTCGATATTATCCTTCCAAATATACCACAATCAAATCTAATAGCACCCATCCTAAATCCGACGACTTCATCTTATCAAATCCCAGCTACGCTACTGACATGCCACACCAATACTATTTAAAGCCACAACCCGTGCAATACGTGCACCAATAAGCAACATTCCCATCCCGTAAGAGAACATGACTCAAATAAGAGAACCGTCCCGCAAGCTCAATGGGTGCCACCCTAATGCAATGCTAAGAACCCAAAACACCGTACAACCATAACATACGAATCTAACACAAAGGATAATATCTCAACATAACTTTGCTGCCATGCGCGACCCCATCCAAACACTAATCCATATGAAATACCTCAGCCATCATGCTCAAAATCAATAACCACACACAATCCGAAATCAAGTACTCAAAGTGAATTACCATAACTATGGAGAAGAAGATGACACAATGCCATAGAAAACCCGAAAGAACATAACCATACGCCATCAACTATGCAATACACAATTACTCATCTCGCACAAATTTTGGTATAAAGCTCGAATAGAACCGCACCAGGTGTGCTTGTAACCAACGAATCACAACTCCTCGTAGCATAGAAGAGTAACTCACAGATCATTTCAGAACACGAATAAGTTCAACAACAACCGAATGGTACATCCTTCAATAATAGCAGTATGGAGCCAACCAATCCGGCGCGATGTAGAATACACATCCTAATTGGGCCTGCCAATAAACCCGCCCCAAGTCAACTCTGGTCACCCACCAATAGATAATTAACCCTCTGAAGGTCCACAATAACTGAATCATAACACATACTATCATCTGGCTAGCTTCGGCCACGATTTCATAGTCCGCAACCATGAAACAATCTGTTCCTGAAGACCCCCAGTCTCAAACTCCATAGAACACACGAATCACCATATTTGATCCCAACTCCACCGCCCGAATGTCTAACACATCTCTCATACACGATCATACTATGAGGAATACTTCTATAATTCTTCCGTGCCACTTCGCAATATCTGGAAATCAGCAATCGATCAACCAGGAGAGTGCCACAGCACCAATGAAGTATCCATAAATCAAAACACAGTGCGCCTCCTGAAATGTACACTCTCCTCAAGCAATACCAAAAAGTAATATCATTCACCTAGTCATCTGAAACCGTCCATGGTGCCTACGAATTTATTTCCTTCCCTTCAAAACTGAACAGTGACCTTCCACATGCAAATCTCAATCCCACACAATACACCGCTCTACCATGCCATCCTGTGAAGAGTACAAGAATCTGATAATCAACTCTGAGTCCCAAGCAGAATACATACCCGATCAGTCAGAAACCTTCCATTTGATCTCATCCCGGAGAAAATCCTAATACGCAACATATTCCTCACGCCGGTAGGAAATATACTCCTCGAATCGTGGTAAAACCCATTGAGAACTCTTCAAAAACCATTTTCACACAACCAAGCTATTAGAACCGAATCTCTCTAACTTAACCCAACCTTGAAGGTCGCCAAAACCCAAGAGCATTGCCATGAAACACCTGTGGAGGCTAGCCACATCATAAGTACCTAAAGAACCGATTATATCCATTATTGTGCTGATCCAACCTACTACCACGATGTCCTTTTCCTCCAAGTCCCATCCAAATTGCCTTCAAATTGATACTTCTCCTTAATGGAAAACCATGATTCTTAACCAAAATTCACCCCACAAGAGACCCTAGTATAAAACCACAACGCCCTAAGGCCCATAAGTCGCTGACTTCCCTTTTAAGCACCCCAAAGCGCCACAACCACGACACCCATTCTAAGGAGACCTTATGTGAACTTAAAATTGTTTCCTTCACCTTCTTGATGCTGAAATGCATAATCCACAAAGGCATAAAAATGCCACAAGTCTCGACACCATCCTGGACGAACACATGTTTAAGTGGGGTAGGATGTAACGACCCGATCGGTATTTTTGAGCATTTACACTTTGCTCGGTAGTTTACGGGTGTGAGTAGATCCGTATGATGTATTTTGACTTGTGTGAATCATTGGTTTTGTTTTCAGGTTATTCGAGACTGATTTGGAAGAATAATTCTCAACTAGGAAGCTTTAAATTTGAAAGACTTGACCAAGTTTAACTTTTTAGCATTTGACATTGTATTGGAATTTGGATGGTTTTGTTAGCTCCATTGGGTGATTTTGGACTTAGGTGCGCGTTCGGATTGTGATTTGGAGGTCCGTGGTTGAATTTGGCTCAAAATGGCGAAAGTTGAAATTTTGGAAAGATTGACCGGGAGTGGACTTTTTGATATAGGAGTCGGATTCTTATTCCGGAAGTTGGAGCAGGTCAGTAATGTCGAATGCGACTTGTGTGCAAAATTTGAGATAATCGGACATGATTTGATAGGTTTCGGCATCGGTTGTGGAAGTTTGAAATTTCAAAGTTCATTGATTCGAGTTGAGGTGTTATTCGTCGTTTCGATGTTGTTATGTGTGGTTTGAGTCCTCGAGTAGGTCCGTATAATGTTATGGAACTTGTTGGCATGTTCGGATGGGGTCCCAAGGGGCTCGGGTGAGTTTCGGACGAGGCCCGGATCATTTCATTACATTTTTGGATTTTTGCTAGCTGTTGGTTCTTGTGTGATCTCACCTGCGGCTGGTTTTGCGTAGGTGTGATGGTCGCAGAAGCGACAGAGGAGTCGTAGAAGCGTGAAGGGGAGTTGGGCGTGAGGATCGCAGGTGCGGGTGCTTGGACGCACCTAGGCAACTGCATATGCGGTTCATGTGTGCAGAAGCGCGATCGCAAAAGCGGCTTAAAGGCTGCAGGGGCGAGGGATTTCTGGGCCAGTTGTTTTCGCAGAAGCGAAGTTTTACCGTAAAAGCGGTGGTCGCAGATGTGAGGAATTTTCCGCAAATGCGGAATCACTGGGCAGAAGCTATATTATCGAGGGTTTTCGTTCATTTTTACATTTTTGGAGCTATGGAGCTCGGATTGAGGCAACTCTTGAAGCAATTTTCATCTTGTGGACTGGGGAAAGTGTTCCCTACTCATTGTTTATTTTATATCACGAATATACCTTCATTTTGGGTAATTGGATTGTGAATTTTAAAGAGAAAATTGGGGGGTTTTGGCATAAACCTTCATAATATGAAATTTTGAGTTTTGAACATCGAATTGGCGTCGGATTTGAGTGAAACTAGTATGGTTAGACTCATAATTGAATGGGTTGTTGGATTTTGTAAATTTTGTTGGGTTCTGAGGTGCGGGACCGGGTTGGGCTTTTGGCCGATTTTGGGTTTTTGATTCAAGATTTGATCTTTTTCGATCGGGATTGGTTCCTTTAGCATTGTTTAATGTACATGAGTTGTTTTTGGTTAGTTTTGAGCCGTTCGGAGGTCGAAACGCACGTGATGGAATTTTGGAATATCGCTTGGCTTGTTTGAGGTAAGTAATTCCTAATCTTGGAGTTGAGGGTATAAAACCCCGAAATACGTGTTATGTGATTAGTGTTATGGTGACGCACATGCTGGGTGACGGGCGTGTGGGTGTGCACCATGTGAATTGAGATTCTGTTGTTCCCATGACACTATATAGTGGTCCTATTTTGTTGATATCCATGTTTTCACCATGTGATAAAGTATTTAAGTTGTCAATCTTGCTAGATATCATGTTTAGGCATTATGCCGATACTGTTTGGACTCGTAGTGGTTGTTTCTTACTGTCATCTCACTGAATTCATTGATATTTCATACTTAGGCATATCCATGCATTCATACCATATCTCAGTCTCAGTTATTATTTATTGATACATCATATCATTGTTGTCGGGCTAGTTTCATGACATTGTGAGCCCGCGAGTGAGACTGGAGAGATTGATGACTGAGTGAGGCCGAGGACCCGAGTGAGAGTGATATCTTGGGATCGGGCTGCACATCACAATAATATATTGATTATATTTTATGGGATCGGGGTGCATGCCGCAGCGATATATTGATTGCATTCTATGGGATCGGGCTGCACGCTGCAGCGATATAGCGCTTGGGCTGAAAGGAGCCCCTCCAAAGTTTGCACATCCCCAGTGAGCACAGTCGACTATAAATATGGATCGGGTTGTACGCAGCAGCGGGTATTGTATAGAGCTGAGTGATTGAGTGTGCTGAGCATAGTGAGAGAGAATGCGAGACAGTGAGATTGAGTACTCTGAGAGTGTGGGTACATGAGCTCATCATCGAGATGCGTTGTATTTGACATGCGTAATTGTGATACATGCATAGAGGTGCATTTCCTTTTGCTACCCAGTTTTGGGGACATTTATGATTTTACCTGTATCTTGACATGTAGGTATAGATAATTACTTTCCTCATGCTATCTGAAAATGAAACATCTTACTATTTGTTGAAAGGACTTTTAGGAAAAATTACAGTTTTCAAACTTACTCGTATTTTGGATTTTTCGGTAAAAGATTTGGGTTTTCACTGAGATACTTGAAAAGAAATGCCTATTTTTTCTGGAACTGTGAACGAACTGAGCCATTTATTTCTGAGATACTCTTTTGTTACATGTACTATACTATTATGAAATGTTGTGGAATATTGGTGTTGGACCTGACCTTTTTGTTAGCTCGTCACTACTTTCAACCTAAGGTTAGGTTTGTTACTTATTGAGTACATGTGGTCGGTTGTACTCACACTACACTTCTGCACCTTACGTGCAGATGTTGGCTGCTGATGTTGCCGTATTCCGGTTGTAGCTGCCTCTTGTTCGTGGTAGCCTTAGATCTATAAAAATTCTGTTTATGTACTTTTTCAAACAGACGATGTATTTATTTCATTTCAGCTTTGTAAACTCTATTTTTAGAAGCTCATGATTTGTACTACTAGTTCTTGGGGAACGTATAAGATTTAGATAATTTCTTTACTTAATTGCTTTATTAATTATTATTGAAATTGGTTAGTGGTTAACTGGCTTACCTAGCGGGTTGGGCTAGGTGCCATCACGACTAGTTGGATTTTGGGTCGTGACAGGCACAAAAAGGGCAAAATCAGGACAACAATAATGAGAAAGATACTATACCACAGTTTATAGAGCCTACCTTCAAGGAAAATACACACACCAAAGGAAACCAGCAAATAAGAGAAACTAACAATTCATTCAGCATACTTCAAGAAGAAGCTGGAAAAGAGGAAATGGACACTAGATCATGCATTAATGATAATGACAAAGATCAGTATACTACTGAATCCATTCAGCATCAGTCAAGAAGCACAAGATGGGACAAATCCCAAAAGGAGAAAGAAAAAAGATGAAACAAAAAACAACAAACAAGGCTAAATGTTAGCTGAAAATTCCACCCGCACCAATATGAGTGACACTGAACTACAAGGGGAAATGCTCAACTTGGATATCGTTGACCCAAAAGATATCAATCTCTCACTTAACAAGAAGAAAAAATATTCTAAACAGGTAGCCATTCCTGAGGAGGTTACACGTCAAGGAAAGGCAAGAAAGATCAATGGTAACATCATAAAGAAGGAGATTGATCACACTATCAACTGGCCAACACTCAACCTTAAATAAGTTACTCAAGAAAGGTCCCTTATCATTGAGGAAGATGGGAGGGAAGATAGATATCCAAGCTCATCTAGTAGGAATAGTGACTAAGATTTTACCCTCAACAAGGATCTTGAACCACCTTATCAGTGTGAAAAAGGAGAAAAGCCAAGGGAGGAGTTTAAAGAAGTTTTTCAAGATATAGACAACATGAAAACAGAAATAGACATAGGCTATAGAAAGGAGAGCCGACTATCTAATTCAGATGATGAACCCAGAGGTAACATCAACTCTGAATACCATGATAATCTCAACCATAGAGGTAAATGAGTACAACCGAATATCACCCTCTTCAACAATTTAACTCCTAGAAAATGTTAGAACCCTGGTGGTGGTTTTGTCCAGATACATAAAAATGCAGAAGAGAACAAGGAAGAGCAAATGGAACCTACCTCTAATGTACCCAATGATTAATACAATTTCATGAAACATAAGGGGGGTTGCTTCTAAAGAATCTCTAGAGATAGTCAAAACCATCAAACAATAATTTCAAATCCTTTAATATGTTTATAGGAACCTATGATGGACAATAGGAAAATGGACAAATTCAGAAGAAGACTTGGTATGCAGCAGGGCTTCTATAACTGCTCAAATAAGACCTGGATCCTCTAGACAAAAGAAGTGGATATTACCACCATTCAAGACAAAGTGCAATATGTACTGATCAATGTTTCTTACAACAATAGCTCTCATATCTATATTACAGTGGTGTACGCTAAATGCACTAAACAACAGAGAAGAGAGCTATGACAGGATCTTAAAGATATGACTAACAACATACAAGGCCCCTGAGGGAAATTGAAGACTTTAATGTTATCACTTCCAATAAAAAACGAAAGGTGGACGAAGGCGTAGACTGGAAGAGAGCCAAGATTTCATTGAGTGCCTTAATGAGTATGGGCTTCAGGATGCAGACTTTATAGGTTTTATGTACACATAGTGTGATAACAGAGACCAACCAACAACATATGGAATATACTTGATAGAATTATTTACAACACTACTTGGTTTGACTCTATCAATAACATCTCAGTAACTCATTTGTCTAGAGCTTGTTTAGACCATGAACCTTTACTAGTTAAAATGAGCTCTGAGATAAGCTCTTTCATAAGGTATTTCAAATTTCTAATCTTTTGGACTGAACATCCTGAATATCTGAAAACAGTTCAGGAATGTTGGGAAGAAGAGGTCTATGGAAATCCCCTCTACACACTACATTAAAAGATTAAAAAACTTTATAAAGAGCTGAGCAACAGGTTAAGACAGACTATTGGTGACATCTATGAAGAAACCAAAAGGTTGAAAGCTGAGATGACAACTCTTAAAGATAATTGTGTGAATGACAATTCTCTTGAAAATAGAAGAGAATTATCTAGAAGCAGAGCTGAATTCACAAGGTACCTAAATATTCAAGAAACTATCTTAAGACAAAAATCCAGAGCCAAATGGTTTGAAGAAGTGATGCTAATACATCATATTTACATACAATTATAAAGGAAATAAGGAGGAGAATGACTATTACTAAGATCATGAATGAGCAGAACCAATGAATAGAAAGAAATGATAGCACAACAGAAACTGCAATTCGACACATCCGGAAAATGTTCTCCCAGGATACTCAAGCCACCAATTTTAAAGCTTTGGATTGTATTGAGAGAAGTATAATTGAGGAACATAACAACATGCTCATAGCCACACCTATTACACAAGATGTGAAAGATAGTATTTGTTTTCTATTGACAAGGATAGTGCACCAGGCCCTAATGGCTCAAATGACTATTTTTATCAAACTTCATGGGACATCATATGCTATGATCTTCTTAAAGCTGTGAAATCTTTCTTTAATGGTGCAGAACTCCCCAAGTTCTTCACTCACACTTTATTAGTAATGATCCCCAAGGTTTAACACCTACAAAAATTCATAGATCTTAGGCCTATAAGCCTGTGCAATGTGTTCGGTAAGATTATTTTTAAAATTCTCCCTAAGATTATCTATAGGAATCAATATGGATTTATCAAAGGAAGAGCTATAACTGATAATATTCTCCTAGACCAGGAGATTATCAATGACATTAGGAAGACCTATAGAGGTAAAAATATTATTATTAAGCTTGATATGGCTAAAGTATATGATAAAGTTTCTTCGACCTTTATATGTCTGGCTCTACGGAAACTTGGCGTCTCAGAATGGTGGATTAATCTCATCTATAACTTCATATCCAATAATTGGTACTCCATTATTTTCAATGTGGGAAGACATGGATTTTTTAAATCTGAAAGAGGTTTGAGACAAGGAGAACTAATATCTCCATTTTTGTTTATTATCAGTGCTGAGATACTGTCCAGAATATTAAACAATCTTCATGATAGAGAAGGATACATGGGTTTCTATATAAATATCAATGGTCCTAAGATTAATCACATTTCTTTTGCAGATAATACCATCATGTTCTGTAATGGAAGCAAAAAATCTCTGGAGATGGTAGTGAAAACCTTGAATAGTTATGAGAAAGTGTATGGACAACTCATCAGCAAAGATAAAAGTTGCTTTGTAGTGGCTAATAACACTAAAGCATCCACAATCAACAGACTCATGACCATCATTGGAATGAACAATCACCATTTCCCTATCAAGTATCTGGGATGCCCTCGCACCACAGGAATGAGGAAGATATCATACTACTATGACATTGTCAACAATATCATTAGCAAAATCATGGGTTGGCAAACAAAATCCCTCTCCACAAATAAAGAGATATCATGATTAGACATATCCTTCTTGCCCTCTCCATCCATCTATTTGCAGCCATCACCCCCCCCCCCTAAAAGCACTTTGGAGCTTATTGAGAAGTATATTACCATATGCTTCTGGACAGGACAAGACACAAGTGGTAAATATCACTAGACTACTTGGAATAACTATGCTTCCCCTACAACGAAGGAGGAGATAACCTCAAATTCCTAGCAGCCACTTGTTGTCACAACCCGAAATCCACTCTAGACCGTGATGGCGCCCAACGTCGCCGTTAGGCAAGCCAACTGTGAACCATCTAATTAATTTTTTATTTTATTACTTTTGAAATCATAAATTTTATTATGTAAAGAAATTTAAGCATTTAAAATCACAGGTACATACATAATTAGTATGACATAAGAATAAGAGGTGATAATAATATGCTAATTCGTAAACATCAACTAGAATATCCCACAATTCGTATCACAAATGCATGAGCATTTACTAAGGAGTAAAATAATAATACAACTTTTGTCTGGAATTTAAATGAGACAAGATAAAGTAAATAATACGATGGAGACTCCATAGACTACGATACGTAGCCTGAAATGCGGCTCACCATAAAGCCTCCTCAGCATCTGTGCCTACGCGTAAAGATGACCACCAAATGAACCTGTCAGATCCTACACATTTAGTGCAGAAATATAGCATGAGTACTTAAATTAACGCATACCCAGTAGGTATCTAGCCTAACCCCGATGTAACGACCCGGCAGGTTGTTTTGAGTATTACAGCCATATTTTCCTATTTACTGCTCTATTTGTGCTTTATAGCTGTATTATGACCTATCAGATTAGTTAGTTCGGGTCTGAAAAGATTTCGAAATGAATTGAGACACTTAGACTCATAATGGAAAACTTAAGTTGAAAAAGTCGACCAGATATTGACTTTATGTGTAAACGACCTCGGATTTGAATTCTGATAATTCCAATAGCTCCGTATGGTAAACGACCTCGGATTTGGAGGTCCATAGTGGAATTAGGCTTGAAATGGCGAAAGTTGAATTTTTGGAAAGTTTGACCGAGGGGTTGACTTTTTGATATTGGGGTCGGAATCAAATTCTGGAAATTTGGAATAAGTCCGTAATGTGAAATGTGTGCAAAATTTGAAGTCATTCTGGATTGATTTGATGTGTTTCGGAACAAGATATAGAATTTGAAAGTTCAAAGTTCATAGGTTTTTGATTTGAGGTGCGATCCGTCGTTTCGATGTTGTTAGGTGTGATTTGAGGCCTCGAGTAGGTCCGTATTATGTTAAGGGACTTGTTGGTATATTTGGTTGAGGTCCCGGGGCCTCGGGTTGATTTCGGGTGGTTAACGGACTTGATTTTGAGTTGATGAAGCAACTGATGTGTTGTTGCTACTGGTATGACCGCACCTGCGGAGAGGGCACCGCAGGTGCGCGCACGCAGAATTGCGGAATGAATTGCAGAAGGGACCAAGGAAGGACTGGGCAGAGGTCGCAGGTGCGAAGACAATCCCGCACCTGCGATAGTCGCAGAAGCGGGCTAAAGGGCGCAAAATCAAGGTTGAGCCGCAAGTGCGATGGGCTTCTTGCACCTGCGATAGGCGCAGATGCGGTCCAAATTTCGCAGAAGCGAAGGTGCTCGACAGAACCCTTTAAGTTCGGGTTTCGCTATTTTTCACCATTTTCTTATTTTGGAGCTCGACTTGGGCGATTTTGGAGAGGAATGTTTCCACACAACTTGAGGTAAGTGTTCTTGACTCCCTTGTGATTATATTTCATGAATTAATCTTCATTTTTGGTGTAAGATTATTGAATCTTCAAGAGAAATCGAAGGAAATTCCTATACTTCATAAAAATAAATTTTTGAGTTTTGAATATCGATTTGGAGTCAAAATTGAGTAAAATTAGTATGGTTGAACTTGTAATTGGATGGGTTGTTGGATTTTATAAGTTTCATCGGATTTTGAGACGTGGACCCCACAAGCAATTTTTGGGAAAATATTAGTATTTTGATATGGAATTAATTCCTATAATTGTGTGGACTGAATCAAATTTATTGTGGCTAGATTCGAGCCGTTCAGGGGTTGATACGCGCAGAATGGGATTTCTGGAGCATTGTTTAGCTTGCTCGACTTTGGATTCGTCTTGTTCGAGGTAAGTAACTCTTCTAATCTTGGAGCTGAGGGTATGAACCCTGAATATACGTGTTATGTGTTTGGTATTGATGTGACGCACATGCTAGGTGACGGGCATGTGGGCGTGTATCGTGTGAACTGTGATTCCGTTATTTCTGTAGTACTGTGTAGTTACCTGAACTTGTCTGTAATCAATAAATCTTTACGTACTAGAGTTATCGAGCTATGATTCATGTTAGAAGCCATGTTTACGCTACATGCTTATTCTGTTGGGACCCACTGAGGTCATTTTTGATGTTGAATTATCTGCTTTCATTGCATTACATACTCAGTCATACGCATTCATATGCATATCATATCTCAGTTTCTGTTGCTATTTATTGATACATCATATCATCATTTTCGGGCTAGTTTTATGACATTGTGAGCCCGCGAGAGAGAGACTAGAGAGATTGATGACTGAGTGAGGTCGAGGGCCTGATTGTGAGGATATTGATACTATGCCACTTGAGTTGTCTGTGTAGCACGTGAATTGTCCGTGCGGATCCAGATATTGATACTATAACATGTGAGTTGTCCGTGCGGTTTATAGCGCTTGGGCTGAATGAGCCCCTCCAGAGTCTGTACACCCCTAGTGAGCGTGGTTGATTATATTGAGGGATGGATCTTCACTGGACATGGATCTTGTCCGAAGCATTTATATACCTGGAGATGGATCTTCTCCCTAGGGCCGGATTGACCTTCCTCGGTACTGAGTGACTGATGGTCAGTGATGTATATATTCCGGGATAGATCTTTCCTGGTCCGTATACAGTACCGAGTGGTTGAGCATGATGAGTGAAAAGTGTGAGACAGTGAGTTGAGTACTCTGAGAGTGTGAGTAGACGATTCATCTCTGAGATACATTGCACTGACATGCACACATGACATATAGGCATAGAGATGTATCTTCCTCATGCTGTACGGTATCACATCATTCATGATTTCTCACACATGTTGTGTCACGACCCAACTGGAGGGTCATGACTAGCACCCGGGCCATACTTGCCGAGCACCAACGTACATTTTATCTAACCTTCCTTATTATCTTTAAGGGTCGACAAGATCAATATAAATGGTAGACATGGATCATGAATATCCAACAATGAAAGATAATGTCATGAACATACATAACATGGGACGACAAGACTGTCAAGAAACTATATATAAGGTACGAGCTACCATGCTGCCGTGAAAAACTATACAACAAAAATCAGCCGACAAGGCATTCCAAACCATACATGAGTTGACACCTATCTATGAGCCTCTAAAGGAACATAAGTGCTACAACATTGCCGGAACAAGGCCCCGACATACCCATAATGTCTATAACAAAAATGCATACCAAGACCGCGGCAAGTCCGGAGAAGGGATCTCGCCAATAACCGCTGAACTGGATAGCCTACTGTGGTGGGGGAGCTGTGTCTACCCGTCTATCAGGACCTGCAGCATGACATGCAGCGTCCACAAATAAAAAGGACGTCAGTACGAATAAAGTACTGAGTATGTAAGGCAGGAAAGCATAAGTAAGAACAGTAATGTAAACAAGGATAGAGAATATACAACCTGTGACATCTGGGTACCTCTGAGGGCTATTGACATTAAATACATGATACATACATATATATACATAAACTTTTAAAACATACGCCTTTGTGGGCATCACCATCATCATATCGTACCCGGCCGTAATAGGCTCGGTAAAATGTACCCGGCCATCATAGGGCTCGGTAGAATCGTACCCGGCCACGTGGAGCTCGGTAAAACCCAACTGATCAGTGGTTGCACAATAGGTGCCATACCCGGCCGACTATAGCGCGGCTCGGTAGAGTAAAATAGATACATATATATGATGCATGCTGGACTCATTGGAATCACATGTTGAACCTTTCGGAGTGACGTAAGGTCAGTATCCTTACTTATTAGGATTAACTCTTCATTAAGAATCTTATAAGAATCAGGAACTACCAACAACATTGATAATATAAGAATAAGAGAAGTAACATCAATATCAATCGTTTCATAAGAAGGGCAGCAATGTAAGTACTGCTAGCTTCTAAGAGTAGAGTATCTTTGGGAGCTCGTTCATTACATTATGTACAATCGGAGTCGTGCAAAAGAATGAAGGGGATAGCCTCACATACCTTGTATATACTGCCCAACCTCAAGCTATGCAAATGTCACGACTCCTTAGTCTACAATAAGAGAAATGACACTATCATTATCGTTTAAGCGTCGTAACTATTATGTATCGACCGCAACCTATTTTACGATGAAACGGACAGCACCTCCCCTATTTATATGACTTCACACAAGTCAATACAATCACCAAACAGCCCAAACAACATCATTAATAATCATATTGAGCCTCCCAAAACAGTCCACCAACCAACAACATTACTACCAAGCCTTTCGATATATATTTCACAAGTTCTAGCTTCAACGACTTAGCCGCAACTTGGATAATATTAAATATATATAGAGTAAGAGGTTCCTTACCTTTAAACAGAAAGAAAAACTCCAATTTGACCTTAATTTTCCACGAAATATCCCTCCAATTCTGCCACAAGAACAAGGAAGCGAAACTAGCAATTAATTCGGGTTATTCGGCACTAGAATTACTTTAGAAGACTTGAAATCACCTAGGGTTGATATTAAAAACTTGAAGGAGTATTTACAGAACATAAAAGACTTAAAACAACCTCCCACACGAGCTGGAACAACACAAAAATCAGCAACAACAAGAAGAACAAGAAACTTACTAGCGCCACGGGATTTCCGACATTTGATTTGTATTGTTTGCCCTTTGTTTGGGTCTTGGATCATGAGAGAACCTTGAGATACTGTTTTTAGGGTTCTAAGGTCTGAATATACTGAAAAATAATGACTTAAAATGGGGTTGAGGTATCTTATATATATCCATATGTCTAAACCGCCTATGTGGGTCCCATAGAGAGCTGCTTGGCGCACTCTCGCGAAAATGCGAATATCTCTCTATTCCGAGATCGTATCGACAAACGGTTTAATGTGTTGGAAACTAGACTCATAGATATTCAATTTGATAGGTAGATCACCCCATAATTCTAAGTACATTGGGAGAAAAATGTAGTAACATCTGACCTAAAGTTTAAGTAAAATTATAAACGTAAGTTGCGACAACTTTTATCGACTTTTGTTTCATAACTCGCTTGACTTCAAGACTTATGATACGGATATTATATGATTAAAATACATTAAAACATGACCTCTTGGGACAATTAATCACCTCTAGTATTACCCAAAATACGGGTTACAACATCCTTGATTCGTTTAACTTCTAATACTTGTTAACTACTCTTATACACCCTTGTATCGTTTAAGACCAATAGGATTAAATTCTTATCATCTCAAAGATAATCTCTTCTTGGATTTACGTCGACTAACTTACGGCATGATCTAAGGTACACGAATTTGGGTTGTAACATGTTGGCCGATGGGCATAGTGATGTATTTGTTTTACACTGGTTATCTGAAAAGTAAAAGAAACATCTTATTTATTATTGAAAGGATTTTGGGAAAAATTATTGTTTTCAAACCTATTCATAATTTTGGCAACTCTGGTAAACGATTTGGGTTTTTATTGATGTACCTGAAAAGCAGAACTATTTTCAGAAATCATGATTAAGCTGAGCATTTTATCTCTCAGTTACTTCTTGTATTATTTGCTTTACGTTGTTATGGACTATTGGTTTTGGACCCGACCTTGGTACCAGCTCGTCACTACTTTCAACCTAAGGTTAGGTTTGTTACTTATTGAGTACATGGGGTCGGTTGTACTCATACTACACTTATGCACCTTGCGTACAAATGTTGGATGTTGATGTTGTTGTGTTCGTTGGGAGCTGGATCTGAAGATGTACCTGCATTTTGGTTGTAGTTGCCTATTTTTCATGGTTGCCTTAGATTATAAAAATCTATTCATGTACATTTCGAACAGATGATGTATTATTTCATACCAGTTTTTTAAATTCTATTCTTAGAAGCTCATAATTTGTACTACCAGTTCTTGGGAAATGTATTAGATTTAGATATTTCTTTACTTAATTGCTTTATTAATTGTTATTGGAATTGGTTAGTGGTTAATTGGCTTACCTAGCCGGTTGGGTTAGGTGCCATCACGACTAGTCGGATTTTGGGTCGTGACGCCCGGAGAAGTAGTGATGAGAGGTCGACATCGAGACTTACTAGTGGTCCAATAAATCAGTATGATAAAGCATAAACAGATATGATGCACAACAATGATAATGAGATAAAATGGTAACTAGCATAATCCTCTAACATTTCTTTTAACGATATAAATCTCTCAAATCTCATGTGCTATCCAACATATCAGAAATATCAAATGCAATCTCCAACGAATAAGGAATACCATATAAATGTCATGCCTCAATAAAAAGGGAATCTCCTAAATATCCGACTGCTAGCGGTATCACGCACGATTATGCCAATGTTGTACGGCCCGATCCAAAGTGATATGTACACTGACGAGGGTCGACCAGTGCGAACTAGAGAAGCGTCTCATTATATTGTCGAGGCGTTCGGCCCGATCCACAGGAAAAGAAGAAATTTATCGAACTATGAGTCATGTGCGTACAACACAGGTATAGTGGCATAAAGTAAATATGACTTTTACCGTTTATCAAATATCTCGCCAGACAACTCAAGGCGATAAAGCTCGGCCTAATATATTCCAATCAATTTCAATTACAAATTTACTTAATTAAGCTAGCAAGATGAGTTCAAATAATTCAAATATTACATGATAAAGTCTTAGCTACCCGGACATAAACATGCTTTTAGCTATGTACGGACTCTCGTCACCTCGTGCGTACGTAGCATCCACAACTAGTAGCACATAACAATTTTAATACCTAACACCTCAAACCGATGTCCATTAGTCCGAAACTAGTCAAACAACATGCAAACTAATAAAAATATACTCCAACACCCAAAATTAATCAATTTATAACTGTTCCCAACTCCGCTCGAAAAGTCAACAAATTCAATCTTTGGGCCCACATGCCCGGATTTCAAAAAATTTTGAAGATAAATATTACCCATAACACCACGAACTTGAATATATCATTTATTCCTAATCTCACGTCAAATTTTGTGGTCAAAATCCAAAAATATCAATTTCTAGGTTTCTCCCAAAATCCCACAATTTCTACAAATTTTCATGTTAATATCTATGTACAACTCGTGTATATAGCTTACAACAAGTGGGAAGAACTTACCTCATGATAGATGATGAAAATCTCCTATTCAAGAGCTCCAAAAGTCGTGCAACCAAGTGAAAATGAAAGAAAATGAGCCAAATCCCATATTAAATCAAATCTGCCCAAGCCTGCTCTTCTTTGCAATCTCGAAAAAAGCCTCATGATCGCGATGCTCAGCTGACCCTGCCCTTCGCGTTCGCGTTCCACACCTCACGTTCGCGAAGGCTTTCTGCCTCACAGGCATCCCCTCCCAAACTTCTTCACGTTCGCGATCCAGCCTATGCCTTCGCGAAGTAGGACTTGGTCTTTCTTCACGTTCGCGTAAGCCTCCTCGCGTTCGCGAAGAGAAACATAGGGGACCTTCACCAGCCTTCTTCGCGATCGCGGGACTACCTTCGTGATCGCGAAGCACACCAGCACCCCATCAACAACAACCCATCCAAACTTGGTCCAAAACCACCCGGAAACACACCCGAGGCCTCCCGGAACCTCCTCCAATCACACCAACCAGTCCCAAGACATGACAAAAACCTGCTCGAGGCCTCTAATAACACAAAACAACATCCAAACTATGAATCGACGATCAAAATCCTTCTTTTAGTTTTGAAACATTCCAACTTAGACGAACACGTTCGATTCATACTTAAACATTCCAGAATGATGCCAAACTTTACGCACAAGTAATAAATCACAATACGAACCTATTCGAAGACTCGAAACCCTAAATGGACATCGATAATACCAAAGTCCACTTCAAACCAAACATAGGAAATTTCAAAACCTTCAAAATACTAACTTTCCATAATAAGCGCTGAAATGCTCTCGGACCACCCGATACTCAACTCGAACATACACCCAAGTTCGAAATTATCATATAAACCTATTGGAACCTTTAAATCCCTATTCCAAGGTCGTTTACTCATAAGTCAAACCTTAGTCAACTCTTTCAATTTAAAGCTTCCAAATTGAGAATTTTCCTTCCGAATCAACTTCGAACTTTCCGAAATTAAATTTTGACTATGCGTACAAGTCATAAAATATGATGTGAAGCTACTCAAGGCCTTTACAATAGTTGCTTCCCGACATGACTAGCTACAACTAGATTAAGGTCAATGATATCATCAGTAATGGCTTATGAAATTAAAATAGGTTCCAAACTCAACTAGATGATGAAACACAGGATAAGATCAAGGCTCTTAATATCAAAATGGACAAAAACAAGAGAGACAAAGCCATTTGGATACCATCTACTGTTGGAAAGTTTTCTGTTGTCTCAGCTTGGGACATCTTCAGATAGAGAAAAAATCTGGATAATTTTATTTTGTCTGGCATAAGGATATCCCCTTTAAGATCTCTTCCCTTACCTGGAGAGCCATACATGATAAATTATCTACAGAGGAAACATGTTTTAGGTTTGGGATCCAAGTTAACACCATTTTCCACTACTGCAACAACAACAACTAGAATCCTAGAATTGAGAACATTGATCATCTATTCTGTTTAGGGGATCATGCTAACAAAATTTTGAGCTATTTTGCTAGACCTCTAGGGATGGACTATAGTAGCAGGAATCTCAAAATCCAACTCCTCACTTGGTGGATTATTAAGAATCACAATCCTATTTCCATACTCATCACAAGGAGACTTTCATTTATCATATGTTGGGAGTTATGAAAGTGAAGATGCACCAAAATATTTGAAAACATCAGACCATCTTTTCATAATACGAAAACTAATATAATCTCAACTCTTTTACAAGTACTGAAAAGCAGATTTGGAAGAGCTAATGTAGGGGACGATCGACACACTATATGTCAAGCATGTGAAGCTATACCAGAGCAGAAGACTAGCACAATGGTCAGATGGATCAGACCTAATGCTCAAAAGATGAAGCTTAACAGTGATGTAAGTTGCATCCAACACATTTGTGGAGGAGGAGGACTTATCAAGAATAACCAAGGAATTATCATTTTTGCCTACTCAATTCCCATGGGGCCTAGTACTAGCAATATGGATGAAGCTGCAACAATATTATTTGGCCTCAAATAGTGTGTTGATAATGGCTTTGAAATAGCCATGGGAAAAACTGACTCATTGCTCATATCCAAGTGCATTAAAAGGGAACGGAAGGTACCTTGGAAAATCACCAACATCATTAGTGAAATCCAGAACCTAATTGGAGAGCATGAATTTGATATCAGCCACTGCGTCAGAGAAGCCAATAGACCTGCTGATAAATTGGCAAACTTGAGTCACAGTCTTGATACGATCCATGTCTTCAACTCTTTTGTTGGACTGCTCAATCAAGTTAAAGGCCTTGTTAACATGAACTGTTGGAACCTTCCATCTTTCAAAATCAAAAGAAGCAAGCCTTATATATATATATATATATATATATATATATATACACACACGACCCCCCCCTCCCCCCCCCAAATCACCTTGTATATTAGAATTTTGGTTAGAACTAACACTAGAAGTCTCTTCTCAATGATCATGTATAATGTTTGGAAAGCCAAACTCAAATTGTAACTTTTTGCACATAAATAATTATTGGAGACCAATTTAAATAAAAAAAAATAAAAGCCTTAACACTAGGGGGAAAAGATGAATGTTTTATATTAGAAAAGCATTGATCATTCGCGCTAGTGTTTAGTTTGGTATAAAATTAAAACATGTAACAATTGATAATCGTACAAGGAGTAGTATGGTATAAGGATCGTGTTTCAATGATATTTTGAATACTAAACATCTAGAAGAATGTATAGATGTTGATTGAGCTAAGTGATATGATTATTTTTTTCTTCTAAAAAATAACGATTGGAAGACGTATAGAGGGCAAATTTCCACTCATCAGTGATGATCCATTTAGGTGAAACGATTAAAAAAGATTTCATCAATAAAAATACTCTTGTCAAACACAAATAAGTCCCTCCGTCCCATTTTGTTGGCATTATTTTCTTATTAGTTCGTTCCTAAAAAAATAATATATTATCTTAATGATAATTTTTTATAGTTAATCACACAAATGTTATGTCATGTTTAAGTCAAAAATTTTTACTCTTATAGCTACAAATAATACTATGACATGTTTATAATTACAAGTTTTTGAAATAATTTTTTTTTATTTTTAAATTCCGTGTGAAGTCAAACAATGCAAAACAAATTGAAATAGAGGGAGTATATTATTTCTCATTTAATATTTTTCATTTTGCCTCCCTCTTCTTATCAATCGAGAGCTTCCTACATGCCAGGCACCAAAAATCTGTAAGATTCTTTCCACATTGTCATAAAGAAAATCATTAATTTAATTTGTTGATATTTCATTTCCAAAAAAACATATAAAGAGAAGAATCCAAAGTAAAAATGTAGTTCAGCAATATTTACCTTCTTCAACTAAAATTGAGCAGAAAAAAGACAGAAGTAGCCACCACTCTATGGGTACTATCTTCACGTTTCTGAGAATGTATCGGACCTTTATTTCTTAAAATAGAAATATAGTACACTCTTTTCTTGCATTTGACAGATCATGTTATTACTAGATACAAACGTACACATATTCTAAGCGTGTTCTTCATATAGATTAAATATATTTCCGTTAAGAAAGGATCTCAAATGACTAAAATTTTCAGAAATGAACGTGACTGCAGTTCTAGAGATATATCATTTCTTTAATTGATGAAGATCAGTACATTATTTAATTTATCATCAAACATTATTAGAATAATAAAAATAAAAAAGCAGAACATACACGTGCTTAAAATTGCACCTTCACGGAAATTCCAAAAAGAAAATAAAGGTAATGCAGAGTCTAGAGCTACAATTTGAAGGGCAAGCGTATAAATAGTCGTACGCAATAAGCCCTAGTAAGAACAAGTTCAAGAAACTATTCATCCAAAACCTAATTAGGGCAAAAGAAAAGAAAATGAATCCAGCTGATAATGCAACCTTCTCTTTCTCTGACGTTGATTTTCTTGACTCTATTGAGCACCATCTTCTGAATGATTCCGATTTTTCTAACAGTTTTTCGCCGATGAGTTCGAGCAATGTCGCAACTCCTAATAGTCCTAGCTCAAGTTTTGGCAGCTGCCTTTTGGATGAAAACATTGAAGAAACAACAATTCTCGAATCTCAATCCGAGCCCGAGGAGGGTGGAAAGGCAGCGCGTGAGGAAAACACGAAGCAATATTGGAGGAGGTACATAGGAGTGAGACGGCGGCCGTGGGGAAAATTTGCGGCGGAGATAAGGGACCCGGAGAGAAGAGGCGCGAGATTGTGGCTAGGAACTTATCAGACTCCTGAAGATGCAGCATTGGCGTATGATCAAGCCGCTTTTAAAATCCGCGGCTCGAGAGCTCGGCTTAATTTTCCTCACTTAATTGGCTCAAACAATATGCCTGAGCCGACTAGAGTAACAGGGATACGTCATAATTCACGCTCACTTGAGCCATCTTCTACTTCATCCACCACATCATCGGAAAATGGGACAAGGAAAAGAAATATAGAGGTCATAAATTCTATAGCCAAAGCCAAATTGGTTGGTCATATCCGCGACCTAGAGATATTAATATAACTATTCGAAAGGAAGAGTTTTCAGTTCTTTTTCCAAATGCAGCAACATTACTGCATAAATAACTTACTGTTCAATCATGTTATTTTCATTAGTATGTTCGTTATTTATGTTTTGTATGTAGTAATTAATGCTCATTAAATTAAATGAGCGTAATTTTTTCAAAGACAATATGCATAATGCAGAGAAGGAATACCCGATCGAATAAGCAAAGTTCTAAGAAACCGTCTGATCAAGAGTTGCTAGAGAACTTTCTAAGAAGATTATGCAGAAATGTCTTTTAGAAACTTGTTAAAACAATTTATATTTAGATATCCTCTGTTTTGGAAAACGCCTTTTTTTAAAACATATGCTGTTTAATTAGGTATATGTTCTCTAAGAAGCTGAAAATATTAACGCTAATTCCTTACTTTATAAAACTATCAATAATTCCGACTCATTACAAGCAAATCTCCATTCTTTAAACTTTTAACCATGTCCATAAAATACTCTTAGGTATTCAATGTTTAATGATTTAGAAACTGATATTCGGCAATCAGTTCCGGTTTGTAATGATCCACCTTAGTTTCTTATTTCAATAATATCCGGTCTTCTGTAGCAAAAAAGAAAAAGAAGAAGAAGAAAAAAAAGTAGTTAAAATAGACTTGACGCGTGTAGGCTTCCACTTCACTTGTGCAATTTAAAAAATAAAAAACAAATCATAGTCATATGGACTACGTGGTTTCATGTTAGGGTCTCTTGTGGTGAGCTTTGGGTAAGGATCGTGGTGTTCTGGCAGGGAGAAGTGTTAGTTTGAAGGAAATTCAGAAGGAACTCAGAGAAATAGGATAGCTTGGTAGTGGGTTGGATCGGGACGGTAATGAATGTGATAGGTTCTTTGGGTTCTTATGATGTGGTAAGGATACGCCGGTGTTTTGTGGCAATACTCTTGAGTCTGGCGACCTGCGTGACTTGGTTCAGGTAGGGGAATCAGTTCTAATGTCTTGGTCTTGTACTAATAGTTTTCGAAGAGTTCTTGATGATTTCTACTATGGCTTGAGATGGGTATTTTTTTACCGGTATGAGGATGCATTATATGTTATGATTTTATCTTGGAAGGGATCAAGTGGAAGGCTTCTGGATGATGGGGTATGTATCCTTCTTGTGATTCAGAGTTGTTAATGAGATTCTCGTGATTTTCATATGATGGCATGGTAGATGTGATGTAACGTGTGGGATCAAGGTTTACATGTACACGATTGCGGTTTAGTTTTGAAGGGAAGGTCATGAATTTTAAATAGCATAGATAGTTTTAGATATTTAGATGAATTCTAGTACTAATTGGTATTACTTGAGAAGGGTATGCATTTCAGAAGGCGCACTGTGTTTTGACTTACAGATGATTCATTGGTATTGCGATACTCCCCTGGTTGATCGACTGCTGATGTTCAAATCATGCTATATGTATGGAAGTATTTCTCGTGGGATGATAAGGTATGAGAGATGAGTTAGTCATTCGAGTGGTGGAGATGGGATCAGATATGGTGATTCTTTTGTATTCTTGTGATTTGGAGACTGAAGTCTCAGTTATGGATTATCCTTTGGTTGCAGACTATGAAGATGTGGCCAGAGTTAGACAACAAATGGTATGTGTTATGTAGGTTATTGTGGACTCCTGGAGGATTATTTATCTATTTGTGGATAACCGAAACTAATTTGGGGGCCCATTGGTAGGCCTAATGAGGATGTGTATTCTACACAAGGTCGGATTTGTTTACTTAGCACCGAGTAAGAGTTGATCTTATCCGTTTCTATTGGATTCCATGTATTGCTCTTCGATGATGCAATGGGTTATGAGATTATCGGCCATTTACACACATGATGTGTTCTATTTGGGCCATGTGGCAAAATTCGAGCGAGATGGTTCTTGGGGTGGTTAATGGTTGATTTCACCTTGGTTATGGTCTTTCCTATTTGTGGTATATGGTGCTATCCATTTCTCCATGGCTATGGTCATGCACTTTGTGTGTTTGTTGATTGATTAGCGTATGGTTATTGATTTAGAGCATTATGGCTCAAGGTTATTCATGTCGACCGGTGTTTGGATTGGGTCATGCTCTGCGGTGGAGTTATGTTGGGATATGATTCTTTGTGATGATTTTGAGTGTTTTGGTTCTCCCTTGTGTGATGGGTTCATAGCATTGTGCTTGTGGTGGTATCTGTTGAGCTTGTGGAACAGTTCTCTTTTTTGAGTCATTTTACCACTTTTGGGTACATTTGAGTTGTTGCTTATGGGTGCGCGAATTGCACAGTTTGTGGACTTGGGTTGTATTGGTGTAGCATGTCAGTAGAGCAACTTATATTTGACGAGATTAGTCCATTGGACCTATAATAGGTGCTATCGGATTTGATTATAGTAGGTTTGAAAGAATAACGTCACTAATCAGCTTAGAATTTGGCTATAGTCCTTGTCGGGCGAGAGAGCTCCATGACTTATTGATCTGATTGGTGGTTATGAGTTTATGTGTGTTCCTGTCATCATTGGCAGTGTGCTAAGGTTCAGAATAAGGTTTTATTTGATATGAGGTTTTGTTACCGGTATCGGGTTTGTTATTGAACAATTGTAGTGGTAGGGATTTATTTCTATGAGTATCTTAGCAATGTGGTATATCATGTGATTACCTTTTGGGTTGAGGTTATGGCGTGATTCGGCCTGTTCAAATTTATACAATGTATAGATGTAAGAATCAGATCTTGTAATGGATTTCAGAGATTTGGAATTTGATTATAAGGTTTATAGACTAAGGTTGAAGTTAAGATCTTCGGTTAGGTTGTATGGTCAGGCTTATATGGATTGGGTTGATGTGGGATCACCCACAGGTATGTGTACAGTGAGTTTACACAGTGCTTTGATGGCTTTGGAATGTCTCTTGGCATGTTTGAGGACGAACGTATGTTTAAGTGGAGGAGAATGTAATGACTCGATCGGTCATTTTAGGCTTTGGTATTCCGTTCAGTGGTTTGAGACTTTGAGTTTCTTCATATGATGTATAATCACTTGTGTGTATGGCTGGGTTTAATTTTTGAGTGATTCGAGATTGATTTGGAAGAACGACTCTTAATTTGGAAGTAAGTTGGAAGAGTTGACCAAGGTTTGACTTTTGAGTAAATAGACTCGAAATTCAGTTTTTTTAATTCCTATAGGTTCGTATGATGATTTTGGACTTGTGCGTATGTTCGGATTCGATTTTGGATGTTCCTAGAAGGATTCGACACTATTTGTTGAAAGTTGGCAATTTGTAGAACTTAAGAGTTCATAAGTTTGACCAAGAGTTGACTTTGATGTTATTGGACTCCAATTGGTTTTCCAAGACTTTAGACATGTCTATATAGTTAAATTGAACTTATGTGCAAAATATGGAAGTAATTCGAAGTGTTTAAGTATGATTCAGACACTCTTTTGAAAGAATAGAAATTTAATAACTTAAGAGAAATTCTATTTCGTTTGAGCCTTAATTCTTTGTTGTGATGTTCTGAGGCTTTGGATAAGTTTGAATAATGTATTTGTACTTGATAGTATGATTGGCTGGGGTTCCAAGTGTAACGACCCGACCGATTATTTGGAGAGTAATAGCCATGATCCCCTGTTTACTACTTCCCCCGTATCTTTTTCTCCTTCTGTGACTTGCCCGGAGGTTCTGTTTGTGGTTTTGGAATGATTAGGGACACTTAGTCCCTAAATGGAATCTTAAGTTTTAGGATTTTGACCGTAGTCGGGACTGTGTGAAGACGACTCCGGAATAGAGTTTCGTCGGTTCCATTAGTTTCGTTGGGTGATTTTGGACTTGGGGCGTGTCCGGATTGTGTTTTGGAGGTCTGTAGCTGATTTAGGATAGAATTGGCGAAAGTCCAATTTTGGGAGATTTTGATCGGAAGTGGACTTTTTGATATCGGGGTCGGATTCTGATTCTGAAAGTTGGAGTATGTACGTAATGTCAATTATGACTTCTGTGCAAAATTTGAGGTCAATCAGACGTGGTTTGATAGGTTTCGGCATCGGTTGTAGAAGTTTGAAGTTTCAAAGATCATTATGTTTGAATTGGAGGGTGATTCGTGTTTTTAGCATTGTTTGATGTGATTTGAGGGCTCGACTAAGTTTGTATGATGTTTTAGGACTTGTTGCTATGTTTGATTGAGGTCTCGGGGCCCTCTGGTGTGTTTCGAATGCTTAACGGATTGAATTTGGACATATGCAAATTGCTGAAGTTTTCTGGTTTCTGGTGTTTTCGCACTTGCGGTGGGGAGAGCGCAGGTGCGGACTCGCACGTGTAGAAAGGAGCTCGCAGATGCGGCCCTGGTCTGGGTAACCAGTGATCGCAGGTGCGACAATAGGGGCACAGAAACGGAGCCGCTCCTGCGGGGGAATGAACGCAGAAGCGGGAGCCGAGTGGGTGAGGACTTCGCAGAAGCGGACCATTGTCCGCAGGTGCGCATGCGCAGGTGAGGCCACCTCATCGCAGAAGCGGTCCCAGGCCTCTTAAGTCATTTCCGCACCTGCGATGGAAATTTCGCAGGTGCGGCGTCGCAGGTGCGACTAGAGGTCTGCAGGTGCGAGATCGCTGGGCAGAAAAGGGGAAATTTTGAGGGTTTAATCTCATTTACATTTTGGGTCTTTGAGAGCTCAGATTGAGGCGATAATTCAAGGATATTTCGGAGAGATCTTTGGGGTAATGATTCTTAACTCGTTTATGGTTATATTTCACTAATCTATAGTTGATTTCATCATTCACTACTAGAAAAATGTAAATTTCCCAGGAAAATTTCCCACAGATATATTATTAGTGGCAGTTCCCACTGCAATTTAGAAAAACTCAGTGGGAAATGGAAGGGTTTTCTTTTACCTTTTTTTTAAAACATTCCCACAGAATATAGGTGGAAATTATTTGGCGCAAAAAGAGTGCAATTTGTTTCCCACCGAATCAGTGGAAATTTAATTTGTTTCCCACCGAATCAGTGGGAATGCAATTTGTTTCCCACCGAAACAGTGGGAAATACATTAGAAAATTACTATATAAAATTGTTAAACTTTTTCCAATGAAACGATGGGAATCTAAAGATAAAAAATTATTTTAATTTTTCCACAAATGCAGTGGGAAATGGAAGGGTTTTCTTTTACCTTTTTTTAAAACGTTCCCACAGACTATAAGTGGGAATTATTTGGCGCAAAAAAGCGTGCAATTTGTTTCCCACCGAATCAGTGGGAAATACATTAGAAAAATTACTACATAGAATTATTAAACTCTTCCCAGTGAAACGGTAGGAATCTAAAGATAAACAATTATTTTAATGTTCCCACAGATGTAGTGGGAAATTCAAAATTTTAAAATTTAAATTTTGGCCCAAAAAACCCGCGAGGTTAAAAACATTTCACAAAAAAATGAATTTAATAAGACAATTCCCACAAATATTCCCAGTGAATTAGTGGGAATGTCTTTCCTATTATAGTACATACCTTCTTCTTTCTTTTCATTTTCACTCTCATTTTCTTCTTTGCAAATCCTCCATTCTTGTCCAAGGAGCTTTCACTCCTGTAAAATCAAAGGTAATATCATATTCACTCATGTAAAATCAAAGGTTAGAGGATTATTATTAGATTTTGAACTCGATTTAGCTTTATGAAGCCTAAAAGATTTTCCTTTCATATAATAAATGTAACTTTGTTTGTAGAATACTTTCAAACAATCGTTGGAGGAGTTCATTGAAAGCCAATCAACCGATGATAAAAGAAATCCAATCCAACCATCACAGGAGAGTTATATAGACTTGCGGAATTTCAAACAATCGTTGGAAGAGTTCATTCAATTGGATAAGATTGGATGTTGAATTTTTTATTTGACTGTTTAGTTGCATTATTGGTTTATTGTATTTCTGTTTTGGTTGGATGTTTATGAAATGGATCAGAATCAATGCTGAATTTTGTATGTGAATGTTTAATTGTATTTAGGCTTGTTGTTGGTAGTTATATTTTTTGTTTGGTAGGTGGTGCAGTATAAAAAGCAGCACAATGCACAAAAATATTTTCCAAACTTCCTACTGAATATGTGGGAAGGTTCGTCCTTTTAGTTACAGATCTTGCATGATTCCCACTGATATCGATGTGAAAGTTCATACTTTTGTTTTCATTACATGCATTTTACCCACCACTTTCCTGTCTAATATATTAAAATAATAAAAATTACTAATAATACTTCCCACGGATTGTCGGTGGAAAACTTCATTATTTTTCCTATTAAATCTTTGTTGGGAAAACTGTGGGAAACTTCCCACTACTTCTCTGGGAAGCTTTTTCCCACCAGGCCTTTTCCGGGTGATCCGTTTTGGTGGGAATGCGATGTGAAAACTCAATTTTCCCACTAATTTCCCACTGATTTACCGTGGGAAAACTGTGTATTTCTAGTAGTGATTTAATTAAGGAATTTGGTTGAGAATTTCGGAAAAATGGGAGAAATTCTTCAACTAAGTTTTTGAGTTTTGATTGGGATTTTGATATCGTATTTGGATAATTTTTGGTTCGAGTGAAATCGTGAGTGAATGAGTGTTCATATTTTGTGACTTTTACCCGATTCCGAGACGTGGGCCCTGGACGACCTTTTGGGGTGATTTTCTAATTTCTTGCTTTAGCTTTGATTTCATTAATTATATTAGTTTCTTATAGTTGTATTTATGGTATGTAATTGATTTTGGCTAGATTTGGGCCATTCGGAGTCGGATATTCGTGGAAAAGGCATCGTTACCGATTGATTGAGCTTGGTTCGAGGTAAGTGGCTTACCTAACCTTGTATGGGGAAAATCCCATTAGGATTTGGTACTGTTTTGATATGTGAGCGCCGCGTACGTGAGGTGACGAGTATGTACATAGGCTATTTGTTGTAAAACCCGATTTATTTTACTGGGTAGCAACCTGTTTTTCCTTTAATTTGAGTTAGACCGTTTAAATGAGTATTAGTCTGATTTCATTCTTAAATGAGATATTCCAATATGTGTAGTTATCCTGTTTAGTCTAATATCGCATGTCTACATGCTTTAACTGCTTATTTGAACTCTGTGAAGCATGCCTAGTTAATTTCCTACTTTTCCTCGTTCTTTATCATTATAACTGTAGAAATCTTGCACTTAACTGTTGTATTTGTCGGTTTGAGCTGTGTGTTTACTTTTGAGACTACGAGGTGGTTTCTCGGGAGTTCTCCCTACACATTTACTTTTGAGACTACGAGGCGGTACCTTGGGAGTTCTCCCTGTACATTTACTTTTGAGACTACGAGGCGGTACCTCGGGAGTTCTCCCTGTACATTTACTTTTGAGACTATGAGGCGGTACCTCGGGAGTTCTCCCTGTATATTTATTTTGGGACTACGAGACGGTATATCGGGAGATCCCCTACTGTTTACCCCTGTGTGTGTTGTACTGTTGCCTTGTTGTGTTTCCTTTTGTTAAATTCTAGTCTCTTATTATACTGTATATTCTCCTACCTTATTTATCATTTACCAGTGGGCCTGACCTGGCCTCGTCACTACTCGACCGAGGTTAGGCTTGGCACTTACTGGGTACCATTGTGGTGTACTTATGATATTCTTGTGTGCATGCTTTCGTGTGCAGATCCAGATTCATCATACTGACCTCGCTATTAGTTGTGTAATTGCGGCTGTTCCGGAGACTTCAAGGTACATCTGCTCGCATCCGCAGACCGAGGAGTCCCCATCTATTCTCCCCTATGTCAAACACTTCCTGTATTCCTTTTATTAGACTCTGGTGTATAGAGATGCTATTTTCCTTCTGTATCTTGTGACTTACGATGTTTCGAATTTTGGGAAGACTGTGTATTTATAGAGTATTGGTTATTGTACATGCCGAGAGCATTGTTACTAGTTATTCAGTTATCCATTACTCTTAGTTAGCAAGTTTTACTTTCATTTTGTTATTTTCCATAATTTATTAGGCTTACCTAGTCGTAGAGACTAGGTGCTATCACGACGTTATACAGAGGGAGTTTAGTTTGTGACAAGTTAGTATCAGAGCTCTAGGTTCATAGGTGTCGTGAGTCACAAGCCGGTTTATTAGAGTCTCGCGGATCGGTACGGAGACGTTTGTACTTATCTTCTGGAGGCTATGGAACTGTTAGGAAAAATTTCACTTCTTTAATACCTTGTCGTGCGAAATTGTTGACTTCGAAATTCTAAACTTCTGTATTCTATTCTCTCATAGATGGTGAGGACACGAACATACGGATCTGATGACCAGGCACCCGCGCCCCCTACTAAAGCCACAAGAGGCTGGGGCCGGGGTAGAGGCCGAGGACGTCCACGTGGTGCAGCCAGAGCACCCACACGAGCTGCTACAGAGGAGCTCCCAGTAGCTCCAGCTAGAGGGCAGACACCTGAGGTACTTGTTGCTGCACCAGCCCTCCAGGAGACTCTAGCCCAGTTTCTGAGCATGATCAGCACCTTAGCTTAGGGTGGATTGATTCCACTTGCTCCTGCCACATCTCAGGTCGGGGGAGGAGCACACACTCCCGTCGCCGGTACTCCAGAGCAGCGGGCTCAGGTCGACCAAGTTCCAGAGATTATACCGATGCAGCCGGTAGCTGCAGTTCAGGCCGAGGTTAGGGCAACATTTTCTGAGACGGAGCAGCTCAGACTTGAGAGGTACAAGAAGTACCACCCTCCTACCTTTAGTGGATTGGCATCATAGGATGCCCAGGGTTTTCTGGAGGAGTGTCACTGTATTCTTCGTACTATGGGTGTAGCGGATTCGAGTGGGGTTTCCTTTACTACATTCCAGCTTAGAGGAGCAGCCTATCAGTGGTGGCGTGCTTATGAGTTGATAGTCCAGATGAGGCAGCTTCACTTACATAGACTCAGTTCTCGGACATGCTTTTGAGAGAGTATGTCCCTCAGAGCCTTAGGGACGCATGGAGAACAAAGGTTGAGCAGATGCGCCAAGGTTCTATGACTGTGTCAGAGTATGCAGTTCGTTTCAGTGATTTAGCCTGACATGCAACGGCCTTGGTTGCCACAGTTCGAGAGAGGGTTCGTCGATTTATTGAGGACTCCACCCCAGTATCAGGATTAGTATGGTCAGGGAGCTGGAGCTGGATATTTCTTACCAGCAGGTTGTGAGTATTGCTAGGTGATTGGAGGGCATGCTCGAGATAGATCGGAGATGGAGGCTAAGAGGTCTCGAGTGTCTGGCACTTACAGTGGTACTCGTTCCCCAACTACAGTTCGCCATGGTAGGGGTTATGTGAGTCGCCCCGTTCATTCAGCTCTTCCACCCACCAATGGTATTCAGGCCCCTTCTAGACCCCAGGAGCCTTATTATGCACCGCCAGTATCTAGTGTGCCTCCTACACGGGGTGCTTTTAGTGGCCAGTCCAACAGACCTGGACCGAGCCAGTCATAGCAGCCACGCCCTATGAGAGCTTATTTTGAGTGTGGCGACACTCGCCATATGGTGAGGGATTGCCCCAGACTTAGGAGGGGTGCACCTCCACAGACTTCTCAGCCACTACGTGCTCCACCGGGTCCTCAGGCTATGATTCCAACACCAACTACCGCCCCACCTGCTCAGCCAGCTCGAGGTGGAGGTCGGGGAGGTCGAGGTCGCCCTAAAGGGGGAGGACAGGCCAGATATTATGCTCTTCCAGCTGGTACAGAGGCAGTTGCTTCCGACTCTGTCATTACAGGTATTGTTTCGGTCTTTCATAGAGACGCGTCAGCCTTATTTGATCCAGGCTCTATATATTCTTATGTGTCCTCTTATTTTGCCCCGTATTTGGGCGTATCTCGGGATTCCTTGAGTTCCCCTGTTTATGTGTGTACTCATGTGGGAGATTCTCTTGTTGTGGACCGCATGTATCGGTCATGTTTGATTTCTCTTAGTTGTTTTGAGACCAGAGCCAATTTATTATTGCTCAGTATGGTAGAATTTGATGTTATCTTGGGCATGGATTGGTTGTCGCCCCATTATGCTATTCTTGATTGTCACGCTAAGACCGTGACGCTGTCTATGCTAGGTCTACCGCGATTAGAGTGGAGGGGTACCTTAGAGTATACTCCCAGCAGAGTTATTTCATTCCTTAAAGTTTAGCGAATGGTTGAGAGGGTGTGACGCGTATCTAGCTTATGTGAGAGATGTCAGTATTGATACCCCTATAGTTGATTCAGTCCCAGTAGTGAGGGACTTTCAAGATGTGTTTCCAGCTGATCTTCCGGGCATGTCGCCCGACAGATATATTGATTTTGGCATTGATTTATTGCCGGGCACTCAGCCTATCTCTATTCCTCTGTATCGTATGGCTCCTCCTGAGTTGAAGGAATTGAAAGAGTAGTTACATGAGTTGCTTGATAAGGGATTCATTCGGCCCGGTGTGTCACCTTGGGGTGCTCCTGTCTTGTTTGTAAAGCAAAATGATGGTTCTATGCGTATGTGCATTGATTATCGTCAGCTGAACAATGTTACAGTGAAGAACATGTATCCATTGCCACATATTTATGATTTATTTGATCAGCTATAGGGTGCCAGGTGTTTTCCCAGATTGATTTACGTTCCGGCTATAATCAATTGAAGATTCGGTAGCCAGATATCTTGAAGACCGCTTTCAGGACTCGGTATGGTCACTACGAGTTCCTTGTGATGTGTTTTGGGCTGACCAATGCCCCAGCAACTTTTATGCACTTGATGTACAATGTGTTATGGCCTTATCTTGACTCTTTCGTCATTGTGTTTATTGACGACATTCTGGTGTACTCACGGACTCGGGAGGATCATGAGCAGCACCTGAGTACTGTGCTTCAGACCTTGAGAGAAAAGAAGGTATATGCAAAATTTTCAAAGTGTGAGTTTTGGCTAGACTTAGTGGCATTCTAGGGTCATGTAGTATCGAGTGATGGGATCAAGTTAGATCCGAAGAAGGTGGAAGCAGTGTAGAGTTGGCCTAGACCATCATCAGCTACAGAGATCTGGTGTTTTCTTGGTTTTATGGGGTATTACCGTCATTTTGTAGAGGGATTCTCATCTATTGCAGCACCTATGACCAGGCTGAACCAGAAGGGTGCTCTGTTCAGATGGATAGAGGAGTGTGAGGAGAACTTTCACAAGCTCAAGACAGCTTTGACTACAGCCCCAATATTGGTATTGCCTATAGGTTCAGGATCTTATACTATATATTGTGATGCGTCGTGGATTGGTCTCGATGCGATGTTGATGCAGGATGGTAGGGTGATTGCCTACGCATCCAGACAATTGAAGATGCATGAAAAGAACTATCCTGTCTACGACCTGGAGTTAGCAACTATTGTTCATGCCTTGAAGATTTGGTGGCACTATTTGTACAGTGTCCCTTGTGTGATTTACACCGATCATCGGAGTTTCCAGCATCTGTTCAAGGAAAATGATCTTAACCTGCATCAGCGAAGTGGTTGGAGCTACTTAAGGACTATGATATCACCATTTTATACCATCTGGGGAAGGCCAATATGGTGGCCGATGCTTTGAGTCGCCGAGCAGAGAGTTTGGGGAGTTTAGCATATCTACCACCAGCAGAGAGGCCATTGATGTTGGATGTTCAGGCCTTAGCCAGCCAGTTTGTGAGATTGGATATTTTTGAGCCGAGTCGAGTATTGGCTTATGTGGTCTCTTGGTCTTCTCTTTATGATCATATCAGGGAGCGTCAGTATGATGGCCCCCATCTGCTTGTCCTTAAGGACACGGTTCAGCACGGTGATGCTAAGGAGGTCACTATTGGGGATGATGGTGCATTGAGGATGGAGGGCAGGCTATGTGTGCCCAATGTAGATGGTTTGCGTGAGTTGATTCTCTAGAGGCTCATAGCTCGCGATACTCCATTCATCAGAGTGCCGCGAAGATGTACCAAGACTTGAGGCACCATTACTGGTGGAGGAGGATGAAAAAGGACATAGTGGAGTATGTAGCTCGGTGTCTAAATTGCCAGCAGGTGAAGTATGAGCATCAGCGGCCAGGTGGGTTACTTCAAAAGTTAGAGGTTTCGGAGTGAAAATGGGAGCGGATCACTATGGATTTTGTTGTTGGATTCCCACGGACTCAGTGGAGGTTTGATGCAGTTTGGGTGATTGTGGATAGGCTGACCAAGTCAGCTCATTTCCTTCCTCTGATGACTACCTATTCTTCCGAGAAGCTGGATCGAATTTATATCCGCGAGATCGTCAGGCTTCATGGTGTACCGGTATCTATCATCTCTGACCGGGGTACACAGTTTACAACATGAGTTGGGTACTCGAGTAGAGCTGAGCACAACATTTCACCCTCAGACGAACGGACAATCTGAGAGTACTATTCAGTTATTAGAGGATATACTCCGTGAGTGTGTGATAGATTGTAGAGGTTCTTTGGATCAGTTCTTGCCACTTGCAGAGTTTGCCTACAACAACAGTTATCAGTCGAGCATCCAGATGGCACCATATGAGGCTCTGTATGGTAGGCGGTATCGGTCTCCAGTGGGTTGGTTTGAGCCGGGCGAGGCTAGATTATTGGGTACAGACTTGGTTCAAGATGCCCTGGATAAGGTGAAGGTGATTCAAGATCGACTTCGTACAGCCTAGTCCAGACAGAAGAGTTATGCGGATCAGAAGGTTCGCGATGTTGCATTCATGGTTGGAGAGCGGGTCTTGCTCCGGGTTTCTCCTATGAAGGGTGTTATGAGGTTCGGGAAGAAGGGCAAGCTGAGCCCAAGGTTTATTGGCCCCTTTGAGGTGTTGCGGCCTGTTGGGGAGGTTGCTTATGAGCTTGCCTTACCTCCCAGTCTAGCAGGATTTCATTCGGTATTCCATGTTTCTATGCTCCGAAAGTATCACGGTGATCCGTATCATGTGCTGGATTTTAGCTCAGTCCAGTTGGACAAGGATCTATCTTATGTTGAGGAGCCAGTGGCTATTTTAGACATGCGGGTTCGAAAGTTATGGTCGAAGAACATTGCTTGCGTGAAGGTTCAGTGGAGGGGTCAGCCGGTCGAGGAGGCAACTTGGGAGACCGAGCAGGATATGCGCAGCCGCTATCCTCATATTTTCACCACTTCAGGTATGTCTCTATGATCATTCAAGGACAAATGATTGTTTAAAGAGGGGGAGGATGTAACTACCAGGCCGGTCGTTTAGAGAGTAATAGCCCCGATCCCCTGTTTACTGCTTCCCCCGTATCGTTTTCTCCTTATGTGACTTGCCGGGCGGTTCTGTTTGTGGTTTTGGAATGATGAATGACAATCAGTCCCTAAACGAAAGCTTAAGTCTTAGGATTTTGACCGTAGTTGGGACTGTGTGAAGACGACACTAGAATGGAGTTTCTTCGGTTCTGTTAGCTCTGTTGAGTGATTTTGGATATAGGGGCGTTTTAGGATTGTGTTTTGGAGGTCTGTAGCTGATTTAGGCTGGAATTGGCGAAAGTCAAATTTTTGGAGATTTTGATTGGAAGTGGACCTTTTGATATCGGGGTCAGATTCCGATTCCTGAAGTTGGAGTAGGTCCGTAATGTCAATTATGACTTGTGTACAAAATTTGAGGTCAATCGAACGTGGTTTGATAGGTTTCGGCATCGGTTTTAGAAGTTTGAAGTGTCAAAGGAAGTTTTAATTGGAGGGTGATTCATATTTTTAGCGTTGTTTGATGTGATTGGAGGGCTAGACTATGTTTGTATGGTGTTTTAGGACTTGTTGGTATATTTGGTTGAGGTCCCGGGGGCCTTGGGTGTGTTTCAGATGCTTAAGGGATTGAATTTGGACTTATACAAATTGCTGAAGTTTTCTGGTTTCTGGTGTTTTCGCACCTGCTGTGGGGAGATCGCAGGTGCGGACTCACACATGTAGAAGAGAGCTCTCAGATGCGGCCCTGTTCTGGGTAACCAGTGGTCGCAGGTGCGACAAAAGGGGAGCAGAAGCGGAGCCGCTCCTGCTGGGGAGTGATCGCAGAAGCGGGAGCTGAGTGGATGAGGACTTCACAGAAGCGGACCATTGTCCACAGGTGCGGCTACCTCATCGTAGAAGATGTACCAAACCTCTTTAGTCATTTCCGCACTTGCGATGGAAATTCCGTAGGTGCGACTAGAGGCCCGCAGGTGCGAGATCGTTGGGCAGAAAAGGGGAAATTTTGAGGGTTTGATCTCATTTACATTTGGGGTCTTTGAGAGATCGGATTGAGGCGATAATTCAAGGATGTTTCAGAGAGAAATTTGGGGTAATGATTCTTAACTCATTTATGGTTATATTCCATTAATCTATAGTTGATTTCATCATTTAATTAAGGAATTTGGTTGAGAAATTTGGGAAAAATGGGAGAAATTCTTCAACTAAGTTTTTGAGTTTTGATTCGGATTTTGATATTGGATTTGGATAATTTTTGGTACGAGTGAACACGTGAGTGAATGGGTGTTCATATTTTGTGACTTTTACCCGATTTCGAGACGTGGGCCCGGGTCGACCTTTTGGGGAGATTTTCTAATTTCTTGCTTTAGATTTGATTTCATTAATTAGATTAGTTTCTTATAGTTGTATTTATTGTATGTAATTTATTTTGGCTAGTTTTGGGCCATTCGGAGTCGGATATTCGTGGAAAAGGCATTGTTACCGATTGATTGAACTTGGTTCGAGGTAAGTGGCTTGCCTAACCTTGTGTGGGGGAAATCCCCTTAGGATTTGGTACTGTTGTGATATGTGAGCGCCGTGCAAGTGAGGTGACGAGTACGTACACGAGCTATTTGTTGTAAAACCTGATTTATTTTACTGGGTAGCAACCTATTTTTCCTTTAATTTGAGTTATACCATTTAAATGAGTATTAGTTTCATTCTTAATTGACCTAGGCATAGAGATGCATATTCCTCCTGCTAGACGGTATATGATAATTGATGACTTGATACGCATATTGACATGTAGGTATAGAGATGTACTTTTCTAATGCTATCTGGTAATGAAATGTCTTCTATGTTGTTGAAAGTTTGGGGGAAATCACAATTTTCAGATATACTCATACTTTGGTAATTCCGTCGAAAGATTTGGACTTTACTGTTATACTTGGAAAGCATGTCTACTTTTTTGTGACTGCAAACAAGCTGAGTATAATATCTTTTGAGTTATTACTTTTACTGCCTTCATGATATTATTACGAGTTGTTATTGGCTATTGGTTTTTGGACTCTAACCGTTTTTGGAGCTCGTCACTACTTTCAACTTGAGGTTAGGTTTGTTTCTTATTGAGTACATATAGTCGGTTTTAATCATACTACACTTTTGCACGCTGATGTTTTTGTGAATGGCGGGAATGGGAATTAAAGATGTAATAACCTGACCGGTCGTTTTGAGCTTTAGCATTCCATTCGGTGGTTTAAAACTTTAAGTAGCTTCATATTATGTATTATGACTTGCGTGTATGGTTGGTATCGGTTTTCAAGTGGTTCTAGATTGATTTGGAAGAATAATACTCATTTTAGAAGCTTTAAGTTGGAAGATTTAATCAAGGTTTGACTTTTGGTTAAATGGACTCGAAATCGGGTTTTAATTATTCCAATATGTTTGTATGATGATTTTGGACATGTCCTTAAAGTTTGGCCATATTTCGATGAGTTTTGGATAAGTTTGGGTTGTATGGTGATTGTTTTCGGTTTCAACATCGATTTGAGTATAAAGGTTACCGTATTGAGAAAACGGCCTTTTATTCGTGTTTAGGCTAAACCAATATCCGTATCGTAATTTTGGAACCATAGCAACTGGAATCATCAAGTTTCGACATCGTATGAGGAATTTATGGTCATTTTACTAAGAATTGGGTTGCCAGATTTTTTAGATTAATGAGTACATGGGGTCGGTTTTACTCATACTACATTTATGCACCTTGCGTGCATATTTTTGAGCTAATGTTGTTGTGTATGGCGGGAATTGGCATTGAAGATATACATACGTTCCAGTTATAAGTGCCTCTTATTCTTGGTAGCTTTAGATTTATAAATTTGTTTATGTACTTTTCGAACAGATGATGTATTTATTTCATACCAGCTTTGTAAACTCTAAGTCTTAGAAGCTCATGATTTATACTACCAGTCCTTGGGGAGTTGTATAAAATTCAGTTATTTCATTCTTAACTCTTATTATTATCATTATATTGTGGTTTATTATTAATTCGCTTACCTAGTGGGTTAGGATAGGTTCCATCACGACTAGTTGGATTTTGGGTCGTGAGAAGTTGGTATCAGAACTCTAGGTTCATAGGTTCTACGAGTCACGACCAAGTGTCTAGTAGAGCCAAATGATCCTGAAGCTTGTACCTTTTTGAATTCCTTCCACTCGCTCGTATGCGCATGTGAGTGCTCAGTATCATCTGTACATTGACGACTTATGGATTCCATGAATGAGGTGCGAGATGTGTTTTCTGTGTTTTGGTGATCGGCTAGTCTAGAGGAAGGAAGCATATCTCTTTGAATTACCGCTACCACTTGTTCTTGGTAGTTCTATATTTGAGATTATATTTATGTATATTTCAAACAGATGTTGTATTATTTTCCTATTAGTTTTGTAACTCCAAGTATTATAATCTCCTAACTTGTACTACTAGTCCTTGAGTTATTGTATAAGAACTCACTTATTTCATCATTTATTTCGTGTTAATCTCATTTGGATTGTGTTTATGGATAATTGGCTTAGCTAACGGTATAGGTTAGGTGCCATCACAACTACTTGAATTTTGGGTCTTGACAATGAAAATGAAGGCCCATGTGATGACCCGATAAGTCATTTTGAGATTTAGCCTTATTTTCGTATTTCGAGATCTCAATTAGCTCCGTTTAACATTCCTCGATTTTTGTCTGTGTCTTGTTCTAGAAAATGTGAATTTTTCTTTAAAATAATTTTAGTTGACTACGCTCAACATTTTATGTAAACAGACCCGGATCAGTATTTTGACGGTCCTGGTGGATTTGTATCGTGATTTGGGACTTGGGCGTATGCCCATAATCAAATTCGAAAGCCTCTAACTTGATTTAACGTGATTTATTGAAAACTAGTAATTTGAAGCTTTAAAGAATTTGAAAGTTTGACCGTAGGTTGACTTTATAGCTACTGGGCTCGAATTTCGGTTTCGAGACTTGATATAGGTTCATTTTACTATTATTGTCTTGTCTGCAAAATTTGGTTAAAATCGGAGTTGATTTGACATGATTCGGACGCTCGGTTGTAAATTTGAACACAAAGCATCGGAAGGATTACCCTTCATGAACACGGCCCTTCACTCGCGAACATGATGGGCAAGGGATTCTGGGGGAAGGCTAGGGTTTGTTCTACACGAACGCGAGCCTAGGCTCGCGAACGCAATGGCCAGGGAGGACAAAGCATCGCAGACGCGTTCAAACCCTCATGAATGTGAAGGCCATTTTGGCCGCTGCTCTTCGCGATCGCTTCAGGCCCTTCGTGAACGCGAAGAAGGCCTGACGCCCAGTGACTTAAATATCCCAAAGTGAGGATTTAACCAATTCATCATTTCCAAGTTTCAGCTCGGCCTAGAGGCGATTTTGAAGAGAATTTTCATCCCAACTTCATAGGTTAGTAGAGTTTAACTTGTTTTCTTCCATTTTCAAAAACAACTATTGATTTCTTGTCACGACCCGAAATTTTCACCTTCGGGATCGTGATGGCGCCTAACATTTCACTTGCTAGGCAAACCAACATTAGAATAATTTTAGTCATTTTTTCACAGTTAAGTTTAAATGGCAATAAAAAACCAATTATCTGGAATAATCTGAAATAGAAATTTACTACAATCCCAAAATCGATAGTACAAGTCACAAAATCTACAAAGTTTACTCTAAAATCTCTAAATGCAACTGTTCTAAAGTAGAATCAACAGTGCAAAAAAATATCAAAATGTGACTCTGAAGCCTGCGAACGAGACAACGGGTATACCTTGAGTCTCCACCACAATGCTCGATTAACTAAAAAGAATATCAATAACTCCGGGGTATCTGGATCTGCATAAAAAGATGTGCAGAAGCATAGCATGAGTACACCACAACGGTACCCAGTAAGTATCAAGCCTAACCTCGGTAGAGTAGTGACGAGGCCAGGTCAAGACACCTACCAGACATATAAAGCTGTACAATTTGTTTCATGAAGCTAACAAGGGAAGAGTATAAATTTAAGGCCAATAATAGAAGAATTTCCCAACACAAATCAACAATGAAAATAATGAGAACATGGATGGCATCGAACAAACAATCAAGAAATTGAGCAACAACACAGTCAGAGTAAAAATATAATATAAAAATAGCACGATATTACCCTTCGTGCTTAAACTCTCGTCCTTACCATTAAATGATGAATAATTTAAACACAATTAAAAAGAATTCCAACTTGAACATAGTAAAGAGTCAAATGAGTTATTAAGCCAATTTAAGATTTAAATAAGGTGGAGAGGTTGTGCAAATAGAATATCAAATGAGTTTAGTTTAGAAATATATGAGATCCAATATAATATTATATTTATACAAATTAAGATATTCAATCAAATTTTAATGATATAAATATGGGATTTATTAAAGTAAAATGTAATAATAATTTTTCACATAAATTACACGCTATTAAGATAATGAGAAAGTTGAGGTATCAATTAGAGTACAAATATAATCACCATTTAAATTAGTAGATCTACGAATAAGATATGAGTTTTATTTTTGAAAGACACACAAGTGGAACAACTTGAAAATTCTTTCATTTACCTCTGCTAAATTCTCAGCAACTTAACATATCACATAGGATGCATGACTCACACAAAAAGTCCATATTATTTCATTTTTAATATATTGACGGTTAATTAATTATAATCAAAATACAATGAGGTGGTTTAAGAAACCACAGTAACCGTCCTAGCATGAAATGCATCGTGAGCATCACAATCGGAATTAACCTTAGTATCACAATAATTTCATATTTGTACATTTGTTGCGGCGTGCAACCCGGTCCCATGCAATAATAAATCATATATGTTGCGGCGTGCAACCCGATCCCTCATAATAATAAATCAAACTGTTGCGGCATGCAACCCGATCCCTCTTAATATTAAATCATATTTGTTGCGGCGTGCAACCCAATCCCTCACAAAAATAAATCATACTATTGCGGCGTGCAACCCGATCCCTCTAAATATTAAATCATATCTGTTGCGACGTGCAACCCGATCCCTCACAATAATAAATCATATTTGTTGTGGCGTGGAACCCGATCCCTCACAATAATAGTCAACCAATTTACAACCAACTACGGTATGCCACAAAATCAAAAGAAATAACGAGGCTACACAAAGAAGTCACAACTAATGAAAAAGGCTACACGATAGCTCACGAAATCAAATAGCAAGGAAATGACAATCCATAAGCCAATGCACAATTTATGGGCATCAATTGACAATTAAGGCATGTAGCACGTAAAGCATGAATTCAACGAGTGATTACACTTAATAATTAGCATATAAGGGTGAACTTGACAACAATGATGGAACATGTGCTAACAAATTCAAGTAAAGCACATACAAACAATTCTAACAACAAAAGATATAATCATGAAACGATATTTATAATCAATTCTATAAAAGGAGCCTAACGATCCAAACCGGTCAAATACCACATATAGGTCGTGTATCCACTCGTCACCCCGCATACACGACCTTCACATAACATGAATGACACAATCATCTCAAATCCTAAGGGGTGGTTTCCCCTACACAAAGTTAGACAAAACACTTACTTTAACGGAGTTAGGCTGATATCCCAAAATAGCCTTCTTGCACGAAACGACGTTCGAACGGCTCTAATCTAATCAAAATATTTTTATAAATTAATTACAATTCATAGAAAACAAATTTAAATAATAATACTAAGTCAACCAAAAGTCAATGCGGGGACTACTTTTCGGAACAAGACAAAAATTCACGGAATCCGAACACCTGTTCCGATACGAGTTCAACCATACAAAAATTATCGAATTCCGATATCGGATCGCCTTTCAAATCCCTAAAATTTATTTTATGAAATTTCTACAATTTTTTCCAAATTTCCATCTAAAAATACTAATTAAATGATGAAAACAATGATATATTCATATATATTAACTAATTCCGATCTAGAATGACTTACCCCGATGAATTGCTTGAAAAATCAACGAAAGATCGCCACAAATCGAGCTTCCAAAGTCAAAATATGAAAAATAAGATGAAACCCTCATTTATATGGTACCAATCTGATCTCCCAATGTGCTGACCGCACATTTTTTGTGCGGTCCGCACATTCCAAGTTCCACGGCCGCAATCTAAATTGTGCAGTCGCACTCAGCAGTCACAGCACTATCAGGCTTCAGTAAATTGACCGTAAATTTCGCTATAAATGTCCAAAGGATAATTGGCTTACCTTTCAAAAAACTAAACTCAAAGGGATATAACTTCCATTTTTGGATCATCTCCAAATTCCTTGTAGATTAAAAAATATAAGCTTCCGAAGTCATACCATCAAACCTGCAGAATCCCCTTTCTGCGGCCGCAAGAGGAATTTTGCGATACGCACATTTCCTCTGCGGTCCGCACATTTCCTCTGCGGTTCGCACATTTCCTCTCTGGTCCGCACATGGTGCTTTGCTTCACCACTCCAAAATGTGCCCATGCATGACAATTGTTCCCAGAAGATTATGAGAGTGCCGAAATGCCCAAATTTGTTCAAAATTTGCCTCGAAACGCACCCGAGGCTCCCGGGACCTTAACCAAATACACCAACAAGTCCTAAAACATAACGAGGACTTGCTCGAGGCCTCAAACCACATCAAACAACATCGAAACTATGAATCACACCACAAATCGAACTCATAAATTTCCAAATCTTCCAACTTTCTAAACTCGTGCCGAAACATACCAAATTAACCCGGAATGACATCAAATTTTGCATGCAAGTTCCAAATGACATAACAGAGCTAATACAACTCCCGGAATTGCATTTTGACCCAGATATCACCAAAGTTAACTCACAGTCAAACTTCCAAACCATCCATTTGTAACTTTCATCATTTCAAGCCAAAATCAACTACAGACTTCCAAATAAATAGCCGGACACACTCTTAAGTCCAAAATCACCAGACAAAGCTATTTGAACCATCAAAAAAATTTTCCGGAGTCATTTGCTCAAAAGTCAACTCTCTTGTCAACTCTTTTCTTTTAAGCTTCTTAAATAAGAATTGTTCTCGAATTTGATCCTGAATTGTCCGAAAACCAAACTCGACCACACACGCAAGTCATAATACACATTACGAAGCTGCTTGAGGTCGTAAGTCGCTGAACGGGACGCTAATTCTCACAACGACAAGTCGGGTCATTACATCCTCCACCTCTTAAACAAACTTTCGTCCTCGAACGTGCTAAGAATTATTCTGAGGTTATCAAATTGCTGATTTTTCTCTTACACATAAACTCGCGGGTGATCCCACGTCACCCCAATCGACATAAGTATAACATCACCATTTCCATTGAGATTATTTCTCCTATCTAACCTTATAGACCTTGGAACCAAATTTCTTACACTCCAAACATATTCAAAAGGTCTGATTTTCATATCGACTCATGATATTAGCCTCAACCGGCTGCACCAACTCGTGCCTACACTCGCACGGTACAACCATATAACTTATCGCAATATGCTAATACCCATAACCACATCTCTGTTCATAATAGTTGTTCATAACCAATTACAGCATCGTCAATTAACTTCACGTTAACAAAATCTCATTTCAAACCTTCACAATACTGACAACGAGACACAAGGCATGAAGGCTTCATAATTATTTACCCGAATTAATGAATCACATTTAACGTCACCAAGGCACCCACCTCGTATGCTAAAACTCAATAATTACAACACGAATATGGAAAATTATGCACGGAGAAGCACATATACGAATTATCAAATAAGCCTAACAGGCATGACTCCCTTTCAATACTATAGTACAAATTTAATTTCACAAGGGAGAATTTAAACACATAAATTTCCATCAAAAAGATCTTATCCTGATGTAACTTCTACTGTGGCGTGTAGCACGGTTTAAACATATCAAATCATATTAAAATGCGAGAATTTCTATCCTCAGCTCTGAATCACAAGTAATATGCACATTGTTCCAATCAAAATCTTTCCATTTTCTTCTTTAAAAATAATTTTCGTTAAACAAATTCACAACACATAATGAACCCCCATATTGGTAGGGCATATAATTCATAAAATTGTAACAAATTATCCTGAAATTACATCAAAACCTATGGTAGTGAGTAACAGAAAGTCACTTTTGGACTCAGAGCCCTCAATAATGTACAAAACAAAAATAATAGACACGGGCTAACACCATCGAATCTTCCAATAGGGATAAACACGGGAGTAGAGTACAAATTCACAAACTCACCATATAAGGAGCATGAAAGGAGATCTCACCTTGATAATAGGAATAGAATCAAAATAAGAATAGTGCTCCTCTATTATGAATTAAATCATACCTGTAACAACACCATTTGGTGTAACGGCCTCAGCCAATTCATAGCAATTATACCAACGGGCCGGTCCTCCACCTCTAGGACGCCCTCTACCCGCCTGTCCAACACCCCTAACTGAATATGTAGGTAGAGTAGCAACTGAAATGGAGCATGTGGCTTGAGTGTTCTAATGTAATATGTCTCTCCCAAGTCTCGGACAATCTCTCATGATGTGCCTAGTATCATCACACTCATAACAACCCCTCTCTAGGTTCGGCTGCTCATACTAAGTCTTTGCCGGGTAATTGGAATAACCATTATATAAATCTCGTGCTGATGGTGCAGTAAAAGAACTTATTGGTGCACCCCGTATAATCTAATGCGCGGACTGAGCTGACCGACTGCTCGAGTCTCCGCCATAATAAGTTATAGCTGCAGAAATGTAATGACCTAATCGATTGTTTTACTTTCTACAACCCCATTCTACTAAATAAGACTTCTCATACATGATTTTACTATTTTATGACTTGCGTGGATGGTTAGTTCGGGATATGGAAGAGTTCGGGTTGAAATCGGAACACTTGGTTCCTTAAGGTTGGCTAAAAAGTCTAAGTTTGACTTCGCTCAATGTTTTGAGTTAACGACCTCAGAATCAAGATTTGACGGTTCTAATAGGTTCATATGATGATTTTAGACTTGGGCGTATGTTTGGATCAGGTTTTGGATGACCCATGAGAGTTTCGGCGCTTACTAGTGAAAGTTTGTTCTTTGAAGGTTTTGAAGTTCTTTAAATTTGGTTTGGAGTAGGTTTTTATGATATCGAGATCCAAATGGGATTCCGAGACCGAGAATAGTTCCGTGTTTTGATTTAAAACTTGCACGCAAAATTTGGTGTCATTCCGAGTAGCCTAAGTATGATTCAGCGCGTTCGGAGTAATTTGGAAACTTGGAGTTCATATTTTGATTTAATTTGGTTTTGGGGTGTGATTCTTTGTTTTGTTGATATTTTACGCATTTCAGGAGTTCAAGCAAGTCCATATTATGTTTATAGACTTGCTGGTATAGATGGACGGGGTCCCGAGGGGCCCGGGTGTGTTTCGGACTGCCCGGAGTTAAGTTGAAAACACCAGATTTTCTGTTCTGGTTTCTTTCTTCGCGAACGCGGATAGACCCTCGTGTTCGCGGTGAAGGATTTGGGGACTGGTGCTTTTTTCCCTTCGTGTTCCCATATGCAGGGGCATGTTCGTGGAGTCCTGGGCCCTTTGGCCTTCGTATTCGCATTGAGCAGGCCGCGTTCGCGTAGAAGCCTGGGCCTGGACTAGGGCAACCCAGTTGTCTTACGCATTCGCGTGCTTGGCCCCGCGTTCGCGAGGAGTATGCGGCCCAGTGCATCGCATTCGCATGGGTCCTCTCGCGTTCGTATAGAGCCTTTTCCTGGGCTCTTCAGTTTAGCCATCACGATCGCGAGAGCTTGGCCGCGGTCGCGTGTAAGGACCCCTTAGAAGAATCATCTTTTAAAAACGGGAGTAAGGCTATTTTGGCTCATTTTCTTTCATTGTTGGGCGATATTTGGAGCTCTTAAAGAGGGGATTTCACCTAGTACTTTGATGTAAGTAATTTCCACTCAATGTGAGTTTAATACATAGTTCATGGGTAGATAATAACATGTAAATTAGTGAAAATTATGGGTTTAGGTGAAAACCTAGATTTTTGACAAAAATGAGATTTAACCACAGAATTTGTTATGGAATTTAGTAAAAATAATATATTTGAGTTCATGAGGTTATGGGTAACAATTTGCTTCAAATATTTTCGAAATCCAGGCACGTGGTCCCGGGAGTGAATTTTGGGAATTCATCAATTGGGGTTGGGTAATCTCTTTAATAGTTAGAATATGAACTTTTGAGCCTATATTGATTCTTTTATATAACATTCGACTAGTTTCGAGCCATTTTGGAACCTAATTGAGAGTTTGAGGACAAATCTTGAATCGAAAGTGGGCATGAGACAAGGTAAGTCTCTTTTCGAACCTTGTAAGAGGGAATTAACCCCATAGGTGAGTTGAATTAAAAATGTGCTTTTATTTGTGGGGCTACGTACGCACGAGGTGACGAGAGTCCGTACGTAGCTACCAATTATGCTATTGTCTGGGTAGTATAGGACCCATATCATGTTGTACTTACAATGTGTGTATCCTACTTGTTAACTTAATAGCTTAATTCTTTTGAAACCTGATAAAAGAATTAAATTTCACTTACCTGAAGTTGTGAATGGAACTATTGACTGTTATTGAGAATTTGTGTTTTCCTTAAAATATTTTCTATTTGTGGAGTGGGCCGAACGCCTCAGTAGCAGATAGATGCATCCATGGTTCATGCCGTTCGACCCTCGGCAGTGCAGAGTTTAAATATTATGTTGGATCGGGCCGTACGACCTCAGCATAATTTGCGCATGATAAATCGTTGGAACCAATTATAATTGATATTGCTTCTTTGGCTTGAGATATAAATTGTTAAATGATGGAAAAAAATGTAAAGTTGGGATTTATATTGGTGAAAGGATTATTTATTGTTTCCTGTTATTGGGTTTTCAGAATTCTTCTTGCAATCCATGCTTAATTAAACTTTTAACATATTATTGTTAGCCCATAGTATGTGTCAAAGTCGACCCCTCATCACTACTTCTTCAAGGTTAGAATGGATACTTACTGGGTACACGTTGTTTATGTACTCACGCTACACTTCTGTACTTAAATGTGCAGGATCTGAGGCAGGTGCATCTGGATATCAGTCCAACACGCGCACTTGATTGCCACCTCGAGGCTTCATGGTGAGCTGCCTTCTGAGCCCGTTCTACAGCAGCCGGAGTCTTGCTTTTGATTGTATTTTTCTGTCTATTTCACTTGAGACAGTAGACTAGATTTCTTTTATATATTCTACTAGATGCTCATACACTTGTGACACCAGATCTTGGCACACAAACTACTAGACTTGTGGTTTTGGTTTTATTCTATGATTATGATTGTACACAGTTGCTTTTGTTTTATTTATTTTAGATCTGTTATTCCTCAAATTCTTTTTAAATTAAGGAAAGTTTAATTACTTGGAAAAGAATTTTGTTAAAAAAAGGAAATCACGTGACAAGTTCACAGTTGGCTTGCCTAGCGGCGGCGTTAGACGCCATCACGGCCTATTATGAAATTGGGTCGTGACAACATAGTATTAGAGCACTAGGTTCACGTAGGTCTCACAGGTTATGGGCAAGCCTAATAGAGTCTTGCGGATCGGTGTGGAGACGTCCGTACTTATCTTCAAGAGGCTATAGGGTGTTAGGAAACTACTCTTCATTCATCTCCTATCGTGCAATTAATGGTGTACTGAGTTTCTTCTCTTATTCTCTCACAGATGGTGAGAACGCGCACGATGGTTCCAAAACCGGGAGGGGCTGCTCCCCCTACTGCTAGAAGCCGATGCAGAGGTCGGGGGAGGGCATCTACCCGAGGTAAGGGACGACGACATCCGAGAGTTGCCCCAGTTGCACCACCAGTAGATCCAGTGGAGGACCCCATTATTGAAGAGCAGGGCGAGGTTCTCGCAGCAAAGCCAGCCTTGGTCGATTTCATGTCAGCACTGGGATTTCAGGAGGCCATGGGCCGTTTGCTACGGTTCATGGATTCTATGACCCAGGCTGGTTTATTTTCAGCAGACCCAACCATATCTCAGGCGGGAGGGGGAGCACGACCCATACTGCTCAGGCTCTATGACATGCGGCTGCCGTATATCAGACCCTGGGTGCACTACCCGTGGGCGGTGCCCAGCCAGTTGCAGTAGCGGCACCTAAGCCTAGACCAGCTGTGGCCGGCGAGCCACAGAAGCTATTGAATAGATGGACTAGACTACACCCTACCATCTTCGGAGGTGAGCGACATGAGGATCCCAGGACATCATTGATCATTGTAGGGGCAGACTGCACAACATGAGGATATTTGAGTCCCACGAGGTGGATTTCACTACTTTCCAACTGGAGGGCAGGGCCCGTAGGTGGTGGCAGTCTTACCTTCTTGGGAGGACGGCAGGTTCTCCTCCTATGACTTGGGACCAGTTTACATGCCTATTCTTGGACAAGTATATTCCACCCTCTCAGAGGGAAGAGTTGCGGTTTCAGTTTGAGCAGCTCCAACATGGTCAGATGTCAGTGACCGATTATGAAGCGAGATTCTCTGAGTTGTCTCGCCATGCACTTATGATACTTCCTACTGAGGTGGAGCGAGTGCAGAGGTTTGTTGCGGGGTTGCACTCAGGTATTCAGGCTACTATGGCCCGGGAGGTTGAGATGGGGACTTCTTACCAGCTAGTAGTGGATATAACTCAAAGGATTGAGGGTTACCATCAGAGAGGTAGAGAGCAGATGCAAAGGGACAAGAGGGTCTGTTATTTTGGGGAGTTTAGAGGTGCCCCAACAGGGGACGAGGCGAGTTTGGGAGGGGTCATCCCAGTAGGCCCACATATCTAGCATCACCACCTCCTCGGGGTGCTCCGGCGAGACCCTATTTCAGTGCCATGCCGGAGAGTTCATACCACCCACTAGCTATTCAGGATTCTTCCAGTGGGTACTCAGTCCATCAAGGTTCTTCCAGCGCCTACTTTAGCCCCATGCCAGAGAGTTCATATCGCCCACTGGCCATTCAGGGTTCTTCCAGTGGGTATTTAGGCCATCAAGGTCAGACTTCAGGGCCGCAGATCACTGTACCAGGAGGTTGCTTCAAGTGTGGGGATTTCAGTCATGTGTGGAGATTCTGCCCCAAGCTTTAGGGCAAGGCAGTGTAGCAGGGCCAACATCCCATGATTACAACACCAGCTATCCGACCTAGAGGTGGAGGCCAGGCAGGTGGAGGACAGCCAGCTGCAGCCTAGACAGGTGGAGGTCGACCAGTCGGTACCCCGGCAAGGTTCTATGCCTTTTCGGCCAGACCAGATATAGTGGCCTCAGATGCCGTGATCACAGGTATTATTTCTATCTACAGTAGGGATGCTTCGGTATTATTTGATCCAGGGTCTACCTATATATATGTTTCATCTCTGTTTGCTCATTTCCTGGATATTCCTCGTGAGTCCTTGGGTACTCCTATTTATGTGTCCACTCCTGTGGGCGATTCTGTCATTATGGATTGGATTTATCGGTCCTGTGTGGTCATATTCTATGGATATGAGACTAGAACGGATCTTCTGTTGCTTTATATGACCGACTTTGAGGTCATCATCGGCATGGACTGTCTATCCCCATATCACGCCATCCTTGATTGCCATGCAAAGACTGTTACCTTGGCGATGCCAGAGTTTCCTAGATTAGAGTGGAAGGGTTCGTCTGTAAGTGCATCTAGTCGGGTTATCTCTTTTCTGAAGGCCTGACATATGGTCGAGAAAGATTGTTTGGCTTATCTAGCTTATGTTGGGGATACTACCGAAGAGACCCCGACAATTGATTCGGTGCCAATAGTCTGGGAGTTCTCCGATGTGTTTCCTTCTAAACTTCCAAGCATGCCACCAGACCATCATAACAATTTCTATATTGACTTGGCTCCAGGTACCCAGCCTATATCTATCCTACCGTACCACATGGATCTGAAAGAGTTGAAGGAGTTAAAGGAACAACTTGAGGAGTTGCTAGCAAAAGGGTTCGTCAGACCAAGTGTATCTCCTTGGGGTGCACCAGTCTTATTTGTGAAGAAGAAAGATGGGACTATGTGGATGTGCATTGATTACTGCCAGTTGAACAAGGTCACCATCAAGAACAATTACCCGTTGCCGCGTATTGATGATTTATTTGACCAGTTACAGGGTGCTAGGGTGTTCTATAAGATCGACTTGAGATCGGGGCACCATCAGTTGAATATTCGGGACTTAGTTTTTCCGAAGACTGCTTTCCGTACTAGACATGGCCATTATGAGTTTCTAGTGATGTCCTTCAACTTGACTAATGCCCCAGCGGTGTTTATGGATTTGATGAATAGGGTGTTCGGGCCATATATTGATTTATTTTTCATTGTCTTCATTGATGACATTTTAATCTATTCACATAGTATGGAGGAGAACGAGCAGCATTTGAGAGTGGTGCTTCAGACCTTGCGGGAACAGAAGCTATATGCTAAGTTCTCCAAGTATGAGTTTTGGCTAGATTCTGTAGCATTCTTAGGGCATGTAGTAACAGGCGAGGGTATTAAGGTGGATCCCAAGAAGATTGAGGTAGTTCACAGTTGGTCTCGTCCTACTACGGCGACTGAGATCGGGATCTTCTTGGGGTTAGCAGGTTATTATTGCCGATTTGTGGAGGGATTCTCATCTGTTGCAACACCTTTGACTAGATTGACCCAGAAGGGTGCTCCGTTTCGTTAGTCCGATGGTTGTGAGGCGAGCTTGCAGAAGTTCAAGACAGCTTTGACTACAACACCAGTTCTAGTGTTACCTTCTGGCTCGGGGATGTATACTATGTATTGCAATGCTTCACGCATTCGTTTGGGTTGTGTATGAATGCAGGAGGGGTGAGTTATTGCATATGCTTCACGTCAGCTGAAGCCCGACGAGAAGAATTATCTTGTGCACGATTTGGAGTTGGCCGCGATTGTTCACGCTCTTAAGATTTGGAGGCATTATCTTTATGGGGTATCCTGTGAGGTTTACACTGATCATCACAACTTGCAGAATTTGTTCAAGCAAAGGGATCTCAATTTGAGGCAGCGCAGATGGCTTGAGTTACTTAAGGATTATGATATCACCATTCTTTATCATCCGGGCAAGGCGAATGTAGTCGCGGGTGCCTTGAGCAGAAAGGCAGAGAGTATGGGTATCTTGGCCTTCATTTCAGCATTGGAGTGGCCAATAGCTTTGGACATTCAGTCCTTGGCTAGCAGATTTGTGAGGTTGGATATTTTAGAGCCCAACCGAGCTCTTGCATGCATCATTGCCCAGTCTTCACTATTGGAGCAGATCAAAGCTCGACAGCTTGATGATCCGCATTTGTTGGTCCTCAGAGAGATGGTACTACAGGGTGGCACCAAAGAGGTTACTATCGGCGAGGATGGTGTTCTGTGACTCCAGGGTCGTCTATGTGTTCCTAATGTCGATGGCATGCGGGAGAGGATTTTAGAGGAGGCACACAGTTCTCGATATTCTATTCACTCAGGTGCTACGAAGATGTATCGCGAACCTGAGGTAGCATTATTGGTGGCGGCAGATGAAGAAAGACATAGTTGAGTATGTAGCTAGGTGCCTAAATTGCCAGCATGTTAAATATGAGCACCAGAGGCCAGGTGGCCTACTCCAGCAGATGACTATAACTGAGTGGAAGTGGGAGCGCATTACTATGGATTTCGTAGTTGGGTTACCGCGGACCTTGCGGAAGTTCAATGCAGTTTGGGACATTGTTGATAGAATGGCTAAGTCGACACACTTCATTCCGGTTGTGACTACGTATACTTCAGAGAGGCTGGCCCAGATTTATATTCAGGAGATAGTTCGGTTGCACGGTGTGCCAATTTCCATCTTATAAGATAGAGGCCCTCAATTCACTTCACATTTCTGGAGAGTAGTACAGAGTGAATCGGGGACCCGTGTAGAGTTCATCATAACATTTCATCCACAGACCGATGGACAGTCGGAGCGGACAATTCAGATCTTGGAGGATATGCTAAGGCCATGTGTGATTGACTTTGGGTGACAATGGGATCGGTTCTTGCCTTTGGCCGAGTTTGCTTACAACAACAGTTATCAGTCCAACATCGAGATGGCTCCATTTGAGGATTTATATGGTCGGCGATGTCGTTCTCCCATCGGGTGGTTTGAGCCCGGTGAGGCTAAGTTATATGGTACTGATTTGGTGAAGGACTCCTTGGAAAAGGTAAAGTTGATTCAGGAGCGACTTCGCACAGCACAGTCCAGACAGAAGAGTTACGCGGATCAGAAGGCGCGTGATTTATCATTTATGATGGGCGAGAAGGTTCTTTGGAAGGTCTTGCCGAGGAAGGGGATTGTGAGATTCGGGAAGAAGGGCAAGTTGAGCCCAAGGTTTATAGGTCCATTTGAGGTGTTAAGACGAGTTGGGGAGGTTTCTTATGAGCTTGCTTTACCTCCCAGTCTATCGGGGGTTCATTCGATTTTCCATGTGTCTATGCTCCGGAGGTATCATGCCGACTTGTCACATGTGTTATACTTCATCACGATTCAGTTAGATGAGAGCCTGGGTTATGAGGAGGAGCAAGTTGCCATTGTGGATAGGCAGGTTTTCCATTTGAGGTCCAAGAAGATTTCTGCGGTAAAGGTCCAGTGGAGGGGCCAACTAGTCCGGGAAGCGACTTGGGAGTCCGAGGAAGACATGCAGAGTAGATATCCATATTTATTTAGCACTCCAAGTATGATTCTGAACCCGTTTGAGGACGAATGTTTTTTTAAGAGGTGGAGGATGTAATGACCCGATCAGTCGTTTTGCTTTCAAGAACCCCGTTCCCCTAAATAAGGCTTCTCGTACATGCTTTTACTGTTTTATGACTTGCGGGGATGGTTAGTTCGGTATTTGGAAGAGTTCGGGTTGAAATCGGAACACTTGATTCCTTAAGTTGGATAAAAAGGCTAAGTTTGACTTTGGCTAACGTTTTGAGTAAACGACCTCAGAATCGAGATTTGACGGTTCCAATAGGTTCGTATGATGATTTCGGACTTGGGCGTATGTTCAGATCGGGTTTTGGATGACCTGGGAGCGTTTCGGCGCTTAATAGTGAAAGTTTATACTTTGAAGGTTTTAAAGTTCTTTAAATTTGGTTTGGAGTATGTTTTCATGATATCAAGGTCCAAATGGGATTCCGAGACTGGGAATAGTACCGCATGGTGATTTAAAACTTGCACGCAAAATTTGGTATCATTCCGAGTAGTCTAAGTATGATTCAGCGCGTTCGGAGCAATTTGGAAACTTGGAGTTCATATTTTTATTCAATTTTGGGATTTGATTCTTGGTTTTGTTATTGTTTTACGAGTTTCGAGAGTTCGAGCAAGTCCATGTTATGTTTATAGACTTGTTGGTGTAGTTGGACGGAGTCCCGAGGGGCTCGGGTGTGTTTTGGACCGCCCGGAGTTAAGTTGAAAACACCAGATTTTCTGTTCTGGTTTCCTTCTTCACGAATGCGGACAGACCCTCGCGTTCGCGGTGAAGGATTTGGGGACTGGAGGTTTTTTCCCTTCGCGTTCGTATACGCAGGGACGCGTTCGCGAAGGCCTGGGCCCTTTGGCCTTCGCGTTCGCATTGAGCAGGCCGCGTTCGCGTAGAAGCCTAGGCCTGGGCAACCCAGTTTCCTTACGCGTTTGCGTGTTTGACCTCGCATTCGTGAATAGTATGCAGCCCAGTGCATCACGTTCCCATGGGTCCTCTCGCATTCGCGTAGAGCCTTTTCCTGGGCTCTTCAGTTTAGCCATCGCGATCGCGAGAGCTTGGCCGCAATCGCGTATAAGGATCTCTGGGCAGAATCATCTTTTAAAAACGACACTTAGGCTATTTTGGCTCATTTGCTTTCAATGTTGGGCGATTCTTGGAGCTCTTAGAGAGGGGATTTCACCTAGCACTTTGAGGTAAGTAATTTTCACGCAATGTGAGTTTAATACATAGTTTGTTTGTATATTATAACATGTAAATTAGTGAAAATCAAGGGTTTAGGTGATAATCTAGGTTTTTAACAAAAATAAGATTTAACCACGGAATTTGTTATGGAATTTAGTAAAAATCATATATTTGAGTTCATGAGGTTATGGGTAAGAATTTGCTTGGAAACTTTCCGGAATCCGGGCACGTGGGCCCGGGGGTGAATTTTGGGAATGCATCAATTGGGGTTGGGTAATCGCTTTAATAGTTAGAATATGAACTTTTGAGCCTATATTGACTATTTTATATAACATTCAACTAGTTTTGAGACATTTTGGCACCAAATTAAGGGTTTGAGCACAAATCTTGGATCGAAAGTAGGCTTGAGACAAGGTAAGTCTCTTTTCTAACCTTGTAAGAGGGAATTAACCCCATAGGTGAATTGAATTAAAAATGTGCTTCTATTTGTGGGGGCTACGTACGCACGAGGTGACGAGAGTCCGTACGTAGCTACCAATTATGCTATTGTCCGGGTAGTCTAGGACCCATATCATGCTATACTTACAATGTTTGTACCCTACTTGTTAACTTAATTGCTTAAGTCTTTTGAAACCTGATAAAAGAATTAAATTTCACTTACTTGAAGTTGTGAATGGAACACTTGACTGTTATTGAGAATTTGTCTTTTCCTTAAAATATTTTCTATTTGTGGAGCGGGCCGAATGCCTCGGTAGCAGATAGATGCATCCATGGTTCGTGCCGTTCGACCCTCGGCAGTGCACAATTTAAATTTTATGTTGGATCGAGTTGTACGACCTCGGCATAATTTGCACATGATAAATCTTTGGAACCAATTATAATTGATATTGCTTCTTTGGCTTGAGATATAAATTGTTAAATAATGGAAAAAATAGTAAATTTGGGACTTAATATTGGTGAAAGGATTATTTAGTGTTTCCTATTATTGGGTTTTCAGTATTCTTCGTGTAATCCATGCTTAATTAAAATTTTGACATATTATTGTTAGCCCATAGTAAGTGTCAAAGTCGACCCCTCGTCACTATTTCTTCGAGGTTAGACTGGATACTTACTGGGTACACGTTGTTTATGTACCCACGCTACACTTCTGCACTTAAATGTGCAGGATTTGAGGCGGGTGCATCTGAATATCAGTCAGGTGCGCGCACTTGATTACCACTTCGAGGCTTCAAGGTGAGATGCCTTCTGAGCCTGTTCTGCAGCAGCCGGAGTCTTTCTTTTGATTGTATTTTTCTGTCTATTTCACTTCGGACAATAGACTAGTAGACTTGTGACACCAGGTGCTCATACACCTGTGACACTAGGTCTTGGCACACAAACTAGTAGACTTGCAGATTTGGTTTTATTCTATGATTATGAATGCACACAGTTGCTTTCGTGTTATTTATTTTAGATTTGGTATTCCTCAAATTCTTTTTAAATTAAGGAAAGTTTCATTAATTGGAAAAGAATTTTGTTAAAAAGAGGAAATCACATGACTAGTTCACTGTTGGCTTGCCTAGCAGCGGTGTTAGGCACCATCATGACCTATTATGAAATTGGGCCGTGACAGTAGCATCCACTGAATTCTCCAGAACCTCGAGACCTCTTGGTCTCCCTAGTATCCTTTTCCTCACCTCAAACACGTTGTAACATCTTGGCAATTTCCACCACTTGCTGAAATGAAGTATCAGCTTGTAGCCCTGGAGTCATACAGAATCTAAGATCATAACTGAGTCCTTTAATGAATCTGTGGACTCGCTCTCTGGCTATAGGAACCAAAGTAAGAGTATGATAGGCTAACTCTTTGAACCTGATGGCATATTCTGACACCGTCATGGTGTCCTGACGCAGTTCTTCAAACTCTGTGCGCCATGCATTCCGTAGAGTCTGGGGAACAAACTCCCTCAAAATCATCTCTGAAAACTGAGCCCAAGTAGGTGGTGTTGCATTGGATGGTCTACCCTCTTCATAGACTTGCCACAAACACCGGTGGAGAATTATCTCTCCAAAGGCCAATTTCTTCCTTTGCTATTCTAACCCAGCACCACCGAGCTGACCCATTTTTTCACATATTCCTCGTTTCTTCCTTGGGGTAATACTCCCCCCTATTTGTACATGACGATCCCAAAAGTAAAGCTCCGTACAGACAAATCTTGGCACAAACCACATAGCCCATCAGCTCATCAACCACCGTACTTCCTCTGAAGCACCCCATACTACCGCAACCAAACGTCCACGTTGAATAGACCTTCTATAAATTTGAAGTTGTTTCTCTAACTCCTTTGATACTGAAATAGGATTATTAAGGACGCAGTCATACTGCAAGTCCCAACATTATCACCATCAAAATCTCAGGCCTTAAACATGTGCAAAATTTGGGGAACCTTTTAGTACCAAATATGCACATCTCAGGCCAGAACTAATATAACACATGACCCCGCAATATGTTCATCTATAGCGGACTCCCCCACTTGGCATGAAGCCAAAGGACACAACGTCCTAGATCCACAATACTAACCTTCACAGCTCGTACTCATCAACCAGATGCAAGAATCCATTGCACCCCCACGTAAATCAATGAGTGATCCTTCAATACATCTACATCTTCAGTCACGGCCACACGTTGAGACGATGTTCGAGCATCCCTGGCTCCCTTGTAGTCTATCAGCGACATCACGAACCGCCAGCGCACAACTGTTATCGAGTGCGCAATGTCATACATGAGTGGATGTGTATGAATATAAGATATGTGCCTCAAGCTGAATAAATATCGCATGACAATGAATAAAAGAAGTGGAATTTCCTATTAGTTTCTGTAGCCTCTCGAAGATAAGTACAAACGTCACTGTACCGATCCTCAAGACTCTACTAAACCTGCTTATGACTTGTAGCACCCATGAACCTAGAGCTCTGATACTAACTTGTGACGACCCGAAATTCCCACCTTTGCGACCGTGATGACGCCTAACATTTAACTTGCTAGGCAAGCCAACTTTAGAATAATTTTAGTCATTTTTTAATAGTTCAGTTTAAATGGTAATAACGAAACAATTTATCTAGAATAATCTGAAATAGAAATTCCCTACAATCCCAAAACCGGTAGTGCTAGTCACAAGCTCTATAGAGTTTACTATAAAATTTCTAAATACAACTGTTCTAAAGTGGAATCAACAGTGCAAGAAAATATCAGAAGGTGACTGATGGTAGGTTATTGTCACGACCCAAAACTAACCCTGTCGTGATGGCGCCTATCGTGGAACTAGGCAGGCCGACTCATTTCCAAAACAAACCGATATTTTATTTCAAAGATAATTTCAAGGTTAATTAAAATAAAACCTCCATTTAAAAGAGTTCAAATCAAGAAAAAATAGAATTTGCGGAAAAGAAAAGCCCGACATCGGGGTGTCACTAGTCATGAGCATCTACTATAATCTGTATAACAATATCGAGGCTAACTTAGCCTGGAAAATAGCTAAATACAACTAGAGGGAGATAAGAGGGAGAAGAGCAGGGGCTGCGATCGCCAACAACTACCTTACTGTCTCCGAGAAAAAAAAACCTGCAACCAGAACACTCAATAACCGCTACTATGTCCAGCTACACCTGAATCTGCACACAAGGTGCAGGGAGTAACGTGAGTACGCCAACTCAGTAAGTAACAACAATAAATAAAGACTGAGCAGTAGTGACGAGCAATAAAGCATATAACGTTCATATCATGAAATCTCAGTAAAGTACAACATGCTTAAAAATCAGTGTTTGAATCAAACCGTCTCGTTTAAACCCGATTCTAGTAAAACTCATTTAAAGATATTTTTCCAACAGTTTTTCAAACAAAGGTTCAGCAAATGTGAGTAAAAATGATGAAATCATAAACAGCCCCTCGGGCATACCTCACAATCACTCTTGCCACTCGGGCATACCTCACAATCACTCTTGCCGCTCGGGCATACCTCACCATCACTCTTGCCACTCGGGCATACCTCACAATCACTCTGCACTCGGCACTTGGCACTCGCACTCAGTAGGTACCTGCGCTCACTGGGGTGTGTACAGACTCCGGAGGGAATCCTTCATCCCAAGCGCTATAATCTGCACGGACAACTCACGTGCGATAATAATAAAGTATGCTGCTGGCGGGCAGCCCCGATCCATACTCATCCTCACAAATCAGGCCCTCGGCCTCACTCAGTCACAAGTATGCTGCAGGCGGGCAGCCCCGATCCATACTCATCCTCACCAATCAGGCCCTCGGCCTCACTCAGTCATAAATATTTCAAGCCACTCGGGCATTTCAGTAAAACAGGGCATTCGGCCCAAAACATTTATATGCATAAAATAGAGTCATAAAACTGAGTTATGTGGTAAACAAGCATAAACACGACTGAGCATAGAATTTTCAATCGAAAACAATGAGAGGATGGTAAGAAACAACCCATAAGGGTCCAAGCAACATTGGCGCTAGGCCCAAACATGGTATTCAGCCCAATTTACAGGAATTCTTTCTAAAACATATGAGTATCAAATGGTTTCAACAAATATGCAACTTTACAGTTGCTACGGGACGGACCAAGTCACAAATCCCCAACAGTGCACGCCCACACGCCCGTCACCTAGCATGTGCGTCACTTCAAAATAGTAGAATGATACAAAATCCGGGGTTTCATATCCTCAGGACTAGATTTACAATCGTTACTTACCTCAAACCGGTCAAATCTCTACCTCGCAATGCTCTTGCCTCTGGATTCGGCCTCCAAATGCTCCAAATCTATTAAAAATCAGTATAATACCATCAATATACGCTAATGGATTGCATTCAACAAGAAAAGCTTCAAAATTAGACCAAAACCCGAAATTGGCTCAAAATCGCCTGTGGGGCCCACGTCTCGGAACCGGACAAAAGCTATAAAATCTGAAAGCCCTTTCAATCACGAGTCTACCCATACCAATTTTACCAAAATCCGACCTCAACTCGACCCTCAAATGTATAAATCGTATTTCCAAATTTCTATGTTCCAATATCCGATTTACACCTCAAAATAATGTAATCTACTCGGATTATTCGATGATAATTCAATATTATGGAGTATAAATGATAACAAGGGACTTACCTCAAGTTTTTCCTTGAAAATATACCAAAAACCGGCTCTCCCCAAGCTCCAATTTTTCAAAAATGGCGAATGGGACGAAGTCCCTGATTTTATAGTTCTGCCCAGACATCCTCGGTCTTCGATTGAGGTCCTCGATCTTGGCCCTCGATCCTGGGCCTCGATCCAGGGCCTTCGATCCTGATTCTCGGTCCTAGGCCTTCGATCATGCCTTCGATCATGCCTTCGATCTTGGCCTTCGACCGTGACCCTCGACCCTGGGCCTGATCATATCTTCGATCGTGCCCCTCGATTCTGGGCTCGATCGTGCCCCTCGATTCTGGGCTCGATCGTATCTTCGATCATGCCCCTCGATTCTAGGATCGATCGCTGGGTAGAAGCAATTTCCAACAGAAGGAAATTGCAGCAGTTATTCTAGTTCAATTTTTGATCTGTTAACCATCTGAAACTCACCTGAGGCCCTCGTGACCTCAACCAAATACACCAACAATTCCTAAAACATCATACGAACTTAGTTGAATCCTCAAATCACCTCAAACAACGCTAAAACCATAAATTAAACCCCAATTCAAGCCTAATGAACTTTAAAATTTCTAATTTCTACAAACAACTCCGGAACCTATCAAATCACTTCCGATTGACCTCAAATTTTGCACACAAGTCATAAATGACATGACATAGGTATTCCAATTTTCAGAATCGGATACCGACTCCGATATCAAAAAGTCAACCCCCGGTCAAACTTCTCAAAATAAAACTTTCGGCATTTCAAGCCAAATTGGGCTTCCAAAAAACTATTCCGGACACGCTCCTAAGCCCAAAATCACCATACGGAGCTATTGGAATCATCAAAATACAAATCTGAGGTCATTTACATATAGGTCCATATCCGGTCTATTTTTCTAACTTAAAATTTCAATTATGAGACTAAGTGTCTCATTTCACCCCGAGTTCCTTCCGGACTCGAACCAATTAACCCGATATAACATAATATAGCTGAATGACACAAACAGAAGTAGGAATGGGGAAAACAGGGTTATAACTCTCGAAATGACCGACCGGGTCATTACAGTTATAATCCTGTGTTTTACTCTCTTATTACACTCTAATTTATTGTACTTTAATTGAGATTGAGTTTTAATCGCTTGTGTTTCGCATTAATTGTGTATTTAGTGCCTTGTAAGAGGATTCCGAGCTATGTGAATGCTATGGAGCTAATTCGAGTGATTTGGAGCTTTGAAATCTGAGTAAAAGTCCAAGGGATTAAGCCAGGATCGCGTTTGGGGGTCAAAATCCAAGCATGAACATAAAAACAATGAGATAACAAATTCAGTCTTAGAAAATTGCACTACCGCCCTGCGGGCCTCATAGCGCTAGTGCAAAATTCCTGCAAAGAGGAAAAATCAGCTCTTTGGATTTCCCCACAACCGCCCCGCCTGGCGCGTCGCCACATGCGGTGCGCCTATGCATGTTTTACAGAGTATTTTCCAAATTTGCATAGGAAAAGGCGTTTTCGTTCGGGCCCGACCCTACTTAGTATAAATACATGGAAAAATATTATTTTTGGGACTTTTGACATATCTTAGACCTAAGGAAGCTAAGGAGGAGGTGGAAAAGAAAACGCACAAAGGGATTCATAATTCAATCCTCACTCAAGACAAGAGTTTGGATCGTTTTATGTTTATCTTTATATTTGTGATGAATTACTCCATATCTATGGAGTAGTTCTTCTTTAGGGATTGATGAATTTAGTGTATTGATAGTTGTTTGTGGATATTAAATCTAGTTTTTTTTATGTATTGAATCGTTTTGGGTGTTTTAGTTGTTTCATCTATATTCAAATGTTCATGTAATCGAGAAAGGCATACTTGTGATATGTTTGCATTATCTTGTTGGTTGAATTCATTAATTCTTCTTAGTAATCGGAGGAGGCTAGTAATCCTAAAGACCAATCCACTACGAACTCTTGCATTTCTTCACCGAGCTTAAATTGGTTCACATTGTGAGGTTGAGACTTAATCGAGAGAGGAGTTTCTACTAAACATTTGAACTAATTATTGAGTGAATTCGAGCGACTCACTTGAACATTAGAAGTGAATTAACTAGAGTTAAATCCCAGACATTTATCTTGCACCTATCCAATCAACCCCTATTTTCTCCCATTGATATCTTCTTTACTTACTTTTGTTTCGATTTTCATTTGTCAATTAGCTTTAGATTCTTAGTTAATTTTAATTTTTAATCACATAATTCTAAAATGTTGATTATCTTCGATAGTAATCTAGATACAAACTACGATAATACTGTTTAACTCCAATCCCTGTGGATATGATATTATATTATACTATATTCGACTAGCGAGCATATTTTAGTGTGTGTTTTAAGCTAGGCAAATTTTGGCGCCGTTGTCGAGGATTGACAATTAATAGTGTTTGAAATAGTTTGTATTACTAATTCAAGAATTTTTATTTTTATTTTATTTTTCTCTTTTTATGTTTGGTGTTCTTTGACTGTTCGCAGGCTACAGGTTAGATTGGTGCATCACTCGATTTTCTTGGAAAGAATTGCAACCATACGAATCAGAAATCGAGAAACAACTGCGATAGTTGAGGAAGGAAAGAAATCTCGCCGAAAAAATAGAAAAGGTTGGGCAATCCTCAACCAAAGAAGATATGGCTGGAGATAATGATATTGTTGATTTGGCAGCGAGAGAGGCAGCCCAACTCAGAGAGAAAGCTGCAAAGGATGCTGAAGGAGTAAACATAGAGATACACAAATTTCATATGAAGAAAAGAGGGATCGAAAAATGGCTCGGAATCAGCCCTTGGGTGTAGACCAGTTCAGAAACATAGCTCACGTCCAAGGGAGACCGCTAGGTGATTATGCCAGACCGGTATATAATCAAGGCTTATCAAGTGTGAGACCACCTCCAGTTGCAGCTAATAATTTTTAGCTGAAGCAAGGGTTTCTCCAAATACTTCAAAACAATTGTCTCTTCAGAGGAAAGATGAACGAAGATCAAAACAATTATCTGATGGACTTCGAGGAGTTAATGAACCCCTTTCAATACAATGGTGAGTCACAAGATGTAGTTTACCTAAGGGTATTCCCCTTCACACTTAAAGATGATGCAAAGCACTGGCTTTGAAGCTTGCCCCATGGATCGATTAGAACATGGGAGGAGATGACCAGAACATTTCTTGCTAAATATTTCTCCTCAGCTAAAACAGGCAAGTTTAGAAGAGAAATCCATAATTTCTATCAGAACGATAATGAAACTGTGTTTGAAGTTTGGGAGAGGTTCAAGGAGATAGTGCGAAAGTGTGAACATAGTAGAATTGAACTCTAGATGCAACTCCAGGACTTTTGGGATGGATTGACACCGACCTCACACAGAACGTTGAACAATGCAGCTAGAGGTCCGTTGATGAAGAAGACTCCAGAGTAGATAGTCACAATTCTAGATGAGTTATCTGAAGATACAAATCAGTGGCCCTCTGAAATTGCTGAAAGAAGAAGAGCAACTGGTGTTCACCAAGTTGATGCCAACACATCAGTGTAGGTACAGATTGATGCCATGGCCAAAGAAATAAGGAAGCTGACCTTAGCCTCAATACGCAATGAGTCTCATGCAGGGTGTGATATATGTGGAAGAGGACACCCTACTCATGAGTGTCAAGCCTTAACTGAGGAAGTTAATGTTGTGGGTAATAATAACTTCAATGCAATGGGTCAGAAGCACCCCAGTTTTTCATGGAGTTCACCTGGGGGTACATCAAATGCATGACATCAAAATAACTCCAGATTTCAAGGAGCTCCTAGTTTTGGGAATCAGCCGAGACCGCAGTTTTAGCCTCAACAGCCAATTCAGTATGGGTTAGAAGATCTAATGAAGTCATTTATTATCAAGACAGATGAGAGGTTAGATGCTCAAGGTGCGTCTATCAAAGAACATGGTACAGGATTGCGTAACTTAGAGAGACAAGTGGGACAAATTGCAACTATATTATCTGAGAGAATCCCAGCTACTTTGCCAGCTGATACTGAAAAGAATCCCAACGAAACTATAAATGCTATGACATTGAGAAGCGGACAAGTGTTGAAAGATCTCACTCCAATCCAAAAAGAGGTGATACTTGTAAAAGAAAGTGGGAAGGAGCTGAAAATTGAAGATGGTAAGAAGAAGAAAAGTAAGAAGGGAGTAGAGAAAAAGAAGAAGGAGGAAACTTCGAGAAGGGAGGAATCTAATGAAGAGAGCAAGCACATGCCTGCTTTAACTTTTCCCCAAAAGCTTTATAGAGAGAATCTAGATAAACAATTTGAGAGGTTCCTAGATATGTTGAGACAGGATAATGTAAATTTTCCATTCACAGAGGTGCTCTCCCAAATGTCAGCTTATGCAAAATTCTTGAAGGAGATCCTTACAAAGAAAAGGAAAATCGAAGAGACATTAGTAGTCAAGCTCACAGAGCATTGCAATGTAATCTTGCAAAAAACACTCCCATAAAAGTGTGGAGATCCAGGTAATTTTACTATACCTTGCTCTTTAGGCTCTATTAAATTTGATAAGTCTTTGTGTGATTCTGGTGCCTCAATTAATTTAATGCCTTTGTCTATTTACAGAAAACTGGAGAATAAGCTTAGATAGATAAGGTCTGCACCAATATCTTTGCAGTTACCAGACCAAACAACTATAATATCCGAGGGGATAGTGGAAGATGTTCTAGTGCGGGTAGATAAGTTCGTGTTTCCGGTAGACTTTGTAGTGGTAAATATGGAGGAGAACAAGGAGGTCCCTCTCATTTTAGGAAGATCATTCTTAGCAACGGGTAGAGCAATTTTAGATATACATGATAGAAAACTCATGCTTAGAGTGGGTGAGGATACTGTAATGTTCGAGATGAATGTAGAGACGGGGGTGAAAAAGGAGAAACCGGCTACAAGTATTGAGTGGAAAGTTAAGAGTTCAAAAGAGAAGACTACATCGAGTGAGAAAGATAACTGTGGGGTATACCTCAAGAAGGCTGAGAAGAAGTTGTCTGTGTGGATGTGTGCACTAGTTCAGGCACGTGGAATGGAGCTCGACTTCGATTCAGACCCGACTAAAAATTCAGGGAAGTTTCCTTTACCTTGCGCTTCTTAATTGTGTGTCATGGGTACATGCCACAACGTAAAGTGTGGGGTGGGGGAAAATTATATGTATCTATATATGTTAGTAATTTATTTTTGTTGTTTTAGTAGTTAGAGATAAGTAAAATGAAAAACAAAACCATAAAAATTTAAAATTTGCGACTTTTCCTGACGATGAATATCATTCGACGGGTTTCTTGAGGGACTAAAGTCGAAAGGAAAAGATAAAAAGATTTTATTTTGTTAGATAGTGTAATAATTCCTCCTTGATTTTTCATTGGGTCGTGGTTCTTTTTCAAGGGTTTTGTTTGAACCGGGTGTAGTTAGTTTTTATTTTTATTAGTAGTAGGAAACCTTGTGCTACAGTTTGAATTGAAGGCAATATCTCTTAACTTTATTATACCTTGAGAATAGTGAGTGCTTTAGTTTTGACGGTTAGGCTCAGTTTTTGACTCTTGTATAAGTACCTTAAATTGTATAACTTTAGCTTTGCTTAATTTCTTTGACTAGAGTACCTTGATAGTCCAATCTTGAGTGAGTTATGTGCCATGTGTGTAAGGGTTTTGGTGTATTCTATGCATTGCATTTGATGTCTAGAACTTACCCCGTGTGTTTGCAACGCGAAATAGTAGTTTTATTCACTCTTGGACGTGATATAGGCGTTTCTTTGTTGAGCCAGTTATATGCTATTATCCAGCTAATTGTTATGTATCTTAGTTAACCCCTTTGAGCTTGTAATCCTATTTCTTTGGCAACCACATTACAAGCCCTACCCATTTGATTGAATTGATCATCTATTTTAACCTTGTACCTCTCATGAGCACTTAAATATTTTATGAACTTTGTAAAAGTTGAAGTATGGGGTGTTTGGTTTGGCTTTTGAGCGGAAATAATGAAATAAGGAGAAAGGTGCAATGTTTTGAAAAAGTAAGAGCCACTTTAATTGAAAGAGAAAGAAAAAATAATTGTATTGTTGTGCAAAATATTCCATGATAGTGGTAAATCTTGAAGTTGGGAGTTAATGTATATTAATGTGAAGGTGGAGTTATGGTTTGACATAAGTGTGGGGTTTTGAACAATGGAATTGTAAGTATTGAAGTGCTTAGGGAGGTTTAGTCACTCTTACATCTAAATGTATCATACCCGTCCCGCAACTACATTACAACCAATTAAAGTCCTACTTGATCCTTGACTGAATGAGCTTGATTAAGGGTTTTGGTGTATTCTATGCATTGCATTTGATGTCTAGAACTTACCCCGTGTGTTTGCAACGCGAAATAGTAGTTTTATTCACTCTTGGACGTGATCATCTATTTTAACCTTGTACCTCTCATGAGCACTTAAATATTTTATGAACTTTGTAAAAGTTGAAGTATGGGGTGTTTGGTTTGGCTTTTGAGCGGAAATAATGAAATAAGGAGAAAGGTGCAATGTTTTGAAAAAGTAAGAGCCACTTTAATTGAAAGAGAAAGAAAAAATAATTGTATTGTTGTGCAAAATATTCCATGATAGTGGTAAATCTTGAAGTTGGGAGTTAATGTATATTAATGTGAAGGTGGAGTTATGGTTTGACATAAGTGTGGGGTTTTGAACAATGGAATTGTAAGTATTGAAGTGCTTAGGGAGGTTTAGTCACTCTTACATCTAAATGTATCATACCCGTCCCGCAACTACATTACAACCAATTAAAGTCCTACTTGATCCTTGACTGAATGAGCTTGATTAATAGAGTAGTACATTACGGGCAAGCCTATGGTTCATCTTTTGTGGCATATGAATGTTGTTTCTGAGAGTGAGTGAATTCTTTCTATCTTGAGTTCCTAATTGTTCTTAAAGTTTATTGTGTGTGGAATTACTTTCTATTGTTGTGAGGGCACTTGATTCATGAAGGAAAGGTAATGTCATTGATCTCTGTGTTAGAGTAAGTGAGCAGGTTATTAATAATGCGTGGTACTTGTTAGTCAAATATGGAGGTGAAGATGTTACACTATTGTGCTTATTCTATTTTAATTATTCTTGGTGTGATGAGTTAGGAGAGTTGTTTAATAAGGTCGTGTCTATATAAAGTGTAGTTTGATTGCTCGAGGACGAGTAATGGTTTAAGTGTGGTGTGTTGATGGTAGGTTATAATCTTGTGTTTTAGTCGCCTATTACACTCTAACTTACTGCACTTTAATTGAGATTGAGTTTTAATCACTTATGTTTCGCACTAATTTTGTATTTTGTGCCTTGTAGGAGGATTTCGAGCTATGTGAATGTTATGGAGCTAATTCAAGTGATTTGGAGCTTTGAAGTCTGAGTAAAAGTCCAAGGGATTAAGCCGGGATCGCGTTCGGGGGTCGAAAACCAACTCTGAACATCAAAAAAATGAGAAAATGAATTCACTCTTAGAAAATTGCACTACCGCCCCGCGGGCCTCATAGCGCTAGTGCAAAATTTCTGCAAAGTGGAAAAATCAGCTATCTCGATTTTCCCACAACCGCCCCGCCTAGCGCGTCGCCCAATGCGGCGTGCCTGTACATGTTTTACAGAGTATTTTTGAAATTTGTGTAGGAAAAGGTATTTTCGTCCGGGCCCGACCCTACTTAGTATAAATACATGGAAAACATTAATTTTGGGACTTTTGACACATCTTAGACCTAAGGAAGCTAATGAGGAGGTGGAAAAGCAAAAGCAAAAAGGGATTCATCATTCAATCCTCACTCAAGACAAGAGTTTGGCTCGCTTTATGTTTATCTTTATATTTGTGATGAATCACTCCATATCTATGGAGTAGTTCTTCTTTAGGGATTGATGGATTTGGTGTATTGATATTTGTTTGTGGATATTAACTCTAGTTTTTTTTAATGTATTGAATCGTTTTGGGTGTTTTAATTGTTGCATATATATACACATGTTCATGTAATCAATAGAGGCATACTTATGATATCTTTGCATTATCTTGTTGGTTGAATTCATTAATTCTTCTTAGTAATCGGATGAGGCTAGTAGAATTATTTTTTAGACCTAATTAGGAGGATAATCGATAGAGGTTCTCCTAAATGCCAATCCACTACTAACTCTTGCATATCTTCATCGAGCTTAAATTGGTTCACATTGTGAGGTTGAGACTTAATCGAGAGAGTAGTTTCTACTAAACGTTTGAACTAATTATTGAGTGAATTCGAACTCACTTAACGTTAGAAGTGAATCAACTAGAGTTAAATCCCAGACATTTATCTTGCACCTATCCAATCAACCCATATTTTCTCCCATTGATATCTTCTTTGCTTAATTTTGTTTCGATTGTCATTTGTCAAATAGCTTTAGATTCTTAGTTAATTTTAATTTTTAATCACATAATTCTAAACCGTTGATTATCTTAGATAGCAATATCGCTACAAACTACGATAATACTATTTAACTCCAATCCCTATGGATACGATATTATATTATACTATACTCGACTAGCGAGCATATTTTAGTGTGTGTTTAAAGCTCACACGTTACTCCAAAGCCTGCGAATGAGACAACGAGTATACCTTGAGTCTCCACCACAATGCTCGATCAACTAACAAGAATATCAATAACTCTAGGGGTACCTGGTTCTGCACAAAAAGATGTGCAGAAGTGTAGCATGAGTACCCCACAACAGTACCCAGTAAGTATCAAGCCTTACCTCGGTAGAGTAGTGACGAGGCCAGGTCAAGACACATACCAGACATATAAAGTTGTACAATATGTTACATGAAGATAACAAGGAATGAGTATCAATGTAAGGCCAATAATAGAAGAATTTTCAATACAAATTAACAATGAAAATAATGAGAACACGGATGGCATCGAGCAAACAATCAAGCATTTAAGTAACAACACAGTTAGAGTACAAATATAATATAAAAATATCATAGCATCACCCTTCGTGCTTTTACTCTCGTCCTTACCATGAAATGATGAATAATTTAAACACAATTAAGAACAATTCCAACTTGAACATAGTAAAGCATCAAATGAGTTATTAAGCCAATTTAGGATTTAAATAAGGTAAAATAGTGGAGAGGTTGTGCAAATAGAATATCAAATGAGTTTAGTTTAGAAATATATGAGATCCAATATAATATTACATTTATACAAATTAAGACATTCAATCAAATTTTAACGATATAAATATGAGATTTATTAAAGTAAAACGTAATAATAATCTTTCACATAAATTACACGACAATAACATAATGAGGAAGTTGAGGTATCAATTAGAGTAAAAATATAATCACCATTTAAATTAGTAGATCTTCGAATAAGATATTAGTTTTATTTTTGAAAGACACACAAGTGGAACAACTTGAAAATTCTTTCATTTACCTCTCCTAAATTCAAAACAACTTAACATATCACATATGATGCATGACTCACACAAGAAGTCCATATTTTTCCATTTTTAATATATTGACGGTTAATTAATTATAATCAAAATACAATGAGGTGATTTAAGAAATCGTAGTAACCGTCCTAGCATGAAATGCATCGTAAGAATCAAAATCAAAATTAACTTTAATATCACAATAATTTCATATTTGTACATTTATTGCGGCGTGAAACCCGATCCCATATAATAATAAATCATATATGTTGCGGCATGCAACCCGATCCCACATAATAATAATCATATCTGTTACCGCGTGCAACCAGATCCCTCACAATAATAAATCATATATGTTGCGGCGTGCAACCCGATCCCTCACAATAATAAATCATATATGTTGCGGCGTGCAACCCGATCCCTCTCAATATTAAATCATATCTATTGCGGCGTGCAACCCGATCCCTCACAATAATAAATCATATCTATTGCGGCGTGAAACTCGATCACTCTCAATATTAAATCATATTTGTTGCGGTGTGCAACCCGATCCCTCACAATAATAAATCATATCTGTTGCGGCATACAACCTGATCCCTCTCATTATTAAATAATATCTATTGCGGTATACCACAAAATCAAAAGAAATAACGAGGCTACACAAAGAAGTCGCAACTAATGAAAAATGATACACGATAGCTCACGAAATGAAATAGCAAGGAAATGACAATCCATAAGCCAAGGCACAATTTATGGGCATCAATTGACAATTAAGACATGTAGCAGGTAAAGCATGAATTCAACGAGTGATTACAATCAAATATTAGCATACAAGGGTGAACTTGACAACAAGGATGGAACATGTGCTAACAATTTCAAGTAAAGCACGTACAAACAATTCTAACAACAAAAGATATAATCATAAAACGATATTTACAATCAATTGTATAAAAGAAGCCTAACGGTCCAAACCGGTCAAATACCACATATAGGTCGGGTACCCACTCGTCAACTCGCCTACACGACCTTCACATAACACGAATGACACAATCATCTCAAATCCTAAGGGGTGGTTTCAACCACACAAAATTAGACAAGACACTTACCTTAACGGAGTTAGGCCGATATCCCAAAATAGCCTTCTTGCGCGAAACGTCGTTCGGACAGCTCCAATCTAATCAAAATATTTTTATACATTAGTTACGATTCATAGAAAAAAAATTCGGATAATAATGCTAAGTCAACCAAAAGTCAATGTAGGGCCCATATTTCGGAACTAGAGAAAAATTCACGGAATCAGAACACCCATTCCGATATGTGTTCAACCATACAAAAATAATCGAATTCCGACATCAGATCGCCTTTCAAATTCCAAAAATTTGTTTAATGAAATTTAAACAATTTCCCCCAATTGCATCTCAAAATACTAATTAAATGTTGAAAACAATGATATATTCATGTATATTAACCAAATCCGAGTTAGAATCACTTACCCCGATGAATTTCTTGAAAAGGCCAAGAACAATCGCCACAAACCGAGCTCCCAAAGTCCAAAAATGAAAAATGAGATGAAACCCTTATTTATATGGTAACTATCTGATCTCCTAAAGTGTTGACCGCATATTCCAAGTTCTGCGGCCACAATCCAAATTGTGCGGTCGCAATCCAAATTATGCAGTCGCACTTTAACAGCCACTACACTAGCAGGCTTCAGTAAATTGACCATAACTTTGGGTACAAATGTCCAAATGATGATTGGTTTACCTTTTCGAAAACCAGACTCAAAGGACTACAACTTTAGTTTTTGGCGCATCTCCAAATTCCTTGTAAATTTAAAGATACAAGCTTCCAAAGTGATACCATCGAACCTGCAGAATCCCCTATCTGCGGCCGTAAGAGGAAATCTACGGTCCGCATATTTCCTCTTTGGTCCGCACATGAGGCTTTGCTTCAGCTCTCCAAAATGTGCCCCCACACTCCAACTGTTCCCAGAAGATCATGAGAGTGCCAAAATTCCCAAACATGTTCAAAACTCGCCCTGAAACACACCCGAGGCTCCCGAGACCTCAACCAAACACACCAACAAGTACTAAAACATAACGAGAACTTTCTCGAGGCCTCAAACCACATCAAACAATGTCGAAACTACGAAACGCACCACAAATGGAACTCATGAATTTTTAAATCTTCCAACTTCCAAAACACGTGCCGAAATATATCAAATTAACTCGGAATGACGTAAAATTTTTCATGCAAATTCCAATTGACATAACAGAGCTAATACAACTCTCGGGATCAAATTACGACCCCGATATCACCAACGTCAACTCTCGATCAAACTTCCAAACCTTCCATTTGTAACTTTCACCATTTCAAGCCAAAATCAACTATGGACTTCCAAATAACTATCCGGACACACTCCTAAGTTCAAAATCACCATACGAAACTATTGGAACCATCAAAATTCCATTTCGGAGTCGTTTGCTCAAAAGCCAACTCACCGGTCAACTCTTTATTTTTAAGCTTCTTAAATAAGAATTGTTCTCTAATTTGATCCTGAATCCTCCGAAAACCAAACTTGACCACACACGTAAGTCATAATACGTATTACAAAGCTGCTCGAGGTCTTAAAAATTGAATATTTTTCACTCGTGCATAGTTTCTAAAGCTTAATTTGAATTGTTTGAACTATATTTGATTTGATTTGATTGGTTTGGAGGCGAATTTTAGAAGAAATACCCTGGTTGAGCTTTGAGTTGATTGCGGAGTGAGGCTTGGATCTAACCTTGACTTGAGGGAATTAAAAATTTTTGAACTATGTGTTGTGTGGATTATGTGAGAAAATGGTGTATATGCGAGGTGATAAGTGTTTCCATGTTTTCTCTTATTTCTTAAATTATCTTATTCCATGCCTTAATTCTTACATGCTTTATTTGACTTCTATGCCATAATTGTTATTTGTCATTTAATTATTATTGTATTAAATTGTTCGTCCCTTCCATGACTCTGTGCATATTTGCTAATTGCCTTAATTATTTTGCTTGCACGCCTTAATTGTCACATGCTTTACTTGTACTATTATCTTTGTAATACTTGTTGCATTCTAAGATGTAGTTTCATTTGCGTGAATCGTTGAGCGTGTTAGACACCGATAAACTTGCAAAGTAGAAACTTTGAATTTTAAGGATTCTTGATTACTACGTGGTCCTTTATTACCTTGCAGTTTTACTCTTTGATGTAGAAATTCTTGTAAATTGAGTTATTGGATTATTTATGTTATTTGAAATTGTTCGGGGATCGGGTTGCACGCCGCAACGGAAATTGAAAGATAATGAATTGAAACAGTGGAATAAGGGAGGATACTTGATGTTGATAAATGATGATATGGTGGGATCGGGATGTGCGTCCCAATGAATTTTATACGGATACTTGATGTTGATAAATGATGATATGGTGGGATGGGTTTGCGCACCGTAACGGATTGTATACATGGTAATTGATATTGATAAAGAATGATATGGTAGGATCGGGTTACGCACCGCAACGAATTGTGTGTGTTGTACTTGTTGTCGTTGTATCTATTTCAGCATTTTGATATGAGATTAAGGGACTTGTTATTTTAGGCTTTCTAATAGTGAGGTCCGAGTTCATTTTTCGCAAATTAATTGCTTTACTTCCATTTCCTGCTTTCCTTCCCTGTTATTATTATTATTACTGCGTATAGATTATTGTAAGTGGCCCGCTTTAGCCTCGTCACTACTTCGTCGAGGTTAGGCTTGGTACTTACAGAGTACATGTGGTCGGATGTACTCATACTATACTATTCACTTCTTGTACAAATACAGTAGTTTCTCCTAGCGGTGTTCAGTAGCTTTTGCTCGGATTCAGTCTCTAACAGAGACTTAAGGTAAATCTATATGGCGTCCGTAGCACTGAAGTCCCCTTCCCTCCTACATTTATTGTTTTCTGAGTTTCAAAATAGTGGATTTTACTCAGACCATATTTGTAGCACTCTAGATGTTCATGTACTCGTGACACCAACTTCTAGGCTATGGTAAGACTTCGTTGTTCAGTATTATTTTACTATACTTCATACTTATATCGTTTTCATTCTGACTTGCCTAACAAGTAGATGTTAGGAGCCATCATGACCCCGAGGTAGGGATTCCGGGTCGTGACAGCCCAGGACCTGAACCGGTAGTTGATCTGCCCACTTCCCCCAGGGACGTAGATGCCTCTCTCCCCCCGAGTTCTGGCGGCGGTAATATGTAGATTTTTTCTTCTTTTCTTTTGTTGTTTTCTTTTGTATTTTTGTACTTATGTCGTTTGGCATTTTGATAAATAAAGAAGGCTTTTGATTTAGTGGGATTTTACTGGGTTGTTGTTGTATTGCGCAAAGTTTATTCTTTTTGTGTCGAATTTAGATAAGGCTTCGAGTGTATTTTCGTCTAATAACTTTTTGTTCTGGGCATAAATTCTTCCGAAATCAACCCTTTACTATGAGGGTTTCATAAGAGAGGGCCCTCTTATGTTTAAGGTGCTCTTGAAGAGGGCGTCTCTTGTTCATTCCGGCATAAGTATTGAAATTTTCTTGTTAACTTTCAAATGATAAAATCAACTCATCGTTTGGACAAGAAACAAGATTAAAATAAAAGGACTTTATTTTATTCCTTTTGTCTTCAAAAGTATATAAGCATTCGTTTGCTAGTAAAATGCCAATACATTTGGCTAACTTGTACAAGTTATTTCTTCGGGGCTGGCCATGTAATTTCTGGTGCCGATGAGACATTATTGTTCCCGGTTCTCGTAGTTCCTGGTTCTCATGGCAATCTTGTTCGATGGCAAACTTAGCTTACCATTTGGAACTTTCCATCGAGCCAAAGATTATTTAACCATCCCATAGTGGTTTATTGTTTCAATGCCTTGTCATTTAAAGGTCTTTGCCGATGTTGCTCCTCTCATAGTATGTGTTTCGTTGTTGCCTCATTAAAAACCTTGCCAGAAAAACCCGATTGGGATAAAAACTCATCGAAGGAAAAACAAGTACAGCACATACTTTCAGTTTTGATAGCATCCATTAGTAGTAATATCTTTTGAGATGAGTTACGTTCCAATTGCTGGGCAATTTGACTATATCTTGATTTTCCATCTTATACGATCCTTTATCGGTGATAGCCAAAATCCGGTAGGGACCATCCCAGATTAGACCTAGCTTACCAACGTTGATTTCCTGAGTGTTCTGGGTCAATTTCCTTAAAACCAACTCCTGATTTTGAAGTAATGAAGATTGGCTCTCTGATAATAGTATCTTTCCATCCTTTGCTTCTGAGCCACTATCTTCACGTGTGCCAAGTCCCTGGGTTCATCAAGCAGATCCAGTTTCACCAACGATGTCTCGTTATTTATTTCTTCGTTTTCTCGGGACAACCATAAGGTTTGTTCCCCTACTTCCACCAGAATTAAAGCTTCCGTGCCATATACGAGAGAGAAAGGCGTCTCTCCCGTGCTTGACTTTTATGTTGTCTGGTATGCCCATAGCACTTTCGGTAATTCTTTGGCCTACTTTCCTTTAGCAGCTTCAAACCTCTTTTTTAGGTTTTAGATAATCACCTTATTGGTTGACTCAAACTGTCCATTAGCGCTCGAATGGTATGGTGAGGAGGTAATTCTTTTGATTTTTAGATCTTCGAGAAATTTTGTGACTTTTGAGCCTATGAACTATGGTCCGTTATTACAGGAAATCTCTTTTGGTATTCCAAACCAGCAAATTATGTGTTCCCATAGGAAGTCGATCACTTCACGCTTACCGATCTTTTGGAAAGGACCTACTTCAACCCATTTAGTGAAGTAATCGGTTAAAATTAAAAGGAATCTTACTTTTGTGGGATTCGGTGGAAGCTGACTAACTATATATATCCCCCATTTCATGAACTGCCATGGGGAAAATACCGATTGCAAGAGTTCTTTCGGTTCATGAACCAACTGTGCATAGCACTGGCATTTGTCGCATTTTTAAATGAACGCTTTTGCATCCTGTTCCATTCATGGCCAGTCATATCCTACCCTAACCAGTTTAGTGCCAACGAATCTGCAGCAGAATGCTTCCCACAAATCCTTTCATGGACGTCTCTCATCAAGTAGTCCGCTCTCGGGGCTCCTAGACATCAGGCCAACGGACCTTGGTATGATCTCCTATTCAATTTCCCTCTCAAAAGGCAGTAACGAGCCGCTTTTGTGTGTAGTGATCGGGACACTTTCGGGTCTTCGGGCAACTTGCCATGCTGATGATACTCGATGAACTTATTTCTCCAGTCCTAGACTAGGTTGGTTGTATTTAATTCACAATAGCCAGCTATATCTAGCACCGAGTGCATAAGTTGAATGACAGTACCGGAGTTAGATCCTTCCATCTCCATAGATGACCCCAAATTGGCCAATGCATCTACTTCTACGTTCTCTTCTCTTGGGATGTGTGTGATCGACCACTCCCTTAATCGTGTGAGCAATGTCTTTTAATCACATCCTGTTGCATGCATTCCTCCTTTAGGTCGAAACTCCCATACACTTGGTTTACTACCAGCTGGGAATCACATTTGATCTATATAAGCTCAGAGCCAAGTCCCTGGGCCAGTTTGAGTCTTGCAACAAAAGCCTCATACTCGGTTTCATTGTTAGTTAACAGAACAATTTTAATTGCCTGTCTCAGGGTTTCCCTGAGGGCATGATTAGAACCACCCCAAGCCTGGATCCTTTCACATTGGAAGCTCTATCTATGAAGAAGGTCCAAAGTCCTAATTTCATTTCTCACACCAACACTCCCTCTTTAGCAGCTAGAAGCATTAACCCAGGATAGAAATCAGCCACGAAGTTGGCCAGAACCTGTAACTTTATTACAGTCTTGGGTTAATACTCAATGTCAAACTCACTAATCTCGATTGCCTATTTAGCCAATCGGCCTGACAACTCAGGCTTGTGAAGAACATTCCACAAGGGAAAAGTTATCACAACGGCTATCGGGTGACACTGAAAATAAGGCCTAAGCTTTCGAGAGGCGACTACGAGAGCTAAGGTCAACTTTTTGTGGTTCGAATAGCGAGTCTATGCTCCTGAGAAAATTTTACTAACATAATAGATAGGAAATTGTATACCTTTATCTTCTTGGACTAAAACGACATTTACCACTACTTCTGAGACCAGCAGATTTATCAGTAATTGTTCACCTTCCCCTAGTTTGATAGTAGTGGAGGGCTTGATAGATAACGTTTCAGGTCTTTTAAGGCCTGCTGACATTTTGGAGTCTATTCGTGTAATGACCCAGCAAGTCATTTTGAGTATTGTAGCATCGTTCCCCCATTTATTACTCATCCTATGTTCAATTATAGTTATTTGTCTTTCTAGGATGGTTGGTTTGGTTTCAGGGATATTTTGGAATAAATTGACACTTAGTCCCAATGTTGGAAGCTTAAGATGAAAGGGTTGACCGGATATTGACTTATGAGTAAACAACTCCAAAATAGAGTTTTAATGGTTATGATAGCTTCGTATGGTGATTTTGGACTTAGGAGTATGTATGGATATTGATTTCAGGGTTCGTATGTCGTTTTGGCTTGAATTGGCGAAAGTTGGAAAGTTGAAGGTTTGGAAAGTTGAGAAGTTTGATCGAGAGTTGACTTTGTTGATACTAGGCCCGAAGTTTGGTTTCAGAAATTGGAATATGTCTGTTATGTCATTTATGACTTGTGCGTAAAATTTTAGGTCAATCGGAATTGGTTTGATAGGTTTCGGCATTGGTTTTAGAAGTTGGAAATCCATTAGTTTTAATAGGCTTGAATTGAGGTGTGATTCATGTTTTCTTTATTGTTTGATGTGATTTAAGGTTTTCACTAAGTTCGTATGATGTTTTATGATGTGTTGTATGATTGGATGGGGTCCCCGAGTCCTCGGAAGTGATTCATATTGAAATTGGATTGATGTTTGGACTTGAGGAAATGTTGAAGATTTGCAAGTCTGGTGCAATCGCACCTGTGTGTATTTGGTCGCATGTGCGAGACCGTAGAAGCGGTCAGGATATCGCAGGTGCAGAAAATGCTGGGGGCTGGGGGATGCACAGGTGAAAAGGTTAGTCCGCATCTTCGAGCTCGCAGATGCTGGAAGTGGAGCGCAGAAGCGGAGGACAGTATAGTCATGGGCCACATAAGCGGGAGTGGACTAGAAGGTCTAGGGCCAAGATGCGATTAAATGACCGCAAGTGCGGATTGACTGGCAGTGTTATATTTTGAAGGGTTTCATGGTTTTTCTCATTTGGAGAGTTATGGAGCTCGTCTAGGGGCGATATTTGAAAGGAATTTCGCTACAACTCAAGAGGTAAGTGACTTTTGATCACTTTTGTCCATTAATATTGAATACCCATTGATATTCCCACCTAGATTATGTGTTTATTAGGTAAAATTTAGGAAATTTTGGACTAGGTATTAGAGAGTAAGATTTGGGGATTTGAGGGTCGATTTGTGGTTGGAATTGAGCGGTTTTGGTACGGTTGGACTCATTATTGAATGGGTGTTCCGATTTTTTGATTGCGGGATTCGAGGCGTGCGCCTGGGTTTGACAATTTAAATTTGGGTAAAGAACATAGCTTTATCATATGGGATTGATTCCTATAATTTGTATTGATTATATTAAGTTGTTTGTGACTAGATTCGAGTCGTTCTGAGGCCAATTCGCGCGGCAAGGGTTTGCTTGAACATTGAATTGCGCACTTTGAGCTAAGTAACACTTCTAAAAGTTGTACGGAGGGTATAAATCCCTGGAATATGTGTTATATGGTTGGTGTTGAGGTGACGCATATGATAGGTGAAGGGCGTGTGGGCGTGCACCGTGGTAATTATGACTCGATTGATTCTGTGGTACTATGTAGCTATCTAGTTTTGTTTTATCCATGTAATTCCTACGTGTTAGAGTAACTGAGTTGTGATCCAATTTAGAAACCATGTTTAGGCTATGTGCTTATTCTGTTGGGACCCACTAAGGTTATTTCTACTGTTGAGCTATTTTCCTAAACTGCAATTATGTACTCGGTCATGTTTATTCATTTGCATATCATATCTCAGTTTCGGTTATCATTACGGTTACATCATGTTATCATTGTTTGGGTTGATAGACATGAGATTTGTGAGCCCGTGAGACTAGAGAGATTGATGACTGAGTTGGGGCCTGAGAGACGGATTATAAGTGATATGGTGGATCGGGCTGCACGCCGCAACATGTCATATTGGCTTTATATGTATTGTTAATATTATTATTATTAATTGGGCTGCAAGCAGCAGCAGACCTTATTAGCTTATTGATTATTGTGGATTGAGTTGTACGCTGCATTAGGCCTTATAGTGGAGCGCAATATAGTCATGGGCCACATAAGCGGAAGTGGACTAGAAGGTCTAGGGCCAAGATGCGATAAAATGACCACAAGTGCGGATTGACTGGCAGTGTTATATTTCGAAGGGTTTGGTGGTTTTTCTCATTTGGAGAGTTGTGGAGCTCGGCTAGGGGCGATGTTTGAGAGGGATTTCGCTACAACTCAAGAGGTAAGTGACTTTTGATCACTTTTGTCCATTAATATTGAATACCCATTGATATTCCCACCTAGATTATGTGTTTATTAGGTGAAATTTGGGGAATTGTGGACTAGGTATTGGAGAGTAAGATTTGGGGATTTGAGGGTCGATTTGTGGTTGGAATTGAATGGTTTTGGTATGGTTGGACTCGTTATTGAATGAGTGTTCGAATTTTTGGATTGTCGGGATTCGAGGTGTGCGCCTGGGTTTGACATTTTGAATTTGGTTAAAGAACATAGCTTTATCATATGGGATTGATTCCTATAATTTGTATTGATTATATTAATTTGTTTGTGACTAGATTCGAGTCGTTCTGAGGTCGATTTACGAGGCAATGGTTTGTTTGAGCATTGAATTGCGCACTTTGAGGTAAGTAACACTTCTAAAAGTTATACGTAGGGTATAAATCCCTGGAATATGTGTTATATGGTTGGTGTTGAGGTGACGCATATGATAGGTGAAGGGCGTGTGGGCGTGCACCGTGGTAAGTATGACTCGATTGATTCTGTGGTACTGTGTAGCTATCTAGTTTTGTGTTATCCATGTAATTCCTACGTGTTAGAGTAACTGAGTTGTGATTCAATTTAGAAACCATGTTTAGGCTATGTGCTTATTCTGTTGGGACCCAATGAGGTTATTTCTACTGTTGAGCTATTTTCTTAAACTACAATTATTTACTCGGTCATGTTTATTCATTTTCATATCATATCTCAGTCTCTATTATCATTACTGTTACATCATGTTATCATTGTTTGGGCTGATGGACATGAGATTTGTGAGCCCATGACACTAGAGAGATTGATGACTGAGTTGGGGCCTGAGAGCCGGATTATAAGTGATATGGTGGATCGGGCTACACGCCACAGCATGTCATATTGGCTTTATATCTATTATTATTATGGATCGGGGTGCAAGCCACAACAGGCCTTATTAGCTTATTGATTATTTTTGATTGAGTTGCACGCCACAGTAGGCCTTATAGTCTTTATATTAGCGCTTGGGAAGGATCCTCCTCTCCAGAGTCTGACATAGCAGTTAGCGCTTGGGAAGGATCCTCCTCTCCAGGGGCATTAATGCCAGGCACCCGTACAATGTTGAGTGTTTGTGGGTGATGAGTAGGAAATGAGTTAGACAGATTGAGTACTCTGAGAGTGTGAGTACTTAGGATTATCAATGTGATACATACATTTGATATGCATATTTAACATGTAGGCATAGAGATGTAACATTCCTCATGATAGTTGTACTTGGCATATTTTTTATTAGTGTTAAGCTTAACTTGGTGAACTTGAAAGCATGCCTAAATCTATGTACTATGTACGAGCTTAATGTGGAAGTTTCTTTGAGTTATTACCATCATTATCTTATTATATATGTGTTGTCATTATTTTGATCCGGACTATATCTTTCTGAGCTCGTCACTGCTTTCAGCCCAAGGTTAGTCCTATTACTTATTGAGTACATTGGGTCGGTTGTACTCATACTACACTCTGCACTTTGTGTGCAGATCCAGGTACATCTAGACACGGTGATTGCTAGAGTGGTGATAGTACATATTCGGAGACTTAGAGGTAGCTGTTATGACGCCCGCACACCTTGACTCTCCTTACTTCCAATTTATTTCAGTATTGTTCTATTTTTCTCAGATTGTTGTACTAGAGTTTCAGACTATGTTGACACTTAGTAGCTCATGTACTCGGTGACACCAGGATTTTAGGTATGTTGTAGCTGAGTTGTAGTTGTTTTTATCAGTTATATATGAGACTTTTCACTATTGAACCTATTAAATCATGTTTTTAATTCAAATGCATAGTCGTTATGTGATTGTCGGCTTGCCTAGTAATGTGTTATGTACCATCACGACATGTTGAGATTTTGGGTCAAGACAAGTTGGTATTAGAGCACTAGGTTACTTAGGTCTCACGAGTCATGAGCACGTTTAGTAGAGTCTCGCGGATCGGTATGGAGACGTCTGTACTTATCTTCGAGAGGCTACCGAATCATTGGGAAACTTCATTTTCTTGTATTCTTGTCGTGCGGGTTTGTTAATTTCGGAAACTAAATTTCTATTATTCTATTCTCTTACAGATAGTGAGGACATGTTAGACTAGATCAGGCAGATAGCCACCAATACTACCATCTAGGGCCGCAAAAGACCGGGTTCATGGTAGAGGCCAAGGTCCAGCTCGTACTGCAGCTAGAGCAGCATATGTGGACCCACCAGTTGCTCCATCTTAGGAGTAGGTACCAGATGTGGTCGAGCCGGTGGGAGCAACTCATGCACCAGTTATGCCCATTATGACTCAAGGCATTCAAAAGGCTTTGGCCCAGATATTGATTGTATGCACTTGCCTTGCTCAAGCAGTTTCAGTTCCGACCGCACTAGCTACTTCTTAGGCCAGGGGAGGTGCTTAGACTCCCGCCGCCGTACTCCAGAGAAGGTAGATTAAGGACTCCAGACACCGGGGGTACTACCAGCTAATCGATTTCATTCTCTTGGGCCTAGGTTGGCCCACCTATGAGTGATGAGGAGAAGAAGAGACTAGAGCAGTTTGGGAGGCTTGAGCCTCCAGAGTTCAGTGGGTCCGAGCCAGAGGATGCTCAGGATTTTATAGACAGATGCTAGTTAATCCTACGCACGGTAGGTATTTTGGAGACTAGTGGGGTTTTATTCACTATTTTTCAGTTGATGGGGATAGCCTACAGATGGTGGGAGGCCTGTGAGTTAAGCAGGCCAGCCACGCTGCACCACTTACGTGGCATGAGTTCTCAGTTCTCTTCTTAGAGAAGTTTGTTCCACAGACTCGCAAAGAAGAGTTGCAGAGGCAGTTTGATCAGCTATGCTAAGAGGGTATGTCAGTTCCCCAGTATAAGATGCGATTTTTAGAGTTGGCTCATCCTGCGGTATGGTAAGTTCCCATAGAGAGGGAGAGGATTAAGAGGTTCATTGCTGGCCTCAATTATGGACTACACTTCACCATGACTCGAGAGATTGCATTGGATGCGATGCTTGACGAGGTGGTTGATATTGCTAGATGCCTAGAGCAGGTTCGTAGTCAGGAGCGTAAGGAGAGAGAGTCCAAGAGGCCTCGTGGTTTGGGTAGTTTTAGCAGTGTCTCATATGGAGGACAGTCCCACTACAACAGGGGTCATCCCTATAGGCCCACTAAGATGACTCGTCATGTTCATCGTGGTGCATTAGCTAGCCATGGTTCATACAATGCTCGTCCTAGTTAGTCATCAATGCCCTCCCAGCTCAGAGTTCATCCCGTTCTCCATTAGTTCAGGGTTTATCTGTACCAGATCCATCTAGTGGTTATTTTGATTCTCGGTGTCCGATTTAGTCCCTACCGCCATTGACAGATCAGAGTTTCTTTGAGTGTGGAGATTTAGGGCATTTAAGGAGGCATTGTCCTTGTCTTATGGGATGTACAGTTCAGTAAAGAGGTCGAGCTATGACTTTTGTACCAGTTACATCACCACCCACTCAGCCAACACAAGATGGGGCTTAGGCAGCTAGAGGCCGCCCTAGATGGGGAGGCCGATCACGTGGTGGTAAGGCTCGATGCTATGCTTTTCTTGATAGGCTATAGGTCGTTGCTTCGAACGCAGTGATCATGGGTATTGTTTCAGTAAGCCACGAGGATGTTTCCATATTATTTAACCCTGGTTCCACAAATTCATATGTATCATCATATTTTGCTCATTATTTGGATACGCCCCGTGAGTCCTTAGTTACGCTTGTTCTTGTATCTACGCTGGTGGGTGAGTATATTGTTGTGGATTGTGTGTATCAGTCATTTGTGGTGACCATTAGGGGATTGGAGATGAGATTTTATCTTTTACTTCTTAGTATGATAGATTTTGACGTGATTCTAGGCATGGATTGGTTGTCCCCATGTCATGCTATTTTGGATTATCACGCTAAGACTATGACGTTGCGATGCTAGGGTTGCATAGGATGTAGTGGATAGGCTCTTTGGACTATGTTCCCAGTAGAGTGATTTCATATTTGAAGGCCCAACGGATGGTTGGGAAGGGGTGTTAGGCATATTTGGCCTTTGTGAGGGATGTTGGTACTGATACTCCTACCATTTATTCTATTCCGATAGTGCGAGACTTTCTAGATGTGTTTCCTACAGACCTGTTGGGCATGCCACCCGACAGGGACATTGATTTTGGTTATGACTTAGTACCGGGCACTCAGCCCATTTATATTCCTCTGTATCATATGGCACCACTAGAGTTAAAGGAATTGAAAATGAAACTTCAGGAGCTTCTTGATAAGGGGTTCATTAGGCCTAGTGTGTCGCCTTGGGGTGCACCGGGTTTGTTTGTGAAGAAGATGGATAGTACTATACAGATGTGCATTGATTAAAGGAAGTTGAACAAAGTTACAATTAAGAACAAATATCCATTATCGCATATTGATAACTTATTTGACCAGCTTCAGGGAGCTAGAGTGTTCTCTAAGATTGATTTGAGGTCTAGGTATCACTAGTTGAAGATTCGAGATTCTGATATCTTGAAGACAGCATTCAGGACCCGCTATGGCCACTATGAGTTCCTTATGATGTCTTTTGTGTTGATTAATGCCCCAACAACATTTATGCATATGATGAATAATGTATTCCAGTCATATCATGATTCTTTTGTCATAGTATTTATTGATGATATCATGGTGTGCTCACGTAGCCAAGAGGAGCATGTGCAACATTTGATGATTGTACTACAAACGTTGAGGGAAAAGACGTTTTATGCTAAATTCACCAAGTGTGAGTTCTAGATCGATTAAGTGGCATTCTTGGGACATGTGATGTCTAGTGAGAGGATCAAGGTAGATCCGAAGAAGATTGAGGCAATTCAGATTTGGCCCAGACCGTCTTTAGCTACTGAGATTCGGAGTTTTCTTGGCTTGGCCGGATATTATCGTCGTTTTGTGGAGGGTTTCTTGTCCATTTATGCACCTTTGCTAGATTGACCGAGAAGGGTTCCCCATTCAGGTGGTCTTATAAGTGTGAGGAGAGCTTCCAGAAGATCAATACTACCTTGACCACAGCTCCAGTTCTAATTTTACCTTCAGAATCAGGTTCATATCAGGTGTATTGTGATGCTTCTCGGATTGGTATTGAGTGTTTCTTGATGTAGGAGGGTAGGGTGATTACTTATGTTTCACGCCAGTTTAAGCCCCATGAGAAGAACTGCCCTGTTCATAATTTAAAGTTAGCAGTCATTGTTCATGCATTGAAGATTTGGTGACAGTACCTCTACGACATGTCTTGTGAGATATTAACATATCATCGGAGTCTACAACACTTTTTCAAGTAAAAGGATCTAAATTTGAGACAATAAAGATGGTTGGAGCTGTTAAAAGACTATGATATTACCATTTTATATCATCCCGGGAAGGCCAATGTGGTGGTCGATGCCTTGAGTAGAAAAGCGGTGAGTATGGGTAGCCTTGCATATATTCCTGTTGGTAAGAGATCGCTTGCATCAGATGTTCAGGCCTTGGCAAATCAGTTCATCAGGTTAGATGTTTAGGAGCCTAGTCGGGTTCTAGCTTGCGTGGTTTCTCGGTCTTTCTTATTTGAGCGCATTAGAGAGCGTTAGTATGACGACCCCCATTTGTTTGTCCTTCAGGGAACGGTACAACACGGTGATGCCAAGGAGGTTTCTATTAGATATGATGGGGTGTTGCAAATGCAAGGTCGGATTTGTGTGCCCAATGTGGATGGGTTATGTGAGTTGATTCTTGAGGAGGCCCACAATTCACGGTATTCCATTCATTCGGGTGACGCAAAGATGTATCAGGACTGACGCAGCAATATTGGTGGAGAAGAATGAATAAAGATATAGTGGAGTATGTGGCTCGGTGCTTGAATTGTCAGCAGGTGAAATACTAGCATCAGAGGCTGGGCAGTTTTTTTTAGAGGCTTGATATTCCTGAGAGGAAATGGGAGCGTCTCACTATGGACTTCATTTTTAGGCTCCCACGGACTTTGAAGAAATTTGATACTATTTGGGTGATTGTGAACTGGATGACTAAGTCCGCACATTTCATTCCGGACATGACTACCTATTCTTCGGAGAGGTTAGCTGAGATCTATATCCGTGAGATTGTTCGCCTTCACAGTGTGTCGGTGTCCATTATTTCTGATCAGGGCACGCAATTCACATCGCAGTTTTGGAGAGCAGTGCAATGAGATTTGGGCACACGGGTTGAGTTGAGTACAACATTCCACCCTCAGACGGACGGATAGTCCGAGCGCACCCTTTAGATATTGGGGGATATGCTACGTGTTTGTGTTATAGATTTCGGAGGTTCTTGGGATCATTTTCTACAGCTTATAGAGTTTGCTTACAACAACAACTACCAATAAAGTATTCAGATGGCTCCTTATGAGGCATTATATGGAAGGCGATATCGATCTCCAGTTGGGTGGTTTGAGCCAGGGGAGGCTAGGTTGTTAAGCACGGATCTGGTTCAAGATGCCTTGGAAAAGGTCAAGCTGATTTAGGATCAGCTTCACACGGTACATTCTAGATAGAAGTGTTACATCGATCATAAGGCTTGTGATGTTGCCTATATGGTGGGAGAGAAGGTATTACTTAGAGTTTCACCCATGAAGAGTGCTATGAGGTTCGGGAAGAAGGGCAAGTTGAGCCCTCTTCCAAAGTTGGGACACTTAGTCCCAAAGTTGGAAGCTTAAGTTGAAAGAATTAACCCGATGTTGACTTATGAGTAAATGAATCCATAATGCAATTTTGATGGTTTCGATAGCTTTATATGTTGATTTTGGACTTAGGAGTATGTCTAGATATTGATTTGGAGGTCCGTAGGTCGTTTTGGCTTGAATTGGCAAAAGTTGGAAAGTTGAGAAGTTTGATTGAGAGTTGACTTTGTCGGTATCGGGCTTGGATTTAGATTTAGGAAGTTAGAATAGGCTTATTGTGTTATTTATGACTTGTGTGAAAAAATGTAGGTTATTCGGAATTGGTTTGATAGGTTTCGGCATTGGTTTTGGAAGTTGGAAATACATTAGTTTTATTAGGCTTGAATTGGGGTGTGATTCGTGTTTTCAATATTGTTTGATGTGATTTGAGTCTTTGACTAAGTTCTTATGATGTTTCAGGATGAGTTGGTATGATTGGATGGGGTCCCGCAGGCCTTGGGAATGATTCAGATTGAAATTGGATTGATGTTTTGAATTGAGGAAATGCTAAAGATTTGCAAGTGGTGCAAATGCACCTGGGAGGATTTGGTCGCAGGTGCGAGACCACATAAGTGGTCAGGCTATCACAGGTACAGAAAATGCTGGGGGGATGGGGGATGCGCATGTGCCAAGGTTAGTCCGCATCTGTGAGCTCGTAGATGCGGGAAGTGGAGCGCAGAAGCGGAGTGTAGTATGGTCATGGTTTTCGCAAAAAACGGACATTTTGGCGCAGGTGCACGTGCGTAAAAGAACATATTTGACCACAAAAGCGGAAGTGGACTAGAAGGTCTAGTGCCGCAGTTGCGGTTAAGTGACCGCAGGTGTGGATTGACTGGAAGTGTTATATTTCAAAGGGTATCGTGGTTTTTCTTATTTGGAGAGTTGTGGAGCTCGGCTAGGGGTGATGTTTGAGAGGGATTTCACTATAACTCAAGAGGTAAGTGACTTTTGATCACTTTTGTCCATTATTATTGAATATCCATTGATATTCCCACCTAGATCGTGTGTTTTTGAGGTGAAAGTTTAGAAAGTTTGGACTAGGTATTGGAAAGTAAGATTTGGGGATTTGATGGTCGAGTTTTAGTTAGAATTGAATGATTTAGGTATGGTTGGACTCGTTATTGAATGGGTGTTCGAATTTTGTGAATTTTGTCGGATACTGAGGCATGGGCCTATGGTTGAAATTTTAGGTTGACTTTTTGAATTTGGTTTAAAGAACGTAGCATTATCGTTCGGAATCGATCCCTATAGCTTGTATTGATTATATTAAGTTGTTTGTGACTAGATTCGAGTCATTCGGAGGCCGATTCGCGAAGCAAGGGTTTGTTGGATCATTGACTTGCGCACTTTGAGGTAAGTAACACTTATAAACTTGGTAGTTAAGGGTATGAATCCCTTAAATACGTGTTATATGGTTGGTTACACGGTGCACACCCATACACCCTGAGGGTATGAATCCCTAGAATATATGTTATATGGTTGGTTTTCAGGTGACGCACATGCGAGGTGACGGGTGTATCGGTGTGCACCGTGGTAATTATGACTCGATTGATTCTATAGTACTTTGTTGTTATCTAGTCGTGTTTTATCCGTGTCATTCCTACGTGTTAGAGTAATTGAGTTGCGATTCATGTTAAAAACCATGTTTAGGCTATGTTCTTATTATGTTGGGACCCACTGAGGTTATTTCTACTATTGAGTTATTTGCTTAAACTGCAATTATATACTCGGTCATGTTTATTCATCTGCATATCATATATCAGTCTATGTTTATCATTACTGTTGCATTATGTTATCATTGTTTGGGCTGAGTGAAATGCGATTTGTGAGCCTGTGAGACTAGAGAGATTGATGACTGAGTTGGGGCCCGAAAGTCGTATTGTGAGTGATATGGTGGATCGGACTGCATGCCACAATATGCCATATTGGTTTTATATCTATTATTATTATTATTATTATTATTATTATTATTATTATTATTATTATTATTATTATTATTATTATTATTATTATTATTATTATTATTATTATTATTATTATTATTATTATTATTATTGTTATTATTATTATTATTATGAATCCGGTTGTAAGCTGCAACATGCCTTATTGGCTTATTCATTGTTGTGGATAGGGATGTACGCCGCAGCAAGCCTTATAAGCTTTATATTAGCGCTTGGGCGGGATCTGCCCCTCTGGAGTATGACATACCAGCAGTGAGCGTAGGTACAATGATTTATATACACGTGCTTTGGTGAGGGGCATTGATTCAAGTACCTGTACAGTGTTGAGTGATTATGTGTGTTGAGTGAGAAATGAGTTAGACATATTGAGTACTTTGAGAGTGTGAGTACTTGGGATTATCTGTCACGACCCAAAATCCAACTAGACGTGATGGCACCTAACTTCACCCGCTAGGTAAGCCAAATAACAACAATGCGATTCAATTAATAATTAACTAACTCTAATATACTCCCCAAGGACTGGTAGTACAAATCGTGAGCTTCTAAGATTAGAATTTACAAAGGTGGTATGAAATAAATACATTATCTGTTCGAAACGTACATAAACAGATTTTTATAAATCTAAGGCTACCATAAACAAGAGGCAGCTACAACCGGAACGCGGGTACGTCTTCAAATCCAGCTATCTTCGATCACAGTAACATCAACATCCTATATCTGCACGCAAGGTGCAGAAGTCTAGTATGAGTACAGCCGATCCCAAGTACTCAATAAGTAACAAACCTAACCCTAGGTTGAAAGTAGTGACGAGCTGGAACATAGATCGGGGTCCAACACCAATAGCTAACAAAAAATCATAACAACATAATGGAAGTAATAAAATAAGTAGCTCAGAGATAAAATGGTCAGCTCGTTCACAGTTCCAGAAAAATAGGCCTGCTTTTTAAATATATCAGCGAAAACCCAATTCGTTTACCGAAATCACCAAAATATGAGTATGTTTTCTAAAATTATGATTTTCCCAAAAACTTTTCAACAACAAATAGGATGTTTCATTTTCAAAAGGCATGAGGAAAATACATCTATATGCCTACATATCAACGAGTATGTGAAGTCATGAATGACGCAATATCGTACAACATGAGGAAAAATGCATCTCTATGCATGTATGTCAAGTGTGTATGTCAATACAATGCAACTCAGTAATATAACCATATGCATACTCTCAAAGTGTCATTTCACTCAGTCCTCCCACTCACTCAGTCCTCACAGTCACTCAATCCTTCCAATCGCTCGGCACTCACACTTAATAGGTACATGTGCTCACTGGGGGTGTATACAGACTCCGTAGGGGCTCCTTCAGCCCAAGCACTATAACAAGCCAATCATGGCATAAATTAATAAAATATATTGCGGCGTGAAACCCGATCCCATAAACATCCTCACCATAAGGCCCTCGGCCTCACTCAGTCATCAATCTCTCCAGTCTCTCAGGCTCTCAATGTCATGAGAAGAATCAGCCCAAAAATAATGATGTGATGTATCAATAAATAGTAGCAAAGACTGAGATATGATATGCATATGAATGTGTATGACTGAGTATGTAAATCCAATGTAAGCAGATAACTCAATAGCAGAAATGACCTCAGTGGGTCTCAACTAAATAAACATGTAGCCTAGACATGGTTTTTAACATGGATCGCAGCTCAATGGCTCTAGTAAGTAGAGATTTCATGGCTACAAATAAGATCAGGTAACTACACAGTACCACAGAAGTAACAGAGTTACAATTCACACGGTGCACGCCCACACGCCCATCACCTAGCATGTGTGTCACCTCAACACCAAACACATAACACGCATATTCAAGGTTCATGCCCTCAGCACCAAGTTTAGAAGTGTTACTTACCTCGAACAAGTCAAATCCAATACCGAGCAAGCTGTACAATACTCCATAAATTACATTCCGCGTGTATCAACCTCCATACGCCTTCCTATCTCCTCAATTCAAGCCAAACGACTCGTATCAATTCAAACAACGTGCAAATTAATCACAATTTACTCCAATGCTTACAATTTAACATTTTACAAAAATTTCCAACTCCACTCGAAAAATTTACAGTGGGGCCCAGTCTCGAAATCCGATGAAACTCACAAAATCCGATAACCTATTCAATTACGATTCCAACCATACTAATTTTACTCAAATCCAACTCCGAATCGATGTTCAAATCTCCCAAATTCATTTTCTGGAATTGTAGAAAATTTCTCTGATTTCTCTTGAAAAATCAATAATCTAACGCTGAAAACAAAGATTAATTCATGAAATGTAATCACAAGGGAGTCAAGAACACTTATCCCAATTTGTGTGGTGAAATTTGCCTCTAAGCATCGCCCAAAATCGAGCTCCCCAACTCTATTTTTGTCAAAAATGGCAAAACCTCCCGTTTATATGGATTTTTTATGTTTGAGCGCCACAGGTGGCGTGGGGCGCTGCCTGTGGCACTGTTTCCAGAACCTCTAAAACATCCCAGTGCCAGGGCTAGCGCCTCACGCTACCCTGGGCGTTGGTGACGGAATTTTGTTTTTTCTCGACATGGAAATGGGCACAACTTTCTCATACGATGTCTGAATTCGACGATTCTTTTTGCTATGGCTCCGTAATTTCAATACGGATCTAATGCTTCATTCAAAACCGAATTTGGAGCTAATTTTATTACTATGATACCGCATATTCTTGAAGAATAGACGTCGAAACATTCTATAAATATCCAAATTAAATTTCGTTAACCATCCGAAATCCACCCGAGGCCCTCGGGACCTCAACCAAATATATCAACAAGTCCTAAAACATCATAAGAACTTAGTCTATGCCTCAAATCACATCAAACAATACTAAAAACATGAATCACACCCCAATTGAAACTTAATGAACTTTAAATCTTTCAACTTTCAAACCTCGCGCCGAAACATATCAGATAAATCCGGAATGAATTCAAATTTTATGTACAAGTCATAAATGACATAACGAAGATATTACAATTTCCAGAATATGATTCTGACCCCGATATCAAAAAGTCAACTCCCCGGTCATACTTCCAAACTTTAAATTTTCTATTTTTGCCATTTCAAGCCAAATTTAACTACGGACTTCAAAATGAATATCCGGACACAGTGCTAAGTCCAAAATCACAATACGGATCTATTGGAACCATCAAAACTCCATTCCGGAGTTGTTTGCACAAAAAGTCAAATCGGTCAACTCTTTTCATTTAAGCTTCTAAAAAAGGATTGTTCTTTCAATTTAATTCTGAATCATCCGAAAACCAAAGACGACAATTCACACAAGTCATAATACACATTACGAAGCTGTTCAAGACTTCAAATTGTTGAAAGGAGCGTAGATGTTCAAAATGACAAGTCGGGTTGTTACATTATCACTGTGATACATTATATTTGACATACATATTTGACATGTAGGAATAGAGATGTAACATTTCTCTTGCTAGTTGTACTTGGCATATTTTATCATTGTTGAGCTTAAACTATTGAACTTGAAAGCATGCCTAAATCTCTGTACTGTGTACCAGCTGAATATGGAAGTTTCTTTGAGTTATTACTGTCATTATTTTGTTATATATGTGTTGTCATTATTTTGATTCATACTATATCTTTATGACCTCGTCACTTCATTCAGCCCAAGGTTAGTCTTGTTACTTATAGAGTACATTGGGTCGGTTGTACTCATGTTATACTCTGCACTTCATGTGCAGATCCAAGTACATCTAGATGCGATGATTGTTGGAGTGGTCATAGTATATGTTCATAGACTTCAAGGTAGATGCTTTGATGCCCGTAGACCTTGACTCTCTTTTCTTTTATTTTATTTTAGTATTGTTCTAGTAGCTCATGTACTCGATTACACCAAGAATTTGGGATTGTTGTAGATGAGACTTTTCACTATTGAACCTATTAAATCATGTTTTTAATTTAAATGCATAGTTGTTATGTGATTGTCGACTTGTCTACTAATGTGTTAGGTGCTATCACGACAGGTTGAGATTTTGGGTCGTGACAATTTGAAATTGTTCTTCTTCTTCAGAAGTGAGAAGAAGTGATGATACCTTTGTGAGGACCGAGAGATGAACCTGCTTAGAACGGCCAATCTTTTGGTTAGCCTCTGTACTTCCTTTACGCTTGTTAGATGGTCCGAGATGTCATCGATGTCTTTGATTTTATCGAGATTTAACGATCTCTCCAATGCATAAATGGTTGTGAGTTCACGTTCTCATCATCTTTAGTAAAATCAAGTCCACCTCCAGGTTCATCTTGATTTGATTGTACCCCGAGTATGCATCGAGAAAACTCATTAACTCGTGCCCGGTCGTTGCATCAATCATTTGATCAATGTTCAACATTGGGAACGAGTCTTTAAGGCACGCCTTGTTCAAGTTCTTGTAATCTACGCACATTCTAAAAATGTTTTATTTTTCTTTGGAACCACAACTATGTTAGCTAACCATTCGGGATACTTTACCTCCCAGATTGAACCGATGTCAAGTAGTCGGGTTACCTCCTCTTTAACAAACCTATTCCTAACCTCGACTATTGGGCATTGCCTTTACCTTACTAGTGGAAAGTTCAGGTCCAGGCTTTGCTTGTGCACGACCACCTCTAATAGGATACCTGTTATATCTGAGTGCGACCATGCAAAACAATCAATGTTAGCTTTAAGGAAATTAATAAATCCAGACCTGAGTTCGGGATTGAGCCATGTTCTTAGGTGGAACTTCCTTTCCAATAAATTCTCGAATAACGCCACTTGCTCGAGTTCTTCTGCAGTGAATTTTGTTGTATCCGTCTCCTCCAGCACTTGAAAATATCGCAGCACCCGGTGGGATTCCGACGACTCCTCGCACTCATCTTCATTGGTCAGGGGAGAAGGCGTCGGTTTCGGTAATTTCTATTTGCTAGGTTCCTTCCCTTTACTACTGGAAATCAACATTGCGTTCATTTCTCTTGCCACCAGTTGATCTCCTCTTATTTGCTTGATTCCTTTCGGGGTCGAGAATTTCAATAGTTGATGATATAATGAGGGCACAACATTCATCTCATGCAACCATGGCCTTTTGAGGATTATATTATAGCCCATATCACCGCCTACCACTTCGAATAAGGTGATCTTGATTATGATCCCTCTGGTTGGGGTCAGATCTAATTGGCTTCAGGAACCGCGCCTCCTTGATATTCCTCATCGTCGATACCAACTCCACTACACTAATGTTGAAATTGTAATTCGACAACCTGGGATATGAGGAATCTCGGGTCCCCGATACCTATTTTTCCTGCAACGATCTATTATTCCAACCTCGGTCAGTTCTTCTGTCAGGAACCAGCCTGTCTGAGTACTGGAACCCTTTGTTGTTGTGTCCTTCAATTCTCTCAAATGGCATGAAACGACCTTTAGAAGATCTCTGGTCTATATCAAACTCACCTTTGAACTTATCCTTGTTCTTGTCTCGGTCCCGCCCCTTGGTTAATATCGGGAACCCGAGATGATCATCTTCTATCCTTATTTTCGACTCATAGCGGTTATGAACATCTGCCCATGTAGTCGCCTGGAATTCGAGCACGCTTTTCTTCTTCTTTCGGGAGGCGTCAAAGCTCCTCGGATTCAAACCTTTGGTGAATGCCTCTGCTGCCCACTCGTCTGGTAGGGCCAGTAGCAGCATCCTCTCTTTCTGGAATCTGATCATGAATTCCTGCAGCAATTCAAACTCACCTTATGCGATCCCGAATATGTCTCCCTTCTTGGCCTGGACCTTTCTGGCTCCGGCATGGGCCTTAATGAATGAATCTGCGAGCATTTCAAAAGAATCTGTTGAATGCTCGGGTAAGAGTGAATACCATGTCAAGGCCCCCTTCATGAGGGCTTCTCCAAACCTTTTCAGCAGAATCGACTCGATCTCATGCTGATCCAAATCATTCCATTTCACCGTCATTATATAAGTTGTGATATGATCCTAAGGGTTTGAATTCCCATCGTACTTTGGTATGTCCGGTATCTTGAAACTCTTCAGAGTTAACTCTAGTGCTGCGCTCGATTTGAACGACATCGGAGTATACTTTTTTCGAATACGGACCCTTCAAAACTGGGGGTGCACCCGAAATATGGTCTATTCGGGCGTGAAACTCCTTTATGTTTTTATCCACATGCTCATTCATTTCCCTCATAAACCTCATGAGCTCGATTTTAAATGGATCATTGCTGTTATCATTACCAAATCCGCTATCGGTCCCCCTAGCACCATCGAAATCGACCTCACCCATCGGGGTATTGTTTTTAACTCTTTGAACCGTTTGATTTGCGGGAGCATCGAAAAGAACCAGACTCATTCCGTTTGTGTTGTTAGAAGCGTACCGTCATGACTTGATCCTACCTTGAGAGGTGGCCCATGATGGCTTTCTATTATTCTCTTAGGATCCTTACTGTGTCCGCAACATGTTCATCTTTCACATCATCGGGAGTCGGCACCCGTACATGTCGGAGGTATCGTTCTCCGTGGACGGGGGTTACCTCGTCCCCCTCGTTGTGGGTCTCACTGATTGAATCCTCATGTTGAGGCAGATTCTCATGTGCCTCAATGTTGTGTGCGATGTTGACATCGTTAGCTGCCATTTTCGATTTCTTGCTAAGGAATAAAGAATCAAACAAGTTAGTAATAAACGCAAGGATCAACTCAATTACGCTACTGTCTAAGCCATATGGTGGGCGCCAAACTGTTTACCCGTAAAACAGTACAATTAAATTTGTTATGTAGTTTATAGACAAGAGAACTAATTTGATCCAAAATGATAAATAAATAAGATTAAAAATAAGACTTAGCGGTTAAATCGAAGGAAATGGCATGTTTGGTTTCGGGAGCGGTGTCTCCAAGGACAAAAATAAGAACAATATAAAATAACAAATAAAATTATCTTATTGAGCTTGAGAATGGAACGTAGCATAAGTTTTGCCCAGAATTTTGTGTGTTATAATGGCTGTTAAGCCTACTATTCATAGCTAGACCTAGGAAAATAAATCCTAGGATCAAGCTCTTATTAAATGACAATATATGGGTCATTGATGAATATGTAATGGCGAGCTATGAACGTAAATATTCTCTGCAATTGCTCCCCATTTAATGCCAGGAAATATTCTTCATTAAATGATATCTGATGACAAATATTCGATATCCTCACGTTGATGCTCCCTTCGGGGTTTATCTGATGTCAACTGCATTTGTTGTTCCCGATACGGGTAATTATTCGATTTTCTTTTTACATGTTTTCGGTTACACGTGTCACGCTACGAATCGATCACTTAATATAAGTCAATTTTACCCTATACCGAATGTCATGACTAGTTATGCGCAAACATCTTCCATATCTCAAGAAGGAATATATTGTATATCATTTCTTGAAATTGAAGATCAGTACATTATTTTATTCCACGCAAATGTTAGGATAATAAAAACTAAAAAGCATACCATACATGTGCTTAAAATGGTACTTTCATAGAAATTCCAGAAGAAAATAAATTAAGGTAGGGACTAGAGCTACAATTATATGCCAAGCGTATAAATAGACGTAGGATATGAACCCTTACCGTCCATCCACAATTAATAAACCCTAGTAAGTGAGTGCAAGGTGGGGAGTTCTTGGAAGGAAGGATGCCGAGGGTCTATTGGAAACAGTCTCTCTATCCCAAGGTAGGGGTAAGGTCTGCGTACACACTACCCTCCCCAGACCCCACTAGTGGGATTATACTGGGTTGTTGTTGTTGTTGTAGTAAGTGAGTGCAAGAAAACTTTATTCCAAAACTCTAGAGAAAAGAAAATGAATCCAGCACATGTAACCTTCTCTTTCTCTGATTTTAATCTGCGAATCCATAAAGCAACAGCTTCTGAATGATTCAGATTTTTTTGATATTCTTTCGCCGATGAGTTCAAATAACGCATCGCCTAGTAGTCCTATCTCAAGTTTTGGCAGCTCCCCTTCAGCAGAAAATAACTTGAACACCTCCCTTTGGGATGAAAACTTTGAGGACACAATACAAAATCTCGAAGAAAAGTCCGAGTCTGAGGAGGAAAGAAAGGGGCTTGTGGTGGCGCGTGAGAAAAACGCGCCGCAAGATTGGAGGCGGTACATAGGAGTGAGACGGCGACCGTGGGGAAAGTTTGCGGCGGAGATAAGGGACCCTGAGAGAAGAGGTGCGAGATTGTGGCTAGGAACTTATGAGACCCCAGAAGATGCAGCATTGGCTTACGATCAAGCCGCTTTCAAAATCCGCGGCTCGAGAGCTCAGCTCAATTTTCCTCACTTAATTGGATCAAACATGCCTAAGCCGGCTAGAGTAACAGCGAGGCGTGGTCTTACGCGCTCACCCGAGCCATCGTCGTCTTCATCAACTTCATCATCAGAAAATGTGACAAGAAAAAGGAAAATAGATGTGATAAATTCCATAGCCAAAGCTAAATCGGTTTGTCATGTTTGGAACCTCCAGTTGTTACTATAACTGTTAATTCTTCAAATAAGAAGGAGAAATCAATTGCAATTCATCTACATTCGGAACTAAAAAAAGTCAGATAATAGAATACATATAGTGCAAAAACATCGTTTTTTCCTTGTGCATTTTGCTGGGTGAAAAACATTTTCCTCAAAAAATGTATTCTGCGGATTGTGCTTTGCATCATAAAAGCATTTTCTGGATCATTTGCTAGCGTTTGATTGGTTATAAAAATCGGTAACATATTGTACCAAACACACATGGGATACAGTTCAATTCTTTATCTGTTGATAATGTTCTCCCCTCACTCTTTTGAGAGCTTCTCGCGAGCCATGTGCAACAAAGATATATAAGATTATGTCCACCTCGTCAACAAAGTAATATTGTATTTAAGCATTAATTACATCTTAAACAAAAGATGAGTAGTAAAAGAGAGAAGTAGCCTGTAGGCTGTAGCCATATATATGAGTTACCCCAGAAAAAGCTAGCAAAATATTTTTGAATATCACCATATGACAAGAGTTTGCCTTGCCAACCGTTGAGCCTTTTCATTATTTTACTAAGCAAGATGTTAAAATATTTAGTCTTTTTTCTACCCACACAAAGAGGACAACCAAGGTAATTAAGAGGAAAATTCTTATCCATAAAGCCAGAGAAATTCCTAATTCTATTAATCATATCTGTTGCTGGCTTAGGAACAATGAGGAAAAAACTCGTCTCTGTTAACCAATTGACCAGAGCTTTCCTCATAGTTACCAATTTGCTTCATAACAAGCTTAATAGAGTTAGGATTACCACTACAGAAAATAACAATATCATCTGCATAGGCTAAATGATTAACTTTAGGAACCTTATCATGCATAGCAAAAGGAATAAAATCAGGGTGATTGTACAAGTTATTAAGAGACCTGGAGAGAACTTCAGCAGCTATAATAAAAAGGGAAGGGGAAAGGGGATCACCCTGTTTAATACCTTGAGAAGAAGAGAAAAAACCTTGTCTAGATCCATTAATAATGATCGAGTACCACACATTTGAAATCAAATTATGAACCATCTCTATCCAATGTTTAGAGAAGCCAAATTTACTTAACACAGAGTAAAGAAAGGGCCATGATATTCTATCATAGGCCTTAGCCATATCAAGCTTAATGACAACATTACCACCCTTGTTCTTGTCAGAAATATTGTGAATAGTCTCTTGTGCTAATAAAACATTTTCGTAGATTAGTCTATCCTTCACAAAACTACTTTGATTAGGAGAAAGTAATTTATGCAACAAGGGGTTAAGCCTTAATGAGAGAATTTTAGAGATAATTTTGTTAGAGAAGTTAGACAAACTAATTGGTCTAAACTCTAAAAAACTAGCAGGAGAATCAATTTTGAGAATCATAACTAAACAAGTATGAGAGAAGAATTTAGTTAAAACTTTCCATTTGAAGACCTCTAGCACAAAAGCAACGACATCCTCTTTGAAAATATCCCAGCAGTTGTGGAAAAAGGCACCATTATAACCATCTGGACTAGTTGTGCTAGCACCACTTAGGCTCAGTACTGCATTTTTAATTTCCTCTTCATCTGGCATCTTACTGAGAATTGAATTATTCTGCTCCGTAATACATTTAGGAATACACTCTAAAATAGAGGGGTTGAGGTTTGGAGTAGGTAAATTGAACTGGACATTGAAATGCTTGATTGCTGCTTTAGAGATTTTCTTGTCCCCCATAATCCATTTACCTTTATGATTCTTAATTCTACTTACCTGTTGCTTCCTCCTTTTTTCCATGAGAATGCAGTGAAAATACCTGGTATTCTTGTCGCCATCTTTAAACCATTTTATCCTAGACTTCTGCTTGAGGAGGGAGTCTTGGATACTCAGCCATCTAATGTATTCGGCGTGTGCTTTGTTCACTTCTTCTCTGCTCAATTTTGTGTTGTCTTCGATATCTTTATCCTCAAAGTATTGAAGTTTCTCCTCCCAATTGGTAATGGCTTCATTTATGTCGCCGATGTATTCCCTGGACCATTGATTTAATCTCTTACTGAGAGCCTTTAGTTTTGTTTGCAAGATCCACATAGGATTACCCGTAACATTTGAATTCCAACTTTCCTTGACAATATTATAAAAGCCAGGCAGATTAATCCAACAGTTGAGGAATCTGAAATATCTAATGCAATTGTGATTAGCATATAGATTCTTCATGAATAAAGGTCTATGATCAGAACCAGTCCTTTCCATATGCCTAATTGAGCATCTTTGGAACAGATTGTCCCATAGGTCATTCACGAAGACTCTATCCAATCTTTTCTGAATCCTCTTCCTGGGTCTCCTGTTATTGTACTAAGTAAAATTTGGTCCAGAGTAACCAATATCTGTAATATCGCAACTATCCATACAATTCTGAAAATCAATGCTTTTGTACATTCTATGAGGTTTACCCTCTAATTTTTTGTTTGGATCAAGGATCATATTAAAATCACCCTCGATACACCAAGGAGCATCCACCAGATTACTATCATATTGCAAAGATGACCAAAGGAGCTTTCTATCTTCTGATTTACATTTAGCATAAACAGCCGTAATAAGGATATTTTGATTACTAATAGCCTTCTCCAACTTGATTGTAATATATTGATCACTTTCCGAGAATATCATTTTGTTGTTGTAAGAGTTCCAGAAGTACCAAATTTGATCATTACCATTCGAATTACAATGTTGGTAGCCTAAGAATCTCCTGTAACCATCTACCTTTTTTTTCGAAATAAAAGGTTCAAAGACCGCCACAAAATGAGTGTTGTTGATGTCAATCAGCCTCTTAAGCCTGTGAATGGCTTTTTTGGACCTCACTCCCCTTATATTCCAGAAGATTGCACTAATCATAAGAACAATTTGGGGTGTTATCCTCTCTTTGTTTCCTTCTTTGTGAAGGGTGTGTTCTGTTTCTTTGGCTTTTTTGCTACTTTTTCTTGTTTCACTTATCCCTCTTTTGACAATGTATTGATTATCATCTTCCTGACTTTCTGTAACCTCCTCTATGTCTTCATTCTCAGTTTCACTACCTCTTATGGAGTTCTTATTGATTATGTTAGTACTACTCTTATTCACTTCTTGTTCCCACTCTTTGCAATCTAAGTCGACAACTAAGTTTATTCCAGGTAAATTTCTTATTTCTGTTGGGACAATAGAGGTATTAGAATCACAAGGGGTGTGCTTGTGCTTCTCTTCTGCCTTGCTTTCCTCATCCTAATTGCTATTCTCCTTATTATCAGACCCTCTGTTTCCATCTTCCATTTGTATATTAGGAGCTTCCTCCTTCTCTTGCCCTTCTTTCCTACAGTTTTCATTAGTACTGCACTGCTTCTCGTCATCTTGCACATCCTGATCATCTTGATTCTATATGTTGTCCCTAATCTCTGCAATAGATTGATCATTTTGTTTGCTCGTCGATGTAGATACAACATTCTTCTTGTTATTGTTTTGGACAGGTTTGAACTTTACCTTGCTTTTCTTCTTCGGCATCTTCTTGGCTTTCTTCTTCTTAGTTCTTTTCTTCATGCTTTTCTCCTCCTTATTGTTAATGATCTTAGTGTTGTCATCCCCATCTTCATGTTGCTTTTTACCAATGTCAACACTATAAGAATCAAATTGAATTTTGTCATCCTTGCCAACATTGTTATTATCCATCGTCTTGTTCATAGATTGAGCATCGTCCTCATTTTTGGTAATCTCATCTCCATCTCCCTCCTCCTTCACTTGATTAGCTTTTTTCTTTTCTAGTGCCCTGTAATTGACTATGTAATGGCCCAATTTTCGACAATGTTTACAATATTTCGGAACACATTTATATTCTAATTTTTGGGTATAACATTTTAACGGCGATTCGTCATATTCCTGTCCCACAAAAAGACTATCTGGCAAAGGCTTTAATAGGTCCACCTCCACTCTAATCTTGGCCATACTAGGCCTTGTTCTACCCATAGTAGCAGCATCTAGAGCAAGGGGCGTACCTACAGAGCTCAATAATTATTTTATGTAGTGCCAATCATGAATATAAAAAGGAAGAGCTGGCAGAAGAACCCAGGCCGGAGCGACTGGCAAATCCTCCTCTGGTTTGAAGTCCGGTGACTACTTTTGTAGCCACATTTGCATTCCGTCGATTTCGATTACTCTTCTTAACCATACTGATTTCCAGTCATCCTCATTGAAGAGATCAATGAAGACGTTGTGATTGTCATAAACCCCTATTCTGACTGTCCCCTTTAATGGTATAATTTCCTTAAATCTTGACCTAATTCGGTCAATTTGGGGGCGTGGTCGAAGAAATCTTCCCACAATTGTGTACTTACAAGAATCCACCATTATGCCGTAGTAGTCTTTAGCTTTAAATATCACTGCTGGCATGCCATTGTGAGTCGTATGTCTTGCTATCACTTTTTCTTTATCCTATCAATTGGAATTTGGATTGAGCATCTGAGAGGATGTAGAGGAGCGGTGATGGTGTTTGCATAGGTTGGTTTTCCCTGTTTAGAATCATCTCTAAGAGCCATTTCGCCTGTTGGGAGTGACTAAGTTGCCGTACGCACCGGTGAGATGCCTCCCGGCGGCTCCATCTAGTGGAGCGTGAGCCGTACGCTTTAGGACAGGGGAGATAAACTAGTCGTTGTAGAGAGAAAAGTATTAGCTAGTTGAGTATTCGTAACTATTAGCAGTACTAATGCAATGGTAAATTAAAAGTACAATTCATTCGTTGAAAAGAAGCCATTATAAATTTAATTGAGAAATGAATATATGTAGTTTGTGTAATGAAATACAAGTTGTGATAGGTTACATAAGGAACCTTGATTATTATATAGTTTCAAGTACAGCAATATAATGCATTCTCTTGTCCTCGCCTACACGAAAATACCCTTCGTGCCATGAACACACAATAATATATAAAAAATGGCACGACATCACCCTTCGTACTTAATGATTCGTACTTAATGATACAGTGTTGGGAATTAAAAAGTATTCAATAATTGAAATTTGTCAAACACGCATGTGCAATATTAGAGAAGATTCCATATGATTATGGTTTTTTTTTGTTTCTCAAAATTGCAGGAGTGAAGAGGAAGCCTACCCGGGTCAAGTCTACTTTAACTACTTTTTTTCTTCTTCTTATTTTTCTTTTTTCCTAAAGAAGACCGGATATTATTGAAATGAGAAACTAATGTGGATCATTACAAACCGGAACTGATTGCCGAATATCAGTTTGCAAATAATTAAACATTGAATACTTTATACTCCTTCATTGACATGGTTAAACGTTTACAGAATGGAGATTTACTTGTAATGAGTTGAAATTATTGATAGCTTTATAAAGTAAAGAATTAGAGTTAATATTTTCAGCTTCTTAGAGAACATATACCTAATTAATTAAGCAGCATATGTTTTCATAAAAAGACGTTTTTTAAACAGCGGATATCCAAATATAAATCTTTTAACAAGTTTCTAAAAGACATTTTTGCATAATTTTCTTAGAAAGTTCTCTAGAAACTCTTGATCAGACGGTTTCTTAGAACTTTGCTTATTCGATCGGGTATTCCTTCTCTGCATTATGCATAGTGTCTTTGAGAAAATTATGCTAATTTAACGAGCATTAATTACTACGTAGAAAACATAAATAACGAACGTACGAATGAAAATAACATGATTGAACAGTAATTATTTATGCGGTAATGTTACTGCATTTGAAAAAAGAACTGAAAACTCTTCCTTCCGAATAGTTATAGTAACATGTGTAGATTGCGGATATGACCAACCGATTTGGCTTTGGCAATAGAATTTATTACATCTATATTTCTTTTCCTTGTCCCATTTTCCGATAATGGGGTGGAGGAAGAAGACGATGGCTCCAGTGAGCATGAATTGTGACAACTCCCTTTTACTCTAGCCGGCTCAGGCATGTTTGAGCCAATTAAGTGAGGAAAATTGAGCCGAGCTCTCGAACCGCGGATTTTGAAAGCGGCTTGATCGTAAGCCAACGCTGCATCCTCTGGGGTCTCATAAGTTCCTAGCCACAGTCTGGCACCTCTCCTGTCGGGGTCCCTTATTTCCGCCGCAAACTTTCCCCACGGCCGCCATCTCACTCCTATGTACCGCCTCCAATCTTGCTTCGTGTTTCTCTCACGCGCCGCCTTTCCGCCCTGCGTTTGCTCCTCGGTCTCGGATTGAGATTCGAGAGTTGTTGTTTCTTCAATGTTTTCATCCAAAAGGCAGCTGCCAAAACTTGAACTACGACTATTAGGAGTTGCGACGTTGCTCGAACTCATCGGCGAAAAACTGTTCGAAAAATCGGAATTAATCAGAAGATGGTGGTCAATAGAGTCAAGAAAATCAAGGTCAGAGAAAGAGAAGGTTGCATTATCAGCTGGATTCATTTCTTTTTGTTGCCCTAATTAGGTTTTGGATGAATAGTTTCTTGAACTTGTTCTTACTAGGACTTATTGCGTACGTCTATTTATACGCTTGCCCTTCAAATTGTAGCTCTAGACTCTGCAGTACCTTTATTTTCTTTTTGGAATTTCCGTGAAGGTTCAATTTTAAGCACGTGTATGTTCTGTTTTTTTATATTTATTATTCTAATAATGTTTGATGATAAATTAAATAATGTACTGATCTTCATCAATTAAAGAAATGATATATCACGAGAACTGAAGTCACGTTCATTTCTGAAAACGGAAAAGGGCCAAATATATTCATATATTATGAGATATAGTTTAAATATACTCCTAGTTATACTTTGAGTACAAATATATTCCTGCCGTAATACTATTGGTTCAAATATACCCTCTTCCGTTAAGTTTGTCTAAAGTGGATATCAAATCCTATTTGGCACTAATACTTGATGAGGTGGATGCCACATGACATGCCACCCAGCGCCTACCCATTTTACCCCTCCCCTTTAAATGTGGAAATTCAAACATAGTCTCCTCATTGAAAGAAAATGATAAAAGTGACAGTTTTGATAACATGAAATACCTTTCTTCTTTTTCTGCCATATTAACTGCAAAATTCAAAGATGAGGAAAGTTGCACAACATCACAGAAACACCAGCGTGAAAAGACGGACAAATTTCACGTTATAATATAATTAGTTGCTTGTCCTTCAAGGCCAAGGCAAAAGGTATTGCATTTTGTTTGTGTTGTAAAAGATTCAAAGAAAAACAAAGTAGCAGAAAACAAGGAACACCCTAATGGAAACAAACAAAGCCAGTCGAAGGTGTTGTTCATAAGCAAATTGTTTACCCTAAAAATTGAGTAACAATTAAACTTATATTGTGGTTTTAAGGATATGTGATTTAGACCAGCACCAATTGATAAGCAACGGATTAAATAGATAAACTGGACAATAAAATAAATCAAACTGGTCTGTCAACAATGCCTCGACCTCGATTCGAGATAGTCTCGAGGTTAATAGGAACAGTAGAGGATGGAACAAACAACGATGAACAGTAAGTAAAAGAAAGCCGCGTATGTGTATATTCTTATCAGTGAATAATGATTCTCTTTCTTTACAAGTGAATGGGATCCCTCTTTATATAATAGAGGAATCCTAAATAAGGTATAACTCTAATAACGGAAGTAGATCCCATGATTGGCACTAATAACCGCTTTGATTTGATCTGTTCCGGGATTTCTGCCGGGATCTTCGACTGGTTACTGATATCTCGCCATTCTGTTATTGCCTTACTCGAAGTCAGTCATGTTTGATCTCGATTGTTGCCGGACTCAATCTCAATGAACACTTCGATCTCTCACGCGCGATGTTCTATTTTCAAGCTCGAGCCCGATCTATTATGAGATTACCCTCGAGGCAACTCCCCTACCAACGAAATTGAGTATGCCCGATTTCGACCGTATACAGATAGTCCCCTCATTTTTTGGAGTGTAACGAGAAGAAAGGAATTTGAGACTTCGATTTACTACCTCGATCAATTATGATGTCAACATCGTGACGTAAGCGACAGAAGCGATTGAAGCGTCGCGTCTGCGCAATTCCCAAGGTCATTAATTAACGCCAGTTGATAGTCGGCTACCAGTGCTTCCAAACCGTCAAAGTGGTTATTATAAATAGACCACCTTCATAATCTTTTCAAACTTTACTTTCAAACTTTTTCTAATCTTCAAAAGCTCTTATATTCTCTTCATGTCCATCAACTTTGTCGGTTTCCGTTTGCCAATCTCTTATTAAAACGCAAATTCCGCCTTCTTCTTCCTTAAACCTCATATAGCAATGGCAAAAACATCAAATACCGTTCCTCAAGAAGAAAAGGCCTTCTCATCGCGGCAGGCCGGTGATAAAACACCGGTCGAGCCACGTATCGAAGAGTGCATCCCTGGGCTATGTGAACTTACTTCCGACTTTAAAGTCGAAAAACCCTCTTCGGTTCCTGGCCGATGCGAGCCCATGTCTAGATACATCTGTTCGATATCCGAAGGCGATCTCGAGCAGATGAAAAAGGACTGCCACTGGGAGAATAAAGAGGTGGTAATTCCTACCCCCGAAGAGGACATCACCACTCATGTGAAAGGGTTCTTAAGTGCGTATACTTACCCTTTCACACTAGCTTCCGTCGATCCCGTCATAATCGACTTCTACCGCCAATACCAGGTAACCCTAGGCCAGATCTACCCCTCTTTTTGGCGCATTGTCATTTTGCTCAGATTCTTCTCGAGCAAGATCGAGGGGATGTCTTTCACCCTCGATAATCTCATTAGGCTATACAGCCCCCGTCTTTATTGGGGCAGACTGATAAGGCTTCAGCGACGGGTCATGAAGGTGCTATTCTCGAGCATAGACGAGGACAAGGATCGAGGATAGATGTGCTGGTTTGTCCGAGTCAGGACCTCCGATTTAATCCCCGTCGAGAAGATGCCATTCCCCAAAGAATGGAACATGAAGCGTAAGTAGAACTTCACCGGTAACATTTGATTACTTGTTATGTTTCCTTTACCTCTTCTCATCTATATTCTTCTTTATGGTGCAGCTTTCCCCTGCTTTCCTGGTGCAGTCCCGAACCTTGCAGGTTGGGTTCGACAACTGGTTTCAACCTCTTCGTATGCTGAGCGCTCGTAGTGTGATTTGGCCAAGGGTCGATAGGAGGCCAAAAATCATGGTAAGTTCCCATGTCCGCATTTGATGCTTTCCTGTTAAATACTTCTTTTTAACTTGATTTCTTCTCATACAGGTCTTGGAGATAATGTCATTATGAGGCCGCCTCCCCTCGGGGAATAGGAGGTCCAGAAGCCGATCAAAGATAAGAAAATGAGAAGGGCTTCGCCACCAGATACCCCAAAGCCCAAGAAAAATAGGGCTCGAAAGTCGAAGACTAATCTCGACGTTCTGCCTGCCGATGTACTCCAAACACTACGAGATGAAGACGAGGAGGGAGAAACTATCGACTTCCTGCTGGTGGCTCAGAAGAGGGGGGCATCAAAGTTTCGAGAACTGCTAAGTCGGTGACGGTCGAGGAGGTTTAGCCGCAGAACGAGGTGATCTCGATGGAAGGTCCGAGCAGAGTCCCCGAGTCATCGGGTCTTGAGGATGCCTCCTATTATGATGAGCAACCGGTGGGTGTGCTCGAAGGGTCTAGTTCTGAGGCCCTCCAAAGAGCCCCAAGTGACTTGCTTGGGGCAATTAATATTGATGATTTGCCGCCCGATCCCACATTCTCTGAGGGGCGGTTTCGAGATGCCCGGTCCATGGGGACACCCAATGTGGGGACGGCCCCCGAAGGGGATGATATATTTCGTGTTGCTTCGCGGGGGTCGATGATGTTTCCGACCTGGACGCATCACTCCTTTTTGATGAGGCTCAGTGGCTTCTGAACCAAGTAAGTTTTACTTGTGGTCGATGATGTTACCATGCTTGCGTTTGTTCTTATTTCTCTAAGTCTGATTTCCTTTCTTCCTGTAAAGGCTACGGCGCTCCATCGAGAAGTATCCTCCAAATACCGAGTTGAACTGGCCCGATGTGAGGCTGATCTCAAAAAGCTTACGGGGGAGAGAGACGCCATCAAACTCCTCTATGTGCAAAAAGAAAAGGAGATCATAAGCATTCGAGCCAAATTGGTTGAGCAACTTCGTGAGGAGGCCAAGATGAAAGAGGCAGAAACTTTGGGGTGGAAGCATAGCATGGACCAACTCGCCTCGGAGAAAGATGCGGTTCGGGCCCAACGGTCTTCGATTGAGTGTCAACTCCAAAGTTTGAAGGTTGAGAACTTGGCCTAAGCCCAGAAGGCTGAAGAGCTCGAGACTCGGTTGGCTGCTGAACTTGCAAGGACCACATCCGAGGTAGAGGCGCTCATGGCCTCCTACCGAGCCGACGCTGAAGCCGCTAACACTCTGGCAAAGGAAATTTCTGACACTGCTGAGGTTAGATTATCCCGTGTTGCCGAGCATGCTAGGTGCCAATCTCGAAGAGAGACTCTTGAGGAGGGTCATACTCGTGGCTTCAACCTCATGGCTGATATCGAGAGTGCAAAGGTTTTGGAGGACGAAGACAAAGATTTTCTTTTCGATGATGAAGACTCTGCGAGTGGATCCGAGAGCGGAGGAGATGAAGATGAAGCTCCCGAAGATGCAACTTCCAAGGCGGACTAGGCACTTAAGATTTTTTATCCTTTTGTTTTTTGTGTAAGGCCATGTGTGGTCTTTGTAAATACTTTGCATATATGAAAGATTTCTTTTCTTTCCGTTTCGTCTCCGATTTCTGATTTATGATAAATTCTATTTTGCCTTTGCCTTATGAAGACTTTGTTGCAATCGGGTTGCTATAGCCTCTATAATCGAGTGAGCAATAGCTCGAACTCAGAGTAGAAGAAACCCTTAGGATTTTTAGTTAAGCAAAGGCGAGTCCCCGAGCTCAACAATATGTTCGGGATTTTGATTTCGGATGGCTTGATCGAAGCCATAATTATACTATTTTTATAGCCGAGTTCGAGTAAGTTTTGAACTCACAGTAACAGACTCCTTAAGGTTTTATATCAAATAATGAAGAATTCTCGAGCTATATTCAAGTCAGTTTTATTTGGGCTCGGAATAGTGGAACCCTTAGATCTGAATTGAGTGAGAATAAAATCTCGAACTCTAAGTGTATTGGCCCTTAGGCACTTTAGATTGGGCCGATATGGCCTTTAAAAGATGGCTATTTTTTCCCCTTTTTCGGCTTAGAAGACTTAGTAAAAAATTTCTTTATGCCTTAACACGCATTCTTTACCCATTGAAACCCCTTTGATTTTTGTGCCTTAGCATGTTTGTGTTAAGATAATTTGATACCTCTTAAGGTTTTTCGAGGGCTGATTTCATCGAAACACTTTTGATTACTTGCCGAGGGTAGACTTTTTAAACCATTTTTTCAAAGAATTCGAAGGCCTATTTTTATTGTGGGATTCGGACGTCTCTGAGCCGCCTTAATTTGGCCGTAGCCTTTGGGTATGCCTCTTGGGCTTATTTCCCAATAACACTTCGAACTTGTTTGAAGTGTTAGTCCCCGAGAGTGATGTTCTTGGCCTATAGATTGAGGTGTGCCTCTTTGAGGTCTTATGAATTTGAGTTTAGATTACTCGAATATGTCGATTGTCGATGGCAGTCCCCGAGTGTACGAGGTATATTTGTACTTGGACCTTGAGCCATTTCTCACAAACTCATAAGTATGGAGCTTGTATAGTAGAAACGTTTCTTTTAGACACAAGATGTTTGATATAGAAAAAATGCTTTTTTGTATAATTTATACGTGCATGTTTTTCCATTGGAGCTCGACTAATCTATACAAACACGGTTCATTCGACCGTTTGGCCCATTACAAAGTTTCTCTATCGAGACCCTCTGACACGAAGTGTTTTCCTTGAAAGTGTAACATCTGAGGGTGATGCCCCCCCAATATTCGAGGTTGATTGTAAAGAAGCCTTGGATACTGTTGAATTGTCCTCAGGTAGCACATAATTTTTGCCTCGTTAAAAACCTCGCCGGAAAAACCCACTTGGGACAAAAACCAATCTAAGGGAAAAAGGGTGCAACGCGTGTTTTAAAACCTGAGGTCTCGATGTCTTAGCAGTAATACCGTTTGAGAAGCGATATGCTCCAATTATTAGGCAGTTGTGTTTACCCGAAAAACGGATAGAGTTGAATTTATACGTAGTTATAAGGATATGTGATATAGCTTAATACAAATCGTAAGGATAAAAGGAAATATCAAATATGGACTGCAAAGAATGTAAAATAAACAAAGTTGTAAAGAAAACGATTTTTAGGACTAAGCAAGATGAATCAAGTTTATAGGCTTAAAAAAGTAACTCTTGAATATAAGAGGATATGGTGCTTGAATTACAATGTGAGCTCTATCCAAAAACTGCCCTTACAAAAATGATAACCCTCCACCTTTATAGTAGAGGGATCTTACTTTAAATATAATTAAAAATACTCAGTGAGAGGTCCATGATAAATCAACTTTTCCATAATTCCTGCCAAGATTCTCTCCTCTAGTGGGATTGCAACGACTTTTGTCTGTGAGCTCGATCTTGACTCGAGCTCTCGATCTTGGATTGAGCTCGATTCAGACTAGAGCTCTCGATCTTGGCTTAAGCTCGATTCTGACTCGGACCCTTGAATTAATTCGAGGTCAATGTTGGTTGGTCTCTAGATCATAAGCTTGATAGCTTTACTTTGCATCATAGTTCGATTCGGATTCGAGCTTGATAATGATATCGAACTCGACATTGATCGGCCCCTCGGGTTCGAAGCTTGTTTATACCATCTTCGGAACCCATCTAGAAGTCTCACTTCGATCGCTTATCTTTCAAACTCGATCAGACGTACGAAGGCCAAAATTTATTTCGACCGTATATAGATAGTCCCCTCGTTTCTCAGGAAGAATGTGGTGATAAACGATATAATTTTTCAACGACTCGATCGGATTATAAACTGACGTTTCCATCGAGCTCGATCATGATGCACGTGATAGCTGTCCCGTTGATTTAGTCTTTCAAGGAATTTAATGCATGTCAGACGATGGTCAGCCACCGCTGATACTGAACCGCCATCGCTTAAACCTATAAATAACCCTTCCTTTCATCATTTACCACTTTTACATCTTCAATCTTCCAAATTTCCCAAGTCTCTTTTCGTATTCTCTAACTTGCCCGCAAATCTGTGATTTCTCTTTGCAAAACGGCCCTCTTCAATTTTACCAAATCTTCGTCACTTTCTTCTATTCTTCACCTTTGATCTCAAAAATGGCGAAAACATCACAAACCATTCCTCAGAAAGAGAAGGCTTCATCTTCACAGTGTGCCGCCGATGAGACACCGGCAGAACCACGGCCTGAGGAGTACGTTCCCGGGGCGTGTGTTCTTACTTCTGCTTTTAAGGTCGATAAAGGCTCATCGGTCCCTGGCCGATGTGAGCCAGTATCGAGGTACATGTGTTCGATAACCGAGAAACACCTCAAACAGCTAAAGAAATATTGCAATTGGGATAAAAAAGAAATAATAATTCCTACTTCTGTCGAAGATATCACCTCTTACGTGAAAGGGTTTTTGAATGTGTATACTAACCTTTTCACGTTAGGTCCCCTCGATTCCGTTATTATTGACTTCTGTTGTCAATACCAAATAACCCTAGTCTAGGTCCATCCTTCTTTTTGGCGGATCGTTATCTTGATCCGATACTTTGTGAACAAAATCGAGGGGATGACGTTCACCCTCGACCATCTTATCCGATTGTACCGTACTTGACTTTTTCGAGGAGGGTTAATAAAACTTCAGTGTCGGGCTACCAAGGCTCTGTTCTCTAGCATTGACGAGGAAAAGGATCGGGGCTCGATGGCCAGGTTTGTTAGAGTGAGGACTTCAGACCTGATTCCGACCGAAAAGATGCCTTTCCCGAGGAGTGGAATATGAAACGTAAGTGTGATCCTGCTGTTACTTCCTTCTATTTTGTTCTTTCATTTATTTTCTCATCAATACTCTTCTTTTTGTGATGCAGCGGTTCCCTGGATGCTCGGAGCAGTTCCCGATCTCAAAAACTGGGTACGAGCTCTTGTTTCAACCTCCACATACGTCGAGCGTTCATGGCATGATTTGTCAAAGGGTCGATGGGAGGCCAAAAATCATGGTAAGCCTCTTTCTCGTACTCTTTGATAATTCAAACGAGATGCTTTCCAAATATTTTAATAAAATTTTACATATGCAGGTTTGGGCAAAGATGCGAATTTGAGGCCCTTGTCCAACGAGGAAGAAACTTTGGCCTCCGTCCCAAAGCCGGTGAAGGAAAATAAAAGGAAAAGAGCCTCCGTTCCCGAAGATCCAAAACCGAAGAAGAGGATGGCTCGTAAGCCGAACAATAATGCCATTCCTTTGACCGTGGAATCAGTTCTGCGTCTAAGGGATGAAGATGAAGAAGAAAATGATGGGTCTGCGCTGGCGGCCCGAACGAAGAGAACCACCGATGCCCCATCGGCAGCTAGATCGATGATGCTTCATGAGGCTCCACCTCGAACTGAGGATATACCGGAGAAAGATTCGGGCGGAATTCCTGAATTATCAGAGATCAAAGACGCATCCCATCGGAACCAACAGATGGGGGATATGTCTGAAGGGGCCCCTCTTGAATCCCTTCGAACCGAAGAGAATGCTCCAAGTGATTCATTTGGGGCAGCAGCAATCGAAGATTCGTCCACCTTCCCCGCATTTTCCGCAGGGGTGATTCGGTAAGCCCATGATTTGGGGGCCCTTGATCTAGACAGGCCTCATGATGGAGAGGATCCCTTTCGTGACCTGTTTACCGATATCGAGGACGTTGCCGGTACTAGTGATGAATCAGATCTTTTTCACGGGGTGCATCAGGCTTTGAATCATGTAAGACTTAAAATTATTTTGTCGGTACTACCTTTATGTTTACTTTTCGTTTCTAACTTCGTTTCTTGTTTCTTTGCAGGCAGCAGCAATTCATCGAGAAGCATGTTTTCGGTCCCAAAACGAGCTGCGTCGATACGAGGCCGACCTTCAACGGGTTACTGAGGAGAGGAACTCCCTAAAACATCTCTTAGGGCAAAGGGAAGAGGAAATAAAAGACCTCCGAGCTGAGTTGGCCAAGGCTTACCGAGATCAGACCGATCTGTCTAAGTAGGTAATGATACTTTCAAAAGCCTATGGTCTTGATACCGAAACGATGGCTAATTTTTCGGTCTCACAGTTGCAGCAAAAAATTGAGATGATTGGGAAGCTTTGTGAGGAGGTCGATGTGATAAAAGCGGAGTCTTTGCAGTGGAAAGAAGGTATGGACCGCTTTGCTACAGAGAAGAAACTACTCGAGCCCAGTTATCATCGGCCGAAACCCAACTTCAGAGAATGAAGGAAAAAGGCCTAGTTCAAGCAGGAAGAATAGAGGAGCTCGAGGCTCGGTTGGCCTCTGTACTTGCTAAGGCCGAAAAGGCAAAGGCCGATGCGGATGCACTCGTGGTCGTCTATCGGACCGATGCTAAAGTTTCCCAGCTCCAAGCAAGAGAGGCATCCGAGACTGTCGATACTCGAGCACATTCGGTCGCTGAACTTGCTAAGTGCCGATCTCGGAGGGAAACCCTCGAGGAGATCCATGCTCGTGGTTTCGATCTCGCTGAAGAGATAAAAAGGGCCAAAGAACCCGAAGCCGATGCTGAAGCCTTGGTTTTCAATGACGATGATGATGAAAATGATGATGACGATGAGAGTAAGAGCGAATCCGAGAATAGGGGGGAGACTGATAGAGAAGAGACTACTCCCGGGGATGATCAGGAAGCTTAGTCCTTAATATTTACGCTGTAATCAATCATGTAAACAATTTTGTATATAAAAATATCCCCTTTTTTGCCAACTTGCTTCTATTTTGTTTCCTGTCTTGTGAAGACTTTATTCACGCCTTATGAATGTTTTCACAAGGATTTAAACAACTTAATCAAATTTGGACTTCGTAGCCTCTATAACTGAGAGAGCGCTTACTCAAACTTGAAGTGATGTAGCCCTTAGGCTTATTAGTTGAGTCAATGATTCGAGCTCCAAGAAATATAGCCCATAGGTGTAATGGTCGAGTGAGTGCTTGCTCGAACTCGAAATAAAAGTAGCCCGTAGGCTTAGTAGTCGAGTGAATGATTCGAACTCGAAGTAATGTAGCCCGTAGGCGTAATGGTCGAGTGAGTGCTTGCTCGAACTCGAAATAAAAGTAGCCTGTAGGCTTAGTCGAGTGAATGATTCGAACTCGAAGTAATGTAGCCTGTAGGCATAATGGTCGAGTGAGTGCTTGTTCGAACTCAAAATAAAAGTAGCCCGTAGGCTTAGTAGTCGAGTGAATGATTCGAACTCGAAGTAATGTAGCCCATAGGTGTAATGGTCGAGTGAGTGTTTGCTCGAACTCGAACTCATAGTAATGTAGCCCGTAGGCATAATGGTCAAGTGAGTGCTTGCTTTAACTTGAAATAAATGTATCCCATAGGCTTAGTAGTCGAGTGAATGATTTGAACTCGAAGTAATGTAGCCCGTAGGCGTAATAGTTGAGTGAGTGCTTGCTCGAACTCGAAATAAAAGTAGCTCATAGGCTTAGTCGAGTGAATGATTCGAACTCAAAGTAATGTAGCCCGTAGGTGTAATAGTCGAGTGAGTGCTTGCTCAAACTCGAAATAAAAGTAGCTCGTAGGCTTAGTCGAGTGAATGATTCAAACTCGAAGTAATGTAGCCCGTAGGTGTAATGGTCGAGTGAGTGTTTGCTCGAACTCAAAATAAAAGTAGCCCGTAGGCTTAGTGGTCGAGTTTATCTTAATTCTATTTGCATAATAAATCTCCAAATAGAGGAATATTTCTTGGATATAAGATATCGGTAAAGAGGAGAACTTTCTTTTCAAGTCATTATACATGTGTTCATGTTTCGCGTCTGGGTTCGGGCCAACTATATGAGCATGGTTCGTTTTGACCATTTGGCTCTTACAACTTTTCCTATTGGAACCCCGTTGTTGCGAAATAACTTTCTTGCATCAGAACTTGATATATTTGAGGGCTAATGCCCCTTAGTATTCGAGGTCAATTGTAAAGAGGCCTCGGATACTATTGTAAGTGTAGCACGATTATTGGTTTCCTCATTAAAAACCTTGCCGAAAAACCCATTTGGGATAAAACTGGTCTAAGGAAAAAGGAGTGCAACGCGTGCTTTCAGACCTAAGGCTTCGTATTGAAGGATCCATATTAGCTCCTGATCGGACTTCTGCAGGGGTTAGTTTTGAAATGTAAATGAATATGGGAGGGTCGTACCTTAGCAGTAGTATCGTTTTAGATGTGTCACATTCCAATTGCTTCATATTTGTTTGCCGTTTATAATGTCGAGCTTGTATGACCCCTTTCCGACGTTCTTGAGAACCTGATATGGTCCTTCCCAGTTCGGTCCTAGTTTTCCTTCGTTCGGATTGCGGGTATTGAGGGTGACGTTTCTTAGAACTAAGTCCCCGGGCTTAAAATGGCGGAGCTTGGTTCTTCGATTATAGTATCTTTCGATTCGTTGGTTTTGGGCGGCCAATTGGACAGAGCAGCTTCTCGTTTTTCGTCCGATAATTCGAGCTAGTGTTCATAGCCTCGTTATTTGATTCTTCTGTTGTGTATCAAAATCTGGCACTGGGTTCGCCGACTTCGATAGGTATCAAGGCTTCGGACTCATATACTAAGGAGAACGGGGTTTCCCCCGTACTAGATTTTGACGTTGTTTGATATGCCCAAAGGACTTCGGGTAGGATTTCTCTCCATTTTCCTTTAGGTTCAGCCTCTTCTTTAGGTTTTGAATGATAGTTTTGTTCGTTGATTCAGCATGTCCGTTCCCACTAGGGTGATACGGTGTTGATAATATCCTTCTTATTTTGTGATCTTTGAAGAATTTCATCACTTTGCTGCCAACAAATTGTTTCCCATTGTCACATACTATTTCAACGGGTATCCCGAATCGACATGCGATATGATCCCAGATAAAGTCTATAACCTCTCTCTCTATTACTTTCTCGAATGCCTGTGCTTCAACCCATTTAGAGAAATAGTCATAAATAAATAAAATGAATTTAACTTTACCTGGGGTCGATGGTAGAGGGCCGACGATATACATTCCCCATTTCATGAATGGCCATGGGTATAGGACTGAGTGAAGTTGCTCCCCGGGTTAATGGATCATTGGTGCAAACCTTTAACATTTGTCACATTTTCGAACAAATTCCTTCGCAACTTTGCCCATATCGATCCTAATACCCTGCCCTGATTATTTTTGCGGACTAGTGGATCTGCACCGGAGTGATTCCCACAAGTACCCCCGTGCACCTCATGTAGGATGTAATCGATATCTCCTGGACCCAAGCATACTTCCAATGGTCTATCGAATGTCCTTCGGTATAGCGTTCCATCTGAAGCCAACGTGAATCGTGCAGCTTTAGTCCGTAGGGCCCTTGAATCTTTAGGGTCCGATGGGAGCTTTCCGTTCTTTAAGTATTCAATATACTTATTTCTCCAATCCGAGATTAAGCTCGTAGAATTTATCTCGACATGACGTTCTTCAATCAAGGATCTCGAGAGTTGAACGATAGTCCCCGAGCTCAAGTCACCTTCCTCGACCGATGAACCCAAATTTGCAAGTGCATCGGCCTCACTGTTTTGCTCTTATGGAACATGCTGTAAAGTCCATTATTTGAAATGGTGCAAAGTGACATGTAGTTTGTCCAAATACCTTTGCATTCTATCTTGTCGAACTTCGAAGGTTTTGTTTACTTGACTTACCACCAGCAAAGAGTCATATTTGGCTTCAATGACTTCTACTTCCAAGTTTTTAGCTAGCTCAAGACTTGCAATCATGGCTTCATACTCGGCCTCGTTGTTAGTCAACCTGCTAGTTTTAATAGATTGCCTAATAGTGTTTCCCGTGGGTGTCTTTAAAACTATGCCTAGCCCGGACCCCTTCACGTTCGAAGCCCCATCCGTAAAAAAAGTCCATACCCCCGATGACGTACCCGATTTCAATAGGAATTCTTTTTCGACTTCGGGTACGAGGGTTGGCATGAAAATGGCCACGAAGTCTGCTAAAATTTGAGACTTGATGGTCATATGGGGTTGATATTCGACATCGTACCCACTGAGTTCAGGCTTGTGCAAAATATTACGAAGCGGGTAAGTGGTTAATATGCATATGGGGTGACATTGAAAGTACGATCTTAACTTTCTAGAGGCGCTTATCAGTGCAAGTGCCAATGTTTCTAGGTGCGGATATCTAGTTTCTGCTTCTCCCAAGGTCCGTCTTATATAATAAATGGGAAATTGCGTACCTTGCTTGTTACATCCCATGTTTTCGTACGTAAAAATATGCCATAAATAAATTGATGAAAGCTCGAAAATAATATATTACATCCTGCATTTTCGTACGTTAAAGTTTCGTCGTAAGTTAATCGACGTAAGTTCGGGAATGGGATTATTTTGAGATTATAAGCATTATGCTATTTCAAATAAGTGATGAGTAAATTCGTGAAGGTGAGAGAGTAAGCAATTTGAAGAAAACGAATTTCGTCGAAGTTTGACATTTTGGGATAAAATACGGTCCAAGTTACAATACTCCGTATTTATGGACTAGTGCCATATAAGGTACCATATGACCATGATAGCAAGATGTATAAAGTGTGTTAAAAGTGAGTAGTATTATAAGTAATTTGAGATAATTCTTAATTATGTGGATAATTGGTTAATTATTGAATTAGTGGGGGATTAATGAATTGATTAAGGAATTAAGTGGATGATTTTTGGATAAGCCTTATAACCATTTACGTGGTAGCCGATCACTATAATTAGTGACTCATGAATTATGTTGCAAAATGATAAAGTTAGGTGAATTTTGGGTGGCTTAGTCATTATGCAAATGGGGCCCATAAATCTTAATTGTAAAGGACTTTCATATGACTTTAAGTGAGACACTTACAGATGGAAAATCTAAAACAAGATTCATTTGACTCTTTTACAAAGTGAGATAAAGTAACGCGAGTTTGCTTCAGCAAGTTCATACAAGAACATGTATATACATGTAACGTGAGAATTTTAGCATCTTCAACAAATTCATTTGGTAAGGGAGTTATACAGAAAGGAAAAGCCAAGAACGAAGGTGAGGGAATTTGGAAATTCATACTAGACTCCATATTATAATAGAAACGAGATTTTGCGATTCTAAGGGAGTACGATGCAATCTTTCTCAAGAATATCATACGGATTTTTCCCTACTCCATGTATGTTAATGCTATCCCTTCTTTCTTTTTGGCATGATACAAACGAAACGAGCAAAATACACAACTTTCATAAATGAATTTATTCATAAAAATACTAGGGGTGTCTATATTCTTGATTCCCCGTGTGAATTATTATTATATCCTTTGTTCGCGGGTCTCAGAAAAATACGTATTTTATACATGTTCATTGACCCATGACCAGATGGCGTTATATACGTGTATATTATATGTATATGGGATATGGGAAAAGGTTATGGCGTTATATACGCACCACCACCTGATCAGCTGGTATACGTTAATGATTTGTCCACAGTGGCCGAGAGGATATGATGGGATGCCCTCAGAGGCTTGATGATGATACGAACGCATATACCTAAACATGGTATGATATTTATACGCATATGCATGACATTGTAAATATTAATGATTCGTAGGGTTATTCAGGCATACATGTCGAGTCCTTTACTCCATGTTTTTCTCATGTCTATTGTTTACTGATTTTCATTCCTTACATACTCGGTATATTATTTGTACTGACGCCCCTTTTGCCTGGGGACACTGTGTTTCATGCCCGCAGGTCCCGATAGACAGGTTGAGAGTTCTCCTAGTAGGCTATCAGCTCAGCAAAAGATGGTTGTGTACTCCACTTGCTCCGGAGTTGCCTATTTGGTTAGTATGATTTAAATATGTATTGATTGGTATGGCAGGGCTCTGTCCTGACCTTTATGATATTTATGTACTCTTAGAGGCTTGTAGACATATGTCATGTATACAGATACTGGTATGGCCTTATAGGCCAGTACGTCATATTTATAAGTCGGTATATCAAGTTGGGTCACCCTATATTGAGTATTTCCTCATGTTTTATTCTACTTATCCCACGGCAGCCTCTCCGGCTCATTTACCTATGATAGTATGATACGAAAGATACGTTACATTGGTACTCGGTTGAGTAAAGTACCGGGTTCCCATCGCGGCCCATCGGTTTGGGTCATGACAAAAGTTGTATCGGAGCAGTTATGTCCTAGGGAGTCTACAAGTCGTGTCTAGTAGAGTCTTGTTTATGGGTGTGTTGTGTACCACACTTATAAGAAGGAGGCTACATGGAATTTAGGGTTGTCACTCTTTCTTCTTACTCTAGATCATGTGGTAGATCTTAGTTGTAAGAACTCAATTCCCTAAACTCTTATCTTATTCATAATACGACGTAACCTTCATCAAGAAAGGCGGTTGTGGAAGAGTTGAGTCAGAGGAACTCGATTTTGCATCATGCTTATGCTGAGTAAATGTAAGGTCTCGAGCAGATCATATGTGTACTAAGACGTGTGAGCTTCTGGAAAAGGAGCCTAAGGCATGAATATCTATCCACCCATATGGTAAAAGGCAACGAGAAATTCAGAAGGTAGATACAAGTTTCAACAAGTAAAAGGAGCAAGGTGACAAGGGTACGAGGTACCCAGTTGATGAAGATTATCGGTATTTACAATTCAGGCAGAAAAATATAAGCATTTTGAGTTACCTTCAACAGTAACAGAGGTATGTATAATTAGCCACACCCATCTCAGCTATGCCCTATGGAAACTAACATATATGGTTTAAGAGAATGACAAGATATCAGGATCCGACAGGGGTTAGAGTAACCCAAAATGGTGAATGGATTGTTTGTGTTAGTTAACGTTTCCAAAGGATATTGCCAATGTGATAATAGATCTCCTTATGAGACACGCAGATGGTACACTCTAAAATAGTACAACTAGATATGAGTACTACAAGGATAGGCACTGGAAGTCTTGAAGAAGATACATGAGAAATTCAGAGAATGATCATTTAGGAAGACGCTTCCCTAAAGCAAGCAATGTGAGCAAAGTTAAGCTTAAGGGACTGTATGTGCCAGTTATACTAAGTGTCACCCTCGCGAGTAAGGAAATTTGTTATCATTGGTACAGAAGGATTACTGCGAGGCGAGTAAGGATCATCGATGATGTGAAAAGATGCCAAAGATGAAGAGGTAAAACATCTATATATAGATCATCGTAGCACTAAATCTTAGTGCTCCCCTAAAGGGGGAATATGGTGTGATGTGGCATTAAGTCAGAATTAAGTAGTTCTAGTAACTATGGAATGGTAAAGGAAGAATGCGATAAAAATGAAAAAGGAATGAGATTGCACTGATTCAAATCCTACAGATATTCTATGATTCCATAATATTATGCAAACACGATGTCAAGGAAAGGATCCTACCCGAGATGTTATTGATAAATAAGGAGCCAGTGCGAGACGTAAGTTAAGACAAATGGAATAATCCAAGAGGGATTACGCGGAATACAGATATGATAATGGACCGACGAGCTGTTAGTAGTTGATTGAGAAAGAGTCTAGTTATGTCTAGACAAGAGGTTACATACAAATCAACAAATCGTGCAAGATAACCATAGTGAACCCCAACATGGGAATTCAGTCTCGCAGACACGACACTGTGACCCTTGAGAAATATTCAAATAAGAGTTGAGGTAGTAAAAGGTACTGTATGAATGTTATGAAAATAAAAGATAGTCTCACTGGGAAGACAGTCAAAACTTCAGTTCAGGAGCTACCCAACAAGCATAAGGGAGTAGAAATAAGTAACTACGGTTAATTATATGCGAGGAAGAACATCAAAAAAAAAATTCCGCCAAGTATACGATGTAATAAGCTCGCAGCTTTACAAGAGTCAGAAGGTCTTCCCTAAGTACTACAACGAAAGACTAGCTGAGGAAATAAGGAAGAAGGCTTTAACCTAAGCACAATGACCTAAAGAGGAAATGGTCATGTAAAAATAGTTTCACTACAACATTGTATGCATTCCATGAGAAAGTGGCCCCTACCGTGGCTAAGGAATGGGAAAAAAAATCAAAAGTAATATTCGAGATCATATGAGTTGCACGAAAATTTCGGCATGCGTGGGAACTAAGATAAGCTAAGTATGCATGCAACAAGTGGGAAAACGGCCAGGAAAAGTAATTGCTTACATTTAAAGAAAGTTGAGAAGGAACGAAAGGAATTATTCGATCAGTGATCTAGAGTTAATTACATTATGAATGCACCTAAGATTTTGGAGTATTATCCATGCAACATATATGTTAACAATCATACAACCGTAGAAAACTCCGGTATAAGTTAAAAGAAAGAATTGAGCTTAGGTCATAAACAAATGATTGAATTATTAGAAGATTGTGTCATAGATATTCCATAGCGTCAATGAAAGGCTAAAGTAATAACAAATACCATGAGCCACAAATCGGAAGATAGCTTAAGCCTTCACAAAGGCTGGTCAGAAGGAAGAGGAAACTAAAGAGTTACATCAACGAAGAAAATCAGGAGTCTGATTATTGGACCTAGAAAATTTTAGACATCATGATTGAGAGCATTGCATAATCACACTTAATATCATAGGTACAAGAGAGATAGTACAACAGCCATACTCTATTACGACTATACGACATAGCCAGTTAGAAGAGTACCATCCTCATAAAAAGTCAGTATGACGCTCTCACCGGATTGTGTATGCACCAGAGGTGCAAGTATTATAATAGAGCTTCAAGCTGTGGATGTGAATTATACCTGTGTGTAAGGGAGGTCATGAAAGAGATAGAAGATGTGATGCGAGATTTTAAGGTAAGTAAGGTAAAGGTGAACAACGTACGAGATACTCAAAGAAGAAGGTTGTGAATAGTCCATACTTCAGATAGAAGGACAGAAACGCTGAGACTCAGTATCCAGGAATGATAACGGCATTGTCAGTCGCATATTTTCTGGCCTATAGTTTCTATGTATCAAAAGGTCTAGTTAAAAGAATAAAGAAGAGTTAGAAACGATGTGATATCTCGCTTGATGTTCCAGGATGACATAAGGAAATCTATGATGCAAGTAAATTGAAGGAAGGTTGCGAGTAGTATAAATAGATATGTGTAGGTCGCAAGCTAAAGTATGGTAAAGCGAAAGGTTTTAGGAAGACAGGAGTAAGCATAAGAAAGGGCGAGTGAAAAGGTGACGAGAATGGATAAGTCCTCGGGACTAAGCCCATGAAAACAAGAGAGCTGATTATTTCTCTAAGTTATAGAAATCTCAGTATAGCCTGAATGAACTCAAAAGAGTAATAAGGGTGTAATTGTGATAGATAAAGGATAACGTTTGGACCTTCGATTGAGTAATGATTTGAAGAAAAAAGGGGATTTGATTTCACGGATGACACGGGATTAAATACCTACGTAAGGTGAATCACATTTGGATGCTATGAAATACGGTTATGGACGTATGGTATCGCCCCCAAGTGGATCAGGAAAATCACTTCAAATGTTCCTCGATGCAACGTAAGCCCTAGTGGTAATGTATTACGTAAGAGGTTTCAAGTTATCAATAGTAAATTGTAGATCAACATTGAGGTGAATCAACAATGGATGTATAAAAGTTACAAAGTATGAGATGAGATTAGACCATCATTCTTAAGATGAACGGAAACGAGAGTAACTTGGAGTTTGGTAGCAGACCTCAGTAACAATAAATCAAAGTAAGAGTTATGGTAGTAAAGTCATACGGATGGATAAACGGATCTATGAAATAAGATATAGCAATATTTGTAAGTTCAACAAAGTATCGAGCAAAGAACATTAGTATACCTATAGATGCTAGAGAGATATCTTATCAAGCTCTGTATATGCTTACAAAGTGAGGCCTAGAGATTGGCTAAAAAACACTGGAGGAAAAAGGAGAGAGAGTCGCATAGGCTTACATACAAGGAAAAAGTCGTACAGGCTGCACGACAGAAGGTAGCAAGAGTTACGAGGTTGGAAGTATTCCGAACATAGACCGTGGTGTGAGAAAGAGGCCTAAAGGGGGAAATGCACTGGCCTTTGGATTTATTCAAAGAACAGTTGCCTAAATGGCAAGAAGAGTATTAAAGTATTCGCAAGAGCTATAAGTTATGAGAATGATAAGTGCATCAATCAACATTCGAGGACAAATGTTCCAAAGGGGGGAAGATGTTACACCCCATGTTTTTGTACATAAAAATACGCCATAAGTAAATTGATGAAAGCTCGAAAATAATATATTACATCCTGCATTTTCGTACGTTAAAGTTTCGTCGTAAGTTAATCGACGTAAGTTCGGGAATAGGATTATTTTGAGACTATAAGCATTATGCTATTTCAAACAAGTGATGACTAAATTCCTGAAGGTGAGAGGGTAAGCAATTTGAAGAAAACGAATTTTGTCAAAGTTTGACATTTTGGGATAAAATACGGTCCAAGCTACAATACTCTGTATTTATGGACTAGTGCCATACAAGGTACCACATGACCATGATAGCAAGATGTATAAAGTGTGTTAAAAGTGAGTAGTATTATAAGTAATTTGAGATAATTCTTAATTATATGGATAATTAGTTAATTATTGGATTAGTGGGGGATTAATTAATTGATTAAGGAATTAAGTGAATAATTTTTGGATAAGCCTTATAACCGTTTACGTGGCAGCCCATCACTATAATTAATGACTCATGAATTATGTTGCAAAATGACAAAGTTAGGTGAATTTTGGGTGGCTTAGTCATTATGCAAATGGGGCCCACAAATCTTAATTGTAAAGGACTTTCATATGACTATAAGTGAGACACTTACGGATGGAAAATCTAAAACAAGATTCATTTGACTCTTTTACAAAGTGAGATAAAATAACATGAGTTTGCTTCAGCCAGTTCATACAAGAACATGTATATACATGTAACGTGAGAATTTTAGCATCTTCAACAAATTCATTTGGTAAGGGAGTTATACATAAAGGCAAAGCCAAGAACGAAGGTGAGGGAATTTGGAAATTCATACTAGACTCCATAGTATAATAGCAATGAGATTTTGCGATTCTAAGGGAGTACAATGCAATCTTTCTCAAGAATATCATACGAATTTTTCCCTACTCCGGGCATATTAAGGCTATCCCTTCTTTCTTTTTGGCATGATCCAAATGATACAAACGAAACGAGCAAAATACGCAACTTTCTTAAATGACTTTATTCATTGAAATACTAGGGTTGTCTATATTCTTGATTCCCCAGGTGAATTATTATTATATCCTTTGTTAATGGGTCTCAGAAAAATACGTATTTGATAAAGTTTATCCGAAAGGCATATTGATTTTATGATATTCCGAGAAATCTTATTAACGTATTTCTTATGCATTTCATGCATTTATATATGTACATTGACCCATGAACAGATGGCATTATATATGCGTATATTATATGTATATGGGATATGGGAAAAGGTTATAGCGTTATATACGCACCACCACCTGATCAGCTGGTATACGTTGATGATTTGCCCACAGTGGCCGAGATGATATGATGGGATGCCCTCAGAGGCTTGATGATGTTATGAACGCATATACCTAAACATGGTATGATATTTATACGCATATGCATGACATTGTAAATATTAATGATTCGTAGAGTTATTAAGGCATACATGTCTAGTCTTTTACTCTATATTTTTCTCATGTCTATTGTTTACTGATTTTCATTCCTTACATACTCGGTACATTATTTGTACTGACGTCCCTTTTGCCCGGGGACGCTGTGTTTCATGCCTGCAGGTCCCGATAGACAGGTTGAGATTTCTCCTAGTAGGCTATCAGCTAAGCAGAAGGTGTTTGTGCACTCCACTTGCTCCGGAGTTGCCTATTTGGTCAGTATGATTTAAATGAGTATTGATTGGTATGGCAGGACTCTGTCCCGGCCTTTATGATATTTATGTACTCTTAGAGGCTTGTAGATAGATGTCATGTATGCAGATACTGGTATGGCCTTATAGGCCAGTACGTGATATTTATAAGTCGGTATATCAAGTTGGGTCACCCTATATTGAGTATTTCCTTATGTTTTATTCTACTTATCTCACGGCAGCCTCTCCGGCTCATTTACCTATGGTAGTATGATATAAAAGATACGTTACATTGATACTCGGTTGAGTAAAGAACCGGGTGCCCATCACGGCCCATCGGTTTGGGTCGTGACATTGCTCTTCTCAAACTAGGACACTGCTTACTGCAATTTCCGATACTGCCAAGTACAAGCAAAGTTTTTCGTCTGTTTTTGGAGTGTGAAGTAGTAGTGGGCTCGATAGATATCGTTTTAGTTCCTCTAATGCATGCTGGCATTCCGGGGTCCAAGTGAAATCGTTCTTCTTTTTGAGTAGAGAGAAATATTTGTGACTTCGATCTGATGACCTCGAAATGAATCGGCCTAAGGCTGCAATCCATCCCGTTAGCCTTTGTACAAATTTCACGTTGTCCACGATGGTGATGTCTTCGATGGCCTTGATTTTATCGGGGTTAATCTTGACTCCCCGATTTGACACCATGAAGCCGAGGAACTTTCCTGAACCGACCCCAAAAGCACATTTTTCGGGGTTGAGCTTCATGTTGTATTTCCTCAAAATATCGAACGTTTCCTGCAAATGGGTCAAATGGTCCTCTATGTGCAGGGACTTAACTAGCATGTCATCAATATAAACTTCCATTGATTTACCTATTGTTCTTCGAACATTTTATTTACTAGGCATTGGTAAGTAGCCCCTGCATTTTTTAGCCCGAAGGCCATCACATTATAACAATATGTTCCATATTTGATGACAAATGAAGTCTTTTCCTGGTCCTCTGGGTTCATCTGGATTTGATTATACCCGGAATAGGCATCGAGAAAAGTGAGGATCTCGTGGTCGGCCGTGGCATCGATCATGCGATCGATGTTGGGCAGCGGAAAGGAATCTTTGGGGCATGCTTTGTTCAAATCCTTATAGTCCACACACATTCTAAGTTTGTTCCCTTTTTTAGGCACTACAACTACATTGGCTAACCATTCGGGATATTTCACCTCCCGAATGGACCCTATCGTGAGAAGTTTGGTTACCTCGTCCTTTATGAATGCGTGCTTTACCTCAGACTGGGGTCTTCTCTTTTGCTTCACCGGTTTGAACCTAGGGTCCAAGCTTAGCCGATGTGTCGTTATGTCCGGTGGGATCCCTGTTATATCTAATGGGACCAGGAAAAGCAATCAATGTTATCGATAAGAAATTGAATAAGTTTCTTCCTGAGTTCGGGGCTCAACCTCGTCCCCAAGTATACCTTTTGTTCGGGCCAGTGCTCGATTAGTGTGATTTGCTCCAGTTCCTCAATCATTGATTTGGTGGCGTCGGAGTCATCGGGAATCACGAAGGATCGAGGGATCCTCTGATCATCATATTCTTTGATCTTCTGGTTATCTTCTTGGGTCAAAGCTGATGTATGTGATTGCTATTTGGTATCTCGTTCCCTTTCTGATCCAGATCCCTTTACTGGCGAAGGCGAGGATATTGGTTTCGCTTCCTCGACGATGAATATTTCTCTTGTGGCTGGTTGTTCTCCGTACACTGTTATGACTCCTCTCGATGTTAAAATTTGAGGACCTGGTGTAGGGTCAAAGGTACAGCTCTCATATTGTGGATTCATGGCCTTCCGAAAAGGGCGTTGTATCTCATGTCACCTTCGATCACGTGGAACTTCATTTCCTGGATGGTTCCGGCCACGTTTATTGGTAGAATTATCTCGCCTTTGGTGGTTTCACATGCCATATTGAATTCGTTTAGCACCAGGGTTGCGGGTACGATCTGGTCCTGTAGGCCGAGCTGTTCTATGACCTTCAATGTGATGATGTTGGCCGAGCAACCTGGATCAATCAACACACGCTTAACTTTAGTTTTATTCATGAGTACATATATTACCAGTGCATCATTATGAGGTTGTATGACTCCTTCTGCATCTTCATCATTGAAGGACAAGGTTCCTATGGTGTGTAGTCTTGAGTTCGAGATCGCTTTTCTCTCACAATCGATGTCTTAGTGCGTTTAAGCACTGGTCCCTGAGGGATATTAGCATCATCGATGATCATGTGAATGACATGATGTGGTTCTTCTTGTTCGTTTTGCTTGCCGAAATCCCTGTTTTTAAAATGGTTCTTTGCCCTATCTCTCAAATATTTTCGAAGGTGCCCTTTGTTGAATAACCGGGCTACTTCCTCTCTTAGTTGCTTTCAATCTTCCGTTCTGTGGCCATGGGTGCCATGATATTCGCACATTTGATTGGGATTCCTCTAGGCAGGATCGGTCTGCATGGGTCGAGGCCATTTAGTATCTTTGATGCGTCCGATAGCCGAAATGATGTCAGATGCATCGATGCTGAAGTTATATTGATATAACCGAGGTGCTTCCTTAGATCCGACAGGCCTATCGAACCTACTTCTGTTCATCAGCCCCCGGGACCCTTGACCTCGATCACTTCTTTTTTTATTTTTCCCGAGGTTATGTCTCGATTCACTGACTATGTGGCTTCCGTTGTACGGTTGGTATGGATCCCTGATCGAACCTCGTTCTCGATTAGTATCCCTTCGAACAGCGGGTTCAGACCCCAATTGATCATCTTCGACCCTAATTTTTGATTGGTACCGATTGTGCATGTCGGCCCACATGATGGCTGGGTATTCGATCAGGTTATGCTTTAATCGCCATGAAGCCGTCGAACTTCGTTCGTTCAAACCTTGAGTGAAAGCCTGAACAGCCCAATCGTGTGTGAATGGTGGCAAGTTCATTCGCTCCATTTGAAAACGAGATACGAACTCCCTCAGCATCTCGTTATCCTTTTGTCTTACCTTGAAGAGTTCTGATTTCCTTGTTGCAATTTTTATGGTGCCGGCATGTGCTTTCATAAAAGAATCTGCTAACGAGTCGATGGAATTTGGTGGTAGGTTGTGATACCAAATCATTGCCCCCTTCGAGAGGGTCTCTCCGATTTTTTTTAACAATACAGATTCGATTTCATCGTCTTCAAAATCATTTCCCTTGATGGCACATGTGTAAGAAGTGACGTGCTCATTGGGATCGGTCGTTCTGTTATATTTGGAAATTTTGGGCATACGGAATTTTTTGGGGATTGGTTTCGAGGTTGCGCTTGAGGGAAAAGGTTTTTGCACAAATTGTTTCGAATCCAACCCTTTTATCATTGGTGGATCTCCCGGGATCTGATCGACCTAGAGTTATAAGTTTCTACTTTTTTATCGTTGACTTTGACTCGTTTTGTGAGTTCCTCGAGCAATTTAGCAATTTCAGGAGTAGTCCCCGATTCTTGCTCATTTGACTTCGCTATGGCTGGCTCCATTCTGTGGGTGATTTATCGAGGTGGATTGGGCTCCGGCCTGCTTTGTAGCTGGGTTTGGCTCTACAACTGAGCTATTGCTGCCTGTTGGGCTTGCAACATTTCGAAAATCATAGGCAAGCTAACGCCGTTTTCCTCGACATTATGGGTATCTCGAGCTACAGACCGAGTACCACCATGGATGCTATTCTCGGGTTCAGCATGTAGGTTCGCCTCAATGGCTACATGCGAATTGATATCTATTGGCGCTCCGATTCGAGCTTCAACGACGTTTACAAGTGGTCTTTCAGTACTGGGTGTCAATTTGTTGTTTTTGTCTTGAAGGCCGGCTCCGTTGTCGATTGGTGAAGCCATTTGATTGGTGGTTAGTCATTGCTAATCCGAAATTCAAAATATTTTCGGAAACAAGCGCAAAACACAATGGCGTATTTTTTCAGATTCGTATCAAATAACCACTGTTATCCTTAGCCCCATGGTGGGCGCCAAACTGTTTACCCGAAAAACGGATAGAGTTGAATTTATATGTAGTTCTAAGGATATGTGATATAACATAATACAAATCGTAAGGATAAAAGGAAATATCAAATATGGACAGCAAAGAATGTAAAATAAACAAAGTTTTAAAGAAGACGATTTTTAGGACTAAGCAAGATGAATAAGATTTTTAGGCTTAAAAGAGTAACTCTTGAATATAAGAGGATATGGTGCTTGAATTACAATGTGAGATCTATCCAAAAACTGCCCTTACAGAAATGATAACCCTCCACCTTTATAGTAGAGAGACCTTACTTTAAATATAATTAAAAATACTCAGTGGGAGGTCCTTGATAAATCAACTTTTCCACAATTTCTGTCAAGATTCTCTCCTCTAGTGGAATTGCAATGGCTTTTGTCTGTGAGTTCGATCTTGACTCGAGCTCTCAATTTTGGCTTGAGCTCGATTCAGACTCGAGCTCTCGATCTTGGCTTAAGCTTGATTCTGACTCGGACCCTTGAATTAATTCGGGGTTAATGTTGGTCGGTCTCTGGATCATAAGCTTGATAGCTTTACTTTGCATCATAGTTCGATTTGGATTCGAGCTTGATAATGATATCGAACTTGACATTGATCGACCCCTCGGGTTCGAAGCTTGTTTGTACCATCTTCGTAACCCATCTTGATGTCTCACTTCGATCGCTTATCTTTCGAACTCGATCAGACGTACGAAGGCTGAAATCTATTTCGACCGTATACAAGTTGTCCGCCGTCCATCGTGTCGAGCTTATAAGATCCCTTTTCGACGATGTCGAGGACTTGGTAGAGTCCTTCCTAATTTTGGCCAAGCTTTCCTTCATTAGGATCTCGAGTGTTAATGGTGAATTTTCTCAGGACTAAGTCCCCGACTCCAAAGTGGTAAAGGTTGGTTCTCCTATTGTAGTATCTTTCGATTTGTTGCTTTTGTGCAGCCATTCGAACGAGTGTGGCTTCTCGCTTTTTATCCAATAATTCGAGGCTAGTATTCATAACCTCGTGATTTGACTCTTCTGTTGTATGTCGAAACCTGGCACTGAGTTCCCCGACTTCGATTGGAATCAAGGCTTCAGAGCTATATACTAAGGAGAATGGGGTTGCCCCGTACTAGATTTTGACGTTGTTCGATATGCCCAAAGGACTTCGGGTAGGATTTCTCTCCATTTTCCTTTAGTGTCGTTCAGCCTCTTCTTTAGGTTTTGAATGATAGTTTTGTTCATTGATTCGGCCTATCCGTTCCAACTGGGGTGATATGGTGTTGATAATATCCTTTTTATTTTGTGGTCTTTAAGGAATTTCGTCACTTTGCTGCCGATAAATTATTTTCCATTATCACACACTATTTCGGCGAGTATCCCGAATCGACATACGATGTGATCCCAGATAAAGTTTATAACCTCTTTCTCTCTTACTTTCTCGAACGCCTGTGCTTCAACCCATTTAGAGAAATAATTAGTCATAAATAAAATGAACTTAGCTTTACCTGGGGCCGATGGCAGATGGCCGACGATATCCATCCCCTATTTCATGAATGGCCATGGGGATAGGACTGAATGAAGTTGTTCTCTGGGCTGATAGATCACCGGTGCAAACCTCTGACATTTATCACATTTTCGAACAAACTCCTTAGTGTCTTTTTCCATGCTATCCAATAGTATCCTGCTATAATGATTTTGTGAATCAGTGATTCGGCGCCGGAATGGTTCCCACAAGTGCCTTCGTGGACCTCTCGTAAAACATAATCAGTGTCTCCTGGTCCTAAGCATGCTGCCAATGGTCCATCGAATGTCCTTCTGTATAATGTTCCATCTTCAGCCAATGTGAATCGAGCAGCTTTGGTTCGTAGGACCCTCGACTCTTTAGGGTCTGATGGGAGCTTTCCGTTCTTCAAGTATTCAATATATTTATTCCTCCAATCCCAGGTTAAGCTTGTAGAGTTTATCTCGGCATGACCTTCCTCGATCATGGATCTCGAGAGTTGAACGACAGTCCCCGAGCTAATCTCACTTTCCTCGATCGATGACCCCAAATTTGCAAGTGCATCAGCCTCACTGTTTTGTTCTCGAGGTACATGCTGCAAAGTGCATTCCTTGAAACGGTGCAAAGTTACCTGCAGTTTGTCCAAATACCTTTGCATTCTATCCTCTCGAACTTCGAAGGTTTTGTTTACTTCACCACCAGTAAAGAATCACACTTGGCTTCAATGACTTCTGCTCCTAAGCTTTTAGCTAGTTCGAGACCTGGGCTTGTGCAAAATATTATGAAGTGTGTAAGTGGTTAATACGCATATGGGGTGACATTGAAAGTATGGTCTTAACTTTCTAGAGGCGTTTATCAGTGCAAGTGACAATTTCTCCAAATGTGGATATCTAGTTTCTGCTTCTCCTAAGGTTCGACTTACATAATAAACGGGAAATTGCGTACCTTGATCTTCTCGAACTAGGACATTACTTACTGCGATTTCCGATACTGCCAAGTACAAGTAAAGTTTCTCATCTGCCTTTGGAGTGTGAAGCAGTGGTGGGCTCGATAGGTATCGCTTCAATTCCTCTAATGCCTGTTGGCATTCCAGGGTCCAGGCAAAATCGTTCTTCTTTTTGAGCAGAGAGAAAAATCTGTGGCTTCGATCCGACGACCTCGAAACGAATCGGCCTAAGGTAGCTATCTGTCCAATTAGCCTCTGCATGGATTTTACACTGTCCACGATGGTGATGTCTTCGATTGTTATGAGTTTATCGGGGTTGATCTCGGTCCCCCGATTGGATACCATGAAGCCAAGGAACTTACCCGAACTGACCCCGAAAGCACATTTCTCGAGGTTGAGATTCATGTTGTATTTCCTTAAAATCTCGAACGTTTCTTGCAAATGAGCCAAATGGTCCTCTATGCACAGTGACTTAACTAGAATGTCATCAATATAAACTTCCATTGATTTACCTATTTGTTCTTCGAATATTTTATTTACTAGGCATTGGTAAGTAGCTCCTGCATTTTTTAGCCCGAAGGGCATTACATTATAACAATATGTTCCATACTTGGTGATAAATGAAGTCGTTTCTCGGTCCTCCGGGGTCTTTTCTTTTGCTTCACCGATTTGAACCTAGGGTCCAGGCTTAGGCGATGCGTCATTATCTCCGGTGGGATCCCTGTCATGTCTAAATGGGACCAAGCAAAACAATCTATGTTATCAATAAGAAATTGAATAAGCTTTTTCCTGAGTTTGGGGGTTAATCCCGTTCCCAGGTATACCTTTCGCTCGGGCAGGTACTCGATCAGTATAACCTGTTCCAGCTTTTCAATCGTTGATTTGGTGGCGTCAAAATCTTTGATAACAATAACAGTTCGAGGGGTCAGAAATCCTCCTCTTCTTTTTCTATCTCTTGCTTCCCTGACTCGGTCGAGGCTGGTGGTTGTGATTGTTATTTGACTTCCTGTTTACCTTTGATGCTCGACCTTTTCGAGGTTGATAGCGTCGATATCGACGTTACCTCATCGACCGTAAACATTTCCTTTGCAGCATGCTGCTTCCCGTATACTATTTTTACACCGGCCGATGTCGGGAATTTCATCATTTGGTGGAGAGTCGAAGGGACTGCCCTCATATTGTGGATCCAAGACTTTCCGAGTAAGGTATTGTCCTCATATCGCCCTCGATTACGTGGAACTTGGTATCTTGAATGGTTCCGGCCACGTTCACCAGTAGAATAATCTCCCCTTTAGCTGTTTCACTGGCCATATTGAATCCGTTTAAGACCCGAGTTGGGGGCAAGATTTGATTTTGTAGGCCGAGCTGCTCCACAACCCTCGATCGAATGATATTCGCTGAGCTACCTGGATCCACTAAAACACGCTTAACTTGAACTTTATTTAATAAGATAGAAATTACCAGAGCATCATTGTGGGGCTGAGAAATGCCTTCTACTTCTTTGTTGTTGAATGATAAAGTGCCTTCGGGCACATAATCTCGGGTTCATTTTTCCCTAGTGATTGATACCTTAGTGCGTTTGAATGTGGGTCCCTGTGGGATGTCGACCCTACCGACGATCATATGAATGACATGTTGGGATTCTTCCTGTTCATTTTTCCTATTGGCATCCCTCTCTCTGAAATGATTCTTGGCTTAATCGCTGAGGAACTCTCAAAGGTGGCCCTCATTGAATAGACGGGCTACCTCCTCCCTTAATTTACTGCAATCCTCGGTCTTGTGACCACGCGTTCCATGATACTTGCACATAAAATTTGGGTTTCTTTGGGAAGGATCGGTTTGTGTGGGTCTGGGCCACCTAGTATCTTTGATCCTTCCAATTGCCGATACAAATGCCCGATGCATCAATGCTAAAGTTATATTCTGATAACCGAGATGCCTCTGTGGGATCGACATACTTGCCAAAACCACTTTTGCTCATAAGTCCCCCATAATTCTGTCCTCGATCACTTCTTAGATCTTTCCAGGTGGAATTGCGTCCTTTGTTCTTTCGATCTGTAGTATATGGTTGATATTGTTCTTTGTTCGACCTTGGCTCCATGTCAACGTCCCTTTGGTTTTAACTGCCGACCTGTGTGGATGTACTGACCCGGAAGGGGCTCCTAATTGGTCGTCCTCGACCCTGATCTTCGATTGATATCGATTGTGCACATCTGCCCAAGTTACAGCTGGATACTCAATCAAATTTTGTTTCAACTGACGTAATGCTGTCGAACTCCACTCGGTCAACCCTTGGGTGAAAGCTTGAATGGCCCAATCATCTGTGACCAGTGGCAACTCCATGCGTTCCATTTGAAATCGGGACACGAACTCCCTCATCATTTCATTATCCCTTTGTCTTACCTTGAAAAGATCTGATTTCCTGGTTGCGACCTTATGGCCCCGGCGTGTGCCTTTGTGAAAGAATCTGCTAACATGGCAAATGAGTCAATGGAATTTTGTGGCAGGTTATGATACCAAATCATTGCTTCTTTCGAAAGGGTCTCTCCGAATTTTTTCAACAGCACAGATTCGATTTCATCATCTTTTAAATCGTTACCCTTGATGGCGTATGTATATGAAGTAACATGCTCGTTGAGATTGGTGGCCCCATTATATTTGGGTATGTCCGGCATACGAAACTTCTTTGGAATCCATCCCTTTCAAGATTGGCGGTGCCCCCGGTATCTGGTCAACTCGAGAGTTGTATGTCTCTACTTTTTTATCGTTGGCTTCGTTTCTCTTCTCCCCTGATTCAATTCTTTTGGTGATCTCCTCGAGTGTTTTCATTACTGGAAGATCAGTCCCCGATTTGTTACCACTCAACCTTTCTGGTACTGGCTCGGTACGGTGAGTAATTTTCGGCTCGACCCTATTCGGAGCTCTATATTGATTTTGTAACTGAGCAATAGCGGCTTGCTGAGGCTGAAGCATCTCGAATATCACTTGGAGACTGACTCCTTCGTCTCCTCTTCCTTGTGTTCCTTGGTCACTAGATCAGCCTTCTGTGCGTACACTCCCATCGAGACCTGCGCCTAGGTCCGCATTTAGAGCAATGTGCGAACTGACATCGACTGGGTTGGCAACCGGTGCTCCCCCAAGATTAGCCTGTGGCACCTCGACTCTTGGAGCAATCACATTTCCGTTTTCACCGTGGAATATGAGGCCATTATCACCGTGTATGGATGCATTTCTTGAGTTTGACTTGTTTTAACCTGAAAGCAAAGATACTTGACAAGAACAAGCGTAAAATGGTGTGTTTTACCAGAATCAGTACTGAACAATAACCATTATCCTTAGCCCCACGGTGGGCGCCAAACTGTTTACCCTTAAAATTGAGTAACAATTAAACTTATATTGTGGTTTTAAGGATATGTGATTTAGACCAGCACCAATTGATAAGCACCGAATTAAATATATAAATTGGACAATAAAATAAATCAAACCGGTCTGTCAACAATACCTCGACCTTGATTCTAGATAGTCTCGAGGTTAATAAGAACAGTAGAGGATGGAACAAACAACGATGAACAGTAAGTAAAAGAAAACAGCATATGTGTATATTCTTATCAGTGTATAATGATTCTCTTTCTTTACAGGTGAATGGGGTCCCTCTTTATATAATAGAGGAATCCTAAAAAAGGTACAACTCTAGTAAAGGAAGTAAATCCCATGATTGGCACTAATAATCGCTTTGATTTGATATGTTCCGGGATTTCCGCCGGGATTTTTGACCGGTTACTGATATCTCGCCATTCTGTTATTGCCTTACTCGAAGTCAGTCATGTTTTATCTCGATTATTGCCGGCCTCGATCTCAATGAACACTTCGATTTCTCAGGCGCGATGTTCTATCTTCAAGCTCGAGCCCGATCTATTATGAGGTTACCCTCGAGGCAACTCCCTTGCTAACGAAATCAGGTATGCCCGATTTCGACCGTATACACAAGCTTAGTTCATTTCTGGGTAAGACATGTCCAAAAGTCAATTTCAAAGCCCTCAAGCAAAGGTTTTCCACCTAGTAATAACAACTATCTGATTAATGATTATGAGCAGCTTGTTTTAAGGTTATATTGGTCCAAAAACTCATCCTGCTACTTTTTTAGTGGTGGAGGGGAATAAAATTTTAATAGTGGAAAAATAAATAGAGGGGAGAGGTAAAATGGGTTAGGGGCGCTGAGGTGGCATGCTATGTGCCATCTACCTCATCAAATATTAGTGTCACGTAGGATTTGACATCCATTTTGGACAAACTTAACGGAAGAGGGGTATATTTGAACCAATAGTATTAGATAGGGGTATATTTGGACCCAAAGTATAACGAGGGGCAGAGGCGGATCTAAAAATTTAAATTTATGGGTTCATACAGAAATTATAAGTTAATATACAATAATGATTGGATTCCAAGTTAAATATTCTTATATATTTAATGTATTTTTCAATACAAATACCGAATCTAGATAAAAATTACTGGGTTCACGGAACCCGTAACTAATGCACTAAATCCGCCCCTGACTAGGTGTATATTTAAATTATATCTCATAGTACAGGGGTATATTGACCATTTTCCGTTCTGAAAATTTCAGTCATTTGAGATCCTTTCTTAATGGAAATATATTTAATCTATATGAAGAACACGCCTAGCATATGTGTACGTTTGTATCTAGTAATAACATGATCTGTCAAATGCAAGAAAAGAGTGTACTATATTTCTATTTTAAGAAATAAAGGTCCAATACATTCTCAGAAACGTGAAGATAGTACCCATAGAGTGGTGGCTACTTCTGTCTTTTTTCTGCTCAATTTTAGTTGAAGAAGGTAAATATTGCCTAACTACATTTTTACTTTGGATTCTTCTCTTTCTATGTTTTTTGGGAAATGAAATATCAACAAATTAAATTAATGATTTTCTTTATGACAATGTGGAAAGAATCTTATAGATTTTTGGTGCCTGGCATGTAAGAAGCTCTCGATTGATAAGAAGAGGGAGGCAAAAAGAAAAATATTAAATGAAAAATAATATAATCCCTCTATTTCAATTTATTTTGGGTTGTTTGACTTCGCACGAAATTTAAAAATGAAAAAAAAGGATTTCTAAAACTTGTAATTATAAACATGTCATTGTATTATTTGTAAAATCTTTTGACTTAAACATGATATAATATTTGTGTGATTAACTATAAAAATTTATCATTAAGATAATATATTATTTTTTTAGGAACGAACTAATAAGGAAATAATGCCAACAAAATGGGACTGAGGGACTTATTTGTGTTTAACAAGAGTAAAATATTATTTAAAAATGTTTTTGTTGATGAAATCTTTTTTAATCGTTTCACCTAAAGGGATCATCATTGATGAGTGGAAATTTCCCCTCTATACGTCTTCCAATCGTTATTTTATTTTATTTTTTAAAAAATTCATATCACTTAGCTCAATCAACATCTATACATTCTTCTAGATGCCAATGTATACAGGTAAAATCGGGCTCATCGCGCACCCCAGCTTCCGATAGGGTAAACAAAGCTCGAGACGTAATGACGAGGCACCAGAATTGAGGCAAGGGTCTCACCGAGTTAGAGTTCGGGGGCATGATGCCTGCACTCGAGAATATCGGGATCGTAATCCAAGATCGGTCCACATCCCAAAAGACTTCGGAGAGCATTGTCACGCAACCAAGCACGACCAACAGAAGGCCGTAATATCTGTGACCGGCCAGAATTCACGGCATGGATCTCGACACGTATCGATGGAGAACCGACAATCAGTTAAACATGATATTTGTTTACCTTTTATAGAATTGTACATAGAGATTCCTCTACTATATATGGAGGAGATGGTCTGACTATTCATTAGACACGTTGTAACACGCATCCCAAAGCAATACAGTATTATTTTCACTGTTATTCATAGCTCTTCTTCTTGTTCATCAGTATTGGCCATTGTGAGCCCGGATCGAGGGTGAATATTTTACTAAGGCTGGAATCATCCTCCTCACATGGTTTGAATTTACTATATCTTTATTTGTCCAATCTAACTCAATTTATCATTTTGTATCAAATTAATCCGCATATCCTTAAAACCACTTATAAATTTAATTATAATCCGATTTTAAGGATAAACAGTTTGGCGCCCACCGTGGGGCTAAGGATGATAGTGGCAATTTGATATAAATTTCTATAACGCACCCTATTTTACACTTGTTCTTTGAAGTGTTTTTAGTTTCAGGACAAAGTTCAAAATGACGAACGCCCAGTCTGCACCTCTAAACATGGACGCTGAGTCCGGTCACCACGGCGAGAACAACAGTATGGTACCCAGTGGGGAGGTTCCACTTGTCGATCTCATCGGAATTCCGGTCGCGGACCTAAGTGACGCTAACTCACATATTGCCAACAATACGAATCTGCCTACCGATCCTGAGAACAGTGTCCGAAGTGGAGTCCGGTCGACAGCCCAAAATACACACGACATTGGAGGAGATGGGATCAACTTGCGAGTGATCTTCGAAATGCTACAGGCTCAATAGGCAGCGATAGCCCAGCTGCAGAACCAAAGTCGTGCTCCCAGCAGAATTGAGCCTGAGCCGGTCCGGGAAATCACTCGCAAAAATGAACCAATCACGGAGAGGCCGAGTGAAGCTGAACCCGGTACTAACCCCAAAATCCTAAAAATGGTCAAGGAATTGACAAAACGAGTAGAATCGGGAGAAAAGAAAATCGAAGCCAATGACAAAAAGGTGGAAACTTACAATTCCAGAGTCGACCAGATCCCAGGAGCGCCACCGATATCGAAGGGCCTGGATTCCAAGAAGTTTGTTCAGAAACCTTCCCCCCCGAGCGCAGCTCCGAAGACAATGCCAAAGAAGTTACACATGCCCGAAATTTCTAAGTACAATGGAACAACCGACCTAAATGAGCATGTGACCTCCTACACGTGCGCCATCAAAGGTAACGACTTGGAGGATGATGAGATCAAGTCTATCCTGTTGAAACAATTTGGGAAAACTTTGTCAAAGGGAGCTATGATATAGTATCACAACTTACCCCCTAATTCTATTAACTCGTTTGATGTGCTTGCAGACTCCTTCGTGAAAGCACACGCTGGGGCTATCAAGGTCGAAACCAGAAAGTCGGACCTTTTCAAAGTGAAACAGAGAGATAATGAGATGCTTAGGGAATTCGTGTCCCAATTTCAAATGGAACGAATGGACTTGCCTCCAGTCACGGATGATTAGGTCGTTCAAGCCTTCACCCAGAGACTCAATACTCGAAGCTCGTTGGCTTCACAACTGTTGAAGCAAAATCTGATAGAATACCCGGCCGTAACTTGGGCCGACGTACATAGCTGGTATCAATCAAATTTTAGGGTTGAAGGTGATCAGCTTGTGGCCCCTTTGGGGTCCGTTTATCCCGTCAGGCATATCGACAGATCCAAGGGAGACATTGATCGTGAACCAAGATCGAATAGGGATCGGTATCAATCATACAATGGAGACCGAAGATGTAAGGGGTCTGGGCGGAACCTCGTGAGAAATGAAAGAAGGAGTGATCGAGGTCAAAATAATCGGGGACTCATGAGCAAAAACAGTTTCGACAGTTCCGTCGGGCCCAGGGAAGCGCCAAGGTTACCGGAGTACAACTTTAACGTCGATGTTGTTGCCATCGTATCTGCCATTGGACGCATCAAAGACACCATGTGGCCTCGACCTCTATAGTCTGATCCAGTCTAAAGGACCCAACCTAATGTGTAAATACCATGGCACTCACGGTCATAGGACGGAAGACTGCCGACGATTGAGAGAGGAAGTAGCCCGGTTGTTCAACAACAGACATCTCCGAGAATTTTTGAGCGATTGAGCCAAAACCCATTTCAGGAACAAGGACTCTAGAGTAGGAGGAACCTCAGCACGTCATCAACATGATCATCAGTGGGGTCGACATACCCCAGGGACCAATGTTAAAATGCACCAAAATATCCATCACAAGGGAAAAATGGACTCGAGATTACGTGCCAGAAGGAACCTTATCTTTCAACGATGAGGACGTTGAAGGCGTCGTGTAGCCCCACAATGATGCACTAGTAATATCTATACTCATAAATAAATCTCGAGTTAAGCATGTGTTAATTGATCCAGGTAGCTCGACCAATATCATCAGATCGAGGGTCGTGGAGCAACTAGGTCTACAAGACCAAATCGTACCTGCAGTCCGAGTTCTAAATGGATTGAACATGGCATGCGAGATCACTAAAGGAGAGATAACATTACCGGTGAACACCACCGGAACCATTCAGGAAACAAATTTCTACGTGATCGAAGGAGATATGAGGTACAATTCTCTGTTCGGGAGGCCATGGATTCACAACATGAGGGTAGTGCCCTTGATGCTGCACCGGGTGTTGAAATTCCTAACGCTAGGAGGGATTAAAATAATTTACGGAGAACAACCGGCCACAAAGGAGATGTTGATCGACGAAGTGGTCCCGATATCCGCACTTTCAACACCAAAAAATCTAGGTTCAATCACCAAGGGAGAAACCAAATAGCAATTACCGACACCGGCCCCGCCCCGACCGAAGAAGTAGGGGACGGGTGAGGACGACGACTACGGAGTTCCCAGGTCTTACATAGCCCCTGATGATTCCGACGCCACCAAATCAATGGTCGAAGAACTGGAGCAAGTCATATTGATTGAGCAACTGCCCGATCATAAGGTATACCTGGGCACGGGGTTAAGTCTCGAGCTCAGAAAAAAACTCATTAAATTCCTTATAGCTAACATAGATTGTTTCGCTTGGTCCCACCTCGATATGACAGGGATTCCGCCGGAGATAACTACTCATAAGATGAGCCTGGACTTGAAGTTCCACCCGGTCAAACAGAAAAGGAGGCCCCAGTCCGAAGTCAAGTATCCATTCATCAAAGACGAGGTATCTAAACTCCTTAAAATAGGGTCCATCCGGGAGGTTAAGTACCCGGATTAGTTAGCAAACATAGTGGTAGTCCCTAAAAAAGGGAATAAATTAAGAATGTGTGTAGATTACAAAGACTTGAATAAGGCATGCCCTAAGGACTCTTTCCCTTTGCCAAACATCGACCGCATGACCGATATGACGGCCGGGCACGAGATCCTCAACTTTCTCGATGCCTACTCCAGGTACAACCAAATTCGGATGGACCCGAGCGACCAGGAAAAAAACTTCCTTCATCACAAAGTACGATACCTACTGCTATAACATAATGCCATTCGGACTAAAAAATATTGGTGCCACTTACCAACGCCTAGTAGATCGAATGTTCGAAGATCAAATAGGAAAATCAATGGAGGTTTACATTGATGATATGTTAGTTAAATCCTTGCGAGCAGATGACCATTTGAAGCATTTGCAGGAAAACTTCAACATATTGAAGAAATACATTATGAAGTTGAACCCCGATTAATGCGCATTCGGATTCGGGTTCGGGAAATTTCTCGGATTTATGGTGTCTAATCGGGGAATCGAGATCAATACCGATAAAATCAAGGACATAGAGGACATTACCATGGTGGACAATGTCAAGGACGTTCAAAGGCTAACCGGGTGCATAGCCGTACTGGGCCGGTTCATTTCGAGGTCCTCCGACAAGAGCCATGGATTCTTCTCTTTATTGAAGAAGAAGAATAATTTCTGGTGGACCCCGGAGTGTCAACAAGCCTTGGAAGAACTCAAGAACTACCTTTCAAGCCCGCCTTTGCTCCATACTCTAAAGGCAGATGAACAGTTGTACCTGTACCTGGCAGTATTCGAGATAGCGGTAAGTGGAGTCCTAGTACGGAAAGAGGAAGGTAGTCAATTTCCTATCTACTATGTTAGCAGGACTCTAGGTGAGGCCGAAACTAGGTATCCTCACCTGTAAAAATTGGCACTCGCTTTGCTAAGCGCCTCTAGGAAGTTAAAACCATATTTTCAATGCCATCCCATATGTGTCGCGACTACTTACCCATTGAGGAACATAATGTATAAGCCCGAACTCTTAGGACGATTAGCCAAATGGGCTGTGGAAATCAGTGGGTACGATATCGAATATCGACCCCGAACCGCCATCAAATCTCAAATTTTGGCAGACTTTGTGGCCGACTTCACTCCGGCCATAATTCCTGAGGTCAAGAAGGAGTTCTTGTTGAACTCGGGGACCTCATCCAGAATTTGGACCCTCTTTACAGACGGTGCCTCGAACGTAAAGCGGTCTGGGCTTGGCATCGTGTTGAAGCCACCGATGGGTAATGTAGTTAGAAAATCTATTAGAACTATAAAATTGACTAACAACGAGGCTGAGTATGAGTCCATGATTGCAGGTCTTGAATTGGATAAAAGCCTGTGGGCCGAGGTGATCGAAACTAAGTGCGATTCCCTCCTCATGGTGAACTAGGTCAATGGAACGTTCGAAGTCAAAGAACAACGGATGCGAAGGTACTTGGATAATCTATAGGTGACGTTACATCGGTTCAAGGAATGGACCTTGCAACATGTACCTCGGGATCAAAACAGCAAGGCCGATGCTCGTGCTAACTTAGGATCATCGGTCGACGATGATGAATTCAACTCGGGAATGATCGTACAACTCATGAAATCAGTAGTGGAAGAAGGCCACGCCGAGATAAATTCGACAAGCTTAACCTGGGACTGGAGAAGCAAATATATATATTACTTGAAGACCAAAAATAGCCCTAGGATCCTAAAGAATCGAGAGCTCTACGTACAAAGGGGGCCCAGTTCAGCTTGTCTGAAGACGGTACCCTATTCAGGAGAACATTCGATGGCCCACTCGCCATATGTCTAGGACCGGGAGATAGCGAGTATGTGTTGAGGGAAGTCCACAAAGGCACCTGCGAAAATCATTTGGGCACCGAATCGTTGGTTCGAAATATAGTCAGATACGGCTACTACAAGATCGACATGGAAAAAATGCGAAGGAGTTCGTGCAAAAATGCGACGGATGTCAGAGGCATACTCTGATGATTCATCAGCCCGGGGAACTGCTGCATTTGGTCTTGTTACCCTGGCCATTCATGAAATAGGGAATGGACATCGTCGTCCCCCCTGCCATGGACACCCGATAAGGCTCAATTTATATTATTTATGACTGACTATTTTTCTAAATGGGTGGAAACCCAGGCATTTGAGAAAGTCAGGGAGAAGGAAATTATTGATTTAATTTGGGACACATAATATGCCAGTTCGGAATGCCAACCAAGATCGTGTGCGACAATGGGAAGCAGTTCATCGGCAGCAAAGTGAGCAAGTTTTTCGAGGATCATAAGATCAAAAGGATCCTATCAACACCCTATCACCCTAGTAGGAACGCGAAAGTGGAGTCCACGAACAAAACCATACTCCAAAACCTCAAAAAGAGGTTGACCGACACCAAAGGAAAATGGAAGGAAATTTTGCCCGAAGTCCTATGGGCATATCATACGACCTCAAAATCCAGCACTGGAGCTACCCCGTTCTCGTTGGCCTACAAGTCCGAAGCTCTAATACCGGTTGATGTAGGAGAACCAAGTCTCAGGTTCTGATATGCGATCAAAGGGTCAAACGACGAGGCCATGATTACGAGCCTGGAACTGTTAGACAAGAGGCGTGAGGCCGCCCTCGTTCGGTTGGCCGCCCAAAAATAACGGATCGAAGGTATTATAATCGAAGAGCCAACCTCCGACATTTCAATATCAGGGACTTGGTGTTGAGGAAGGTGACACTGAATACCTGAAACCTGAATGACGGAATTGGGACCGGACCATATCGAATTATCGAGATCACCGGCAAAGGATCATACAAACTTGAAGCAATGAATGGTGAGCGACTACCGAACAACTAGAACGTAACCCGCTTGAAACGATACTACTGCTAAGGTATGATCCCATTCATTTCTTTTCTTTACATACATTACGAATTGGACTAACACTTGTAGGTAACGGTCAAGGAATGATATAACGTTTACGCCTGAAAGCACATGTTACACTCTTTTTCCCTTGGACCGGTTTTGTCCCAAATGGGTTTTCCAACAAGGTTTTTAATGAGGCATTAGTGGATACTGCTAACTTAGAATTGAATACCGGCTATGGACCGGAGTCGAGGATTACATCGACAGTAACCGAGCCTTCTCAATAATCGGCCTCGAATACTTGGGGGCCATCACCCTTGGATAATGATTTTAGCAAGGAAAGAAACTTTATGCTCAAACAATCTGGGCTCGGTGGATACGATTTATTGTACGGGCCAATTGGTCAAATGAACCGTGCCCACATAGACCACTCAAGCCATAGCATGAGGCTTGTACACATTTGCAACCTTGTATGTTGCGCACAGAAATAAAAGAAAGTTTCTACCTTGCAGATAAATATTTTGTCTCTTAAAAGCTACTACATTTCTGTTCCTTAAAGACATCGAGCCCAAGGGCTACCCCTATCCGGATCCAAAAGATCACCCTTACTCGGGGACTGTCATCCAAGGCAAGCTCGGACGGCTCGGGCTATCGAAGCTCGGGGGCACAACATCTATTAGGCAATGCCCGAACTTTAAAGGTTACGACCATCCCCATTCGGGGACTGTCGTCCAAGGCAAGCTCGGACGACTCAGGCTATCGAAGCCCGGGGCAATAATCCTATTGGGCAACACCCAAACTTAAAAGGCTACGGCCATCCAAGAATGGCTCGGAGACGTCCGAGATCCGTAACCAAAACATAAGGCCTTCAAAATTTCTAAAACGGTTCAAAGGCTACCCTCGACAAAATTGTAACCTAAAACATTCTAAGTAAGAACTATGGGCAAAGCTTCCGATAATTTCAAGCCCCCGCGAATCTTAACCAAAATTACATAAAAAATGAGCGTGGTTCGAACATCCGAACAAGACCTTATTATTGCGTGCTAAGGCATTCGAGATATTTGCAATCGTAAAGAAAAAGTAAAAAGGAACAAAATTGAAAATTGTCGAAGGGAAAAAAGAACCTTGTACATATACATAAATCTTTACAAAGGGCAAACGGCCTCAACAAAAATACAAAAGTACAAAAATGAAGAAAATTCTACAAGTCACCTAAGAAGCCTGATCTTCACCTGAGCCTGCCTCATCACCGGGGCCATCAGGGTCTTCTCCGTCCTCGAATCCGCTCGAACCCTCAGAGTCTTACTTGTCCTTGGGCTATGCCAACTTCTTGGCCTTAGCCTCGAGCCTCTTAGCATTTTCGATCTCGGCCGATAAATCGAATCCCCGAGCATGAACTTCCTCGAGAGCCTCCCTTCAGGACTGCCACTTTACATACTCGACAATGGATTTCAATCGGTCTTGGGTTGTCTGGGCATCAGCTTTGTACTGGGCCACCATCTCTTCAGCATCGGCCCTGGTTATTTTCGCAACTGACTTGGATGCTTCAAGCTCCTTGGCGAGGGTATCCCCTGCGGTAACAGCCGAGCACAGTTGAGACTAGAGGTCTTTGATTTTTTGGGATCAGGCCTCAACTTTCTCCCTCACCGCTCGAAGTTGGGCGCTTCTCCTGGGCAGTCTCATTTTTCGAAGCCAATCGGTCTATTTTTCCCTTCCACTCTTCAGCCATGGACTTGACCTCGTCCATCTCGGCCGGGAGCTGGTCGACCCGATCGACCTTCTGCTGGACCTGCAGATTCTGACTGTTAGTCAGAGTGTCTAGCTCGTCATTACTAACTTCAAAGACTTTTACCTTTTCCACCAGGTCGGCGTGTTCTTTCTGAGCCGCGTCCAACTCGGCTCGAAGGCTCTTGACTTCTCCTTCATGGTGCTCACTGAGAAGCTTACATATGTCTCTCTTCTAAGCAAGCTCTTTGACTTCGACCTCAAGTTATCTCAACTCATCCCGATACCGGAGGAAGGTTTCATGGTGGAGCACCGAGGCCTGCAAATGTGAGAAGAGATATTAGAATCATCAAGAACTAAAGTTGAAAAATAAAAAAGGTTTGGTAACACCTTACCCGGTTCAGCGCCTGTTGTGCTTCGTTGAACAGGCATGGCGCATCTACCTCGTTCATTTTTTCCTGGTCCTCATCGTTTACTAGGCACCGGAGGTAGCCCCGACGGGGGCTGAAAGAACCCGGGCATGCTACGGGACGGTGATAACGATTGATCACTTCGGCCAGGATCCGTGCTCGGAGTAGGAAATCGGTTGATCAACCTTGGGCTCCAGTTCGTCCTGCCGACCTCCGAGGATGGACCTTTCCTCTACTCCTCTAAGTCACCCAATCCGGTGACGTCCTCCAGGGCGGATGAGTCTACACCGTCAAAGAAGCCTCGAAGGGGATCATCCGCTCCATGGACCCCCTTATTAGATCGCTCCTACGTCGTTCGGGCTTCATCAAACATTGATTCTGTGAATGAAGGTAATCCCGAAATATCTATAACACCGGGCGGGGCAAGGCCGGTGTCTCGAGAGTTCTCGGCCCTCACTTCGGCATCAGCCTCACGAACCTGAGGGGGATTAGCTTTCATTGTTTCCTTCTCGGCTACCATCTGTTCCACGGGGACAGATGGCTCATGGGCCACAAAGATTTTATCCTCCTCGGGCTTGTACCTGAGCCGGAGAAGTGAGTCCGAGTTAAGCACTCGGGAGCTGGAGGTTTTCTTTGGCTTACGAACCAGCCTCCTTCTCAGTTTCTTTTTCTCCGAGCTCGGGGAACTCGGGGCCCTCTTCCTTTCCTTCTCCCTTGCGGTGGCTCTAGGCTGCCCCAAAGTAGAAGGATCAGTGGGCTGATCCTCGCCTCTTACCAAGGGCCTGAGCTCGATGGTCTTGGTCAAGCTTGCAAAGAGAGTATAGTCAATGAGGACATAAGTGCTGAAAAGGAACATCTAGAACTGTTTATTCGGAGAGAAAGATCTTACCATGAGAACGGGCTTTCTACCAGCCCTTCAGAGCTTGCGCCATGAGCGTTCGGCATAGGTCATCTGCGAACAAATGCCATTGATCCACTCCTTGAGCCGAGGGATAGCATTTGGAACTCGAGCAAGGGTTGCACCATAACAAATGCCGGTAAGAAAAAGGAAGATAAAACATATAATCGACATTAGGAAGGAGGTGTACTTACCTAATACGTTCCACTTCTCGGTGGGTATCAGATCGACGGTCTTTACCCGGACATAGCGTATTTACCAACCTCGATCCCGGTCCTCGTCGATGCTTGAGAATGGGGTTTTGCTGGCCCGACGTACAAGCTTTATCAGTCCTCCCCTAGAAGATTCGGGGACCGTATAAGCTGAGTAGGTGATCGATGGTGAACGTGCATGAATCGATTTTATTCACAAAGAATCGGAGGAGGATCACGATCCTCCAATGAGATGGGTGAATTTGGCCGAGGCACACATCGTACCTCGTGCAAAAGTCCAAGATGACCGGGTCTACCGGGCCCAATGTAAAGGGATAAGTGTAAACACTTAGATATCCCTCAACATATGAAGTGATATCGTCATTGGGCCTGAGAATCACTACGTCCTTATCCGTCCAGCCGCAGTCCTTTCGAACCGTAAGGAGAACGGCCTCACTGATGAAGCAGACGTACCGAGACACCACCTCGCACTGGCCTTGAACTGAAGAAGGTTTTTCAACCTTGAGTCATCATTGACCGAACATCCCCCGGAGATGAACATTCTCAAGGGGGCTCGGGTGCTAGTTCATCAGCGGCCTCACCCGGAGTAGACTTCTCGAGGACGACCACATCAGGGGCGGTCTCCTCGGCCTCAGTGGTCGGCCGCGAAGAAGAAGGAGCATCTTTTTGAGGAACGGATTTGGATGTTTTGTCCATTGTTACCTGGAAATGCTTGAAAACGATAAGGGAAAGGTTGAAGGTTGAAAGCCCAGATATGTTGGCTTGAGTAGAAAATTAGTAAAAATCTTGCAACGTACTGTGAAATCTTGAGTAATGGGGGTAAAATGCTAGAGTATAAAAGAGGGTACTGAATTTCTAAAGGCACGAGGGTAGAGGTTTGGATGTAAAGTAAAAAATGAACAAAGGAGGGAATATTTATAGGGGCCTCGCAACGCTTCGCATCCAGGAACCGCCAACCGACGAGTGTCACACATTTGAAGTCATAATGACATGACTGACGAGACGTTTCGGGTTTCTTGTCGCTTCTGTCACAGCGTATTGAGGAAGGAATCTGAGAGCTCATGTCGTGTCTCGTCAAAATTACTCTCCGAGAAACGAGGGGACTATCTGTATACGGGTAAAATCGGGCTCATGGAGCACCCTAATTTCCGATAGGGTAAACAAAGCTCGAGATATAATGACGAGGCACCAAAATCGAGATAAGGGTCTCACCGAGTTAGAGTCTGGGGGCATGACACCTGCCCTATAGAATATCGGGGTCGTAATTCGGGATCGGTCCACATCCCAAAAGACTTCGGAGAGCATTGTCAGGCAACCAAGCACGACCAACAGAAGGCCATAATATCTGCGACCGGCTGGATATCACGGCATGGATCTCGGCACGTATCGATGGAGAACCAGAAATCAGTTAAACATGAGATTTTTACCTTTTACAGAATTGCACTTAGAGTAGGATTCTCCTACTATATATATATATATATAAAGGGGGTCTGACCATTCATTAGACACATTGTAAGATGCATCCTAAAGCAATACACTATTATTTTCAGTGTTATTCATAGCTCTTCTTCTTTTTCATTAGTATTGGCCATTGTGAGCCCGGATCGAGGGTGAATATTTCACTAAGGCTGGAATCATCCTCCTCACGTGGTTTGAATTTACTATATGTTTATTTGTTCAATCTATCTCAATTTATCATTTTGTATCAAATTAATCTGCATATCCTTAAAATCACTTATAAATTTAATTGTTATCCGATTTTGAGGGTAAATACACAATATCATTGAAACACGATCCTTATACCATATACTACTCCTTGTACGATTATCAATTGTTACATGTTTTAATTTTATACCAAACTTAACACTAGCGCGAATGATCAGTGCTTTTCTAATATAAAACATCCATCTTCACCCCTAGTGTTATGGCTTTTATTTATTACTCCCTTTGTTTCAATTTATGTGAACTTATTTTCTTTTTAGTCCATGCCAAAAAGAATGACCCATTTCCTTATTTGGAAATAATTTACCTTTTATGCAATAATTTATAGCCATACAAAATATATGTGCCTCATTTTCCACCGCAAGTTCAAAAGTCTTCTCTCTTTTCTTAAACTTCGTGCCCAGTCAGATGGGTTCACATAAATTGAAACGGAGGGAGTATTATTTAAATTGGCCTCCAATTATTATTGATGTGCAAAAAGTTACAATTTGAGTTTGGCTTTCCAAACTTTATACATGATCATTGAGAAGAGACTTCTGCTGTTAGTTCTAACCAAAAGTCTAATATACAAGGTGATTAGGGGGGGTCATATATATATATATATATATATATATATATATATATATAATGTGAGAAGGCTTGCTTCTTTTGATTATGAAAGATGGAAGGTTCCAACAGTCCATGTTAACTAGGCCTTTAACTTGATTGGGCAGTCCAGCAAAAGAGTCGAAGACATGGATCGAATCAAGACTGTGACTCAAGTTTGCCAATTTATCAGCAGGTCTATTGGCTTCTCTGAAGTAGTGGCTGATTTCAAATCCATGCTCTTCAATTAGGTCCTAGATTTCACTAATGATGTTGGTGATCTTCCAAGGTACCTTCCATTCCCTTTTAATGCACTTGGATATGAGCAATGAGTCAATTTCCCCATGGCTATTTCAAAGCCATTATTAGCACAGCATTTGAGGCCAAATAGCATTGCTGCAGCTTCATCCATATTGCTAGTACCAGGCCCCATGGGAATTGAGTAGGCAAAAATGATAATTCCTTGGTTATTCCTGATAAGTTCTCCTCCACAAATGCATTGGATGTAACTTCCATCACTGTTAAGCTTCATCTTTTGAGCATTAGTTCCGATCCTTCTGACCATTGTGCTAGTCTTTTGCTCTAGTATAGCTTCACATGCTTGACATATAGTGTGTCGATCGTCCCTTACATTAGCTCTTCCAAATCTGCTTTTCAGTACTTGTAAAAGAGTTGATATTATATTAGTTTTCGTTTTATAAAAAGATGGTCTGATGTTTTCAAATTTTTTGGTGCATCTTGACTTCCATAACTCCCAACATATGATCAAAGGAAGTGAGGAGTCTGGCAATGGGATTGTGATTCTTAAAAATCCACCAAGTGAGGAGTTGAACTTTGAGATTCCTGCTACTATAGTCAATCCCCAAAGGTCCAGCAAAATAGCTCCAAATTTTGTTAGCATGATCCCCTAAACAGAATATATGATCAATGTTCTCAATTGTAGGATTCTGGTTGTTGTTGTTGCAGCAGTGGAAAATGGTGTTAACTTGGATCCCAAACCTAAAGCATGTTTCCTCTGTAGATAATTTATCATGTATGGCTCTCCAGGTAAGGAAAGAGATCTTGAGGGGGATATCCTTATGTCAGACAAAGTTAATAAAATATTCTAGATTTTTTCTCTATCTGAAGGTGTCCCAAGCTGAGCCAATAGAAAATTTCCAGTAGTAGATGGTGTCCAAATGGCTCTGTCTCTCTTTTTCTGTCCATTTTGATATTAAGAGCCTTGATCTTATCCTTTGTTTCATCATCTAGTTGAGTTTGGAACCTATTCTAATTTCATGAGCCATTACTGATGATATCCTTGACCTTAATTTGGTTGTAGCTAGTCATGCCAGGAAGCAACTGCTGTAAAGGACCCAAGCCACTCCAGTCATCATATCAAAAAGATACCTCTCCATCACCTATATTTTAAAGTTGTTGCTTTCTACATCTTCTTTAATGTTGCAAAACGTTTTCCAACTTTGAGGTTAGCCACTAATCCATTGAGTTATAGAGGGATGCTCATTGTTAAAAAAGCTTGGCTTCCATGAATTCTTTCCAGAGGGAGTTGGTAGTTCTCAACATCCGCCATTATTTGGCTTGGAAGGCATGACAAGTGTAACGATCTGACCGGTTATTTTGAGCTCTAGCACGTCATTCGATGGTTTGAGCCCTCGAGTAGCTTCACATAATATTTTATGACTTGTAAGCATAGCCAGAATTGAATTTCGGAAAGTTCAGAGTTGATTCGGAAGGAAAATTCTCAATTCAAAAGCTTTAAGTTGGAAGAGTTGACTAAGGTTTGACTTTTTAGTAGACGACCTCAGAATCGAGATTTGAAGGTTCTAATAGATTCCTATGTTGATTTTGGAATTGCGCGTATGTTCGGGTTGAGTATCGGATAGTCCGGGATCATTTCAGCGCTTATTATGGAAAGTTGTCATTTCGAAAGTTTTAGAATTTTCTAAGTTTGTTTAAAGTGGACTTTGGTGTTATCGATGTCCGTTTGGGATTTCGAGCTTTGGAATAGGTTCGTATCATAATTTATGCCTTGTGCGAAAAGTTTGGCATCATTCTGGAATGTTTAAGTATGAATCGGACGTGGTCGTCTAAGTTGGAGTGTTTGAAAGTTAAAAGAAGGATTTTGATCGTCGATTTGTAGTTTGGATATAGTTTGGTGTAATTTGAGGCCTCGAGCAGGTTCATGTAATATCTTGGGACTGGTTGGTGTAGTTGGACGGGGTCTCGGGGGGCCTTGGGTGAGTATCAAGGTGGTTTCAGACCAAGTTAGGATGATTTGTTTTTGCTGGTGTGCTTCGCGATCGTGAAAGTAGTCCTGCGATCGCGAAGAAGGTGAAGGGCCCATGTTTTTCTCTTCGCAAACGCGAGGAGGCTCACGTGAACACGGAGATGGACCTGGCCCTTCTTCGCTAATGCATAGGCTTGATCGCGAACACGATGAAGGCTAGGAGGGGGATGGCTGTGAGGAAGAAGGCCTTCGCGAACACAAGGTGTGGAATGCGAAAGCGAAGGGCAGGGACGGCTAGGCATCGCGAACGCGATCGGGAGGTTGCGAACGCAAAGGGTAACTGGGCAGCTGGGATGAGTTAGCCTTCGCGATCGCGAGGCTTTTTCTGCGATCGCGAAGAAGAGCGGGCCTGGGCAGATTTGTTTTAATATGGGATTTGGCTCATTTTCTTTCATTTTCACTTGGTTGGGCAATTTTTGGAGCTCTTGAGGAGGAGATTTTTATCATCTATCATGAGGTAAATTATTCCCACTTATTGTAATCTATATACATAAGGTTATATATGGATATTAACATAAACATTTGTAGAAATTGTGGGATTTTGGGAGAAATTTAGAAATTAGTATTTTTGGATTTTGACCATAAAATTGGACGTGAGATTAGGAATAAATTATATATTCGAGTTCGTAGTGTTATGGATAATGTTTATCTTCAAAAAAATTTAAAATTCAGGCATGTGGGCCCGAGGGTTGACTTTGTTGAGTTTTCAAGCGGAGTTGGGAACGATTATAAATTGATTAATTATGGGTGCTGGCGTATATTTTTATTGGTTTTCATGTTGTTTGACTAGTTTCGGATTGATGGGCATCGGTTTGAGATGTTAGAGAGGCGTTGGAGCCGGTTATGGAACTTCGGAGGGAGGTAAGTCTCCTGTCTAACTTTGCGAGGGAAAAACTACCCCATAAGTATTAAAATTGTTATGTGCTACTAGTTGTGGGTTCTACGTACGCACGAGGTGACGAGATCCCCTACGTAGCTAAAAGCATGTTTATGTCCGGGTAGCCTTAGGACTTTATCATGTAATATTTAAATTATTTGAACTCATCTTGCTAGCTTAATTAAGTGAATTTATAATTGAAATTAATTTGGGAATATATTAGGCCGAGATTTATCGCCTTGAGTTGTCTGGCGAGATATTTGATAAACGGTAAAAGTCGTGTTTACTTTATGCCTCTGTACCTGTGTTGTACGTACGTGACTCGTAGTTTGATAAGTTTTTTCTTTTCTTGTGGATCGGGCCGAACGCCTCAACAATATATTGAGATGCATCTCTACTTCACACTGGTCAACCCTCATCAGTGTACATATCACTCTGGATCGGGTCGTACGACCTCGGCATAATCGTGTGTGATACCGCTAGCAGTTCGGATATTTAGGAGATTCCCCTTTTATTGAGGCATGGCATTTATATGGTTTTCCTTATTCGTTGGAGATTGCATTTGATATTTCTGACCTGTTGAGATAGCATAGGAGATTTGAGAGATTTATATCGTTAAAAAAAATGTTGGAGGATAATGCTAGTTACCGTTTTACCTCATTATTACTGTTGTGCTTCATATCTGTTTATGCTTTATCATACTAATTTATTGGACCATTAGTAAGTGTCGATGTCGACCCCTCGTCACTAGTTATCTGGGGTTAGGCTAGATATTTACTAGGTACACGTTGATTTAAGTGCTCATGCTACACTTCTGCACTAAATGTCCAGGATCTGACAGGTTCATTTGGTGGTCAGCTTTGCGCGTAGGCGCCGATGCTGAGGAGGCTTTATGGTGAGTTGCATTCCAGGCTACGTATCGCAGCCCACAAAGTCTCCATCGTATTATTTACTTTATCCTGTCTAATTTATATTCCAGACAGAAGTTGTATTATTATTGTACTCCTTAGTAAATACTCATGCACTTGTGACACCGGATTTTGGGATATTCTATTTGATGTTTACGAATTTGCATATTATTATCACCTCTTATTCTTATGCCTTACTAATTATGTATGTACCTGTGATTTTAAATGCTTAAATTTCTTTACTTAATAAAATTTATGATTTCGAAAGTAATAAAATAAAAAATTAATTAGATGGTTCACCGTTGGTTTGCCTAACGGCGACGTTGGGAGCTATCATGGCCTAGAGTGGGTTTTGGGTCGTGACAACAAGTGTCTGCAAGGAATGTGAAGTTAGCTCCTCCTTCGTTGTATGGGCAACATAGTTGTTCCAAGCAGTCTAGTGATATTTACCACTTGTGTCTTGTCCTGACCAGAAGACTCTGGCAATATACTTCTCAATAAGCTCCAGAGTGCCTTTAGGATGGATGGTGGCTACAAATAGATGGATGGGGAGGGAAAGAAGGATATGTCTAATCATGATAGCTCTTTCTTCTGTGGAGAGGGATTTTGTTTGCCAACCCATGAATTTGCTTATGATATTGTTGACAATGTCAGAGTAGTATGATATCTTCCTCATTCCTGTGGTGAGAGGGAATCCTAGATACTTGATAGGAAAATGGTGATTGTTCATTCCAATGATGGCCCCGAGTCTGTTGATTGTGGCTGCTTTAGTGTTATTAGCCACTACAAAGCAACTTTATCTTTGTTGATGAGCTGTCCAGACACTTTCTCATAACTTTTCAAGGTTTTCAATACCATCTCCAGAGATTGTTTGCTTCCATTGCAGAATATGATAGTATCATCTGCAAAAGAAATGTGATTAATCTTTGGACCATTGATATTTATATAAAAAACCATGTATCCTTCTCTTTCATGAAGATTGTTTAATATTCTAGATAGTATCTCAGCACTGATTATAAACAAAAAAAGGAGATATTAGATCTCGTTGTCTCAAACCTCTTCAAATTTAAAAAAATCCATGCCTTCCCCCATTGACAATAATGAAGTACCAATTGTTGGATATGAAGTTATAAATGAGATCAATCCACCATTCTGAGAAGCCAAGTTTCCGTAGAGCCAGACATATAAAGGTCCAATAAACTCTATCATCTACTTTAGCCATATCAAGCTTAATAATAACATTTTCACCCCTAGAGGTCTTCCTAATGTCATTTATAATCTCCTGGTTTAGGAGAATATTCTCAGTTATAGCTCTTCCTTTGATAAATCCAGACTGATTCTTATAGATAATCTTAGGGAGAGTACTAGAGATTCTAATGTTGAGAATTTTAAAAATAATCTTACTGAACACATTGCACAGGATTATAGGCCTAAGATCTGTGAATTTTTTTAGGTGTTTAACCTTGGGGATCATTACTAATCAAGTGTGAGTGAAGAACTTGGAGAGCTCTGCACCATTAAAAAAAGATTCCATAGCTTTAAGAAGATCATAACATATGATGTCCCAGGAAGTTTGGTAAAAATCGCCATTTAAGCCATCGGGTCCTGGTGCACTGTCCTTGTCATTAGCAAAAACATTATCTTTCACTTCTTGCGTGGTAGGTGTGGTTGTGAGCATGTTGTTATTTTACTCAGTTATACATCTCTCAATTCAATCCAAAGCTTCAAAATTGGTGGTTTGAGTATCCTGTGAGAACATTTTTCGGATGTGTCTGATTGCAGCTTCTGTTGTGCTATCGTTTACTTCTATTCATTGGTTCTGCTCATTCATGATCTTAGTAATAGTCATTCTCCTCCTTATTTCCTTTATAATTCTATGTAAATATGATGTATTAGCATCACTTCTTCAAACCATTTGGCTCTGGATTTTTGTTTAAAGATAGTTTCTTGAATCTTTAGGTACATTGTCAATTCATCTCTACTTCTAGATAATTCTCTTTTGTTTTCAGGAGAATTGTCATTCACACAATTATCTTCAAGAGTTGTCATCTCAGCTTTCAACCTTTTGGGTTCTTCATAGATGTCACCAATAGTCTGTCTTGACCAGTTGCTCAGCTCTTTATAAAGTTTTTTAATCTTCTGATGTAGTATGTAGAGGGGGTTTCCATAGACATCTTCTTCCCAGTATTCCTGAACTGTTTTCAGATATTCAGAATGTTCAGTCCAGACGTTTAGAAATTTGAAATACCTTATGAAAGAGCTGGTCTCAAAGCTCATTTTAACTAGTAAAAGTGCATGGTCTGAACAAGCTCTGGACAAATGAGTTGCTGAGATGTTATTGATAGAGTCAAACTAAGTAGTGTTGTAAATAAGTCTATCAAGTCTGTTCTAGATGGTAGTTGGTTGGTCTCTGTTTTCACACTATGTGTACATAGAACTTGTAAAGCTTGCATCCTGAAGCCCATACTCATTAAGTCACTCAATGAAATCTTGGTTCTCGTCTATTCTAAGGCTTCGTCCACCTTTCTTGTTTTTTATTAAAAGTGATAATATTAAAGTCTTCAATTTTCCCCAGGGGCCTTGTATGTTGTTAGTCATATCTTTAAGATCCTGCCATAGCTCTCTTCTCTGTTTTTAGTACATTTAGCGTACATCACTATAATATAGATAGGAGGGCTATTATTGTAAGCAACATTGATCAGTACATGTTGCCCTTTGTCTTGAATAATAGTAATATCCACTTCTTTTGTCTAGAGGATCCAGATCTTATTTGAGCAGTTATAGAAGCCCTGCTGCATACCAAGTCTTCTTCTGAATTTTTCCATTTTCCTATTGTCCACCATAGGTTCCTGTAAACAGATTAAAGGAATTTGAATTATTGTTTGATGGTTTGGAGTCTCTCTAGAGATTCTTTAGAAACAATCATCCTTAAGTTTCATGAAATTTTATTTATCATTAGGAACATTAGAGGTAGGTTCCATTTGCTCTTCCTTGTTCTCTTCTGCTCTTTTATGTATTTGGACAAAACCACCACCAGGGATCTGACATTTTCTAGGAGATAAATTGTTGAAGAGGATGATATTCTATTGTACTCATTTACTTTTATTGTTGAGAGTATCATGGTATTTTGAGTTGATGTCACCGCTGGGTTCATCATCTGAATTGGATAGTTGGCTCTCCTTTCTATAGGCTATGTCTATTTCTGTTTTCATGTTGTCTATATCTTGAAAAACTTCTTTAAACTCCTCCCTTGGCCTTTCTCCTTGTTCACAATAATAAGGTGGTTCAAGATCCTTGTTGAGGGTAAAATCTTGGTCACTCTTCCTACTAGATGAGCTTGGATATCAAACTTCCCTCCCATCTTCCTCAATGATAATGGACCTTTCCTGAGTAACTTATTTAAGGTTGAGTGTTGGCCAGTTGATAGTTTGATCAATCTCCTTATTTTTTATGTTACCATTGATTTTTCTTGCCTCTCCTTGACGTGTAACCTCCTCAGGAATGGCTACTTGTTTATAATATATTTTCTTCTTGTTGTGTGAGAGATTGATATCTTATGGGTCAATGATATCCAAGCTGAGCATTTTCCCTTGTAGTTCAGTGTCACTCATGTTGGTGTTGGTGGCATTTTCACTCCTTGTTCAACTAACATTTAGCCTTGTTTGTTATTTTTTATTTAATATTTTATTTGGGCTTTGTTCCATCTTGTGCTTCTTGACTGATGCTGAACGAATTTTGTAGTGTACTAATCTTTGTCATTATCATTGAGGCATGATGTAGTGTCCATTTCCTCTTTCCCATCTTCTGCTTGAAGTATGCTGAATGAATTGTTGGTTTCTCTTATTTGTTGGTTTCCTTTGGTGTGTGTATTTTCCTTGAAGGTAGGATCTATAGACTGTGGTATAGTATTCCTATCATTATTGTTGTCCTGATTTTGCCATTTTGTGCCATAATATTTCCATTTCCTTTTCCCCTTTTTATTTTCACATTCTGCCATCCTTCAAAGTTGTTGGTTTAAGGGCTTTTTCTTTCTTCATGTAGCTGGTTCGATCTGGTATTTGTTTTTCTGTAGTGTTCCTTTGCATATTGGTATCTAGGTTGGCATGTCTTCTATTGCTACTATGGTTGGTTTGTGTAGTAGCTCCTTCCTTTTCATCACTACTAGAAAAATTGAAATTTCCGACTGAAAAATATTGTCAGAAATTTCCGACGGAATCCGTCGGAATTGTCAAAAAAATATCAACTGTACAATTTTAAATTTTTTTGACCATATTTCCAACCAAATCGGTCGAAACGTTTGGTGCAAAAGTCAGTTTGACTCGTTTGACTTCAATTCCGACCAATTCGGTTGGTTGTTTTTTAAAAAAAAAATATTTAAAATGAAAATTCCGACCGAATCGATCGGAATTATTTTTTAAAATCCTACCGATCCCCGTTCCCCAAAAACAGAAATACTTCTTTTCTTCCTCCTTCTTCTCTCATCCTCCTCCTCTCTCCCTCTCGTCCTTCTTCACCATACTCCTCGTTATAGGTAATGTATTTTCGCTCTCTCTCTCTCTCTCTCTCTCTCTCTCTCTCGTTTCCTCCACCCTTCTCCCTCTCCTTCCTCCTCCCTTTTCCCCTTAATTTTTAAATTTTGTTTTGTCCATTTTCAGCAATGGTTCCGCGCGCGGCGGCAGCAGCACATTTCTTTTCCGGCATTTTTTTCGTCGAGGTAAGTACTTCGTTGACATATATATCTTATTTTTATTGTTAAATTTGTAGCAATTTTCTATATATGAACATCCTAGATAGTTTAATTAGGTATGGTTTAAATTTTAGGGATTTTAGTTTTTAATGATACTTAATATAAAACAAAAAGAGAGAAGAATATGTTGAATTAGGTATGGTTGAAATTTTGGGTTAAACAAGAATATGTTAAGAAATCCTAAATCTAATTTTAGTGATTGATTCACTTATTCTCGAAATAAAAAAAAATGACATGTTGGCAAAAAGTAATTGAGAAAACAATGATAGGAAACAAGAAAAATGAACTTTCACTTTCACTTCCAACGGTAATTATATTAACTAGTTATAGTTTAAAGCTTTGGTGTAAAGTTTGTGTACTAGGTTCATTGTTTCTTGTTAGTTTTACTATTAGAATGATATTAAATTTAAAGTTTTTCAATTTCAATATTAAGATTAATTTGTAAATTTGAGAAATCGTTAGTTAATTTGGATTATATGAATATTTAAGAAGCTATTCAAATTTAATTATTATAGTTAAAGTCTTTTATTATTTAAAATAGGGATTAATGTGAGATTTCGATTGTTAAAAAAAATTAATTTAAAAAATAAAATATATCAATTAAAGTGCTTTGACATAATGATACGTATATATCTAAAACGGACCTTTGAAAGAGTATAACTTTGTAACCAGTTAAAATAAATCAAATTATTTTAAATATCTCATTTCTAGATTTTTATTTGTGTAGATGGAATTTTTGCATCGTAGATGGATGTATAATAGGAAGCATCCTAATCGTGCGGGCTTGAGGGATGAATTTATTGAAGGGGTTGCTGAATTTATTGCTAAGGCTCAAACACTTGATAATTTTCCTATTGGAGGAAGGATTAGGCACCCTTGTGTGAAATGTAAGTATGTTAATTTATTGAAAACAGACGAAGTTAAAGTTCATCTCTACAAGAAAGGGTTTGTAGAAAATTATTATATATAGACTGTTCACGGGGAGAATCATGTTATTTTAGATGCTGTTAACTTTCATAATTCTTTTGGTGGTGAGGGTAGCCCCATTGCAGAGCATAATGTGTAAAATTCTCCATACAATGAAATGATGAGGGATGCTTTTGGGATGTTTCCTGGGGTCTAATCCGAACCAAATGATGAGGCTAAGCGTTTCTATGAACAGTTAGAGGAAGCTAGTCGTCCATTGTATGAAGGCTCAGTGCTTTCCAAGTTGTTTGTTGTGGTTAGATTGCTAGGTATTAAATCGGATAGTTCTATTTCCCAAGTGGGCGACATGGATTCTATTATTGGGCTTATGAATGAACTTAATCCGAGTAACATTGACTTACCAAAAGATTTTTACACTGCTAATAAATTGGTTTCTAAGTTGGGTCTTTCATCAGAGAGAATTGATTATTGTGAGAAAGATTGCATGTTATTTTATAAGGATGACACATCTCTAGAAAACTGTAAATTTTGTAATCAGCCTCGTTTTAAGGAAGTCACAAATACCAATACAAAAAAGAAAGTTCAAGTTAAAGTGATGCATTACTTACCTGTTATACCTAGGTTAAAGAGGTTGTATGTATCAATGAGCTTTGGTCCTCATATGAGATGACACTATGAACATAGAAGGCCACCCAGTATTCTATGCCATCCGTCAGATGGAAAAAGTGGAAGCATTTTGATAGGGTTTTCCCCGAGTTTGCTAGTGAACCAAGAAACATAAGGTTGGGATTATCACAGATGGATTTACTCCATTTTCTGTCTCTGCTGCACCATATTCATGTTGGCCAGTGTTTGTTACCCCGTATAATCTTCCGTCCGAGTTGTGTATGACAAGTCCATATCTGTTCCTAACTTGTATTGTCCCAGGTCCACGCGATCCGAAAAGTTTGATTAATGTATACTTGCAGCCTTTGATTGATGAGTTATAATTATTATGGCATCAAGGTGTGGAAACATATGATATATCAACTAAGCAAAACTTCAGATTGCATAATATTTTGATGTGGACTATAAATGATTTTTCTGCTTGTGGAATATTGTCTGGATGGTCGACTGCTTGAAAGTTAGCTTGCCCTTGTTGTATGGAAGACAAAAAAGCATTTACTTTGAAACATGGAGGTAAAAATACATGGTTCCACTGCCACCGTAGATTCTTGCCTATGAATCATGAATTTAGGCGAAATACAAATGCATTTATGAAGAACCGAACTGATTTTGAGGAGCCACCGGCCTGCTTGTGTTCAGAAGAAATTTGGAACAGAGTAAGGGATCTGCCTAAAGTAACAGAATCTCCACCATCTAAGATACCAGGTTATGGTGTCACACATAACTGGACTAAATAGAGCATATTTTGGGAATTACCTTATTGAAAGCACAATCTTCTTCGGCATAATCTGGACGCCACGCATATAGAGAAGAATTCTTTTGACAATTTGTTTAACACTGTTATGAATGTTACTACCAAGACCAAAGATAACATGAAGGCCATGATGGACATAAAGGAATATTGTAGGCGAAGTGAGTTTTATCTGACATACTTTAACAATAAGATTCAGAAGCCCAAAGCCAGTTACACGTTCACCTTGCATGAGAGAAGAGAGATTTGTAGTTGGGTTAACAATTTGAGGATGCCTGATGGGTACGCATCAAATTTATCCAGGTGTGTTGACATGAAAGAAGGGAAGTTGGCGTCAATGAAAAGCCACGATTGTCATATTTTCATGGAAGCATTGATGCCTATTGCGTTCAAATCGAATACGAAAACTGATTACAGAGATAAGTTGCTTTTTTAAGGATTTGTGTTCTAGCACATTGAGGGTAGAGAACATAATTTATATGGAGAGTAACATTATCTTAACTTTAAACAAGCTGGCAAAAAAATTCCCTCTTGGTTTTTTTGATGTAATGGAACATCTTCTAATTCACCTTGCACAAGAGACACGACTTGGAAGGCCAGTTCAATGTAGATGGATGTATCCCTTCGAGAAGTAATGACATTTAATCATTTACCTTTTGTATTTGCTTTAAATATTGTTTCGTCTAAAAATAACACTATGCAGGACTATTGACAAATATAAACGGAGCATAAAAACTAGATCAAGAATTGAGGGTTCGATATGCGAGGAATATGTGGCTAAAGAAATATCTTATTTCTCTTCATACTATTTTGAACATGATGTGCCATGTTTGAGAAAAAGACCAAATCGACATGATGTGCCACCCTTTTTCATTTTTAATCAATCAGGTAAAAGAGGTCAAAAAAATAGTCCAAAACGAAGGTTGTCTGAGATGGAGCTAAAGTCAGCTACAACACATGTATTGTTGAATTGCACTGAGGTCCAACCTTATTATAGGTAAGTATATATTCTTATATATTGCGAACTTTTATATTAGATCTACCAGTGATTTAACCAATAAAAGTTATAATGGCAGTTACTTTGTGGGTATATATGGGAAAGATGTTGTTTATCCCAAGTTTTCAGAGTGGTTTAAAGAATTTGAAAGTATTTGTCACGACCCAAAATCCATTAAAGGTCGTGATGGCACCGGACACCGCTGTCAGGCAAGCCAAAAATAAATACTAAATTTGGTTCTCATTTTAATATTTCTAAAATTATATTTCCTTCAATTAAATAGTAAAAGATGAAATTTACAAAATAAATAATAATATTTTTAACAACTTCAATACCGGACAACCCATAACCACCCCAAAATTCGGTGTCACCAGTGCATGAGACTAAACTAGGAATGTAAATTAAAATACAACATCTGTCCGAAATACAAATTGGGATAGGGAAAATATAAATACTCTGAAGGAGACTCTGCTGGCTGCGGATCGTAGTATAGAATGCAGCTCACCTAAGTCCACGCAATAACCGTGCCTCTGCGCCCACAAGGCCACTAGACATATATGTACCTGCACAAAAATGTGCAGCACGTGTTGTATGAGTACGTAAATCAACACGTACCTATTAAGTATCCCGCCTAACCTCGAAGAAGTAGTGACGAGAGGTCGACTTCGACACTTACTATGGGCTATAAATAAAATATCAATGATATAACTAAGCGTGGATTACATAGAACGGTTGTAAGCTCAATATCATGAAATAAGTAAACAATTCTTTTGTTAATAAGAAATTTTCAAATTTATTTTCGTCATTTAACATTTTTTTTGGACCTCTGGCCAATGAAATCAATATCAATTATTATCAATTCCAAAGATATATCATGCGCAAATCATGCTGAGGTCGTACGGCCCGCTCCAACATAAATATTTAAATTGTGCACTGCCGAGGGTCGAACGACGCGAACCATAAATGCATCTATTTAATCTGCCGAGGCGTTCGGCCCGCTCCACAAAAGAGAAAATACAATTTAAAACAACCAAATTCAAGTTTTATTAAGGCAACTATTCAAGAAATACAAATTCTCATTTACAGTCAAGAAGAATGGAGTAACCAAGTTTCGATATGATTTAAGCAATTTAAATTAACAAGTAGGATGCAAGCATCGCAATTATAACATGATCTGGGTCCTAGACTACACGGACATAAGTATATTAGTAGCTACGCACGGACTCTCGTCACCTCGTGCGTACGTAGCCCCCACAAATAGAAGTACATATTGAATTATTTCACATATTGGATTAATTCCCTCTCACAAGGTTAGAAAGGAGATTTACCTCACTCCGACGTTCCAAAACCGGCTCCAACGCCGCCCTAATACCTCAAACCAGTGACCGCCGATCAAAAACTAGTCAAATAAGACGCAACCCAATCAAAATATACTCTAATACCCATAATTAATCAATTTATAATAATTTTTAACTCCGCTAAAAAAATCGATAAAGCAACCCTCGGGCCCACGTGCCCGGATTCCGAACGTTTTGAAGATAAACTTTACCCATGACACCACGAACTCTAATATATAATTTATTCCATGTCCAATTTCGTGGATAAAATCCAAAAATACCAATTTCTAGGTTTTTTTTTCAAAATCTTAAATTTCTACAAATTTTCATGCATATATCCGTGTATAAACCTTATATGTAACTCACAACTAGTAGAAATCATTTACCTCATGAAGGATGACAAAATGGAACTTCTAAATCGCACCCAAGACCGGCTCCAACGAGAGAAAAGAGGTGAAATGAGCCAAAACCCGATTTGGCTAACTTATACATTCTGCCCAGGCGACTTTCGCACCTGCGAAGCCAAAGGCCGCTTCTGCAGCGTCGCTTCTGGCGCATCAAGACCGCTTCTGCATAAAACACTGAAGGCCTCCCCTTCGCACCTGCGGACAATGTCCCGCTCCTGTGACATCACAGGTGCGCAAATGCACCTCGCTCCTGCGCTCCACTCTGCTTATGCGCTCCAAGAGGCCGCATCTGCGCCATCGCAGAAGCGGAAAAGTCTCGCACCTGCAGGCACTGCCCAGCTCACCCAAAACCGCTTCTACGACCCTCCTAGCCATTTATGCGGCTCCGCACCTGCGGCCAAAACCTCGCAGGTGCGGTTACACCAGATACCAGCTGCCTTAGCATTTTTCTTAGTCCAAAAATCGATCCGTTAAGTATTTGAAACTCACCCGAGGCCCCCGAAACCCCGTCTGATCCCACCAATCAGTCCAATAACATAACACGGACCTGATCGAGGCCTCAAATCACATCAAACAACATCAAAATCATGAATCACACCCCAATTCAAGCTTAATGAACTTTAGAACTTCAAACTTCTACCTTCGATGCCGAAACCTATCAAATCACGTTCGATTGACCTCAAATTTTGCACACAAGTCATAATTGACATTACGGACCTACTTAAGCTTCCGGAATTGGAATCCGACCCCGATATCAAAAAGTCCACTCCCGGTCAAACTTCTCAAAAACTTTCAAATTTCTAACTTTCGCCAAATAACCCTAAAATGACCTACGGACCTCCAAATCCATACCTAGATGCGCTCCCAATACTAAAATCACCTTACAGAGCTATTTCCAAACTCGAAATCCCAAACGGACATCAATAACATTGAAATGCACTTCAACCCAAATTTAGGAAATTCTTCCAGAAATGCCAACTTCCATAATAGGCGCTGAAATGCTCCTGGGTCATCCAAAACCCAATCCGGACATACGCCCAAGTCCAAAATCATCATACGAACCTGTTGGAACCTTCCAATCCCGATTCCGAGGTTGTTTACTTAAAAAGTCAAATCTTAGTCAATTCTTCCAACTTAAAGCTTTCAAAATTAGAATTTTCTTCCCAAACTAACTCTGAACTTCCTAAAATTCAATTCCGACCATACGCACAAGTCATAATACCTGAAGTGAAGCTACTCAGGGTTTCAAACCGCTGAATGACGCGCTAGAGCTCAAAACAACAGGTCGGATCGTTACAGTATTACTTATTATTTAACATGATTTTTATTATATGTAAATTAATTATATGTATTTTTAAAATTCTAAATTATATTTAATTATATATATATAGGTTCATGATCCAGCTAATGGCATTAATGATAGAGAGAGAGAGAGAGAGAGAGAGAGAGAGGTTCATGATCCAGCTAATGGCATTAATGGCCCATTTTTACGTGATATAGCTTGGGGACCTAACTCTAGAGTCAGAATGATGTATAAATACTTGGTCAATGGGTACAAGTTTCATACACAAGAATGGTCTAATGGAATGAAAACCAACAATAGTGGGGTGTGAGTGAAAGGTGATGGAGATGTTGATTATTATGGCGTGCTTCAAGAGATTTTGGAATTGGAGTATACTGTAGGTTGGCCGAAGAAAAAGTTGGTACTCTTTCAATGTAAATGGTATGATCCAACACCGAATAAAGGTACAAAGGTGCACACTCAGTACAAAATAGTTAAAATTAAACACATGGGGCAATACCGATCCCTTTATCATTGCAAAAAAGGTGAAACAAGTGTATTATGCTCCTTATCCTTTGAGTAAGAATAAGTCTGCATGGCGGGTAGTTTTGAAAACAAAGTCTGTGAGTAGAGTGGAAGTCGAAGATGCATTAGATGTGGCGTATCAGAATGACATTTAAAATGTTGAATCAATAGTGGATGATGAATTAGCAGATGAATTGCAGCATAATGAAGGGATATATGAAGAATTTGATCCTTAAAATGAGGACGAAGATAGAGGTGTTGAACATGAAACAAGTGATGAGGAAGAAATACTAGATGAAAGTGAAGCAGGCGATAATGAAGACTTAGATGATTACTATGAAGATGGCGATGAGGATTGACTTGTTATTCCTTTTTATGTTGTTCTTCCTTCAATCATTTAATATATTTGAAGAATTATTGTATGTTTTTTATGACATGTTGGGATTTTTATGTTATTCCTTTAATTATCTATTATGTTGCAAAATTATTTTATATTTTTATGACTTATTAGGTTGTTTATTTATTTATTTAGTCATTTAATTTGTAGAATAATTATTTTGTATTTACTATCACTTGTTGTATTTTTTGTTTTGTATTTTATTATGATTATATTACAGATATGGCATCTAAGGGGAAGGAAAAGATGAAATCTAAGAAGAAAAAATAATTTGTTCCAACTACCTCAAGTATGCCAAATATGAGTCCTCCTCTTCCTCGCCATCCTCTTCCTCATCCTCCTCAATCGACTTCATTGCCATTTACCATGTTCACTATCCACCCCTCCATCTAATAATTTAGTTCAGTATTATTCTATGCCTGCCAAAGGAAGTCAAAGTAATACTATTTTTAACTTTGTACCCACACCTTCTTCTTTAGTGGGGTTTCATGGTAGTTAGCATGGTGGCTCACCAGCTGCTGCACCCCCGAGCTTTTATGGTAGTCAGCATACTGGCTCACCAGTTGTTGCACCCCCGAGCTTTCATGGTAGTCAGCATGGTAGCCCACCAGCTGCTGCATCCCCAAGCTTTCATGGTAGTCAGCATGATGGTTCGTCTTTTGTTGCTCCATCATCTTCCTCTCCATCATCATCATCCATTCCCAGCATATCTAGGTTGGATATTGGAGGCTCTCACCCAGTTACATCTGGTGATGCTTCTACATCATCTAGTAGACACAGGCATAATCTTGGAGGGGACATACAATATGATAGTTATAATCGATTGATAATCGTCCCCTACGAGGATAGGTAAGAAGGTTCTGATACTATTTTTTAAGTTTTGAATGTACTTTTAGATATGTTAACATTAAGGAATATTTATTTATAATTAAAACTTTTTAAACTTTAAGATATTTATTAATTATATATGTTAACTTTAATACAGGTTTTTGCCATCCTTCCAATCTACACATTTGGTTGTGGATTCTAGGAAGCCATTTATCATGAGCCGTGGATATCTTGGAGACAGATACCGTACAACATCATATAGCAAATGTGGAATCAATTTAGGGTAAAAATTAATTATATTTATTTAATAATTATCGTCTTCATATAATATTAATTTTTTATATTGCAGACAAAGTGTACATGGCATCCTCAACATCAAAATGAAATAAATAATATTTTCTAGAAGAAGGTTGCTAAGCGGATTAAAGATACTCTGTTCGCTGCTCGAAATGCTGGTAAAATGCCTGGGTGGTTAAGAGAAGATGTTTGGGATAAACTTCTTTAGAAATGGAATACCGAAGAATGAAAGAAGAAGAGTGAACAAGCAAAGGAAAATCGTGCCTCCAATAAAGGTGGCTCGTTGCACACATGAGGTTCGATTAGTTTTGCGGCCCATAAACTAAGATTGGTAATTACTTATAAAATTTTTCTTCGTTTTACATATAGAACTTTATGATTGTAATGCCTAACTCATACTTTTTGTTATGAAGGAAAAGGAAAGAGTGCGAGATATGATTCACGCTGAGGTCTTCGAGGAGACGCATAAGAAAAAGAAGAAGGATGGTACAAGAGAACACTGGGTGGAAATGGGTGCGTCGGACACATATCTAAAATACTAACTTCATAATTATTTATGGTTTATTAATATTAGTTTGTTTACATAATAGTTATGTTTTCATTTCAGGAAGATAATCATAAAAGGGTGGAAGAATGACAACAAACTCAGCCTACTTCAACTCAACCAACACCTGATGATATGGCTTCATTATGGACAGAGGCAGCGACAAAGGCAGAGTCTACGGACTTGGAGTACGTCGACCTACAGGTCATCCAAACTCACTCTTAGCCAATTCTTCTTCTTCTCAAAATCAAGAACAGATGGAAGATATGAAAAAAGAAATTCGTGATTTGAAGCAACAGTTGGACTCCTAATTCGGAACATTTGTTAAGATGTAGAAATTTATGAGAAAACATGGCATGATCTATCTGATGGTGAGGATGAACAAACTGAATGTGATGTGTAGTAGTGTAGGTGTAGTGTTCTGGTTGATTGATAAACTTGATTGTGAGAGACAACTTTATGTTTTATTTTTAAACTTGAATGTGGGCTACTATTTGGATATTTTTATGCTCAAAATTGTTAGGTTTAATGGATTTATTGGTTTAGATTGTGTTAATGGTTGGATTTGTTTGGATTAGATGATATATTTGTTGATTGGTTATTGGTGTTATTGTATTGTAATTGTTTGGCAGGTGGTGTAGCTCAAAATTGAGCAGAATTCTGCCCAGTTTTACAGAAACTTCCGACTGATTTTCGACGGAAACGGTCGGACAGCTGCCCAATTTTTTCCAAAAATATCCAGATTTCCGACCGAATCGATCGGAAATTAAAAAACATTAATTAATTTTTAACAGTTTTCAACGGATTCATTCAAATATTAAATAAATTTTATTTTTAAATGATTAATTTCCGACTGATTCGGTCGGAAATTATATATTTTTATTATTTAATTTTAAATTAATATTTATTTTTATTTATATTATTACGACTGATTCGGTAGGTAAAATTTCGACCACTTTGGTCGGAAATTTGAAAATAATTTGGTCGTCTGACCTTTTGAAGGTTCCGACTACTTTGGTCGGAAATCACCGACGGATTCTGTCGGAAGCTGTTTTTCGACAACTATTTTTCGACCGACCAATTTTGATCGGAAAATAGTCGGAAATTCGTGATTTCCGACCGTTTTGACGGTCGTAATTCAGCCATTTTCCAGTAGTGGAGGTTTGACCTCTTTTCTTTTGTTGAGCAAGTTGTGAGAATTTTCATATTTCAATAGAGTGTCCTTGTACCTTGAGGTGAGAGCAATAGGCAAGCATGGACTCATATTCAATTTTCTAGTCAAAGGCTTTCATTTTGCCGTGTTGGTTTTTTACTTCAACTGTTACTATAGATAAAAAGAGCTTGGCAAGATCAATCTGAACTCTCAATTTTGTTGTGGTTGGCCTAGATTTTGTTGTTGTAACTCCATCCATGACCAATGGGGAACTCCGTCCATGACCAATGGGGTACCTATGGAACCAAATATCCTGCATAGGGTATCCCATTCATAGTAATGCCAAGGTACATTCGGGAGATTAATCCCGACAGGGGCCAGGGATGTTTCAGTGTTAGGCTTAAAATTGGCTGTCCATTTCAGAATCTTCATGCTGATATTTTTCGAGAGATTAATAAACTCCTTTGAGTAAATGTTATTGAAGTCATCTTCATTTTCAACATCTATGAAAACATGGTATTTATCTTTTGCACAAATTTTAATTTCTCCTTTAGAGATAAATAATCGAGCAAAATCAACCCTAATTTTGTCAATGGCAGGTTTGCCTCGAAGAAACTTACCGATGATGGTCCACCAGCATGTGGAGTTCATGTTCTTCCTTGATAAGAACAACCACCGCTTTGCCTTCAATCACTTCATGTGCTCTTGGGGGTATTCTTACTTTTAGTCCTGTTCGATTTCCAACTTTGTAGCCATGAGCTCCTACATAAGATTCTAGCTGCGATTGCTTGGGTATTGTGTTGTTTCCATTGCTCTTCTTTGCAAAGGTGGAAAATGTTTAGATGAGGAGGCATCTCTGTTAATGTTGGGGTCCGGTGGCATTAGAATTTTGGGGATGGGTGGTCCGAAAATGTTAATAGATAGGCTCATTGAGCAAAATTGGGAAAAACATTAGTCGCTAATCACTATAAAGTAACCGTTAGAGGGGAAGAAATAGTAGGGAGTAGATGTCACGACCCAAAATCCAACTAGCCGTGATGGCACCTAACTCAACCCATTAGGTAAGTCAATTTACAAATATCCGATTTAATTAATATTTAACTGACTCTAATACACTCCTCAAGGACTGGTAGTACAAATTATGAGCTTCTATGATTCAAAATTTACAAAGCTGGTGTGAAATAAAATACATCATCTGTTTGAAAATACATGAACAAATTTTTAAATCTAAAGCTACCAAGTTCAAGAGGCAACTATGACCGGAACGCAAGTACATCTCCAATGCCAGCTCTCGCCATGTACAGCAGCATCAACGTCCAAAATCTGCACGCAAGGTACAGAAGTGTAGTATGAGTACAACTGACCCCATGTAGTCAATAAGTAACAAACCTAACCTTAGGTTGAAAGTAGTGACGAGCTGGGACAAGGATCAGAGTCCAACTCCAATAACTAATAGCATCTCATAACAATACAATTTAAAGCAACACAAGTAATAACTCAATAATAAAATGCTCAGCTCGTATAAAATTCCAGAAAAAAATAAACATTCTTTTTAATATAACAGTAAAACTCAAATCTTTTGCCGAAAGTCACCGAAAATATGAGTAAGTCTGAAACCTGTGATTTTTTTCAAAAACTTTAACGACAGATAAGAAATCTCATTATCAAATAGCATGAGGAAAAATACTTCTCTATGCCTACATATCAAGTATTCATGTCTAATGCAATGCCGCACAATGATGAACTCATGTACTCACACTTACAGAGTACTCAATCTCACTGTCTTGCATTTTCACTCATCACGCTCAATATTCTCCACACTTAGTCACTCGGCACTGTACAGGACAGATCCAGCCCAAATATAAATGACAACTTGCACATAGTCACTTAGTACTGTATATGGCCAATCCAGCCCAGGAAAGATCCATCCCAAATATATATATATACATAATAACTGACATTCAGCCACTCAGTATTGTACAGGACCAATCCAGTCCAGGGAACTCCATCCCAAATATAAATAAACAAATAAGGCAACTCTATACCCTGGGAAGTCCATCCCAAACCTAAATAAATAAATAAGGCAACTCCATGTCCTGGGAAGTCCATCCCAAACATAAATAAATAAGGCAACTACATGCCCTAGGAAATACATCCCAAATATAATGTCATTTGCGCTCACTGTGGGGGGGTGCACACTCTGGATGGGCTCATTCAGCCCAAGCGCTATAAAAAGCCAATTTGGCCTGCTACGGCGTGCAGCCTGATCCCACAATAATAAAGCATATAAGGCATGCTGCGGCGTACAGCCCGATCCATATAATAATAAAATATATAAAGCCAATATGGTCTGTTGTGGCGTGCAGCCCGATTCCATAATTATCCTCATAATCAAGCCCTCGGCCTCACTCAGTCATCAATCTCTCAGTCTCTCGGGCTTATAATATCATGAAACTAGCCCAAAATGATGATATGATATATCAATAAATAACAACAGAGACTGAGATATGATATGCAATGAATGTATATGACTGAGTACAAAATTACAATTTAATCAAATAATTCAACAGCAACATGACCTCTGTGGGGCTCAATAATACCGGCATATAGCCTCAGCATGATTTTTTAACATGATTCTCAGCTCGATTTCCATAACACATTAAAGTACATGGACAATGCCAAGATTATTTGACTACACAATTCCACAGAATCAATTACGTCACTGTTTCTATGGTGCACACCCACACGTCCGTCACCTAGCATTTGCGTCACACCCAAAAAAAAATCATATAACATGTATTTTCGGGGTTTATACCCTCAGATCAAAGTTTAGAAATGTTACTTTCCTCAAACCGTGCAATTCTTTATTCCAATAGGCCTTTGCCTCGTGAATTGGCCTCCGAATACCTCGTATCTAGTTACAATTAATTCGATACAATCAACACGAGGTGTAGGAATCAATTCCATATGAAAATGCTAAATTTTCTAATAAAAATACCAAATTCAACTAAAACATCAACAGTGGGTTCCATATCTCAGAACCCGATGAAACTCACAAAATCCGATAACCCATTCAATTACGAGTCCAACCATACTAATTTCATTCAAATCCGACTAAGAATCGGTGTTCAAAGCTAGAAAATTTGTTTTATGGAATTGTAGAAAATTCCTATGATTTCTCTTGAAAAATCAATAATCTAATGCCGAAAACGAAGATTAATTCATGAAATATAATAACAAGGGAGTCAAGAACACTTACCCCAAGTTATGTGGCGAAATTTGCCTCTGAAAATCGCCCAAACCGAGTTCCCCAACTCTGTTTATGTCAAAAATGGAGAAATCCCCCGTTTATAGGGATTAATGTTTGAGCGCCATAGGTACATGTGGCCTAGTTTCCAGAACCTCAAAAATCCCAGCGCCAGGGCTAGCGCCCCACGCTACCCTGGGCGGTGGTGATGAGAAATCTTTTCTATTTCTACGGAAATTGGCATAACTCTCTCATACGATGTCTGAATTCGACGATTCTTTTTGCTATGGCTCCGTTATTTCAATACGGATCTAATGCTTCAAACAACACTGAATTTGTAGCTCATTTGCTTAATATGATACTACTTATGCTTGAAGAAACGACGTCGAAACGACGAATCGCACCTCAATCCAAACTTAATGAACTTTAAATCTTTCAACTTCCAAATTTCGCGCCGAAACATATCAAATCAATCCGGAATGAGCTCAAATTTTGCGTACAAGTCATAAATGACATAACAAAGTTACTGAAATTTCCGAAATCACAATTCGAACTCGATATCATAAAAGTCAACTTCCGGTCAAACTTTCAAACCTTCAATTTCTTATTTTCGCCATTTCAAGCCAAATTCAACTACGGACTTCAAAATAAATATCCAGACACACTCCTAAGTCCAAAATTACCATACAGAGCTATTGAAACCATCAAAACTCCATTCCGCAGTCATTTACACAAAAGTCAAACTCCGATCAACCCTTTGCATTTAAGCTTCTAAGCAAGGATTATTCTTTCAATTTAATCCCGAATCATCCGAAAACGAAAGCCGACAATACACACTGGTCATAATAGATCACATGAAGCTACTCAAGACTTCAAATAGTTGAAAGGAGTGTAAATGTTCAAAATGACAAGTCGGATCGTTACATTCTCCCCCATTTAAACATACGTTCATCCTCGAATGTTCCAAGAGTTGTTCCTAAGCCCTTAAATCACTGTTCCACCTTACCACGCACATACCCAGGAGTGATCCCACGCCACTCTATTCCATATAGGCCTGATAACACAACATAATTGAAGATCATTACTTTAACCTCAGTCCGTAAAACTTAGAACCCAATTTCCAACATCCAGAATTTCTCACAAGACCCGAGTCTCACATCTACACACTGTATAAGTTTGAACAAGCTGTATCAAGCCATAACCATAATCCTAGATATAATCACATAACATACTACACAACTCGCATACTCGCAACACCATTCCCGATCATAGTAACTACTCAAAACCAACCCGGTACTAGTATTAAACCCCATATCAAACAAAACCTCATTCCAAAACCTTCATACATTACTGATGATAATAAAAGAAACACGCGGAATCTCATGACCCCTTATCAGATCAACAAGTCATGGAGCTCTCTCGCCCCAACCAGAACCATAATCACTTTCTAAGCCGACTTTCAATACTATCCTCCTGAATATACCGTAATCAAACCTGATAGTACCCATTCTAGGTCCAATGACCTTATATTATTAAACACAACTATCCCACATATATGCCACACCAATATAACTCAAGCCACAGCTGCACAATCCATGTACCCAAAAATGGGAAATGTCTCAAAGAAGAGAACCGTATTGCAGGTTCAACAAGCACCACCACAACCGCAATGCTATGAGCTCATCATATATAGTAGAACCAAGACACACGAATCTAATAACGGTAACCAGCTCCCCTAGAGCTCACATTAACATCAACTGCACGGACAACTCACATGCCAATAACATAATCCGCCTGGCATAGTCACAGGCTTCTAGTCCAAGCATATCATACAAGAGCAATCAAATAAGTATACAGGTATATGATAAATGAAATAAGATTCACATGCTGCTGGAATGGTATAAATAACACGCCATAGAGTAGGCATGTGCAAAGCGTGCTATCACAAATCAATTTGGCAAGTTAACGCAAAAATAGTAACTACCCAGTTTATTCAGGGAATTAGCCTCTTTGTAACCTCAAGTATAGCCCAGATAGTGCTCAACAAAGGTACGAATACGAGAAACGTTATAACTTTACACTTAACAGTTAACTCTAGGCATATCATAGCCTAAGCATTCTTTCGAGTATGAATATTTGCCCCAATGCCCGCACATGGGCTCAAATCTCACATATATACGCACTCATAGCGCTTAGCTATCACAAGAAATTAACGCAACGAGTGCCTCCACTGAGTTTAAATAAAATGCTCACCTCAAACAGGCCGCAACCCTGAAACGATATGCTTCTAAGAACTCCTAGTCTCCAAAAACATAGAACACATGAATCACCGTAACTCGTCCCAACTCCAGCACTCGAATGACTAACACATCTTTCATGCACAATCATCCCACGAGGAATACTTCCATAATTCTTCCGTGCCATATAGCAATAATTGGAATATCCGCAGTCTATCAACCATGTGAGTACCGCAATACCGATGAACATTCGTAAATCAAAACACAATGCGCCTTCTAAAATGCGCACCCTTTTCAGGGATTACCGAGCAGTTATAATATTCATCTAAATATCTGAAACTGACCATTCTGTCCAGAATTCATGACCTTCCCTTAAAGAATGAACTGCCACCTTGTACATGTAAATCTTAATCCCGCATAACACACCACATCTATCATGCCATCATGTGACAAGCACAAGAATCTCATTATCAACTCTAGGTAACCAGCAAATTATATACTCGATCAATTAGAGACCTTCCTCTTGCTTCCTTCCAGGAGGGAATCACCATACATAACACGTTTCCCATACCGGTAGAAAATATCCGATTCAAACAATGGTAGAAACCATCAAGAACACTTTAAAATTTATTTGCACATAACCAAGCTATCAGAACTGAATTCCTCTAACTCGACTAAGCCACGCAGGTCACCAAACCCAAAAATATTGCCACCAAAATATCTGTAAAGCCTCACTACATCATAATTATCCCTCACAAATACCACAACCGAGACACCCACTCTAAAAAGACCTTATGTGAATCTGAAGTCGTTTCCTCCACCTTTCTGATACCGAAATGTAAAATCCATAATGATATAGAAATACCGTGAGTCTCGACACCCCCCTAGCCATATACAAATCCTGAAAAATTCTCAATTGCTATATATAATTCTTGAATCCACTAGATCCTTCTCGAGAGTCATCCATTCTGCTCAAATCTAAATTATTCCGCCCAAATGGGCCAAAAGCATATGCCCCATTAGCACAACAACACTCAAAGAAGTAACCCTGCTTTAATACCATCGATCAAATTCATACTCCGTGCGCACTACATACTTCATAAATAACAACTCACTCATTACATGATGTTCATATACTCATAAAGTGCAATATAACTAATATTCATGAATTTCCTTACTCGAGTCATCCTCGATCTCAACCTCTGCAAGTCATAACTAATCCACAAGTAGGTCTCAGACCAAAACTAAAATTTAACATATAACCATGAAATCAAACCATCAATAACAGGCTCCCCCACTTGGCTCAAAGCTATAGACCACGACATTCAATAACTCACAATCCCCATACCGTATTACTGTCATGATACTGCAGTTAGATTCAACTAAATTCTTCACAAGCTCATCCAACCCCAACTATAAAATACCTCAATTATACGCTAAGCTCGTATTTATTTTTCTTGACAGTCAAGTCAACTTTTTCAACCAGATTCAAATTCAAATCTCAGCACGTACACCCCGCTGGTAGAAAGGAAATCGACTCAATATTATAAGGAGCACACCTCCGTAGATTACTCTGCATGAGATAACCCACATGCTTAGCCTAAAATTGGCATCTTGATATACCCTTTCCCAGCCACAATCACTACGCGATCACTTAACTTCCCGAGTGTAAACTCATTAACAAGATATGAGAATTTAATTTGTCCCACAATTTAACAACGTGAAAGATCCTTCAACACGCTCATAACTCGAGACTATATATCAAATCACGACGGAAATCAAGCACCCAATGTCCCTTTTTACATCTCGAGAAACTCTTCGCGTCACATTCAAACCATCTGAACTCATCCCACAATCGCATCATACTCATTATTCAGTCATTCCACCGCTTATCGAGCCACAAATTCCACCCATAGGAACACTACCAGATATATAAGTCCAAATGTACAAATTACAACTGAAGCTACCGAGCTTAAGCCGCGGTCTAACCCTGGCCTCAAGTCCTCCAGACTGAACCATCACCAAAACACAGAATACTCATCTTGAACCTCGTTCATGGAATCACAAGTCGGCGATACACAATTGATACCGAGCGCTCACATGCGCACACGAATGCGTGGGAGGAATTCAAAGAGTTATGTTTCAAGCTAAATCAATTCCACACGATAAGGAAAGAAAGATGGGAAGTTTATCCTAAATGCTATGTAACCTCTCCAAGATAAGTATGGATGTCATCATACCGATCCTCAACACTCTAATAGACACTTGCTCATCACTTGTAGAACCTATGAACCTAGAGCTCTGATACCAACTTGTCACGACCCAAAATTCAACTAGCCGTGATGGCACCTAACCTAACCCGTTATGTAAGCCAATTTACAAATATCTGATTCAATTAATATTTAACTGACTATAATACACTCCTCAAGGACTAGTAGTACAAATCATGAGCTTCTAAGATTCAGAATTTACAAAGCTGGTGTGAAATAAAATACATCATCTGTTTGAAAATACATGAACAGATTTTTTAATCTAAAGCTACCAAGTTCAAGAGGCAACTATGACCGGAACGCAGTTACATCTCCAATGCCAGCTCTCGCCATGTATAACAGCATCAACGTCCAAATTCTGCACGCAAGGTGCAGAAGTGTAGTATGAGTACAACCGACCCTATGTACTCAATAAATAACAAACCTAACCTTAGGTTGCAACTAGTGATGAGCTGGGACAAGGATCAGAGTCCAACTCCAATAACTAATAACATCTCATAACAATATAATTTAAAGCAACAAAAGTAATAACTCAATAATAAAATGCTCAGTTCGTATAAAATTTCGGATAAAATAAACATTTCTTTTTAATATAACAGTAAAACTCAAATGCCAAAAGTTACCAAAATTATGAGTAAGTCTGAAACCTGTGATTTTTCTCAAAAACTTTAACGACAAATTAGAAATCTCATTATCAGATGGCGTGAGAAAAAATACTTCTTTATGCCTACATATCAAGTATGCATGTCTAATACCATGCAACATAATGATGAACTTATGTACCCATACTCACAGAGTACTCAATCTCATTGTCTCGCATTTTCACTCATCACGCTCAATATTCTGCACACTCAGTCACTCGGCACTGTACAAGACAGATCTAGCCCAAATATAAATGACAACTTGCACACAGTCACTCAGTACTGTATATGGCCAATCCAGCCCTGAGAAGATCCATCCCAAATATATATACATAATAACTAACATTCAGTCACTCAGTACTGTACAGGGCTAATCCAGCCTAGGGAACTCCATCCCAAATATAAATAAACAAATAAGGCAACTCCATGCCCTGGGAAGTCCATCCTAAATATAAATAAATAAACAAGGCAATTCCATGTCCTGGGAAGTCCATCCCAAACATAAATAAATAAGGCAACTCCATGCCCTGGGAAATCCATCCCAAATATAATGTCATTTGCGCTCACTGTGGGGGGTGCACACTCCGGAGGGGCTCCTTCAGCCCAAGCGCTATAATAAGCCACATCTGGTCTGTTGTGGTGTTATAACGACCCGACCGATCATTTTGAGCCCTAGCACATTGTTCGGCAATTTGAGGCCTTGAATAACTTCACTTCAGGTATTACGACTTGTACGTGTGGTCAGAATTGAATTTCGGGAAGTTTGGGATTGATTTGGAAAGAAAATTCTAGTTTCGGAAGCTTTAAGTTGAAATAATTAACTAAGATTTGTCTTTTGAGTAAACGACCTTGAAATCGGGATTTGAAGGATTCCAATAGGTTCGTATGATGATTTCGTACTTGGGCGTATGTTCGGGTTGAGTGTCGGGTGGTCCGGGAGCATTTCGGCGCCTATTATGGAAGGTTGGCATTTTTGGAAGTTTAAGAAATTCTTAAGTTTGATTTGGAATGAATTTTGGTGTATTCGAGGTCTGTTCGAAGTTTCGAGCCTTGGAATAGGTTTGTATAGTGATTTTTGACTTGCAAGTAAAGTTTGGCGTCATTCCGGGATGTTTTGATATGGTTCAGATGCGTTCGTCGATGTTTAAAGGTTTGAAAGTTTAAAGGAGGATTTTGATCATTGATCCGTAGTTTTGATATTGTTTGGTATGATTTAAAGGCTCGACTAAGTACGTATGATGTTTTAGGACTGGTTGGTATATTTGGTCGAGGTTCCGACGTCCTCGGGTGGTTTTCGGATTAATTTTGGCCTTATGAAAATGCTGGTGGCAGCATATCTGGTGTAACCGTACCTGCGAGGTTTTGGTCGTAGGTGCGGAGCCGCAGAAACGGCCAAGAGGATTGTAGAAGCGTCCAGACGTGATTGGGACTGGGGTCGCAGAAGCGAGCAGGTGGATCGCAGAAGCGGATCCGCACCTACGGCGGATCGACCGTAGAAGCAGAGTCGCTTATACGGAGGAAGGAACGCAAAAGCGGAAAGGCCTGGGAGGCCTGTTGATCACAGAAGCAGACATGGTCCATAGGAGCATGGGTGCAGAAGTGGAAGCGCAGATGCGAACGTGCCTGGACTGAGTTAGAACCGCACTTGCGATGGAAATTTCGCAGGTCCGGTTGGTGTTTCGCAGGTGCGGAAAGCCTCTGGGCAGTAAGGTTTTTATAAAAACGGGATTTGGCCCATTTATTTTCATTCTTCACTTTGTTGGGGCGATTTTGGAGAGCTTCAAAGGGAGATTTTCATCAAGCAACACAAGGTAAGTGATTCCCACCTATTACAAGTTAAATACAAGGTTTGTATAAGGATTTAAACATGGAAATTAGTAGAAATTATGGGATTTTTGGTAGAAAACCTAGATTTCGCATTTTTGGAGTTTGACCGCGAATCTAGACATGGAATTTGGAATAATTTATATATTTTAGTTCATGGTGTTATGGGTAAAGTTTACCTTCAAATATTTTCAGAATCCTGGCACATGGGCCCGAGGGTTGATTTTATAGACTTTTCGAGCGGAGTTGGGAATTTGTTTAAATTGATTAATTGTGGGAATTAGAGTATCCTTTTGATTGGTTTGCATATTATTTGAATATTTTTGGATCGACGGACTTTGGATTGAGGTGTTAGAGAGGCCTTGGAGCCGGTTTTGGAACTTCAGAGCGGGGTACGTCTCCTGTCTAACCTTGTAAGGGGGAAACTACCCCCTAGGTGATATTTATTGTTATGTGCAACTAGTTTTGGGTGCTACGTACGCACGAGGTGATGAGAGTCCGTATGTAGTTATAGCATGTTTATGTCCGGGTAGACTTCCCTTTTCTTTTGGATCGGGCTGAACACCTCGGCAGTATATAGATGCATCTATGGTTCGTGTCGCTCGACCCTTGGCAGTGTACACATTATTCTGGATCGGGCCGAACGACCTCGGCAGAATCGTGTGTTGTATCGCTTGTAGCCTAAATATTCATGAGTTAACCTCCCTACGGATGCCCGGTATTTTATATGATACTCCGAGTTTATTTGATGATGACACATGACAACTTTCGGAGATATTAAGATAGAATACAAGGTTAAGAAATTCATATAGAATACAAGGTTAAGAAATTCATATTTTAAAGGAAATAATTGGGAACTTTTGAGATTTACCGATTAACTTCACTATTGTTGTGCACTTTATACTTGTTATGGATTATTATATTATCTGCTTGGACCTCTAGTAAGTATCGATGTCGACCCCTCGTCACTACTTCTTCGGGGTTAGGCTAGATACTTACTAGGTACGCATTGATTTACGTACTCATGCTGCACTTCTGCACCAAATGTGCAGGATCTGACAAGTTCACTGATAACCACCTTGGCGCGTAGGCACACCTGTTGGGGAGACTTCATGGGAGTTACAATCCAAGCTACGCATCGCAGTCCACCGAGTCTCCATTGTATTATTTATTTTATTCTGTCTTATTACATTCGGGACAGATGTTGTAATATTATTGTACTTTTTAGAAAATGCTCATGCACTTGTGACACCGGATTTTGGGAGTTCCTTTAGGTTATCCATTATTAAGGTTCATGTAAATATTTTTATTCACTCTGTAAATTCTATATTATACTATTCAATTAAGGAAAATTTTGATTTCAAGATACTAAAATGAGTAATTAATTTATTGAATCATTGTTGGCTTTCCTGACGGCGGCGTTAGGCGCCATCATGACCTATAACGGATTTTGGGTCGTGATAGCTTAGTATCAGAGCATTAGGTTTACTTAGGTCTCACGAGTAATGAGAAAGTCTAGTAGAGTCTTGCGTATCGGTATGGAGACGTCTGTACCTATCTTCGAGAGGCTACAGAATTGTTAGGAGTACTTCTCTTCTTGATTTTCTCATCATGCAGTTGGATTCCATTGAGTCTTGTGGCTTTATTTCCTTCCTACTCAATCTTATGTGACGTGAAGCGTTGGTTGTCAAATGGATGTCGAGTAGTGGTATTGATACTACAGGCGTAGTGCATGATGATTTTCCCTGCGTGTTCAGGCAGGCTATTATCGTCGCCTTGAGGAAGTGTGTTCTCTCGTTTCAGTTCAGTATCTGTACTTCCTACGGTTTTGAGGCTATGCATGGATTGTTATGGTGTTCATGAGTTGTTATCGCATCGTGTTGGTATAATGGTAGAGTGCTTATGTATCGATCGCGGCAGTGGATGACTCGAAAGGAGGATTTCTCAGCGATGATTTAGTGGTTCAGCATTTAATTCTAGTGAAGGATAGGCAATCGGACAATAGATGTCCATGCTTGGTTGATAAAGTAACGAGACTTAATATTTTTGAGTGTGGAGGAATTTTCATAGTGATGCGGTGTCGCTATCCTTGTTTGAATGCATTATGGTTCGCCGGTGTTACGGTCTTCTTGGATTTTACCTTCAGGGCAGGGTGTTGTGAAATGGTGCATGAGGGGTGGTTGCCAGAGATAGTTGTATGCAGCGGTTCAGAATCGAATTGGTATTTCTAATGTTGATGGCTCGAAAAAGATGAGCTTCAAAGAGGCTTAGAGTCGGTAACATTTTATTGGTCCAGGTGCCACAAAGATGCATTTTGATTTGATGCAACATTTGGGCAGCAAAGTATGAGGGAATACATGGCGGAAAGTGTTTCGCGGTGATTGAAGTACTAGTAGGTCAAGTATGAAAAGCAGAGGTTGAGAAGTTGTTTAAAGGAGATGGTCTAACCGAAGTAAAAGCGGCAGATTAGCATATGGATTCTGTGGAAGGATAGTTGCATGCCTTGAGAAAGTGTAGAACGGTTAGGGAATCGTGATGGAAGGTGATTTGGTCTACGAATTTTATTTGGAGTGATGGTTACCATACGAAGGAAGATTGAATATGACGTAAAGGAGTTTATTTGAAATGAAGAGGGGTGTGATGATCTGATTATCATTTTAGGTGCAATATGACTTGAGTTCGGAAGGTATTGTTGAACTTTCAATTGATTTCAATAGGGAAGGAGCATACTTATACAGCTGGTGGGCGAGCATGGGCTCAGGAGAATTTACTGATTACGTGGTAGTTGTACCCAGTGCAGCGTCATTGGAAGATGTCGGTAAGGAATTCCACAAGTGGATTATCTCCTGTGAGAAGGTTAGCAGTTGTGTGGTGGTGATGAAGGTTCTGTGAAGAATATTACTTGCTACCCAGTAAGAGGTTGAATATGTGATTGTGACTGGCGATTCAAAATGTTCATGAAAAGCTTAACAAAAGACTTCAAGAAGTCTGGCGGGTTAACGGTGCGAGATCATGGTAATTGAGAAGGAGGAATAGTTGTGGGCTCTGCATTATGTGATGGTAGCTTAAAGCTAAGTGGGGGAGCCCCACCATTTATGATTGGATCGCGTGGTTGTCTGCTTGTGCGATTTCTGGTTATCGGTGCGTTGGCGGATTATTTATGTCCAAGGAAAGGAAATATCATGGGTAATTCAGCAAAATACTTGATAGAAGTGTGCTATATTCGGCTTTATCGATGTATTTTCAGGTTTTTGGGAAGACTCGTAGCCTATGCTTTTGTGGATGTGATGTACAAGGAAAAGAGTTCAGTCGGCTGCTTTTTCGATAGGGTGTTCATGTTCTTGTAGAGTGTTGGATTTTGGTCATATTCGGGACCGGGTCAGAGTGGATGACTCTCAGCAATGGTCCTAGTGGGTTCAAGAATTAAAGTGCAGTGCCTAAGGATTTCGGGTCCGATGTGTGGTTAAGGATCGAGTCTTCAAAGTGGATTGTGAATGGGACTTGGAATATTCTATGTTATCCTCGGGTATGCAGTGTAGTATTGGAGGAAAGGAATAAATAGCTTCGGATTCACGGAAGGTCTTGCAGAATAGGTGTACCAGTCGGACATTCTATTGAGCACATAAGGAGGGTATGAGATGGTTCATGAGTATTGAGACAATGTGGTATCGCGATTCGGGTCACTCGGGGTGAGTGTGATTTGAGTTCGTTATGTTGTGAATGGAGCAATTATATTTCTACGTCAGGTCAAGAGTAAATTGAAAGAAGTTGGGTCGGTTAGTAATGGTCAAATCGGTATGATTGTGGCAATGATTAGTTTCTTCGGGTGTGAAGTTATACATGTGTTTTATGGTTGTACGTGAGGGCTTGATAGACATCGTGACCTAATTGATTTGGGAGGTATTTGATTCAAATGGCTTTGTTGTGTAAATTGATTTCCGGAAGAGTTATGAAGGTTTAGATCATGGTTTGAGGTTGTGTTTTCTGCGGTTTGGGAATTTAGTTACGTGTTGCATGGGCTCTTAGGAAATGAGCTAAGTGAAAAGTTTCTATCCAATTAAGTTTTATTCTACTGGTAATTCAGGGGTTATGATGAATTCTATTATTCTCGCATAGCGGCATGATAGGTGCAGTGAGCGGCATGGGAATTTGAAAGTTTACGATCGAGGTTGCGGTTCGGTGTTGAAAAGGATGTCACGAGCTCGGATGAGCAGGGAAGAATTCAGATGTTTAGAGTAAGCTGGCATTATTTTAGTGTCTCTTGAGAATGGTGTTCTGTGGAAGAGGCATTGTGTGTTGAGTTGCGGATTGTGATTTTCCTTACAGAATTAGTACGATTGGTGGTATGGAGGTGCGGATTTTGCTACCTGGGCGAAAAGGTAGTGGGAGCATACCCCACGGGGAGATTTGTATAAGTGTGGCTTAGTCATTTGATTTAGAAAGAATTAAAACCAAGTATGGAGGTTATGGTAATATAGCAAATGTGAGAGTTTATGCCTGAAAGGCGCCATAGTCCTTTGGTTGTGAACTGTGGGAGTTTGTCCCGGATTGAGACGGATTGATTATTCGCACACGTGTTGAGGTCCCGTGTAGCTTGTGGTGTTATGGGAGCAGGATGGCTCTCGAGATGCAGGTCATTTATCGCACATTAGTCGTGCTTGGGTTTTGTGGCGTATGGCGCTATCCGTCTCCCTAGAGTTGTATTTTTGCACTTAGCATGCTTGTGGCCGATATTCGGTATTCTGTAGGTAGAAGCCTTATGTCTTGATGGGTATGTCCTTATTTATGGTTATGAGTGGATCGGGTGGCACGCCGCCATGGTTACATTGTTTAGATCGGGTTGCACGCCGCAACAGTGCCACGTTGAGTACGGTTCCCTATATCTATTCCTGCATATTTTGTTTCTCATCCTCTAAGAAGGGTTCATAACATCTGTTCGGCCGTTTTATTCGTTATGCAGGATGGATAATTCTTTTCAAGAGTTCATTCCTCCTTATGTGTCATATTCGAGTTGTAGCTTATCGGCACATTGATGGCGTCATATGACATCTGAGTCAGTGTTTGAGGCAGTTTATTGCTTCAGCGGCTTGTACTGGGTGAGACGAGATTAGTAGACCTGAAATTAGTGGAATTAGATTTATATAAGGTACCTTAGAGAGAAAATATCGTTATTCAGTTCAGAATGAGGTAATGGTTCTTGTCAGGAGGAGAGGCTCCATGAATTATTGATTTGGTAGGTGGTTATGAGTTTCTACACGTCTTTTTTGTCGTGGCAGTATTGCGAGATTTGGAACAGGATTTATATGTGTCATGATATGTATTGCATACATCGGATTCCTGAAACTTCAGCTATTGTGGTCAGGGGATGTTATTATGGACAACCGACTTGTGTGGTGCATGGTGTGATTTCAGCATAGATGTATGATCGTGTTTTGGTACAGTGTGTGGTCATTGGTACGGTGTTCTCGTGTTAGAATCAGGCCTTGTAAAGAAATTCGAATGTTGGAACTTGGTTCTAAAGCTTGTTAGCTAAGGTTATAGGGAGGATTTTCAGTCTGGTTCGAGCTAACGTGTTTAACTGGAATGTGGTAGCACGGGTAGGTGTACAAGGTATGGCACAGTGACTTTGGACAACACCAAATCAATCCTTAGCACGTTCGAGGATGAACGTATGTTTAAGTGGGGGAGAATGTAACGACCCGACCGGTCGTTTTGAGCCCTAGCGCGTCGTTCGGCGGTTTGAGGCCTTGAGTAGCTTCACTTCAGGTATTACGACTTATACGTGTGGTCGGAAATGAATTTCGGGAAGTTCGGGACTGATTTGGAAAGAAAATTCTAATTTCGGAAGCTTTAAGTTGGAAGAATTCACTAAGGCTTGACTTTTGAGTAAATGACCTCGAAATCGGGAGCATTTCGGCGCCTATTATGGAAGGTTGGCATTTTTGGAAGTTTAATAAATTCTTAAGTTTGATTTGGAATGAATTTTGGTGTTCTTGAGGTCCGTTCGAAGTTCCAGGCCTTGGAATAGGCTCATATCGTGATTTTTGACTTACATGTAAAGTTTGGTTTCATTCCCGGATGTTTTGATATGGTTCGGACGTGTTCGTCCAAGTTTAAAGGTTTGAAAGTTTAAAGGAGGGTTTTGATCGTTGATTCATAGTTTTGATGTTGTTTGGTGTGATTTAAAGTCTCGACTAAGTTCGTATGATGTTTTAGGACTGGTTGGTATATTTAGTCGAGGTCCCGAGGGCCTCGGGAGGTTTCCAGATGGTTAAAAAATTGATTTTGGCCTTAAGAAAATGCTGGTGGCAGCATATCTTGTGTAACCGCACCTGCGAGGTTTTGACCGCAGGTGCGGAGCCATAGAAGCAACCGAGAGGGTCACAGAAGCGGCCAGACATGATTAGGACTGGGGTCGCAGAAGCGAGCAGGTGGACCGCAGAAGCGGAGCTGCACCTGCGACGGATCGACCGCAAAAGCGGAGTCTCTTCTGCGGAGGAAGGAACGCAAAAGTGGAAAGGCCTAGGAGGCATGTTGATCGCAGAAGTGGACATTGTCCGCAGGAGCGTGGGCGCAGAAGCGCACCTTGGCCGTAGAAGAGGAAGCGCAGATGCGCATTTGAGTCTGCAGCTGCCGACGTTCCTAGACTGAGTTAGAACCGCACCTGCGATGGAAATTCCGCAGGTGCTGCTGGTGGTCCGCATGTGCGGAAAGTCGTTGGGCAGTAATATTTTTATAAAAACGGGATTGGCCCATTTTTCTTCCATTTTTCACTTGGTTGGGGAGATTTTGGAGAGCTTCAAGGGGAGATTTTCATCAAGCAACACAAGGTAAGTGATTCCCACCTATTACAATTTAAATACATGATTTGTATAAGTATTTAAACATAGAAATTAGTAAAAATTGTGGGGGGTTTGGTAGAAAACCTAGAATTTGGCATTTTTGGAGTTTGACTACGAAATTGAACATGAAATTTGGAATAAGTTATATATTTAAGTTCGTGGTATTATGGGTAAAGTTTACCTTCAAAACTTTTCGGAATTCGGGCATGTGGGCCCGAGGGTTAATTTTATAGACTTTTTGAGCGGAGTTGGGAATTTGTTTAAATTGATTAATTATGGATATTAGAGTATCCTTTTTATTGGTTTGCACATTATTTGAATAGTTTTGGATCGACAGGCTTTGGATTGAGGTGTTAAAGAAGCCTTGGAGCCGGTTTTGGAACTTCGGAGCGAGGTAAGTCTCCTCTCTAACCTTGTAAGGGAGAAACTACCCCATAGGTGATATTTATTGTTATGTGCAACTAGTTGTGGGTTCTACGTACGTACGATGTGACGAGAGTTCGTACGTAGCTATAACATATTTATGTCCGGGTAGACTTAGGATCTTATCCTTTAATATTTGAATTCTTTGAACTCATTCTACTAGCTTAATTAATTGAAGTTATAATTGAAATTTATTTAGAAGTAAATATATGTACACTAGGCTGAGCCTTAACACTTTGAGATGTGGACGAGCTATTTGAGAAATGATAAAGGTTAAATTCATTTTGTGTTGTATTGTAAACACGTGTCTCGTAATCCTTCCTGTTTCTTGTGTATCGGGCCGAATGCCTCGGCAGTATATAGATGCATCTATGGTTCGTGTCGCTCGACCCTCGGCAGTGTACACATTATTCCGAATCGGGCCGAACGACCTCGGCAGAATCGTGCGTTATATCGCTTGTAGCCCGAATATTCACAAGTTAACCTCCCTACGGATGCCCAGTATTTTATATGGTACTCCGAGTTTATTTGATGATGGCACTTGACAACTTTCGGAGATATTAAGATAGAATACAAGATTGAGAAATTCATATTTTAAAGGAAATAATTGGGAACTTTTGAGATTTATAGATTTACTTCACTGTTGATGTGCACTTCATACATGTTATAGATTATTATATTATCTTCTTGGACCTCTAGTAAGTGTCGATGTCGACCCCTCATCACTACTTCTCTGGGATTTACGTACTCATGCTGCACTTCTTCACCAAATGTGCAGGATCTGACAGGTTCACTGATGACCACCTTGGCGCGTAGGCGCACCTGTTTGGGAGACTTCATGTGAGTTGCATTCCAGGCTACGCATCGCAGTCCACCAAGTCTCTATTATAATTGGGAACTTTTGTGATATACAGATTTACTTCACTATTGATGTGCACTTCATACCTGTTATAGATTAATATATTATCTTCTTGGATCTCTAGTAAGTGTTGATGTCGACCCCTCGTCACTACTTCTCTGGGATTTACGTACTCATGCTTCACTTCTGCACCAAATGTGCAGGATCTGACAGGTTCACTGATGACCACCTTGGCGCGTAGGCACACCTGTTGGGGAGACTTCATGTGAGTTGCATTCCAAGCTACGCATCGCAGTACACCAAGTCTCCATTATAGTATTTATTTTATTCTGTCTTATTACATTTGAGACAGATGTTGTAATATTATTGGACTCTTTAGAAAATACTCATGCACTTATGACACCAAGTTTTGGGGGTTCCTTCAGGTTATCCATTATTGATGTTCGTTTAAATATTTTTATTCACTCTGTAAATTCTATTTTATACTGTTCAATTAAGGAAAATTTTGATTTCAAGATACTAAAATGAGTAATTAATTTGGTGAATCACTGTTGGCTTGCCTGGCGGCGGCGTTAGGCGCCATCACAGCATATAGTGGATTTTGGGTCGTGATAGGCGTGCAGCCTGATCCCATAATAATAAAGCATATAAGGCCTGCTGCGGCGTATTGCCCGATCCATATAATAATAAAGTATATAAAGCTGCGGCGTGCAGCCCGATCCCATAATTATCTTCACAATCACGCCCTCGACCTCACTCAGTCATCAATCTCTCCAGTCTCTCGGGCTTATAATGTCATGAAACTAGCCCAAAATGATGATATGATATATCAATAAATAACAACAGAGACTGAGATATGATATGCAATGAATGTATATGACTGAGTACGAAATTACAATTTAAACAAATAATTCAATAGAAACATGACCTCTGTGGGTCTCAGTAATACCAGCATATAGCCTCAGCATGATTTTTAACATGATTCTCAGCTCGATTTCCTTAACACATGAAAGTGCATGGACAATGCCAAGATTATTTAACTACACAATTTCACTGAATCAATTACGTCACAGTTTCTACGGTGTACGCCTACACGCCCGTCACCTAGCATGTGCGTCACCCCCAAACAAATCATATAAGGCGTATTTTCGGGGTTTATACCCTCAGCTACAAGTTTATAAATGTTACTTACCTCAAATCGTGCAATTCTTTATTCTAATAGGCCTTTGCCTTGCGAATTGGCCTCCGAATGCTTCGTATCTAGTCACGACTTTAGTCGCTACAAATTCCACGAAAGTCGCCACTAAAGGTGTATAGTAGCGAGATTTGGGTTGCTGCAAGCACAACCGTTACTGAATATTTTTTGCGATGACTATCGAAAGTCGCCACAGAATCTACACATTAGTAATGACTTTTGTCGCCACAAATTGTAAATAAATATGCTACAAAAAAGTTTCACAAAATTGATTTTTGGGCTGGTCGCCACTAATGAATGTTTTTCAGTGGCAACAATTATCGCTACAAATACTATTGTAGCTTCAGCAGCAGCTCTACTCGCCATAAATGCATGAACTTTAACTGCGACTTTAGTTGCCACAAATTTTATTTGTTCTTGTGACAAAGTTTAGTCGCCACTAAAACAGATTTTTTCTCCATGGCCAGTATACTAATACATTCCCACTGTTAACCTAATTTTCATAAATTAGTTACATCTATAATTTCCTCTAACCCACTAACATACCAATAGCACTACTAGAAATTCGGCAAAAACCGATCACGCTCAACCGACCAATTTTGGTCGGTCAAAAAACCGGCCAAAAAACCGAGTAAAGTTGGTCGGTTTTTCAAAATATTTTATTTTTTTGGTTTTTTTTTACGAAACCGACCAACATTGGTCGGTTTTCTTTGGCGCAAAAAAGCGGGAAACTATTTTTGAGTCCTGTGAAATTTATTTTTCAAGAAACCGACCAACTTTGGTCAGTTTTTCATTTAAAATAAATTAAAATTAATATAAAAAAAACCGACCGAAATCGGTCGGTTAATTCCGCCTTTCATTTTAAAAAACCGACCGAATTCGATCGGTAATTTTATTTTTTAATAAAACCGACCAACTTTGGTCGGTTATTTTCGTGCGAAAATACAATTAAAGAGTATAAATGAAATAAAAGACAGTCTTAAAATAAAATGCACCAATGGTCTAGTGGTAGAATAGTATCCTGCCATAGTACAGACCCCTGATCGATTCCCAGATGGTGCATTTGTTAATTATATAATTAAAATACCGACAAACTTTGGTGCTAAAAAAAACGACCAATTTTGGTCGTTTTTTCGGCAATTGTTTTTTTTTTAAAATTTAATTGACCGGCCAAAGTTGGTCGGTAATTTCCGACCAACTTTGGTCGGTATGCCCTTCCGACCTTTAAAATACCGTCCACGTATAAATAGTCGCGTTTTGGACGGTTATTGGCCATTACCGACCCACTTTAGTTGGTTCTTTTGGACGGTTTTGCCCGAATTTTTAGTAGTGTAGATAACTAAAAAACAAACAATCAATTATCAAATAGAATTGCATGAACTTTTTGTTTCTAAAAAGTCTAATACAAATAAGTTATCCAATACTTCACATTACATTTTTATTGTATATACATAGAATACTAAAAAATACAAAATGCCTTCAAACTACTCTGTCTTCAAACTCATCCTAGTCCTTGTCCACCTTCAATGTCAGTTGATGAAGTACCTTGCCATCGACAAATAAAAATCACCGGTAAGCAATATGTTATATATAATTTCACTATCCTTACAAATGGTATATAAACTATGATCGTTACCATATATAAGCGGTCTATAAAGCACACATGGAGAGCAATTGCTAATTCACACCAACTCTCTTAGCTTCATGCTATGTATCCTTCAAAATATTCGTAATCTCCCTCAAGTTTCTGTACTGAAAGAGCCAAGAAGTACGAATTATAAACAACCACCCAATGGGATCCCACAAAAAAGTAGGAATTATGATTTGCCAAATATTTGATAATTCAACTAAAACATTAGAATACGTATTGGGATATGCATTACGTGGATCAATACTCCGGATAACACCATCAATTTTATTCAACAAATTAAACTTACTTCAAAATAGAATATTTTGCAATTGAGCCTAAAATAGCTAAGAATATACATCTTTTTTCTTGCTAATTATGTAGACATTTGCTATGTTGGATAAAAATAACCTAGTTGTTCAAAAATAAAAGGAGCATGGGTGACAAAATAAAATCTGAAACAAGTTCACAGATCATGTTAACTCTAGATTACCACACTAAGTATGGCAAATAAATCAAAAAATATTATAAGAATCTAAAAAGTATGAAAAGTTAACTACCTATATCTGAACATGCATTTGTTGACTTTTGAGTACGTTCTTCCCCACTTCACTGGTGCATGTTATACTATTTACAAGTAACATGTAGGTAGATAAGCCATAGTATTTGTTCTTTAGCGGCATTCTTCCAAAGCAATAAGCAATTCTCACAAGAAGATAAGCAATTTAGAGACGACACTTAGAATTGATTAGTGTTCACTTGAGAACTTAATGATTGGATAATAACTTTTTCATACTTGAGAACTAATTAAAGAAGATAAGGTTCTAATCAGTATAGGACCTGAATTTGTTCTTGTTCAGTAACTAAACTTTTATTACCTCGGTTACTGCTGTAGTTTGTCGAGATGCGAGGTTCACAAAATCAAAAGCTAGTACAAGGGAGCATAATTTAAAAAATGCAGGAGTTTTACACCAAAGTGCTTTATTATTTCTGCAGGTTGAACTAGAAAATTCACAATAGAATTCAGGAATAGAAGTGATTTGCTATGATAGTGGTAGTTTAGGTGTAGCTACAGAAATCAATGAGGCTTTTATTGTACACTTAATTTTCTTGAATTCGTACAAATTTATTTGAATAAGTCATATAAACTAATCAGAAATTACACGTTTTCAGGGTGACTTCCAAGCATTGGTAGGTGAAAGTATCTAAAGTATTTGTCCATCCTTCATCTAGAGCTGATAGAAACATGTGCATGAATATAGAGGCTATGATAAAATTTATATAATACCGAGTACATGGATCATTACTAAAACATGAACACAAATATAGATACAATTAGATCAATCGCTTTTAAGAATTAACGAGAGAAGCAACTTAAGTAATCCAAAAATTCTTTAAAAGGTAAAGATATCAAGAGCATATTGTACCTTGACACACTTCAGTCATATTATTACATCTGCCATGTTTACTGCTACAATACTTATTAAGTATATGATAATGTTGATATCGATGCATATATTGAGACTAATGCGTTGTTTACAGCTAGGGGTCACATCACATTGATATCAATATCTAAGAACTAGAGATCTCTAATGCACATATTGAGATTAGTACACTTTGCACTAGTTATATATTAAACTTTTCTCTTTAACATTCTAAAGCATGTTTAATTTCTCAACATAGTTTTTGTTCGAGTATCAGGCAACTATAATCTACTTTGGAGATAGTATATGTATTACAACTGATATATTTAAAGAAATACTAGATCTGTAGCCTCTGCAACTGGTATTCTTGTTATGAAAACTTGTCACGACCCAAAAATCACTAGTCGTGATGGAACCTAACTCGACCCGCTAGGTAAGCTAACTAACAAACAATACAATCCAAATGAAATTATAGAAAAATAGTGAAGAATTATCTGAACATTTACAAATTAACCCAAGAACTGATAGTATAAATCATGAGCTTCTAAGACTTAGAATTTACAAAGCTGATACAAATAATTACACGATCTGTTTGAACGCTACATAAACAGATTAACGAAATCTAAAGCCTCCAAGGACAGGTGACAGTTATATCCGGAATGTACGAACATCTTCAGGGTCAGCTCCCGACATAACCAGCAGCTCCGCTCCAAAAGTCTGCATGCAATGTGCAGAAGTGTAGTATGAGTATAACCGACCCCATATACCCAGTAAGTATTTTGTCTAACCTCGTCGAAGTAGTGACGAGGCTTTTTAGTAAAAAGATGCTCACTAATAAAAATCTGTACTGAAATCTAGCAATAGAACTATGCTACAATATAACAGGATAGAGTACACGAAACAAATGTACAAAACAATAATAAAGTACTAGAAGAGATCACAATTCAGTAGTTTCCAATATCTCAACCAATCTTTTCCTTAGAGGGAAACCAATAAACCACAAGAGTCACCCCATAACTTTCATAACGTGAGGAATATACTCTGATATCAAGTCAATTGCACGGCAACACACTTCGTGCATTTATCTCATCCTCACTAAATATGCATACAACAGTACCAACCGGATGGCAGAAATGCCGATAACAGTAATGACAAAGTAGGAAATACCCAAGTAGCAATAATGAACGAGAATGTACAAATGGGCATCAGTAACAGACTAGGCGGAAAGCATAGAGGTGATGACAACAATCAGGAAAAGGAATGTAACTTCAACTAACTAGCATGGTGGAGGCATAAATACAATATAACGAATAAGAGGGGAACACATGATCTTTATGCGTTAACAAGTAGAAGCATGAATGACTAACACGGTAGAAGGCATGTACTAAGTGCAACCAAAATACATACTACAAAGATATAATTATGACAGCAGGAAGTAGGCATGGTATTTGCAAGTTTAGCAAGTAGAAGGCATGAGTGACACAATAACAAATAAGATAAAGAACAAGAACAGGGCATTAACGAAAAGTCACATAAGAACCATAAATACAATAATAACAGCTCAACGTAACGGCAGGAACGTATACACAAAGGAAAGATATCATAACATAATGCATGTCCCTCGTCCTCACCTGCATGAAAACACCCATCATGAACTCATGATAATTTAAAGCATGATAATATAAATGAAATGGCACGACATCACCCTTCGTGTTTTACACTCACATAACATGGCACGGCATCACCCTTTGTGCTTTTACTCACAAATGAAATGGCACGGCATCACCCTTCATGCTTTTACTCTCAATAATATGGCACGGCATCACCCTTCATGCTTTTACTCTCAATAATATGGCACGGCATCACCCTTCGTGTTTTACACTCTCCCTCACATGATAATGTATAAACAAAGGCACGACATCACCCTTCGTGTTTTACACTCTTCCTTACCAAGCATATGTATATCAATGACAAACAAGGCAGGAAGCATAAATAACGTCAATGAGAGTGTTTAAACAAATATTCCAAATGAATCCCAATCACAACTTTCCAAGCCAACAATAGTTCAATAAACCCGCAAGAACATTATTATTCAAGTATTCCAACAAATCCCACAAATGATCTACAACACAAGTATAGAATCTAGTCTCTCAAAAATATCGGCCATAGCAATGTATTAATGATTATGCATATTGATGACCGAATTAAACACACCAATGTATTCTCAGAATTCCATCAAATTTGATCAAGTTGTAATAAGCTAAGTCTTAGTTTCTAACATTTAATACTATGTTCTTAGTATCTAGGAGTCAACTAAGGCATGAGGCAAGAAGGTCACGTGATTCTATAAGACACAATTTATAACATAATTTACCCCCCCCCCAGCATGGTTAACCCTGTCACATGTATATATTCTCGTCACCTCATATATGTATCACCCCCGCATGTAGCAAACAATGTCAAATAGTAGGAAAAATTCCCTCAACAAAGTTAGGCAAGACACTTACCTCAATTTGGCTAACTCAACACTCAATTTAGCTTTTATTTTTACAAATTCACCTCCGCCCGGCTCAATCTAGCCAAAGACGACTTAAATACACCACACAATGCAAGGGAAAACAATTTCAATTAATAAAGTTGTAATTTTTATATAATTTCTAAAAAGTCAACAAAAATTAACCATCGGGCCCGCCCGATCAAAACCCGGGTTCAAGGGTAGGTCTTGACTACCCATAGCCTCACGAGTCCAAATACGTATTTTGTTTCCAAATCCGAGTCCTATTCGACTCTCGAATCCTAAATTTTCATTTTTTAAAGTTTTGACAAAATCCCCAAATTTTTCCCTAGATTCTCGTGAATTTGATGTTAAATCTTATGTAAAATCATGAAATGTAGTTGAGAATTGATTAGAGGTACTTACCCAATGATTTGGTATGAAAATCCCTTCACAAAATCGCCTCCCATCGAAGCTAGGGTTCAAAATATAACAAAATAAAACTAAGTCTCGGAATTCTCAGCATTTAGCAAGCTGCAGATGTCGCATTTGCGACAAATGGTTCGCAAATGCAGACAAAACATCGCAAATGCGACCCCTGACAGACCAGGCCTTCATCGCAAATGCGATGCAGAGTTCGCAAATGCAAAACTCTTCAGACTTCGCAAAAGCGATAACTTCATCGCAAATGCGATCCAGTCCCCAGCAGCCTAGGTTCGCAAATGCGAACAACACTACCTCGCAAATGCGATGCATTTGCGATCAAAACATCGCAAATGCGATGAAACCAGAACAACACTCAAGGTTCTTACCAAAACACTCCGAAGCTAATCTGAAACTCACCCGAGCCCCCGAGGCTCCAAACCAAACACCCACACAAGTCTAAAAATATAACACGAACTCACTCGAGTGATCAAAACATCAAAATAACCTCTAGAATCACGAATCGGACGCCAAAACGCATGAAGATCAAAGTAAACTTCAAGAACCTCTAGAATCGCAACCGAGCGTGCGAACCATATCAACTCAGCTCCAAATGGCGCCAATTTTGCAGACAAGTTCTATATGACGAAACGAACCTACTCGAGGCTTCAAATCACGCATAACAACCTCGAAACGACGAGTCGCACCTCAAGTAAAAATCAATGAACTTTGAAACTTCAACTTTTACAACCGATGCCGAAACCTATCAAAACACGTCTAATTAACCTCGAATTTTGCACACACGTCACATTTGACATTACGAACCTACTCCAACTTCCGGAATCAGAATCCGACCCCGATATAAAAAGTCCACTCCCGGCCAAACTTCCCAAAAAAATCCAACTTCCGCCATTTCAAGACTAATTCGACTATAGACCTCCAAATTATAATCTGGACGAGCTCCTAAGTCCAAAATCATCCAACGGAGCTAACGAAACTAACGAAACTCCATTCCAAGATCCAATGCTAAAAGGTCAAACTTGGTCAACTCTTCCAACTTAGAGCTTAAATCTTGAAGTTCATTCTTCCAAATCGATTCCGGATAACTTGGAAACCAACACCGACGATTTACGCAAATCATAATACATCATGCGGAGATACTCGAGCCCTCAAACTACCGAGAAAAAGTACAAATGCTCAAAACGACCAGTCGGGTCGTTACAAAACTTTAAGACTCCACCAAAAGGAACAAAGTGATCAAAAAATTTATCATTTGTTCATATGGTTCAAGAATTTCAATTACAACCAGATTGTAATATAAGAATTACATTATATGTTTTTAAAGAAGTGCTAAAGTTAACTGATGAAAAGTTGGGATCGGGTGCTAACGAGGTTCTTTTTCTTTTCAACATATTCTTTAGTAGTA